>NC_064822.1:141371822-141996822 GCF_024166365.1 Elephas maximus indicus
TGTGCTAAGTGTGAACATAGGAAGTTACAAGGTAATTGCAAGTTAATTAATTAATTATGGCTGCAATAAATGTTCCTTTAAGAAGTCCTGTGGTAATATTTTTCAAGTAAAGATAGTTTTATAACTAACTGTGGTATCAAGTGAGTGCTCCTCTTTTGCACTCAAGCATAGAAAGAAGAGTAACCTTAATTGAAGATTATGATGTTCCTAACTACCTGCATAGCATAAATTCAGATACCTTTAAGCATCACTGTATTTAGTTTTTTTGTTAGACTTGCATTATTGTTGATGTTTATTTTTCCCCTGGGGGTGTATACTGTCAGTGTCATATAAAACAAAACACAGGAAATTTTGTGCCTTTAGTCAGGGAATATCTTTCTCTTCAATGCATCATGAGTTTCACTGTTGAGAAAATGTCTGTGAAAGACAAAAATGTTAAATTAATAATTTCATAATCCACTTTTTAAAAATTGCAGATATTTTATTTTATTCAAATATTATTGTAACACAAATTTAAATAAAAATATTACCTAATCAAATAAATACTACCAAATTATTTTCTATATTAAACTTCTGAATCACTGCTCTTTTAAGGAACCTGCATTAGTTTCCTGTTATCTTCTGCAACTTCCCTCTCAGGTTGTCTACGATGTGGTTCAGGCTACTTTTCCAGCCTTATATTTTTATCTTCCTGTATTTGCCCTGTTCTCCAGCCACACTGACCTACCACCCAGGCCCCATGTATGCCCAGTGTTTTTCCCCCTCCGTATCTTTGCTCCTCCATGACTGACCTCTCTACCTGGAATGCTTCTCTCTATCAAAACTCATAAAAAGAATGATCATGCTCCAAGCCCACATTCCATGTGAATTTTTGCTACACCATTGGATTTTGGTTTGCATGCGTAGAGAACTCATCAGAGTATGCCTTGGTTAAGAGTTATGAGTGTGTTTAACTCTTTCCCTTCCACTTTATCTTCTGCATTAAAACTCCTTGAGAGCTGAAATTCCTTGATATTTCTTTTCTCATTTTTGTATTGTGAATCATGCTTAGCAAAGTGCCTTGCTCACGATATTCTATCCTCAAAATGTATTGAATGAAATGAATAGTGCATTACTTATATTTGTGAGGCTTCAGAGAATAAAGGAAACAAGAACAGTCATTTAAACAAGTAAATGTTTAAACTAAGAGGAAGGGTAGTGTGATATTGTCAGTTCCACTTTGTCTTAGAAGTACACTTTTTTTTTTATATAATGACTAGATTTAAATGAGAGAGTTTTACCTTTCCTCAGGCATAGATCTTTCAGTCCGGCGTAGAGACAGATGCTTGGTGTTATTATATGCTTCAGTAGTGCCATAACATGCTTCAATTCTTCAATGTCCACTCACCTCCTGTCCCCACCATCTGCTACTTTTAGAGCTAGCATTTATATTATATATATATATGTATGTATACACACATACGTATTCCAGGAAGAAAAAAAATGTATAAGTCCAGAATAAACACCTAAATTTTACAGATTTACATTAAAGAATCTATTGAAATCAGTTTCCTCAATAAAATTAAAATAAACATGATTAATTAAAATAAACATAAAATATGATATCTGTTGTACTAATATTAACTATTAAGTGGCACAGTTATATGATTCCTCCCATGTTAAAAAAGCTGAAACAAACTCACTGCCATAGAGTCAATTTCAACTCATAGCTACCCTATAGGAAGAGTAGAACTGCCCCATAGGGTTTCCATGGAGGTGCTGAGGAATTCGAACTACTGACCTCCAGGTTAGCAGCCAAGCTCTTAACCACTGCATCACCAGGGCTCCGTCCATGTTAAAAGCCTATGATAAAAAAAAGTCTACAATAAGGACATGTTCCTGACTTAATAAAGTAATATGTAAATTTTACTTTTTGCCTGCTGCAAATACTTATCAATTTTAAATAAAAATATAAAATTTGAGATTGTAGTAGATTGTGCCCAATATGCTGATCTTATGTTCCACTTCACTTTATTATCTTGGCTTCTTTTTACTAAAGTAGCTAGAAGACTGTGCAATGCAGAAACAACCTCTCAGGATTGTGCATAATTTGTTGTAGCATGTCAGAAAATGAGGGAGAATTTTGCATTCGTGACTTTAATATTCCTAATTTATCAAACCAATAAGCTCTTAAAAAAAAGCTCTTACTCCCTGTTAAGCTGAAGAACCTATTAAGGTGATGAACCCTGTTAGTGCCCTATTGTGTAACTTTCATTTTAAATACATCACAGAATTAATCCTGGCTCTCACAGAACCTAACAGAAAAATGAATGACTGTGCAGTTAATGGGCAGGAGGCCAAAGTCTAAGGAGTAGAAATTATCAGACTGGAGAGAGAAAAAGTAGGTTAGTGATGATACAATGTTCTGCTTATGGAATTTCTATTTATGGGAAATGTCTAGAGTATATGCCTACATACGGGAAATTATATTCCATACACCTTTTCCTTCCTATTCATGGTCAGATAATATGTTCAGTTATGCAAACTTCCTATAAGCCTTTACGGAAATAGTATATAAATCTAAATAAATAAATGTCATGGGAGGTCATTGAAAATTACTTCCATGACCTACATGATAAGTATAAGGAGCCCTGGTGGTGCAATTGTTAAAGCACTCAACTGCTAACCAAAAGATTGGCAGTTGGAACTTACCAGCCACTCCACAGGTGAAAGATGTGGCAGTTTGCTTTAGTAAAGATTTACAGCCTTGGAAACCTGATGGGGTCACTATGAGTCAGACTCGACTTGATGGCAGTGGGTTTGGTTTTACATAATAAGTATACATGCTGTAGAACTGAAGTAACTTCTTCATATGCACACAAAAACCAAGGACATACCTAGTATTAAGCCTAAGTGTAATTGTGGAGTCCATGGGTGGTGCAAACAGTTAACGTGCTTGGCTGATAACTGAAAGGTTTGAGTCCTTTCTCGGAAGAAAAGCCTGTAGATCTACTTCTAAAAGTTCACAGCCATTGAAAACCCTATGGAGCATAGTTCTACTGTGACTTACATGGGGTCTCTATGAGTCGGAGTCAACTCATTGACAGCTTTTTTTTTTTTTTTAAGTGTAATTGTAGCTCCATCACTCAACTGTGCCACTAATTGGCAGAGTAGGTTCTTAGTGAGAGGAATGCTGCATAGAAAGTAGAGGACTGCTTGGGTGCTGGGCACTGTGAATCGAAGATTAATTAGATGGAGGTCTCCTGGGGAGCTTACGTTGTCAGGGGGTTAAATAATAACAGAACAGACATCAATGTAATGTACAAAGTGCTATGAAAGAGATATGAATAGGTATTGTGCAGGCGGGGGCCTCGTCTTCTAGTTCTTTTTATACCCCACAATTAGTGGAATACTACCATAGGAACTCAAGAACATTTGTTGAGATTTTCACATTTAGAGAGACAGAAACTTTGATTTCACTTAACTGTGATTTGTATTCAGCTAGGAGAAGGTTTGAGCTTCCCATCACCCCCTGCCAACCATGTTTACTATTTTTAATATAAATAACATTTGAATGATTTCATTTCATTGACATTTCAGTTCATGTTATGATTGTCAGTAAAATTAAAAATCAGTAACACCAGTCAATAGATGATATTGAATAGACTCCACTAAAATCTGTTAAAGTGAATTATTATATGATTATTTTCTGATTCTCTCTGATTTCAAGAATATGGAAGTGATGTTCACAAAATCAGTTTCTTTTCAAAAATGACACAGTCTTAAACTATAACTAAAGAGGAAATTACAATGCTAGGGGATTCTATGGCAAATATCACAATGACAACAATGAGAAGCATGGTCAAAACACACTTGCTGTTTGTAATTCCATAAGAATTTTAATTTCAAATTATTGTTTGGTCTCTTCAGATAAATCTTATATCAGAGGTCCAAAAACTCAGAACCACAGACACTTATAATCTGGCTAGAGTCCTATCTCCCAGGTTGTTTGCCTGTTTTAAGGAACTGTTCTGATCTTTCTCTTGATCGTGTTTCTTAGTCAGTGAAAATTAGTTGCCACTCACATTAGGCACCTAAAGGATCAAAAGTGGAAGCTGAGAAACCAGCTCTTCCATGTCATTGCCTCACTTGATCTGCTATTACTCTATTCATTATATCATTTCATGGGTGAAATGAGAATCTCTTTCAAGCCCAAGTAAAACAGCATCAGATTTTTAAGTGGAAATGTATTGAACTCTTTCCCCAAATCTCTGAGCACCCAATTGCTTTCTCTAGTGAAAAATTTAGTACGACTTAGTTATGCATTTTCCATGGATACATGGATATTCTTTGTTTCTCTCAAATGCCCTTAGGTGTTTTGGGTTTTTTTTTTTTTTTTAAGTACCTTTGAAATTTTCTCTGAATAAATCATGGATTCAAAATTCATGGAGTTGCATTTATGCTCATTTTTAAGAAAAAAGAATTACTTTTATCAGAATTAGGTGGTTGGTTTTTACTTGTGACAAGCATGTGTCTTAGCATCCCCTCCTACCTTCAGCCCTATTTCTCAATTTGTCGTCACCCATTAATGAGGGACCTGGAGTCTAGTGTTCTGAAATTATGACTTTAGAGGCATTCAGTTTCAGAATAGAAATCCCATTGCATTCTTTGAAATTCTTACCATTTCAAATTCTCACAAGTGGTTTTTAAAAGGGTTTTTTTTTTTAATCCAAAGTAAATTTTTACTTCTAGCACTTTTAGAATTAAAGAAAAAAAAAAAAAGCTACCCATAGAAAGAGTTGAGAGTGGCCATTTGGGTTAATGTGGAATTTTATGTCTTGAAGTCATCATATAACACCTTGCAGCCATCTCCCTGGAATTCAGCTCTTAACTTAGAGCCTCAGTCATATTTTATAGACTCTAATTCAGAGAAAATGTGTCTCTGGACCCTCATGACCATGTAACTTTATTTCCTGCATAATATAATTCTGTGTGAACTGTGTAGAAATAGAGGTTTGGGAGTTAAAAATAGAATGACTTCAATGTTTTACGCTTCTTATAAACATACACTTAAGACAATCCCACAATATTAAATTCTCGTGTGTACATGCACCCGTTGTGTTGATTTTGGAATCTTTTGTTTAATGCAGTAATCCCTGATGTCAGGCAAAAGCTCCAGGGGGACTAATGAATTTAACAATCCTTGCATGTTGAGCATGTCTTGAAAAGGCTTGCTTTTTTTTTTTTTTTTTTCCTCTCTAAGGCTTTTTATCCCTCTACGACTACGTATATATATTCATTAGTGTTTGAAACCAAAGAGACTACAATAAATCAGCTAATCTAGTCCTTCCTTTATGGAATATTGCATTGTATGATCCTCATTTTTCAGAGGAAGAAATTACGATGCAGGAAATTCATTTTATCTAATATTTCTTTATTTGTCTTAAAAGGAGGAATTAGTAGAGAATAGGTTTTCTACCTTCCCCAGATCTGTTACAGGCCTTGTTGCAAAAGAAGAACAGGATTCAGATATAAACAGACCTGAATTTAGACCCTGGCTCTACCACTTACTTACTCCAAAGAAATTGTGAGCTGACTTTGCTATATGTAAATAGAGATATTTAACACCTACTTCACTGTGCCCTTGTGAAGATGAAAGTGATAAGCGCATGCAATCTGCTGATGAAGGCTCATTAAATAGCAGTTACAATTATTTTTTAAAACCATGCTGCTTCTCCAAAAATAGGCATGTAATTTTCCACAATGAATCTTTGAAGAGGGCAATTTTAATACGGATATAACGTCCAGGATACCTCTGAGTCAATCTGTACTGTCGTTTATAGTCATACGTCTTTTTTTATTGGCACAGTGGTTAAGCACTTAGTTGCTAACTGAAAGCTCAGCAGTTCGAACCCACGAGCCACTCCATGGGAGAAATATGTGGCAGTCTGCTTCTGTAAAGATTACAGCCTTGGAAACCCTATGGGGCAGTCCTGCTCTGTTCTGTAGGGTCTCTGTGAGTCAGAACTGACTAGATGGCAACGGGTTTGGAAGCTAGTGCCTTAAAGAAAGACAGAGAAAAAGAAAAGGGCTACTTGAAGACAAACTAAACATGAGAAATTCCTTATTTTCTGTTTTATTTCTACAACTGTTCCCTACGTGGATGTACAATAGAAGGAACTAGGTAGGACACTGAAGACAACTTCTAGGCTGCAGTTTATCCTGGCTGACCCTGTACTTTCAGCTTGGCGCTGTCCCCTGGTTGTTATCACGGCTATGGTGCTGAACAAAGCTTAGAGTTCAGCAATGCACTGAGGTTTAGCCAATCAGAGTAGATCTACAAAGATCTCATGCTACATCCCAATGTTCCACTTATTTGTGCAATGACACTTTGCTGGGTGTGAATTTGCAGCAAACCAGAGTTTAAATAAATCCTTTTCTCTCTGTCACCCTAAAATATGCGTAGAGAATCTTTGCCCCGCTTTCCCTACTCGATCTCCCTAAAAACTGGGAAAGCCAAGAAAACTTATTTCCATTTCTTTTCACTTCAGCAACATTCTCTGTTCCATCATGCTATGTGCAGAGTTTATACAGCTAACTTTAAACCCTTCGTAAGATATTTGGCTGGCTTCTCTTTTATATAAAGCCAGCAATTATGTAAGAATCTATTTTACCTAAATATTCTTCACAGTCTCTAATTGTTGGGGTACCAAAATCCTTATAAAATTCAAAATTCTTTTCTCTGAAAAGTTCTTTTGTGTTCTCTCTCCTTTACGCTTTTTCCTCTTTTCTTACCCCCTCCCTTAACTCACTGCTTCCTGACCACAGAGACGCTAATGCTGCCATTGCCACCCCTCCAGCTTTCTATAGGGGCAGGTGCAGGGTAGTGCTGAATTAAACATCAGATCATGAAAGACATTCTGCTTTGTTCTGGTAAAGCCAAGAGAGTGGCCCCTGCTAACCTCTGCAGTGGGATCAGACTCAACTGGCATGTCTATTTCAAGCCACAGCTTCGAATTTTCTTAAGGCTGTCTGAATAGAGTTTTCTTGTTAAAGAACTGTGTACCTTTGACCTCATATGACAAGTGCAATGGCCCGTCTTCCCCAAGCTCCTGGGAGAAGAGGATGATGAGAAGAAAGATGAAATAGGGACATCACACAAACCCCAGGATCACCAGCCAGGCATGATGGTTGAGAAGTCATTTTCATCAGCTGCAAATCACCATTCCTCTACATGAACTAAGTGTTTCCTTCCCATTTCTACCCACTGATGAGTGTTTACTGAGTAACTACTCATTTTAAGCTTGTTTAATTTTAAGCACCACTTCACTGTAGAGAAACACAAATGTATGTCAAATGGCCACCTCTAGTTGTCAAGTCAAAACCAGCAGGGATTAAACTAGGGAAAATAATGAGATCATGCATAAGTGGTAAATCACATGTTACAGAACATAGCTGCCCACAAGTTTATAGGCAAGAAAAGGCAGAAGTCAGTGCTGGTTATGGAAGGCTTCATGGAGGCGTTACAAGAATATAGGTGGGTCCTGAATTAAATAGTGTTTCATGGAATTAAATATCAATCCTAATAGTTTATTCAGCTTTCTCTTCTCTAAGTTAGAGTAGACCCCGTTCTATAACTTTATAGTAAAAGAACTTTTACATAAACTCTTGCTGTTTTGTGGCTTCTTTTGGACACTGCATTTTTTTTTTTTACCCACTTGGGGATTCTAAGTTCAGAAACAGGAAGAATGCAGTTGCTCTGATTATAATAAAAAGAATAGGTAAAGATTTCTATATCTGCATACCTATATCAATAGTACATGTAAATGTTACATCATACATTAAAAAAATAAAACCCATAAATCACTTTTTGCATTTTCTCTTCTGTAGTGAAGTAGCTTTCAGCGGGACTTATTTTCCATTACTTGAGTCACTGTATTGCTCTTTTATTCATCTTTTCTATTTTTTCCTATTACTTTTCATATAGAACTCCTATCAGGCCATTCTCTTTTACAAAAATGTTCACAATTGCCCATTTTGATAAACAGAAATGAAGAAAGAACTATTCAGAGCTAGAAGGCACCTTGGAGAATCACCTTTTTCCACTCTCATTTCACAGCTGATGAAATTGAGGTCAAAATAGATTAAGTATTTTGCCTAAAGTCACACTCTAGATGGAGACAGAATCAGAACTAGGATTACATGGCACTAAATTTTACTTTTGTCAATATACAGTATCTTTCATCCACAAACATTTATTTGTGTGGCAGGAACTATTCTAGGGGCTAAAGCCAACAGTGGCTCCTATATATACATTTCTGTTTCTGCCAGTCACATTTCTGCCAGGCTCTCCCTTAGGTGTATAGCTCACTGGGACTTTCTGCTATATATATATATACACACATATATATATATACGTATATATGTATATATATACGTATATATATATGTGTGTGTATATATATATACACATATGTATGTGTGTGTACATATATATGTATATATTGTAAATAGTTTTATTTCTTCATGCTTTGATAGCGCCCTTATCTTCACTCAGTCCCAATTAACTTTGCCAAGCTTCTTGTTTAATTAATTCCCATCCTTCTTTTCAAGGTACAATCAGGCTGTCCTGACTTAGTGCCACTCTGCCTCATTATCATCTCCCCATTCTAAAATAATTATTTTGAGTATAATGAAAATGTTAAACATGGCTGAACCCAGTATGTGATTATTGTAACTCTGACTGCCAACAAATGTTTTAGTGTGTGTTGGCTTGTGTAATAAAGTGTCACTACAGGAGAATGAGTAGCTCCTTCATTCCCCTCCACCCCTTTTTAAATCTTTGTTGGTAAACATTTGCTTTTATCATACTGAAGAGAGGCTTGAAGGCTTAAGTCAAGTCTCCTAATAGTTAAACACAAAAGAGAAAGATGGAAAATGCCTTTACGGTAAATATGAGGTAGAGTCTTTGGTCTTCCAACTTCATTTCAAGGAAAGTCCATATTCTGTACTATTGTCCACCATATTCTTCCTACCAGCAACATCACAGGTGTCTATAGCAATTGCATTTATTTATGGAACATTTATTCATTTATCCTATTACTTGACGGATTATCTTCTATTGTCTAATACTCTCCAGGTAAACATCATTAGCTTTTACAGCTATAGGCTGAATAAAACAAAATAATGTTTAACAAACAAAATAAAAAGGGCCACATTTCAATGCAATATTTTGTAGAGATATCGAAAAACGGCATTTTATTTTAATTGAATTTTAAAGGATGGTTTTGGAGTCTGTTTTGGGGTAATGTTTTGCTTTCCTATTATTTCAAACTCAAAAAGTTGCAAGAACAATACGAGAAATCCCCATGTGTCCTTCCTTACCTACACTCACCAGTTGCTTACATTCTGTCCTATAGCCTGTACCATTCTCTCTCTCTTCCACTTTTCCACCCTTCTTCCCTCTCACCCTTCCTCTCTCCCTCACTTTTTGTCTTTCCAAGACAAAGCACACTTTATCATCAGTACTTTAGAGTATGTTTAGTGTATGTCCTAAGAACAAGGAAATAGTCTTACATTACACAGAACAGTTATCAAACACAGGCAGTTTGGTATAACACCATTATCTGCTTCACAGTCCACATTCAAATTTTATCCATTGTCCCAATAATGTTTTTAATAGCTAATTTTCCCCCTATTGGCCCAGGATCTAATCCAGAATCATATAACGTGTTTAGTTGCCATGCGGTGCTTTATTTTTCCATTTAAAAGCTTACATTCCATTAGTAATGACCTGGATAGTGTCTCTTTTTTAAAGTAATCTCTACTTGCTGACTGCTGTTCCAAGAGTAAGAATTTAAGCCAAAAGATATCTAATGAAATCCCTTAGGATTAGTGATATCTGTGCTGAGGAAATGGCACATCAACCTCGTCACTATGTTCTAACCACAAGTTTTGACACTGCAACAGGAGAAGATTCAAGACAGAGAACTGTCAGTTCATCCATATTTTACAGTTTTAATTCTTAAAACCAAAGGGTTGGGATTTTGTTGCTATCACAGGCCACGTGGGGCTAAAGGGATAGTGTTTATATGTGGCCATGTTGTAAGGATTCACTGCACATGCTTTGAAAGTGGCCCTAAATAAATCTTTAGCTCCTGCTGTTAGTCTTAAATGACTCAATATTTTCTGCAAAATGAAATACTTGAGATGTTTAAAAGCATGTGAATATCAGTTATTTGTCACCTTTGAAAATAATTCCTTAAAAACAAAACTTGAAAGGAGCCGTGGCCACACAATGGTTAGGTTCTCAGCTGCTACCTAAAAGATCACAGGTTCGAACCAGAGGATCCATGGCAGAAAAGATCTAACCATCTGCTCACATAAAGACTGCAGCCTAGGAAACCCTATGGGGCAGTTCTACTCTGTCCTATAGGGTCGCTATTAGCTGAAACCAACTCAATGACACACAACGACAACAATGTGGCATCTTGAAATATCCACCATTAAAGTGAATACAAGTAGTTTCCTTTCCCCCACCTAAAAAAGGGCAAGAAAAAGCAAAGTATTTGTAGTATTTCTAATGTCTAAAGCTTGAAGATTTTGCTTAATTCTGTAAATAGAATCATGGTTAGAGCTACTAATTATCCAACATTTCCTTTCTAATCACTGTTGAAATAACAGTAATCCCTAAGTCTCAGATAATTTTCTCCGTATCAAGCCTGGTCCTAAAATTGTACCAAAAAAAGAAAAAAATTAAAGAATCAACAGCTTTATTGACTATGAATACATAGAATATCTTGTGAAAAATATGTAAACATAACCAAACAGATTCATGTTGTTTTTCTTTTTTTTTTTTTTAAGTGTTGTACAAAGACATAGGTACCAAGCCTCTGTACCAGGAAACTCTGTGAGTCAGACCTACCAATACCAATGACATTACTGAAAAGGCAGATAGATAAAAGGTGCAAAATAACCTCGTGTTATTTTCACTTTTTTTTTTTTTTGCTCTAAAATAAAGAGGTGTTTATACATAAATGAGAAAGAAAGTAGCATCCAGGAAAAGAAAAAAAAAAAAAATCTGTGCACATCCATATGAGGCACATAGATTAAAAACAAAATAGTTGTTTGTTCCCCTAAAGGCTTGCCCATTCATCCTTGTGATGGATACGCATGCAAAACCAAAATGAAATCAAATCCCTGCAGATGGCTCAATAAGTCACAAAAACAGTTTAATCCTTTTACTGCATCCCTTTGGGAAGCCTACCCCTTGGTAAGTAATAATGTACGACATATATAGTGTCAAGTATCCCTTTATTTTTAAAATAGAAAGCCTTCATTTTTTTTCTAACAGGTTTTCTCCGTATTCCGTGTAAAGAGCTTTATGTCAGTCTGTTTCTCTTAGTGTGTATGCCCATAGAATCTTGTTGTATTTTTTGTTTTAATAAGAAAAGTGTCAGTATACCTAAACTATCTATAGAAATCTTATCAAAAATTGATTGTGGCTCCAAGTTGTATTTTAAGAGGCAGCCGGGCAAATCTAAGTGCATTTTTATATGGCTCTTTCTAATGGATTTTACTAGAAAACAGTTGAGTTTCAAGCAGGAGTAAAGTGAAAGCAGACTTTGGAGGCTTAACAATTGAACAGATGCAGTAAATGAAGCTTTGGAATTATATCCGTCACTTCAGATTTTCCGCTGAGTACCTACGTGAGCCAATAGCTAAAGCTGCTGGCACGATAATATTTCTGTAGTTCTGTTGAAAATAGACACTGTAAGGGCTCATTAAAGAAAAAAAAAGTAGCATGCCTTTTAAATATTTCATCTTTTCTTGGTACTCATTTTACTTAATTTTTTTGCAGGCTAAAAATGATGAGAACTTATGTAATAAGGTACTTGTCTTTAGCACCGTGAAATTTTTCATTTACGTGTTGCTCACATGTCAAACCAAATCAGAAATTCTTAACATCTTTATTACATTAAAGTAATTCTTGATATTGACTCCTGGGAATGATTTAATTTTCCTGCTCTCTAAACTAAAAGTTGTACTTCTTAGAGCAATGATGTGCAGTTATTTTCTAAACTCTATGGGGCAGTTCTACTCTGTCCTATAGGGTCGCTTTGAGTCAGAATCGACTCCACGGCAGTGGGTTAATGTGTTTATACTATACATATAATGCATGTAAATATGCATATAACTATTTCTTACTCTTAACCAACCAACTGCTTCAGATTTTTTTTTTAATAAGAAATCCTTTCTTTCTAATCTCAGTATGTAAGATAATCCTTAACAGTGTTCTGTGGGTCACAGGCATGCTTGGTGGAAGAAAAAAGGTGGAAGGGGAACGGTGAAATCATGGAGATTTCCACAAAGGTTTCTTGAAGCTGGAGCTATAGAGCACGTGTCAGGCTTTGATTCACAGTGATATCTGGTTAGTGCAGGGGATCTAAACATATTTTCAAAGGAGAGGTCTGCTTCTTCCCCTCTTCTTATCCTTCTACATAAAATTTTCTTGATCAACAATAGTTTATACTGAGCAGCTGTAGTTTCCAACCTCTGTCTACATAACATGTCCCTGCCTGTCTCCCTTCCTGGTTGTTTGCTTCTGTGCCTGCCCTAATTTGCCTGCACTAATTTTTGGGGTGCACTGTCGTGTCTCTTGTCATGCACTCTTTGTGATAAAAACTCATTGCTGACTCATAGTTGACCCTTCATTTCAAGTACAGAGTAGAACTGCCCTTTGTGATTTCCAAGGCTGTAACATTTACTAGGAAAAACTGATCGCATAGTGGTTAAGAGCTATGACTGCTAATCAAAAGGTTGGTAGTTTGAATCCACCAGGTGCTCCTTGGAAACTCTATGGGCCAGTTCTACTCTGTCCTATGGGGTTGTTATGAGTTGGAATCAACTCCATGGCAACGGGCTTTTTCTTTTTTTTCTTTTAATTTTTACTAAGGCAGACTGCAACATCTTTCTCCCACGGAGAGGCTGGTGGGTTTGAATCACTAACATCTAGGTTAGCAGACAAGCACTTAATGACTGTGCCCCTGGGGCTCCTTCCCTTTAAGATAAATTCTTTTACTGATCAGTCCATACCATCCATCAAAAGCCTGACCTCTGAACTCCCCTATATACTCTATTATCTCTCGGCTACAAGTTACATCTGAAACCCTGAAACATTAAGAGAGAAAGCCACACGCAATATATGAAGGAGACCTGGGGAAACTAGTAAAACCTGATTGCTATAATTCTGAAACTACATTGGGAATTTTGTGTAGTTTAAAATGAAGATAAAGAGAAATTTTTTCTATTAATATTTACCTGATAAAATTTCTATTTTTCCAGCAGCTTAAAAATTTGTTTCTCTGTGTCGATCTTTAATAAATATCTATTGAAAAAATTGAAAGTAGCTTTAACATGTCTATATCTCAGCATGGGCTTTGGAGTCAACAAACTGTTCAATTCCTAAATCTAAATAATATCGATAACAGCAGCAACAATAATAAAAAGCTGTGTTCTGTGCATTGTGCTATTTTGCAGAATAGTATAGATTATAGCTATGCATTCATTTGGCTCTGAAAATAGGTAAATATGTTTAATATATTTAAGTATTTTTTTTAAGTTTAGTGAAAAATATCAAAGTAATAATTGTGCATAATGTTGATTTATAGTAATATTGATAATATAGCACCAGACATTTAATAGACTAATAATTGTAAGATTCCTTTCTTTAGTATATATATAATGTAATCTACTTTCTAACAATGTCTACCTAGATTAGTATATTTTAAATTTCAAATTGAAACACTACGGTATAGAAAGCATAATTTATTTTTCACAAAATCAGTATATAAACTTATCACAGAATCTTGATCTCTAGCTTTTCAAACCAACGTTAAAATCCCTATGTAGATAAATAGGTAAGACATTATTTTACATTTGAATATATATAGCAAGATTTTTTTAATTATAAATATTAAATAAGAAAAACAATAAGTGATACTTTAAAGAATGTGAAATGATTCTGAACTACGTGTGGCCAACTAACCACATACATATTGTTTTTTCTCTTAGGGGAAGAAAGAATTCCTGAAAGAAAGAAAACAAAGAACAAAATACTCCAGAATTCTTAAGAACTGTAAGTAATGATACAATAACTATAATAGAGTTTCTATAATACTAGAAGATCCCACAAATTTATTTTATAGAAATATTCACCTTCATATTTTCCAAGATCAGAAATTAGCACAGTAAACAAGTAGAGCCTTAAAAACTCACTTTTAATTTACTGGTGAACTGTAAATCATTTATCCTGTAATCCTTTTAGGTAAGAAGGCAAAGTAATCATACATCTATGGGGTAGAAAATGTTTATGTTGACTCTATCATATCTTTTGACAAACACCATGTCATTTTAACTTCTAAACAAGAAAAACAGTAATAAATAAAATTTCATCAAAGTACTTCATTTTGTCTGTACCTGATATAAAAATGTATTCATTTTGAAAAAAATTTTAAACATAATTGATATGTTTGATTTATGTGTTCATACTCATTAGATCAGAATTACAAATTAATGGGAACCATCTGCTTAGAATCAATAGTTTACTCTCATTAGTACATTTTAAAAATATATTTTCTTATTTAGTTGCTGTTTGGTCATTATAATAGTTTCCCTAAATATGTTTTTATTAAATAAAATTAAGTACATTTCTATGTCATCATTTCTGACAGAACCAGTGACATTGTAAAGATTTCCAGGTGCAAACAATTATAAATTTTGGCTATTTGAATATCAGAAATAATAAACTAGCCAATGGAATAGCAAAATCCATGTTGATGGCCTCTGTTGAATCGCTTTTAATACAGTGGCTGTTTTAAAATGAGTTTGCAGATGAGGGTCTCTAAAATTTCAAACCTAAATATTCAAGCAAAATGTAGTGAAAGAACAAAATAACATATCTATATTTTTGATATATTCCGAGTAGAATAAAGTTCAATGGAAAGCATGTAAGTTTGGTATAAAAAAAGGAAATTCATAAATAATTTTCTATGGCATGTAAAAATTAGTTACATAATAAAATTACCTAGTCCTCAAAGAGTTTTGGTGCATAAATTGCCATCTTAATTTTGAATGATTAAATAGAATTTATTGTGCCTATTATGTAAATGTAATTTTTTCATAAATCTATTTTATTTATTTTTGAAGTGTGGGAGGAACAAAGAACGATGTGTCTTTTTCCTACCCTGTCTGAATATTATTCATGTGCAACTTTACTCTGCACAAAGCATGCAACTTTTTTTTTTTTTTTGCTGTAGTCATGGATGATCATACCCTTAAAATTTTTAAATCAGAGATTCATAAAATGCAAATTAGATTTTCACACTTTCAAAAATTTTTCCTTGATTTAAAATAAATGGACTCAGATTATGTGAAAACTGTGTTCAGGTGGTAAAGCAGGTTATGAACATGTTTAGAGTTCTGGGTATAAGAAAGATAATTTAAGAATCAGGTTTTTCTATCATATAAAAATTCCCTGCCTAGCTGATATTTGACAAAGGACCAGTGTCAATTAATTGGGGAAAAGATAGCCTTTTTAACAAATGGTGCTGGCATAACTGGATATCCATTTGCAAAAAAATGAAACAGGACCCATACCTCACATCATGCACAAAAACTAACTCCAAGTGGATCAAAGACCTAAACATAAAGACTAAAACAATAAAGATCATGGAAGAAAAAATTGGTACAACCCTAGGAGCCCTAATACAAGGTATAAACAGAATACAAAACATTACCAAAAATGATGAAGAGAAACCCGATAACTGGGAGCTCCTAAAAATCAAACACCTGTGCTCATCTAAAGACTTCTCCAAAAGAGTAAAAAGACCACCTACAGATTGGGAAAGAATTTTCAGCTATGACATCTCCAACCAGCGCCTGATCTCTCAAATCTACATGATTCTGTCAAAACTCAACCACAAAAAGACAAACAACCCAATCAAGAAGTGGGCAAAGGATATGAACACACATTTCACTAAAGAAGATATTCAGGCAGCCAACAGACACATGAGAAAATGCTCCCAATCATTAGCCATTAGAGAAATGCAAATTAAAACTACGATGAGATTCCATCTCACACCAGCAAGGCTGGCATTAATCCAAAAAACACAAAATAATAAATGTTGGAGAGGCTGCCGAGAGATTGGAACTCTCATACACTGCTGGTGGGATTGTAAAATGGTACAACCACTTTGGAAATCTATCTGGCATTATCTTAAACAGTTAAAAATAGAACTACCATACAACCCAGAAATCCCACTCCTGGGAATATAGCCTAGAGATGCAAGAGCCTTCATACAAACAGATATATGCACACCCATGTTTATTGCAGCTCTGTTTACAATAGCAAAAAGCTGGAAGCAACCAAGGTGTCCATCAACGGACGAATGGGTAAATAAATTGTGGTATATTCACACAATGGAATACTACGCATCGATAAAGAACAGTGACGAATCTGTGAAACATTTCATAACATGGAGGAACCTGGAAGGCATTATGCTGAGCGAAATGAGTCAGAGGCAAAAGGACAAATATTGTATAAGACCACTATTATAAGATCTTGAGAAATAGTAAACCTGAGAAGAACACATACTTTTGTGGTTATGGGGGGGGGAGGGAGGGTGGGAGAGGGTTTTTTTATTGATTAATCAGTAGATAAGAACTGCTTTAGGTGAAGGGAAGGACAACACTCAATACATGGAAGGTCAGCTCAATTGGACTGGACCAAAAGCAAAGAAGTTTCCGGGATAAAATGAATGCTTTTCAAAGGTCAGCGGAGCAAGCGCGGGGGTCTGGGGAACATGGTTTGCGGGGACTTCTAGGTCAATTGGCAAAATAATTCTATTATGAAATCATTCTGCATCCCACTTTGAAATGCGGCGTCTGGGGTCTTAAATGCTAATAAGCGGCCATCTAAGATGCATCAATTGGTCTCAACCCACCTGGAGCAAAGGAAAATGAAGAACACCAAGGTCACATGACAACTAAGAGCCCAAGAGACAGAAAGGGCCACATGAACCAGAGACCTACATCACCCTGAGACCAGAAGAACTAGTTGGTGCCCGGCCACAATAGATGACTGCCCTGACAGGGAGCACAGCAGAGGACCCCTGAGGGAGCAGGAGATCAGTGGGATACAGACCCCAAATTCTCATAAAAAGACCAAACTTAATGGTCTGACTGAGACTAGAGGAATCCCGGCAGCCATGCTCCCCAGACCTTCTGTTGGCACAGGACAGGAACCATCCCTGAAGACAACTCATCAGACATGAAAGCGACTGGTCAGCGGGTGGGAGAGAGACGCTGATGAAGAGTGAGCTAATTATATCAGGTGGACACTTGAGATTGTGTTGGCAACTCTTGTCTGGAAAGGGGATGGGAGGATAGAGAGAGAGGGAAGCTGGCAAAATTGTCAAGAAAGGAGAGACTGAAAGGGCTGACTCAAGAGGGGGAGAGCAAGTGGGAGTAGGGAGTGAGATGTATGTAAACTTATATGTGACAGACTGATTGGATTTGTAAACGTTCACTTGAAGCTTAATAAAAGTTATTAAAAAAAAAAAAATTCCCTGCCTGTCTGAGTTGCAAGATCTTAAATAAATGATCAATTTCTTTCTGACATGGTTCTTTCCATTATCTGATTGACTAGAGAGGACACCTAAGTCATTCAGCCACTGTATAAACTTTCTCAACACCTCGCAATTATCCCACAAGAAGAAAGACTAGGCTTGCTTAAAGTTTTTTTGTTTTGTTTTGTTTTTTTATAATCCAGTTTTTAAACATAATTTCAGTTCTGTGTATTACCCACTGGGGAAAAAAAAGTTGAAATTTTAAATGAAAGAGTCAGACTTGTTTTAAGCTCTTTATCCAAGGGCTAGGTACAACTTACCCTATCCTTCACAATTTCTTAATCCTCTTACTAAAATTTCGCTGTGAGAAGCCATCAGTGGCTGTTTTTCTGGTCTGGTGTATGTATAAGTTATTTGATCTATTATTTGGATGTGACATGTAAGTTCCTTGATTTGAACTGTAATTTTTGTAATTGTATTTGAAATGGGATTTAGTGTGGGACACTTTGGGGGTATTCTCATTCAAGTAATGAAACCTTCTGTTCATTTGGAATAATTCTAGAGAAAATAACTTGCGTGTTTCCAAGTAAGAAATAGTGCCTCAGCTTGATGCAGATTTGTGGTTGGGGCCAGTTTTTCTTTTAGTTTTTAATTTTCTGTTATTTAATGACTTTAATAACTATATGCTGTCATTCACAAATAACATGTAAGAAAAATGTCTCAACTCAAATAAAAATAATTAAAAGTATAGTTTATTCTTTATAAATGAAAGACATTTAGTATGGTAAAAGTCATACAAATCTATAATTTTGCCTCAAATTCATGGCTTAGGAACAATTTGCTAGTTGATTAAAATATTACTTAAAAACTTTAAAGCATGTTATATTTATATTTTGAAAAGATTTTATGCTTAATAAGGACAAAAATGCAAAGAAAAAATACCATTGAAAATTATGATTTAAAATAATATTTTTTCTTTCTTATCGCTGAACACACAGTTGTACTTTTGAGAACTCTATGGGTTCTTGAAAGTATGAATAATAATATATATATATATAATAATAATAACAAAGAAGATACATGAAAAAACATTCAGATGTTCAGTTATTCTTGGAAACTATTCATATTATCACTAATTTGCTAAACTCCTTTAACTAATACTAGGAATTGATGTTCTCACTCAAAGCGTGACTATTATTAACAACCAACTTTTCCTGACACGCCAAATAGAACAAAAGTTTTCAGTAAGAAAAATTCCAATAGAAAGCAGATTTTGACCAAGAAAAGGTTTTGTGACTCATTAGAGAAAAATATTGCTTGCAAATGACCCTCATGAGCTTTGTTTACTCAAACCTTTCCCCATTAAAAATAACAAGTCCCTGTAATCAAAATGTATAAGCCAGTGTGCATGTGTGTGTGTGTGTGTGCAACAGTAGCATAGAGCAAGGAGAAAATTTAAAGGCTATCTAGCCTAATATTCTCATTTTATAGAGATTATCTCATCTAATATTCTCAATTATAGAAAGCCAGGGAGGTCAAGTCATTTATTTGTGCTCTCATATCTAGTGGCAGAACTGAGAAAAATTCTGGATTAACGAACCACCTACTACTGTTTTTTTTCTATCTGCCATGTTGAATGAAAGTGCTTATACAATAAAAAAGAGGGTATCAGAACTGCTCAAGAAGCCTTTTCACGTTTTACAACTTCTTTCAACCAAAACTCTAAAGAAATTTTATATAAACCCTTTGCCTAGTCTCTTCCTGTCTAAAAACTTATTTTGATAAAGCTCTTCATGATAATGATTATAGTGGAAAGAATTATAGCTATAAAGGAACCTGAGTACCAGCCTTGGCTTCATCCAACTCCCCCTCTCAGAGGGAGGCAGCCCAGAGCACAGGGGAAGGTGATGACATTCAAGATCACACAGCTAAAAAAACTGCTAGATAATAATAATGCTAATAATAATACATCCATACAACCTGCCATCAGCAACAGTTAGGTATTTTCCTTTGATTCTCTATTTTCTCATCTGGATAATCAAAAAAATTTTTTATGTATATATATATATATATGCCCAGCCTCCTCCCTAAGGTTTTCTGAGATCAAATTAGATATATATGGTGATCTTTATAGTGCTATTGAATTAAAAGTTATAGTTATTATATTTATAATTTATCCTTAATACTGATCAGCTTTCTCACACATAGACCTACGAGATACATATTAAAAAAGAAGGGGAGAAGGAGAGTTAGCAAAAGAAAGGGAAGGGTTCCAGTGCACTTACTTTGAGTCATATCCTCTACTAGCCATAGGATTCAATTTCATTTAATTATCAAAAGAACACTTACTATGTTATCATGGTTTAACAGACGATGAAAGTGAGGTTTTAAATCTTTCAAATGTTAGCCTAATTATCAAGCAGCTGAGTTACAGTGTAAACCCAGGTCTGTCTGATTACCACGTTTCAAGTTATCACTCATAACTAAACACATCACAGCCGGTCAATGCAAACCATGTATCACCTTTCTATATGAACAATGAGATGGTGGGGGCAGAGCTGGCATAAGGAAAAACATAAGTTTTTAAAATATCGTTTACCTTTGCAAAATGTTTAAAGCACATATGACGTTTCTTTTCTTTACCATTTTCATCAATAAACATTAGATTGCATCATGTATATTTGTCCTTCAGATGCTAAAATTAAACTGTGGTAGGAGAATTTAATTATTAAAGACAGCTATCTTTAGATTAAAAAAAAAAAGTAGAACCGAAATCAAAATGGGTGACAGCCACAAGTATAAAAGCCACCTGAAGGAAAATAACTATATTTATTTGTTTGTGAAATATATAACAATAAAATGGATAGTCATAATATGTGCTTCTTAGATTTTTATGCCTACTACATTGTCTAGAATAATTCTCTTTAAAAAGTTCCTTTGTTACAATTTTGGAAATCCATTTCTTTGTTTATTCTTCATCTTTATTCAAAAAATGCTATTGAGAACTTACTGTATAAGTTGTTCCAGGTGCTGAACAAAATACAGCCTTTGCCATCATGTAGCTAGTATTTCGGCGTAATTACAACTAGTGGAATGTCTATAAAGAGAATAACAGCACCACTGACTTACAGGTACTAGACTACCTTTTCAAGATGTATAATAAAATTTTTCAGAGCAAAATAAAGACTAATATTAATGAGAGCTTCTAGATTAATGATTAATAAATTTTTAGAAATAATGACAGAACAGTCTCAAATACTAAACAAAAAAAACCAAACCCATTGCCGTCCAGTCAATTCCAACTCATAGCGACCCTATGGGACAGAGTTGAGTGCCCCATGGGGTTTCCAGGGAGGGGCTGGTGGATTCAAACTACCAACCTTTTGTTTAGCAGCTAAGCTTTTCACCACTGTGCCACCAGGGCTCCAAAAACTATCTCAAACAGCTAATATTAATATAATACTACTAGCAACCAAATAAGGAGCCCTGATGGAGCAGTAGTTAAGGACTTGGCAGCTAACTGAACGACTGGCGGTTCAAAACCCATCAGCTACTCTGTGGGTGAAAGATGTAGCGGTCTGCTTCCATAAAGATGACACCTTTGAAAACCCTGTGGGACAGTTTTGCTCCATTCTATAGTTTTGCTACAAGTCAGAATAAACTAAATTGCAATGGGTTTCACCTTGTAACAAACAGACACTGTTACATAAACAAGCTCAAATTATAAAATGTATATAAGTCTGCAGGGAATAAAGGGGGAGGGAAAGTGTAAAGGAGGAAAGAAGTGGAGACTGGCTAGAAATCTTGAACACAAAATAAAATTTGGTTTTGATACAGTTGGATGTAGGCTTGCTCTGGGAAGAGTCCTCCATGAGCCCTCTGCTTGAAGGTCTCTTCCTCCTTAATACAAATTCTGAAATCAGACAATGCCTAGCAAGAATCCCTTTCAGGGAAGTCAAAAGTAAGATGAGACATTTTTGACAGTCTTTATGACCCTCTAAGTAAGCTGCATCAGTGTCCAATATAATTTGAAAAGTACCAAGAAGGCCTTCTACCCTTCCATGAAATTACTTCCTTGGCTTCACAAATGGGATCATCTTCTCCAGAGGAACTAGACTTAACCAAACTGTGGGCTGAGCATGTTTCCAGAAATAAATTAAATCCAATACATGCACCATTTTAAAGTCGAGGGTATTTTTATACCACTGCATAGCAAAATAATGCACACTTCTTCTAAAAAGAAATAAATACACTTTTACATATAAATTTAAATCACAAAATTATTCTTTCACCAAAGAAATTTCAGGCAACAAAATTGCTTATTTTGCAGTATTTTTCTCCCAAAATAAAGAGTATTTTATGGGTTTCTCCTTATTTTAGTATCTCGATTAATTATTCTGATAGCTGATAAGTTATAAAAGGTTGATAAATTCCATATCCACCATTTTAGTTTGCTTTATTGTTTGTGTCACTCTTTTGCAAGTACAATACTTAATCATTACATAAAATTACTGACAATTTTATATCTTTCCTATTCCAAAATACAAAAAAATCTAGCATATGTTCCATCGTACATTTGAGCAATTTAGTACCCCTGTTCTTATGGTTAATATGAATTGCTTAGCCCTGCTATTGTTTTTATTTTTTAGTTTCAAAAGAATTTGTACAAAATGTTTCAGGATTGGGAGAAAAATGTCCGTAGACAAATGCTGAAAATACATTGGTTTGCTAACTCAGTGGCCCTCAAAAGTGATACAATATGAATTTTCAGAGTTTGAAATGTAAGAAATAATTCTTAGCAGCAGTTTAGCAAGTTGTTCAGGGTTTTGCTTATTTATTTTTTGTTTGCATGTAACATTGGCACAATTTGCTATGATATGCTCTGGGAAGTTATTTATATTAAGTTTGTAGTGTCTGAAGTACAAAGGATTTAACCATGGATTTCACTTCTCTTTTGAATTTTAAAATATTTTTTTCTAATTTTTGAGAAGACTAAATGCCTCAAATTATTTCTTAGAACATTATATATGTTATAGTATTTATAATGTCGTTGTGTTATAAAATATATCAAGATATTTCATTTATCTAAATTATATTTCTTAATGTAATTCTAGAATAAATGGGTTTTCACAATTGTATAATTATTAGTAGTATATCCAGTGTTTGCAAATATTGTAAGAATTGAATAATGATCAATGTGTTTTATAAAAGCCAATTTTGATATTAAGCAAGACAACTGAAATAATGGAGGAAATACAGGCAGTCCCCAATTATGAAAGAGTTATATAACATAATTCATTCTGAGATATTTCTTTCAGTTTCATAAAATTGGCTGCACAGCCAAACTGTGGAAACCAACAGTTTATGCTGAACCACAGTACTGACAGCATTGGGAATGGTGACTGGATTGTATGAGTGACAGGGAGACAAGGAACAAAATGTTTTTCCAGTTTTCCTGACACTTGGTCAACCCTGGCCAAATTTGAAAAATACGTAAAGCTGTCTTTTCACACTGCCTTATCTTTATTTCTAACCTTTGCTTTTTTCTTCATGTAACTCTGCTTCCCGTCTGATATTCTCAAACTACCTTTTCT
The DNA here is from genome assembly GCF_024166365.1 of Elephas maximus indicus. Classification (NCBI taxonomy): domain Eukaryota; kingdom Metazoa; phylum Chordata; class Mammalia; order Proboscidea; family Elephantidae; genus Elephas; species Elephas maximus. The sequence goes on from NC_064822.1 coordinate 141,395,023, forward strand.
TTAAAGTGGTTTGGCTTCAAATCTCCTAACCCCATTTTTCTCTTGATCAAAATGCCTCATTGCAGCTGATTTGTGGAAACTTCTAAGAAGAAAGTAACCAGGTCCAAGTATTCTCACTGACCCTGAACCCTCTCAGATCTACCCCCTCCTCCCTCCGACACACACGTACACCAAGAATAATCATAACCAAAAAAAAAAAAAAGAACCCAGTGCCGTCGAGTCAATTCCGACTTATAGCGACCCTATAGAACAGAGTAGAACTGCCCCATAGAGTTTCCAAGGAGCGCCTCGCGGATTTGAACTGCCCACCCTTTGGGTAGCAGCCATAGCACTTAAGCACTACACCACCAGGGTTTCCAGAATAATCATAAAAAAAAAAAAATTTTTTTTTTTTTCACTAATAAATCCAAATGAACACAAACAGTTCTAGGCAGTGTAAGGTCCCAAAGTGATAAACTTAGGTAGTATGGGTGGAGGTATTTGGGAACAGGAACCAAGACAGGTGGGGTGCCAGCCTTGGATGCAGCATTCCTACATTACCCATGAGGTGTTACAGCTTCTTCCATATTTCCAGTGAGGAGCCCAATGTTTGCCTGTTTTAATACCTATAAGTTGTCCTAATAGATCTTGCTGGACTTATGATGGAAACTCTAGCTGTGAGGTATATGGTATGTAGGCTGGAGAATATCTGTGCTTCTTTTTTTTTTTTTTTTTCCCATAGTATAACTTATTTAAAGAACATGATTAAGTAACATGATTTATTTACATTTTAATTTCTTTCAAGTCCTTTAAAAAATAAAAGGTAAAACCATCTATTGATGAAGTCAGTATTTAAGGTTCCACTCCATTTAATAATTTTATTTTACCATCACATACCATCTATGGAATATCTGACAAATCAAGTCAAGGAAATAATCTTAGATATTAAATTTTCATTTTTTATCATAATTCTGAAATGCAAATGAAATGTAGTGATTTCAATGATAACCCCACTACTGGAGCAGTACATTGACTCAGAACTGCCAGAAATTCAAGTCAGATTCATACGAGGACATAGAATCAGGAATATCATTGCTAATGTCAGATGGATCCTGGCTGAAAGCAGAGAATACCAGAAAAATGTTTACCTGTGTTTCATTGACTATGCAAAGGCACTTGACTGTGTGGATCATAGCAAATTATGGATAACATCATAAAGAACAGGAATTCCAGAACACTTAACTCTGCTCACAAGGACCCTGGACATAGACCAAGAGGCAGTGGTTCCAACAGAACGAGAGGACACTACATGGTTTAAAATCAGGAAAGGCATCCATCAAGGTTGTATCCTTTCACCACACTTATTCAATCTGTATGCTGAGCAAATAATCTGAGAAGGTGGACTGTATAATGAAGAACTCAGTGGCAGGATTGGAAGAAGACTCTTCGACAACCTGAGATTTGCAGATGACACAACTTTGGTTGCTAGAAGTGAAGAGGACTTGAAGCACTTACTGATGAAGATCAAAGACCACGGCCTTCAGTATGGATTACATCTCAACATACAGACAACCAAAATCCTCACAAAGGGACCAATAAACCACATCATGGTAAATGAAGAACATATTGAAACTGTCGAGAATTTCATTTCACTTGGATCCGCAATCAATGCCCATGGAAGCAACAGCCAAGAAATCAAAAAACACATTGCATTGGTCAAATCTACTGCAAAAAACTTCTTTTCGGTGTGTAAAAAAACAAAGGTGTCACTTAGAAGACTAAGGCATGCCTGACCCAAGCCATTGTATTTTCAATCACCTCATACGCATGTGAAAGCTGGACAATGAATGAAGAAGACTGAAGAATTGATGCCTTTGAGTTATGCTGTTGGCGAAGAATATTGAATACACCATGGACTGCAGGAAGAACAAACAAATCTGTCTTGGAGGAAGTACAGCCAGAATGCTGCTTTGAAGCGAGGATGGTAAGACTTCATATCTCATACTTCGGACACGTTACCAGGAGGGACCAGTCCTTGAAGAAGGACATCATGCTTGTTAAAGTAGAAAGTCAGCAAAAAAGAGGAAGACCCTCAATGAGATGGACTGCCACAGTGGCTGTAACAATGGGCCCTAACAGCAGCAATTATGCGTATGGTACAGGACCAGGCAGTGTTTCATTCTGTTGTACATAGGATTGCTATGAATTGGAACTGACTCAATGGCACCCAACAACAGCAACAGTGATGATCATACCTCCTGGAATGCCAGAAGACTGAACAAATTGGTCTTAGAAGAAATACAACTAGAACGTTCTTTAGAAGTGAGGATGATGAGACTTCAGCTCACTTACTTTGAACATGTTATCGGGAAAGACCATGGCTAGAAAAGGACATCATATTCGGTAAAATAGAGGTTCAGCAAAAATAAGTGAAATCCTCAGTGAGACATATTGACACAATAGCCTCAAAAATGGTCTCAAGCATACCAACAATCATGAAGATGGTACGAGACTGGGCAAAGTTTCATTCTGTTATACATAAGGTAGCCATAAGTTGGAGCCAACTCAACAGCGATCAACAACAACAGTAACGATCAAACAAATGCTGTGCTCTTTCTGTGCTGGCATCAGCAATTATGAAAGTGGCATGGTGAGGCCAGGTCAGCCTATTACACTTCTGTGTAACAGGCTGTTGTCACACGGCTCCAGTGAGCCCCTGCCTCTGTCCTAGGACTTATGGCAATAATAGCAGCCACCATTGACTGAACACTTACTCCCTGTTGAGTGAGTTACCCTGGGTGTGGTAGGGAGATCATCTTTGTATCGTACACTCTGGCACAGCGTAGGTGCTCAATGCTGGGTAAAACCATAGTGACAACTATTTTGCCCAGGCTTACCATGGCATTGGATTCATAAAAGTTCTGTGTATTCTGGTATTTCCTTACTAAGGCTAGATTATTCATGCCCCCAAACACTGCACTACAAAAGTTTTTTGTTTTTTTTTAATAGCTGTTTCTTTAGTATTTTCTTTAGCCTTATACAAATCTCTAAGTTATTGAATAATGCAGAATACTGAAGTGGAATCTTTTTACTCGTTCTCTAACCAAAAGATGAGATGCAAATATAGAAATGCAGTGAGTTCATGATTTGTAGGACCTCTCTCTTTTTATATCATAAACCCTAAAATTAATAATGGGAAACTAGTACAGGCAATCAACAAAATAAATAGATGAGCTTGAGATAATTTAGGGATAATTTCTGTATCATAAATGTGCTACATTTTAACTGTTCAGACTAGAATTAGCCAGTCTTCATTTGATTCTCTGATTTTGTATACATCTAGTGTTCTTTGAAGATTTGCAAAACTAGGGATATTTTTAAATTGCATATCTCTAAAAATAAATAGAATAATAGGGAAAGGAGTGTTGATTCAAAATAGGAATGCAAATTTATAGCCTTCAAGTTTTCTAATACTGCCATTTAAGTTCTAATATATGTATTATGGAATATTAGTGTTCAAGATAGATTGACTGAATCTTAAATCAATAAGAAGAGAATAATATATTTATTCCTTCATATTTCCAGTAAGCATTCCTTATGTGATTTATAGCTAGCATTTATTGAATGCGTGATACACACACATGTATATATCTCCTAATATGCAAGACTTTATCTTCTAATTCTTACACTGCAAGGTAGACATTATCATCATTTTACAAATGAGAACGCTGAGATCCAGAAGGGTTAAGTGATTTTCAGAGTTAATGAGCAGCAGAGTTGGAATTTGAGAGCAGGGTTTCCAGATACAGGGCTGTTACTCTCTGGTTCCACACACTGCCCCCTCCCTAACTGTCATGCACACGGCATTTGTTTTGTCTTGGGCAAGCAAAAACAAGCCATACACCGTCTCCACTCTGAAGTAATTCACAATAGAGTGAAATGGCTGGACACATTAAAATAAATTACAATATAATATGAGAATATGCAGATAAGAAGTACTTCGGAAAGCAGCAGGTGAGTGTTACTCAACACTGCCTGAAAAGCTTTACAAAGGAAAAGACATTCCATCCTGACCCTACGTGAATTTCTTCCATGCTGGTTTTTCATTCTGAGTGGTAAAGAATTTAGTCAACCTGGTGGTTTGGTTGATTAGGGTTGATGCGTAATGGAATCATGAAGGTCAAGTTAAAGTGTTTCAAGTTTATCTCTAGGCAGTAGAAAACCATTGTTTTAACGTTTTTGTGGTGATTGTAATTTTTTTCTGCTTAATCTTTCAGTCTATAGAAGCTTTAGTAATAGAATAATAGTAGCAAGAAAAAATAGAAATTTAAGAAAAGTAATCCTTTTATAGTTTGTTTGTTTATTTTTAATGTTCTTGAATTATAGAAATGATTAAAATGTAAGTGAATGACCTTGCCCCTTGTTCAGAACCATCATGTCTGTCAGATTGTCCACAATAATATGATCCATAGTATTTCATTATTATCTGACCTGTTGGGCAAGGCACTGGAGCCTGCTACCCAAGGTTTATGTTGCTTTGAGTTACTGTAGTGAGGAAATTTCACAGTGCTGTCATGCTTTTGGTTAATATATTTTTGTGTTTTGCTTGGGAAAGACAGTTCTGATAGTGTCCTATTGATTCAGATGTTTTCTGACAGTAGCTGCCTACCAGGTTTGCCTTCATTGACTTTTCAATATTCTGATACAAATAACTTGCATGTACAATTTGATATTGAAGGGCATAGAAGGTTCCCCACTGTGCATGAAGTCGGAGCAGCCCTGAGCCATGGGGTGGCGAGTGCGTATTATCACTCTGAAAATCACCCACTTGTCCTGAACTGTTGCCATATACAGAGTTGTATTTTTTCTGGTGTCCTTTTTCACTTCTTGTTTTATTCTTCCAGGCATTCCAAAGCACCTCTTATTCTTTAAAGGTCTAAACTTTATTCTTAGAAATACCTCATGCTGACTGAAACTTTACATATAAAGTCATAGGTGTTTCTTACTTTTTTAATACCTGGAATAGAAAAGAGCTTGAATCACAAGTATTTATTTTGCTAGTGCAATTTAAAAGAAATCTTTTTTGTGGAATTTTTCCAGAATTGTGGGTGGTTAGAAACGCCTATTATAATTTTAATAAAGATAACTACCTCTATTAAATACCTACCACTTTCGAAGCTCCATGCTTAGTAATTTCCATACATTATATCCATTTCTGACCACAACTCTGAAAGGTGTGTATCATTATTTTATTATACCAAAGTGAACATTAAAACTCTTAACATTAAGTGACTTGCACAAGATAATGATTACTTCTGTCTTTCTAATCATGGTTGGCTTTTAGTTATCTAAAATATTGTTAAGATTTGCAAATCACTTCACAGTTTCCATAGCACTTTCACATATGGTACCTCTTTCAACCTCACAAAACTGGTTTCGATTATTTTGCATTTTATCTTACTCTTCGTTGGTCCATTTTGAGCCTCTGGATTTCAAACCAGATTATTGATACCCTTATGATGAAATATGATCATTGTTAAGTTGGCAGTATTTGTAATAATGGCTTTATCTCTCCCGCTGCTGGTTTATGCTTTTATTTTTTTAGGAGAGAGGGTGGCTGTAGAACTTACCTGTTAATGTCTTTGTAGAATTTGGAGTATTGTGTGTACTCAGGCAATTTACTTTCTTATTATTAAAATATTTCCACTTGCATGTAGGAGAAGACAGGCTATCCTTATTTTAGAAACAGACTCTTTTTTATATGCTTTAAGCAAAAAAGCAAATAATTTTATCTCCCAATCGGTAAATAACCACATTAAAGTATTCCTAAATAAGGCGAACTCCAGCATATACGTGTGTGTGTTTTCATATTTTCTTTTGGGTCTCCATGAGACTGGTTATGCTAATTCACACCAGTGTTCCTAATTGGAACTACCCACCCCATTATATTCTTCATTCTCTGGCTCAGGCACTCCATAGCTTTAGTCTCTCCCTTATTTTTCCCCATTTCCCTGCTTCCTTCAATCCTAAGGAAACCCCTCTATTCCTTCTAGAACTTTGAGGGGTTGCATGCTACCATTCTGCTACACATTCCAATTAGAAACCCAAAGGTAGAGTATGTATCAGAGGAGATTTTATTGTTCTGCTTATGTTTGAACCTTGATTCTAATTCAGGCCATACCTGTGGGCAGAGAGCTTATCAAATATAGCTGAAATGTTCTTTTCTTCCTATCTCTCTGGTAATGAAAACAAATATCTCAGGAACAATATTTAGTAGTCACTGCTGGATATCGATGGGCAAGAAGATAAAGTAGAAAATAAACAATCTTGAGAAGAAAAGTATGATTTTTGAATATTTGTTATAGTACCTTGAAATCCTTCAATCACTTCCTAACTTCTGAGCCAAATCTGATCAACACTTACCCCATGATCTGTTGAAATCTATGGGACAGTCAAAATTATAAAATGAGAAAGGAATATCTGTTAGTCTTAGGGTGTTTATATACAAAGAGTATGGTGATTGAATTGATTTTAATTTTCCTTCATTTCATTATTTTATGGCTTAATTTTTAATGAACAGAATTTTTAAAATGATGAAAAAGGGAGAGGAAAAGTTAGTGCCCTAGGTAAAGGGTAACAAAAATTACAAAAGAACAAAGTAATTATTCACAAGACAGAAAAATAGATATTTTGCATAAATGAATTGGGTTGTGGGTTAGAGGGAAAGGCCACACACATACACATACACATATGTGCACACACACACGCAGAGACACTCAGACTCCACCACAGACTCCACCACACACGTATCACCCACACACAAATGTACAAACCATGAGCTTGAATACACCCTCCCATACACACATAGACACAGCAAAGTTATGCTCCCAATTTAATTGGTCAAGGGTACTACATTTTAACAGGAGCAAGATAAACATACAGTAGAGCAGCATATCTGAGGGTAGTTTCCCATGGTCCTCTGAGTCTCTGAGATGGTTCACAGCTGCCTGTGAGCTACATGTGCAACCAGAACAGTAAAATTCAGTTCTTTTTGTAGCGCCATATTTTTATATACCAAGTTTACAGCATCATTCCAAAAAATATTCAATTTACAATCTATGTGCTTCTAGTTGATATTAAACATCACATCTTTAATTCTCAAACCAAACTTAGTGACATCGAGGTCACTTTCCTCATCTGGGGAGAGAAAGCAAAGTTAGTGCCCTGGAGCCATGAACAACATTCCATTTTCTTGCAGTAAATATTGTGAATTATACGTTTTTTTTTTTTTTAATGATGATTCTATAAAATTGGAATAATAACCCTTGCTTAATGAGAAATAAATGCAATAATGCTTGTAACACACCTAATACACTGATTGGTAAATAAAAGATATTCAAAAAAATTGTTTTAATGGGGACGGGTGAAGCATATTTTTATCTTTTTGTTAAAATTGATGTTTTCCAGTTTTGCTTGGTCTGGTTGGTTTCCCTCATAATCCAATAGTTTAAACCCTAAATAAGCAATTGCATTTTCCAATTTGATCACTTTTTCATGTCCTGTTGTTATTGTTTGCTGCCCTTATGTCGACTCCAACTTATAGAGACCTCATATATAACAGGACAGAAACACTGTCCGGACCTACACCATCCTCACAGTCGTTGCTTTGTTTGAGCCCATTGTTGCAACCACTGTCAATCTGTCTCGTTGAGGGTCTCCCTCTTTTTTGCTGACTTCTGGAGATATCCTTCTCCAGAGGTTATTCCCTCCTGATAACATGTCCAAAGTAAGTGAGAAAATGCCTCATCATCCCCACTTTTAAGGTAGATTCTGGCTGTACTTCCTCCAAGAATGATTTGCTCATTTTTCTGGAATTCCGTGGTATATTCAATATTCTTCACCAATACCACAATTGAATGTATCAATTCTTCTTCAGTCTTCCTTTTTCATTGCCCAGCTTTCACATGCATATGAGGTGATTGAAAGTACCGTAGCTTGGGTCAGGCACTACCCTAGTCATCAAAGTGACATATTTGCTTTCCCTGGTTTCGTATCCTGAGAAATATTGATTTGTGCTACTGAATCCACATTAATATGTCTCCAAAACCTGGATAAAATCTTAAAACATCCAGAGATTTATCAGAAATATCCATTATATATTGCCTTGATGCAATAAGCAGAATGTACTTTTGGATCTGCTTTGTCAAGCCAGTCAGCTTATAAATATATATACATTCTTTTCAAAAGTACAGGGAGTCTTAAAATTACATGAAGTGTTTTAAACTATAATGTTAAGAAGAACATAATGCTATAAATGTTGATTAAATATAGCTTTCTATTATCAAAAGTATATGGCTTATGCCTATCCATTCTTTCAAGTACCCCTCATACAAAAATACAGTAATTGAGTGGATTGAAGTCTTACAGTTGACTTTAATTTATTGTTTCCTATATTCAGCAGAGAAATAGTGGAACTATAAAATTGGACTTTGGAGACATACACCTGAATGTCATTTAAATATTAAAAATATTCAATTTGGGGAATCAGTGCTAGGTCATTATTTCAAAATGTTTAATCATTAAGATGCTTTACTGTACCTTAGAGGAAAATTTCTTATAAAACTAAGATCATATAAGAACTACAGCTTTTCAAACAGCTTTGTACAAACTTTGAAGCAGATAACTAACAAGATGAAGACAAGTGAGGTCACGGATGATTCTCTCTAGCATAGAATCTTTGTAATGTAGAGTTGTTGGGGGTTCCAGGTAAAACATCAACTGCACCTTCACGCTCGATGATGTAGAAAAGCAGATGGGAGAAATCAGGATATGGACGCCAAGGCCTGGACTTTAAAGATTTGCTTAAACGTCCCCAATTTTTTAACCTAGCATACATCCTCCCCTAGGATCAAACTGCCCTGGGATAGAAATTGAGGTTCAGAGAATATATTTGTCCCAGACCACACAAACCAAGTAGGAACTGATGTAGAACATGTCATGTACCTCCATGTTTCAGAGCTTAATATAATCATTTTGCAATATTACTTCTACACTTTTATTTCTACAAATATGCAGCACCCACCCCTCCAGCAAGCCTGAAAGAGGAAGTCAGGAGTAGATATCATCCTTAGTGCCCCTGCCATGCTTTGGATTACATTCTTATTCATTTGGGTTGTACTTAGAAAAAGCCCAACCAGAAACAACCTTTGATTGTTTTATGAAACCCAAACATACTTGTCAAACCCAACCATGCAAAACAGCACAAATTAAGTCAACTTTCATTCTGGTTTGGTGCCAAATGGAATGAAGCCTCTGGTGGGCTAGACAGCTCTATTTCCTGCTTTCAATTTCAGAGAGTCCAATTAGTAAATCAAACTTTAAAAAGCTGTCTAAAAAAATTAATTAGGTCATAATTACTCAGAAGCATATTTTATAGTGCACTATAATCTAGTATCTGGTCTAAATACTTGAAAAGGGTATCAATTTCATTATTAAAGAATTAATTATAATTGGGTCTAATCCTTTGGTGATGGAGGTTGAAAAAAATACTCTGGGGATAAACTGTTCATATATGCAAAGTGGATAAATTCATCCAGAGCTCAAGAGCACTAGCTGTGTTTTGGAATTATTTTATGCTTATAATAATATTCCTTTATTAAAGTCTTATGAATATCACTCAACATATAAATGCCTCTTAGGAAAAACTTTTCTCTCAGAATTTATCTCATATAGACAACTGATATTCATCCTTCTCTATCCTAAATATTTTTTAAATCAATACATTAACATAGTAAAAGACAAGGGAAATTAACCATTCATAAGTATGTATTTTGCATCAGCAACTATACTATGGAATTTTACCTACGTTATCACTTTCAGTTTAATATTATAATAATAATAATAACATAACCCCATAAGGGATATATTGTTATCCTCTTTACAGATTGAGAAGTACAGGTTCAAGGAGACTTAATGATTTTCACAACGTTAAAAAAGGGGAGACCTAGGAAATGAATTCAGGTCTACCCAGTTACAAATCTCACCCTTTTTATAAAACTGTTTCAGTATTTGTCATAATGGTCCTAGTGGCATGTATTCCTGAGGATTCATGATTACCATGGGATTTTTTTTTAATTCTGCTCTTTTATTTCAATAACAGTCTAAAAGTATATGTAGTTTACTATTTATGAATACAAAATATCTATGCGGCAATGTTAATTCACAATGCGAAGCACTTCAACAGAATACAGCTTCAGTTGTTAGCCCATGAGTCCTCAAACGGGGCCCTCGGCACCCATTAGGTCTTCATGAAGGCTTTCCTTTGAAAGACACTGCCTGCATGTGATCCTCGTTTGTAAAAACCTGCCCTGCATTGCCTTAAAGTATTCCTGATAGACTCAAATGTATTTGGAGTTCATTCTTTAAATTCTAGTTCATATCTGTTTATTTGCACAACCACTAGTGATCTTCAAGTCCTCCCATGTTATAATACCAGTAAAAAAAAATACCTAGTCATGGAGTCTGGAGTTTGAGTTATATCATTGCTCATTATGTAAAATTTTATTTGAGGACCCATTAGAAGCCAATGTGAACATTGAAAATAAGAGTAATTATTTGAACAAATAGTTCTTAAAATGATTCTTGCTGTTTTATGCATTTTAATATTATCATTTAATTTTTAACCAAGCCACTGAGTTCTTTTTTATATCTTGTTTATTTGCTGCAGCTTACATATATTTTAATGAGTTCTGGGAAGCCTGGTGTGATCATATCTTTCCCCCTTTCATACACCAGTACAATATGCCGTTATTTAACAAATAGCTTTTTTCAGCCAACATTGTAATGCCAAATTCACAGGAAGTGAAGAAGAAATGCTAAATGCAATTTGTTTTGTCAGTGAGGTAGGAATTTAAAGAATTTTCCATCAGAAAAGTTAAATGAAAGAGATAACAAATGAAAGATGGGAAAATATGAATAATTACCTCACAACTTTATATGCGTACAAGACAATGTAACTTCCCACCAATTACAAATACATAAAAATTTCTCTCTTCACTTAAAGAAATTATACTATGCATTAGAAACTAATTCTCAATTTTTTCAATACTCAATAATAGAAGTTCTCTCTGCAAGTCAATCTTAAATTTCACATTTGAAGTGATAGATTTTTTTAAAAAATGTGTTCTATTTCTAAACGTTTTAATTAAAGAAGCTCTAAAGTTACTTGAAAGCTGATTTATGGCCCCCAATCTGTTTCCTGGGCTATGAAAAAGAATGTCAAATAAAAAATTTTATTTCTTTAATATCCTAATCATTTATTCCTAATTTTTTTCTTTTATGATCTACCAAAAAATTCTTATAAATAATAATGGTACGTGGTATCAGTATAGCTTATCTGTGCCCATCCATGTCAGAGAGAGGAGCTAAATATGGACCATTTTAATAACCTTCCTGCATATTTAGGCCAAAGAATTATAAAGCTAAAACTATGAAGTTCAGTAAATGAAAGGCAGTTAAGAATTACTGTATTTATGGGTAAATTGTTGTAGTGAATTAATGTGTCCTTCAGAAGAAAGAGACCAGCAATGGCAGATGCTCATCTACAAATGGCGATGAGTAATGTGAGACCAAGATCACAGGCAATGTTCCTGGTAATGACTTCATGACAGGATAAACACAGCTCCTGAGGAATCATAGATCCATAAGCAACCAAGTTAATCAAAAACAACTTTTATGTTATTTTTTCTATTTTTTTTTTTTAGACTGCACAAAATATATTATATACCAAACCAAGGCCATAATGCTGGCTTACTTTCTTATTTAAATGTATTTGTTGAAAAATAATTCAGAGGCTCCATTTTTTTCCACATATTCTTTTTGTATTTGTCTATACACATTCCTATTTTTTCGCAGTTGCATTTGGATGTTGAGAACTAGGTGTTTTTTCATGTTTCTTTTTTGTGGGTGTTATAATATTAATTGTAATCATAATAAAAAATTAGCATTAAATATATACTCAAAAAACCAAACCAAGCCAGTTGTTATCGAGTCGATTCTGACTCCTGATGGCCTCGTGTGTTCCCAAGTAGAATGGCTCTCCCTAGCGTTTTCAAGGCTGTGGCCTTTCGGAAGCAGATCGCCAGGCCTGTCTTCCGAGGTGACTCTACGTAAGTTCAAACAGCCAACCTTTCGGTTAGAAGCTGAGCACTTAACCATTTGTGCCACCCAGGAACTAAAATATGCAGTGGTGTCTGAAAATTTCTGTTACATAAAATCATGGCTTCTAAATACCACTTGAATATGACTTGACGTTGACAAAATAATACATCTCTGGCAATGAATATATGATAAATACAAATTGTGGATATTGCCAGGCATTGAAACTCCTTTCTGGAACTCAGTCCTCTTGGCAAACATAAGTATTAAGTCACTCTTTATATTTTAATTGGAGGAAAGTGCTTGATTGAAATAATAATTTTTTCCTTTATCTCTTTCCAATAATACATGTGCTGCTGCTTGAGATACAAAATGAGAACAAGGAATGAAGAATTAATTATTTCATTGTCCAACAGATTCAATAAATAATAAATCAGAAAAATAAATATAAGGAGATGATCAAATGTAACCTTGCACATAATCATTAACATGGTTGTAAAACTTTTCAAATGCCTTCCATTTTCACTCTCTTATAATTTTAAAAGCTTCTTAAGACATCACAGACAAATAATAAAGCTTCCATTATAATTAGAGCCTATCCTCTGAAAGCTGTTTGTTACTAGTTCCTGCTATTTTATAGAAACACAGTGGACCAACCAATATATAGAGTGAGTGGCATAGAAAGTGATCTAGAAACCTGTTGCGAGAATAGCAGTTTTTCAAGACTTGAGGTTTTTCTCCAAAATGATTTTTAGATTTCAAGATATTCTAACGATACCCCTGAAAGGTACTTTCTGTTATTGGCATTTATGGTGAAGAAATTGATGATTAACTAATTTGCCCAAGGCCAAAGAAAGATTAGGGTTTTCAAACTTTTTTTTTTTAGTCCAATTACTTATTAAAAAAAAAAAAAACAAACACTTATTAGCATTGCTTTAATTTTTTTTTTTTTATTAACGTCTAAGGTTTTTTTTTTTTTTTTAGAATGTGGCATCATTTGTCACTGTGAAGCAATAGTTATACTTGAGATTACATTTCTATTTTAAGTATCGATTGCCATCATTTACAGCTTTTGAAAAGCTTTTCTCTTCTTTTCTTCTTTTTTTCAAGCTTGATGTTATTCCAGAAAACTAAACTAGAAAGTTGTATTAAAACAGTTGGTCATATTTAAATTAGTCAAGACAGCTGCAAAAACAAAAAAGCCTATTGCCATCTAGTTGATTTTGACTCATAGCGACACTATAGGACAGAGTAGAACTGCCCCACAGGGTTTCCAGGGAGTGCCTGGTGGATTTGAACCGCCATCCTTTTGGTTAGCAGCTGTAGTGCTTACCACAAAACCACCAGGGTTTCCATATAACAGCTGCAGCTGGTAGAAAACTTTTCAAGCTCTGCATAGCTAAGAGTAGATGACTCAGACATAGGTTCCCCTCAAAACACAAAGCCTGAATATAAGAAGAGAGCTTTACCTTTCAAAATTGAAAATATGTGGACAAAACAGAACAAGTGACTTGAAATTCTGAATCTTTCTTTTCAAAGAAACTGTATCTGAACTTTACTTGTAAAACAAAATCGTGGGAATCCACAGCCTGTGTTCAACTCATGTTAGTGTTTCAGGGCTACAGACTGTTCTGCAGTACGTTACTGTGCTGAAATGCAGAAAAATCTTTGTTAATACTGGTTTGTTTAAAAAAAAAATTATTCATTTATTCAACAATATTTTACTTGCTACCTTCAGCATCAGACACTATTATGTAGTGTCTGATTCATTTAATGCCTAATACAAGCTAAAACCAGTTGCCATTGAATAGTCACCAACTCATGGGGACCCCATGTGTGTCAGAGTAAAACTGTGCTCCATGAGGTTTTCAATGACTGATTTTCCAACAGTAGAGGTGCCTCTGGGTGGACTCAAAACTCTAACCTTTGACTAGGCAGCCAAATGCAGTAACCATTTGTATCACCTAGGTACTTGTAAACAAAGGTGGATAACACCGGGTTCCTACACTCCCTGGGCTTAAAACATAATGGTTTAGTTAATACAACAATTAATAAAATAATTCATTAATTTCTTGCATTTCGTAGTTGTCTGTATCTCATAGTAGTCAATATTTCATTATTATCTGTAGCATTTATTATTCTGTTTTTATAAGTGAAAAGGATTATCTCCTCTGAACAAGGAAAAAAGATAAACTAGATTTAATTAGAAATTAAAGATGGGGATGAAAAAGAACAAGGACCCTCTACAACAGACTAATAAAAAGTATGTGAAATCGTTCACTCTGAGGATTTGTTTAAACAGATTAAGTAACAGAATGTGCTGATGAAATCTTGTCCAGAGCTGGGGCATTGTATTAAACGACCTCCTTGCAGTAATTTAAATGTAATAAAATTTGAAGTTTTTGAAAACAATTTGACACATAAGTAGAAATATTTACATAGGATTCACAAATTTTATCTATAATAGATATTTGCATTTACAATGTATGTCCAGCCTGAGAATATACTATTTTTAAATATTACAGTTAACTATAGTCCCTAAGAATGCATAAGTCTGTAAAAATATTTTCAACTTTTTGCTTACTTTAGCTGAATGTATTACAAATTTATTATATTTAGCCTATTCCCAACTATATGCTAGGACCTGTTGAAAAAAATAAGACATTTCCTTTGACATCAAGGAGCATATTATTACTATAAGTGCTGTATTTGTATAAATACAGCTATGCAAATATCAGAGGATAAGCTGGGCCTTAAGAGATCTCACCAGGATTAAAAGTGTGGGATGGGTTGGGTACTTTAGGAAAATTGAATAATTAATTCTTTTATTTGACAAATATGTATTGAGAGCCTGCGGCATGCCAGGTACTGATCAAGGTACTAGGAACACAGCAGTGAACACAATTGTCTAAATTCCAGCCCTCAACTAGCTTAAAATCTGTGTGGGAATGGGGAGGGGTAGAGTTGCCAGGTAAAATGCAAGATGCCCCATTAAATATGAATTCCAGATAAACAACAAATAATTTTTTAGTATAAGTATGTCCCATGCAATATTTGGAACCCTTGAATAATCATACAATGAATATGTTTTTTGTACAAGTAATGATAAGTAATAACATTTTTAATATAAACACATCAGATACAATATTTGGGACATAGGGTCACTAGGAGTCAGAATCGACTCGACGGCAACAGGTTTGGTTTTTGGTTTATACTAAAAATGTATTTGTTGTTTATTGGAAATTCAATATTTTTTTTTTTTTGCTCTGGTAACGCAAGTGGAGGGCGACAGAAAATAAACCAAAAAAAGTGGTATGCCATATGGCAATAAATGCTATGAAGAAAAATAGAAATTAGAATACTGCAAAAGTGGGGATACCATTATATACACACCACAGAGAAGACCTCTTCAGTAAGGTGACGTTTGAGCTGAAACCAGAAGGAAGTGATTGAGTGATTGGCACCACTCTCTGGAGGGAGAGCTTCCTAGGCTAAGAACTTTCCAGGCTAAGGAAATAGCAAGTGAGAACCCCTGAGGCTGGAGGATTTTGAGTTTCTCAGGGAACAGAGTCCAGAGTGGCTACAGCTAAGGGAACAAGGAGAAAGGCAGATCTTTGTTTGTCTTTTTGGAATTTATTATTAGACAGAACTAATTCTTTGGCATTAAACGAAATGACCTTTAGCTTTATGTATCTGTGCGTCGATCACTCTGTGTCTCTCAGTCTTTCTGTCTCTGTTTTGACTGCTGCCTCTCTTCAAATGTGTAAACATATATTCATATATAGCTTACTTATAGACTAAACCTAGCATGATGTCAGCTGAAAGGAAAAATAATAAGAAACTTAATTAACCTGAGTCTTATGTACACATGTGATGTCAATTTTGATCATTTGCTTATTTAATTAAAGTGTTCTGCTTTCATTACAGTCATTAGCTTCTATCTATAAATAATAATGTATTCAAATTCCATAGTATGTTAGAAATTCACACATGCATTTTGGAACAGAGATGAAGACACAGGGAATATTTTTATTTAATGCAACCTCTTATCAAATCCTGTGAATTTACTAGCAGTTAGTTAAACCTTCAAAATAATGCCCCAATTTGTTAATCTCATTCTTTGTTTTGAAAACCTGCCTCCGCTTAACATTCTGTCACAGTGTATACTGCATCGCTCCTGCCCCTGCCACCCTCAGCTCTACGTAGCTATGGGCCATGTGGCCCCAACTTGTGGATTCAACATTGCCCCCAGTTTTAAACACAAGGTTTTTAAATAGCTCCAGATACAAGTGACACTTGTGCAACATTTATATTCCAGTTCCAAATCTATCCTTGTGCCTACATCTCTGGCTCCATAGCTCCCCAATACAACAGCCCCTGAATCCTGGAATTCTACCTTTCTCTTGTTAACTATTCTAGAAACCCACTTGTCATCTGGACCCCAGTTGCTGAGCTAATTTTACCCGCTGATAATATTTCCTGAATAAAATGCCACAGTGTTAATTATTCTTTGCTGCCTCTGACTCCCAGTCTTTAATTTGCACTTAGACTTGAGTCTGGCTACTGCAATATTTCTTAGCGTAGGTCATGATTTGCTCAAGAGACTAAACTTTCTGTGAACATCAGCAGATGGATCTGCTGCCTTTAGTGGCCACCCAAGCCCAATTCATGAGTACAATCCCAGGTCCCTGTCTGCTGTTGTTGGTTTTAGTAGGTCCAGGATGTTTGGGCATGAATTAAGTCTGTCCCCTGTTCCCAGCAATGGGAGTGGTTGGGTATTACTCCTTATTTCTTGTTTTCCAAAGAGCGAGACTAAAAACAAAAATAATTCTTACTTCACCCTGAAACCCCCAAGTCGAATATATCATTATAAATAAACTATGTCTCAAGGATCTCTAAGTATATGTGCCATATACATACTGTTACTTACTAGAAAAAACAAGCTTTATATTTGCAGAAATCAGAACCTTTATTGCTAAAGTATTTCTAACCTTTTCACCTTTACATATATTTGCAATAGCCATACATGAGCTCCACCCTTTCAGTGCATCCAATTCCTTACTTCCTAGCCAAAATCAAGACTTCTGAATTTCATAATAAATTTCTTCTATTGATATGTGGACCCACTGTCCATGTTTGTTATATTTCATTTGGATTTCTTTTGCTTGTTCCCTTTATGTCCACTAGAACTTCTTTTTGTGCTTGTCCAAGCAGGTTGTTCTTTCTGGCCCTGACAGAGATTTAGCTCTTTCTACACCGTAAGTGTCTCTCTCTGAAGCTCAAAGTATGGTTTAGCTAAAGAGCCCTTTCTTGATGTAAGGAAACAGAGTCATGTTGACTGGGTCTGAAGATGAAACACATCATTGTCCTTTTTGCTACGGAAAAGTGCTTCTGATGTTTTAACATTTATGTTCTAGATATAACATTTCTACTATTAGTTGTGTGACCTTAATCTCCAAGCCTTAGTTTCCTTTGTCAAATAAGGATATTGACTGTTTCATGTCCAGTGTCACCTACACCTTTGCAATCTATGATGTAACTATTCATCACACATAGTAGATTCTCTCCTTTGTATAAAATCCCAAACCTATGGGATCAAAAAGGAGACAATAAAAATGGTCACAGCCATAATTTTGCCCTATCAGGCATATACTTATTTTGTAAAAAAAAAATCACAAGAAAAAGAAACTATGCAAATTAGGGATAAATACATATTGTTGTTGTTGTATGCCATTGAGTCAATTCTGACTCATAGCAACCCTATAGGACAGAGTAGAACTGCCCATAGGGTTTCCAAGGAGTGACTGTTGGATTTGACCTGCAGACCTTTCAGTTAGCAGCCTGAGCTCTTAACCGCTTTGCCACCAGGGCTCTGAAATATGTATTAAAACCAAACCAAATCCATTGCCATTGAGTTGATTCTGACTCATAGCGGCCTTATATCAACTTGAAGAACAGTCCTAAAGTTTCTTAAAAAGAACTATTGCAACACGCTAGTATATTGTTAGTTTTATGCTTTCTACTAATTGTTACTGCTTTATTTGGAGGTGAATACCTTTGTAATTATGCATATATTTTTTTAATTAAGCAGATCAGATGAAATGTTGTGATTTCTGTCTGTCTTAGTCATCTTAATCATCTTAGTGCTGCTATAACAGAAATACCAAAAATGGATGGCTTTAACAAAGACAAGTTTATTTTCTCAGAGTAAAGTTGGCCAGAAGTCCAAATTCAGGGCATCAGCTCCAGGGGAAGGCCTTCTCTCTCTCTCTGGGCTCTGGATGAAGGTCTTTCTCATATATGTTCCCCAAGACTGGGAGCTTCTCTGCACAGGAAACCCCGTCTAAAGGACGCACTCTGCTCCTGGTGCTTCTTTCTTGGTGGTATGAGGTCCCTAACTCTCTGCTTGCTTTTATCCTTTGCGAGATAAAAGGTGGTATAGGCCACACCCCAGGGAAACTCCCTTAAGGTTGGATCAGGGATGTGACCTGGGTAAGGGTGGTGTTACAATCCCACCCCAATCCTTTTTAACATAAAATTACAATCACAAAATGGAAGACAACCACACAATGCTGGAAATCATGGCCCAGCCAAATTGATACACACGTTTTTGGGGGACATAATTCAATCCATGACACTGTTCCTCTGTTTTTACTTTTCTGTTGTGGATACTGTAAGTGCAAAATAGTCAGTGCTTGTCTTTTTATAAGAATATTCAGTGTGAGGAGTATTTGTACTGTAAAGCTCACACCTCAAGGTTGGCTATAAATGAATAATGCCTAAAGAACATATTTATTCAGCCACTTTATGTGGGAGATCCCAAATGATTGAAGTGATGGGTTCTTTAAATGAATTAATATTATTTCTTAATTTCCTGAATAAATGTGCAGAATTCACCAGTAGGTTTGTCACTGCAGATCGAAAGCTTAGATTTTGCTAACATTTCTAACGATGATTTTTAGCTGCTGACTTCCTCCCCACCCCTACCCCACACTTTTCTCCATAGTTCACAGCTGCTGGATCAACCTTGTCAATCCTGAGCCAACCCTGACAAAGTTTAGGTGCTTCATCACAACCTTCAGCCCAGCAGTGCACAGGGTCTGGGATGTCTTGCAGATATGCTGAGTGAATTCTAGCTCTGCCTTTGTTCCCCGATTCCAGCATTCTGCTTCAGACTGTTGCTGGGCCTGAGCTCTCTTGAATAAAGGCTTGCTCCTCATGTGGTTCTTCTCAGTTCCACCTCCAGAGAACAAGAAACTGTTTATTTCCCTAGCATTGCTTCATTCCTTGCAGGAATGGATTCCTTTGCCCAGGGATATAGAACTGTCATCCAACTAATTTTGACCTTAACTCCTTCTTGTTCTTCCAAAAGTATGGCCCACGTACACCACGGAAGGTTTGCCATTTTGCACTGGGCAGCCCTGTGGCTAGGTCTGCTTTCAGTTTCCAGTTCCTTATCCATACACCTCTTCATTGCTTCTTGTGGTTGAAATGGCACTCTGACGCATTCTGGTGGGTGCAAAAAAAAAACAGCTGCCATCGAGTTGATTCTGACTCATGTCAACCCTATGTGTGTTAGAATAGAACTGTGTTCCATAGGGTTTTCCAATGATCGATTTTTCCTAAGTATTTTGCCAGGCCTTTCTTCCAAGGCAACTCTGGATAGACTTGAGCTTCCAAGTTTTAGTTAGCAGCCAAGCATGTTAACCATTTACACCAAGTGATAGGAAAATTATGCAGTTATTTGGGGCATTAGTGATTGACATGTGTATTGAATGGGAAAAGAATTGAGACTATTTATAAATATCCCTTTTCTAAAATAAAGTGGTAATAGGAAAGATATTGTGGTGCAGAATTAGCAAGGGTAAATAAGGGCTAATTAGATAAAGACATAAGCTTAGAGAAGAGCATTATATACTTTCTGCTTTTCAAACTGTTTTTGCTTTTCCTACATGTTGTTAGTGGAAGAGAACTATAAAAAAGCTCACTGAGGATAATGCCATGAAAATAAGCATTGGTCCTTTAATATTATTTTAATATTGGTTAGTTGGCCTAAAAACTACAAGAAAATAACCAGTCTTGCCCTTTTAGAAATTATATGTATTTTTTCCTGGTTTGGTAATTTTTTTTGCATTTAAACCGTACATCATTAGAAAATAGTATTCACATTTTTTTCTGACTCATTTGCTGAAATATTTGTGCATACATGTATTTGTTAATAGGAACAGAGCAGAATTTTTTTTTTTAGAAAACTAAATTTGATCACCCATTTTTGGTTTTTAAAACTATTGCTTTTCATGAATGATATTTTTTCTAGTATTTCAATATGCTTTCAATAGAACAATTACATGAAGGTTGCTTTCTTTCTTTTTCTTGCTTGTTCTAACTTAACTTCCTGGCCATCATCTGGCGAGCAGAGCAATGTTCAGAAAGAGTATATTATTGACTTTCAAGTCAGACAGGTTGGAGGTTAACTCTGGCTTCTCCACTCACCTCCACTTGGATTTACTACTCACCCTCTTTAGCCCTCAAATTCCCTCATCCCCAAATAATAAGAAAATCAGTATCTTCACTATTAGAAGCTCACTGCGAGGCCTAAAACAGACAAAATATATAAAGCCCTTAGTTTAGTATCTGACATGTAAGAGGAACAATAAATGAATTATTTAAAATAACATATTAATTATATACTTCTGGAAGAATTGAGAAAGATGTGATAATTAGATGCTTAATTTTATTCTAATTATACTGATGTTCTTATAAAAATTATTTTTATATTTTTCTTTATTTGTTCTAACATTAATAAATTGCCTTTTAATGGTAGAACTCATGGCTATTCCCTGAAATGCAAAATTTCCTATGAGTTTCTATTTTATGCCAGAATCTAGTATTTCAATATGAATTCAGAACATACACAGCTATTTCCTGGTTTAGGTTTTCAAAAAGGACGAATGTCCACTGGCCTGTGTATTGGCACTAATAGGTGCACAAGCCGCGTGATGCAACTTCATGGAGAGTCAATTGTACTCAATGGTAAGTGTTCAAAGCCATCATTTTTATATTAAAATAAACTTAGCTATATTAAGTGATAAAATTAAAAAGGCACATGAATTAAAATAAAGAGAAGACACGTGATCCACTAAAAATTCTGTTCTTGCAAAATGATCATTTAGGCTATAACCCAGAATCTCTAAAACACTGAGCCATTCTGAAACTAGGAAAACCCTAGTAAGTTTGAAAATAAAACATGGATAGAAAATATTGAACTTGCAGTCCCAGTAAAACAAAATTAAAACTAAAACAGCAAATTTGTCACAAGCTGTAAAGATCATGAGAAAGATATTCCAACTATAATAGAGATTAATACAGTTATAATTTGTAATTTGATGTTTAATCCATATCAAAAGACAGAGAGTAACTGAAATGGTTCTCATACTGCATGGAGCACTAGAAGTATCAAAGGTCTCAGAATCCATGCTATAAAAACCTTAGAACTTTATAAAAGAATTGACATGTATTTTGGGGATTGTTTATCAGAATATGGAATTATGAAATTTTATCTAGCTAGGTTTAAATTCACATTAAAACTAAATTAAAATCTGAATGTTGTCATTTGAGCTAACAAAAACATAAAAATAAATAATGATATTCTTTTGAAAGGCCACAGAATTTCAAAAAACTATTTTGCAGTTGATGACACTATAACGAAATACACTGAAGTGATAAAACAGACTTTGGGACTTAAGGTCGTGGTGGCTGCTATTAACATTGAACAGATCTGTAACCATGAAAAATGAGCCATCTGTACTTTCTGATGACTCAATCAGAACACCTTAAAAACGAGACCAGTACTTTCAGATAGGCGCTGATTGCTGCAGATGAAAAGGACCTAAAATTTCAAGTACCGTATGTCCTGTTTCTTATGGTGTGACTCACTGTTACAAAAGTAAAACTTTGACTTCAGAGATAAATCTTCTCCTTTAATGATCTTGTGAGATCAAGCGTTTGATCAATACTCATAAATAATTATTTTAATATTAAATTTTGGTGTCCATTACGAAAGCAGCCTGAGGATTTAGCATGTGGACATTTACCCATTTATATAAAAATCAGCATATTTGGATAAAAAAGGGAAAATGTATGCAAATTATTTATTTCTTTTTACATTATACCAAACATCTGGGTATCTCGAGACATCTGGATGTTTGACAACTACCAACCTCAATATGATTAACTGAGTATTTCTTTTTTTTATCTAAGTGATTGGGCACCAAGGAGAAACAGACTCAATGTTTATTGATTAACCTACAGGTCCAAGGAAAGTTAGAGAAATTTCTATTGGGAACCATAAAGTAAAGACATTCACTACTCTAGAACTATGTTTCCTAAGCCTGAATTTGAAAAATATCACAACTGATATCAGTGGATATACGTATAAATATATTTTCTTTGACTTTTAAAGCCATAATTCACAAAGAGGCAGTGAGGTTTTATGGGCTAAATATCATCATTGAAAGCTTGATGAGAAAAAATTTACAGACTCTAAATTAGCAGGACACCAGATGATACTTTGGCTCTATTATCTTAAAGACATTAAGATCTTTATGAGGCCACTAATACTGTCTTAGTTGCCACAACTCCAAAGAGGTGGCCCAGCAGCCACAAGGATGCTAGTAGACTAATCAGTCACTTCCACTGTCAATGCCTTATCAAAATAGTTTAAGATGACAAAAGGGGCAGGGAATTTAGGAGTCTTGATAATGGGCACAAGACTGAAGATTATCTACACACAAGTCTCAGCCTTTTGATAAGAGCAAGTTGAAGGGAAAGCTAGTGTGATTTGAGGGAGATTTAGAATCATGCTGTAAAGCTGTTTAGATGGTATAAGGCTATATATTTGGTCAGTGAGGAGGCTGAGGTTGGTGGGAATGTATCTGTAATGGCACTGACAAACTTTGGGACTGAAACGATATAAAAAAGAGATTGAAAGAGCTATATGTTATGTCAAAAGTAATTGTGTGCATATGTGTGTGAGCGTGTGCCTACACATGCAAGCCTGTACACATACACTATTACATTCTTCTCAGCTTCCTCACTTCTTCTTTCCTCCCACAGCAGGCTGTATACCTACAAATATTTTAAAACTTGTATAAAAAATCTACAAAGAAAAGAAAAAGCATGTTACTACATTTTTACCCATACGACTGTCTATGGACAGGGTTAAATCTCACAAATTCACTTTTTTCTCCAAATTATACTTGAGGCCGACTCTCCTGCATCTGGTAATTGATCCTGATTTTTTTCTTTATTCCAGTGTCCTCTCCCTACCAGATTATAAATTGCCTTCCATAATTGGGTTCTCTGATGTAACATATTCTCTTGTCAGTTCAAATACTTCTGCCCAGATTCCCTTGGGAACTTCTAAGACTGAAACAACAGCTTTACCATTTAATTCTTCCCACCATAAAGGGAAAATAAGAAACTTCTTACTTTATTACATGATAGCTGACTCATTATGTGACCTTAAAACTGTAGCTTCTTAGTATACCAGTTTTCTCTATTGAGAAATTGAAGTGGTATATACATCAACATTAAATTTTTTCTTACTGAAACTATCAAGCCCAAGATTTATACTGTAGTAAGTTAGGCCTCAAGTGCTTGTACATTGGAATGCCAGTGAAGACTGAATACAGCTTTTTGGGAAAAAAATTTGACCTTTCTGTAGACACTACCTCAGAGAGGAAGATATATCGCCTTTTGTCCAGATATATACCCTTTTGGTTCACCAATTTACATGATCCCTGTCCTCAAGGAACTGACAAAGTAGAGCAGAAGTCAGGCAATAAACTAATAAAAAATAATGCACACGTAACACATGCACTCCACAGTAAGTGTCATGAAGGAAACAACTTCTGCAGTAATAGAGAATTCCTGGCAGGAACTTCTGGGATGACAAGTAAAAACTAATACATACATAACCACACGCCTCATTATAAGTGCTATGAAGGATAAATTGACCAGCGATAGAGAATAAACAGCAGGGAATTATAGGAGAAAGGTAGCTTGAATATATTCCTGCTATTGCCCTTGGTAGCATAGTGGTTAATAGCTCGGCTGCCTACTAAAATGTCAGCATCTCAAATCCACCAGCCACTCTTTGGAAACCCTATGGGGCTGTTCCACTCTGTCCTATAGGGTTGCTATGAGTCAGAATCGACTCGACAGTAATGCTTTTCGTTTTTTATCCTTGCCCATAGGCTTCTAGTATATCCGTACCAAGCAGCTGCTGAGACCTCAGGCCCTCCTGGGATCTTGAAAGAAAAAGCTAGTGCAGAAACGTTTGCTTCATACGCTAAGGGAGAATCCAGGGACCAGTGGGGAGAGTCCTGAGGGGAGTTCCCTACAACCCCTAGTGACTGTGGTGCATTCTGGCAAAAGCCTGGCCGGAGGGGAAGATGAGCAGTCTGCCCACCGAAGCATTTCCTGCAAGGTTGACCATACTCCGCAGCTCTTAAACAGCTTTCAGATAAAGAAAGGATTTTTTTTTTTTTTACAAGAAAGAAAGAAAAAAATCCCACCATAAAATAAATTATTGTTAAAGATTATTTCACTAGGATAAATACTCAGATGAAAACACGAAGAAAAAAAAAACTTAAAAAAAAAGTGAGATAACAAGTCACAGACTAAGAAAATATATTGCCAAAAAAGAAGAAAAATGGGCAAAAATAAGAACAAGAATTTAATTGAGAAAGAAATTAGAATGCCAATAAATAGATAAATAGGTGTTAAATTCATTGGCAATTTGTGAAGTATTAACTGATGGAGATGGACCAAAATTAATGAATTTTGTTACACCAAGGAGGTAATGAAGATGTGGAAAGGCAAGGACTCATAGACATTGCTGGTACAAGTTTAAATCCGTGCCACCATGTAAGAGAGTACTTTGGAACTTCCTGATAAATTTAAACATGCTCATGAGCTATAACTCAGCAATTTTGTATCAAGGTGAATTCCCTAGTGAAACTCTAGCACATTTGCACAAGGAGTCATGTGCAACAATGCTCAGGTTGGCTCCCATGGTAATACTGAAACATAGCAACAACCTAATTGTTCTCCAGTTAGGGAAATGAAAAAAACTGTCTGCACAGTAGAATAATAAACAGAAATTAAAAGAAACGATCTAAATTTACATATATTGACCTGAATAAATTACAATAGGCATGGTGAGATTTTTTAAAAAGCAAGTTAAATGTGTCAAAAAACAGTGCCCTCGAGTCGATTCCAACTCATAGAGACCCTATAGGACGACAGAGTAGAACTGCCCCATAGAGTTTCCAAGGAGCACCTGGCGGATTCCAACTGCCGACCCTTTGGCTAGCAGCTGTAGCACTTAGCCACTATGCCACCAGGGATTCCAAAGTTAAATATATATATATATATATACACACACACACACACACAGAGAATGATAGTGATTATATAAAAATTTTTAAGCTAGACAATAATAGTATATATTGTTTATTTAGATATCCATATTTTATAAGATATGAAAATTAACATACGTATAATGTATACCAACTTCAGGAAGATAATTGCATCTGAGAAGGGATGGAGGGGAAAGGAACGGGACAGGCTTTAGCTGTATGTGCGACGTTTCATTCTTAGAGAGAGAGTGCACCATGACACAAAAATGTCAACATGAACATGTCAGCATGTGTTTATTAGTGGAAGTAGACACCTTTGTGTGTTACATTCTTTTTGTACTTGGTGAAGTCACAGTTATAGTGGAAGATTCCACAAACAGGCATGCCTCACGATGAGAACTAAAATTTAGTTTGTCAAACAGTGAGCCGAAGGTTGAGGGAGATTGAATGTCACAGAGGTACAGAATGGTAGAGAGGTGGTGGGGTGCTTCCGATCATGTGGCCTAATCCAGATTCCACCACTTGCCAGACATGAATCTTTGAGAGAGTTACTTAACCTCTTAAGATTCAACCTCCTTCTCTATAAAGTGGAGATAATAATGGGATCTACTTCAGAGTATTGTTGTAAGGAAAAATGTATAATACAGTATGTACGATGCAGTTGGCATAAATATTCTAAAAATGTTTGAAGAAGCCATAGTCCATTCATTCTTCCAGATATTATCAAAATGTCCAGGCTAAAAACGTAATATCATGAAGATATTATGAGAGCAAATGGAATGATATTATAATTTAATAGCAACCACTTACTGAGCATCCACTAGGCTCCAGGCACTTTATATATATAACCCTGCAATAGCGACTGTGTTATCACTGTGTAAGGAGACTCAGGTCTGAAAACTCTGCATGTTTTGCATAAACCTTCAAGCTGGTAAGAGTCTAGTAGTCCAGACTGAAGTCCACGTCTTCTAATCCCTGAGTTCTTTCTCTTACAATGTTATTCAAACTGGGCTCACATGAGTTATGGCAGCTTAACTAATGTTTGAGAACCATAATTCTACAACTTTGCCTCTCTGAATATAGTGTTGTCTAACCTTCAAATAAAAACCTACACATTTGGCCAATATATAACTTTAGTATCATTATTAAAAAAAAAAAAAAAAAACCCATTGCCTTCGCATTGATTCTGATTCATAGCAACCCTATATAGCACGGAGTAGAACTGCCCCATAGGGTATCCAAGGAGTGGCTCATGAATTTGAACTGCCAACGTTTTGGTTAGCAGCTGAGCTCTTAACCACTTCGCCACCAGGGCCACATAAGGTACCATTATAATAGCTCAAATATAATATGAATTATTAATAATATAATATAAAGTGTAATGTAAAATAAAAATAAAATTGTTTTAACATAAGCATATTTTTTTCAGCTGTTTTTCAATGTATATTATAGAATTTGGCATAGGTAAATTAGCTGGCCAAATGTTATGTTACTGGTTTAATAACCAATAACATGTGTTACTGGTGTAATAGAACTATCTGGTCCTTGGGCGGTGTAAACAGTTAAGCACTGGGCACTAAGCAAAATATTGGCAGTTCTAACCCACCCAGAGGTGCCTTGGAAGAAAGGCCCAGTGATCTGCTTCTGAAAAATCAGGGTCATGAAAACCTTATGGAGCGCAGTTAGAAACACATGGGGTCGCCACGAGCTGGAATCGACTCTACAGCAACTACTCCTTGTTTTGGCGTTTTGCTTTATTTATCTATCTGTATGAGTGTGTATGTGTTAGAAAAGACAATACAACTGTGAGCCTTTTGCTTAAAAACCTTAGGCCGGTTCCTTCTGGCTTTTGGGTAGTCTGGGAAGTTCTTACGTGTTGAAAAACGCAGCTGACCGTGTCCCCGGATAGGAGCCTTCTGAAATGCTCACAGTGGAGACTAATGAAGTACTGGGGCTCCTTCCTGTCAGTGGTGTACCCCCGTGAGGGCTCATGGTGGCATGGAAAGATCTGACCTAAATCTGGGGGGTTGGGTCCTAATCATAGAGCTGCCATTAACCAGGTATGGGACCCCAACACCTGGGATTCTGAATTTCATCCCTCCAGACCTCAGTTTCCCCATCTATACAATGAAAACATTGGACTAGAACAGAGAAGTGATTTACGAATGTATTTTTTAGTCTTGGAGCCTATTGTTTAATGGAGATTTTAAACAAAAGTCAAATATGCAAATCCTTGGAGACATCTCAAGGAACACTTCGGAGCAACACAGAGAACCCTTTGAATAAAATTAGTAGACAAGTAGATCTCTCAAATTAAATTAATTGAGGAGAAAATTGTGGCCCTGGAATCAGACCACAAGACTTTGAATCCCAGATCCTCCACTTACATTGACCAAATTATTTAACTGCTGAAATATCAGTTTCTTATAATCTACCTTACAGGTTTACTGTGAACATAAAATAATGCATCTAAAGTACTTAGAACAGTATCTGGCACATAAAAAAAAGGTCAACAAAAATAAGCTACTCTCAATTATTATTATCACCATCACTATTATTAATTAATCAAATGTGAGGGGAAAAAAAAAACTAGCAGTTACCTGGCACAAGGTATAGAAATAGAAGTATATATTTATATTAATATACAAGGTATAAATATTTATATGGGGACAGCAGTGATTCAGCGGCAGAATTCTGGCCTTCCATGTGGGACACCGACTTTGATTCCCAGCCAATGCACCTCAAGGGCAGCCACCACCCATCTGTCAGTGGAGGCTTGCGTGTTGCTATGATGCTGAACAGGTTTCAGCAGAGCTTCCAGACTGACAGACTAGGAAGAAAGGCCTGGTGATGTACTTCCAAAAAAACCAGGCTATGAAAATACTATGGATCACAACTGTCTGATCCTAGGGGCCAACTCGATGGCAGCTAACAGCAATTATATACACAAACACACATACAAAATACTCACACATGTGTATATATACATGTAAACATACAGGTTGAACATCGACTAATTCTTTTTGTATAATGACTCTGTGTATTCCTTCCATCTTCTTTTGATGCTTCCTGCATCGTTTAACATTTTCCCCATAGAATCCTTCACTACTGCAACTTGAGACTTGAACTTCTTCAGTTCTTTCAGCTTGAGAAACACCAACCGTGTTCTTCTCTTTCGGTTTTCCATCTCCAGCTCTTTGCACATGTCATTATAATACTTCTCGAGACACCCTTTGAAATCTTCTGTTCCATTCTTTTACTTCATCAATTCTTCCTTTTGCTTTAGCTGCTCGATGCTCAAGAGCAAGTTTCAGAGTCTCATCTGACATCCATCTTGGTCTTTTCTTTGTTTACTGTCTTTTCAATGACCTCTTGCTTGCTTCATGGATGATGTCCTTGATATCATGCCACAACTCGTCTGGTCTTTGGTCACTAGTGTTCAATGCATCAAATCTATTCTTGAGATGGTCTCTAGATTCGGGTGGGATATACTCAAGGTCATATTTTGGCTCTTGTGGACTTGCTCTGATTTTCTTCAGTTTCAGCTTGAACGTGCATATGAGCAATTGATGGTCTGTTTCACAGTCGGCCCCTGGCTTTGTTCTGACTGATGATATTGAAATTTTCCATCGTCTCTTTCCACAGATGTAGTCAATTTGATTTCTGTATGTTCCATCTGGCGAGGTCCATGTGTACAGTTGCCATTTATGTTGGCGAAAGAAGGTATTTGCAACGAAGAAGTTGTTGGTCTTGCAAAATTCTATCATTTGATCTCCAGCATTGTTTCAACCATTTCAAGAGGTGGCATATGATCGATGGTACTGAAGAAAGAAGTCCCAGCTGCTCTGAAGACATTGGAGAAAAACAAGGCTCCAGGAATTGATGGAATATCAGTTGAGATGTTTCAACAAACAGATGCAGCGCTGGAGGTGCTCACTCATCTATGCCAAGAAATATGGAAGACAGCTTCCTGGCCAACTGACTGGAAGAGATTCATATTTATGCCTATTTCCAAGAAAGGTGATCCAACTGAATGTGGAAATTACAGAACAGTATCAATATCACAAGCAAACAAAATTTTGCTGAAGATCATTCAAAAGCAGCTGCAGCAGTATATCGACAGGGAACTGCCAGAAATTCAGGCTGGTTTCAGAAGAGGAAGTGGAAGCAGGGATATCATTGCTGATGTCAGATGGATCCTGGCTGAAAGCAGAGAATACCAGAAGGATGTTTATCTGTGTTTTATTGACTATGCAAAGGCATTCGACTGTGTGGATCATAACAAATTATGGGTAACATTGCAAAGAATGGGAATTCCAGAACACTTAATTGTGCTCATGAGGAAACTTTACATAGATTAAGAGGCAGATGTTCAGACAGAACAAGGGGATACTGATTGGTTTAAAGTCAGGAAAGGTGTGTGTCAGGGTTGTATCCTTTCACCATACCTATTCAATCTGTATGCTGAGCAAATAATACGAGAAGCTGGACTCTGTGAAGAAGAATGGGGCATCAGGATTGGAGGAAGACTCATTAACAACCTGCATTATGCAGATGACACAACCTTCCTTGCTGAAAGTGAAGAGGACTTGAAGCACTTACTAATGAAGATCAAAGACCACAGCCTTCAGTATGGATTGCACCTCAACATAAAGAAAACAAAAATTCTCACAATTGGACCAATGAGCAACATCATGATAAAGGGAGAAAAAATTGAAGTTGTCAAGGGTTTCATTTTACGTGGATGCGTAATCAATGGCCATGGAAGCAGGAGTCAAGAAATCAAAAGACACATTGCATTGGATAAATCTGCTGAAAAGGACCTCTTCAAAGTGTTGAAGAGCAAAGATGTCATCTTGAAGACTAAGATGCGCCTGACCCAAGCCATGGTATTTTCAATCGCATCACATGCATGAGAAAGCTAGACAATGAATAAGGAAGACCGAAGAAGAATTGACACTTTTGAATTGTGGTGTTGGCGAAGAATATTGAATATTGCATGGACTGCCAAAAGAACAAACAAATCTGTCTTAGAAGAAGTACAACCAGAATGCTCCTTAGAAGCAAGGATGGCGAGACTGCATCTTGCATACTTTGGACATGTTGTCAGGAGGGATCAGTCCCTGGAGAAGGACATCATGCTTGGCAGAGTACAAGGTCAGCAGAAAAGAGGAAGACCCTCAACGAGGTGGATTGACACAGTGGCTAACAATGAGCTCAAGCATAACAATTGTAAGGATGGCTCAGGACGGGGCAGAGTTTCATTCTGCTCTGCGTTGGGTTGCTGTGAGTCGGAACCAACTGGAAGCCACCTAACAATAACAACAACAAATACACAGGGGCTCCTTGGAAACTCTATGGGGCAGTTCTACTCTGTTCTATAGGGTTGCTATGAGTCGGAATAGACTCGATGGCACCTAACAACAACAAACACACAGGTGCTCCTTGGAAACTCTGTGGGGCAGTTCTAGTCTGTTCTATAAGGTCTCTATGAGTCAGAATCAACTCGAAGGCAACGGGTAAACACACACACATATCCATTAGTTTTCCTATCTCTTCCCAAGATGTTTGCTCTTTACTGTACCAGGAACTAGAGATTTAAAATACTATTAGACTAAAAGATGATAGGAATGAAGTACCTATATCACAATTTACTGATAAGAAGTAGTTACTTTCTCTGCAGATTAGAATAAATATTGAGTCAATAGTATTTTTGTTAGATATTTTTTTCTACTCTCAGCAGCCTAGTATCCTCTCTTCTAGAGATTTTAGTGGTTAAAACATTCCTAGCTACACAGGAATGTGAAATGTTCATTAAAGAAGCATCATAGTTGAGCCCTGTAAAGATGATTCTGACAGCTTGGTTCTTTATGAACTATGTGTGTGTTGGCTTGCCCAGAATTCGGACAAGTTGGCCACTGAAGCAGAAAAATCACCGCAAGGGTTGTCAGATGTTATTGGTGCAATGTGCCTTTCTATGTGCCTGTCTGAGCAGCTTCAAATGACATTTGACGTAGGGTTTTCTCCCAAGGCTGTGCATGCTGGGTGCGGCGGAATCCAAGCTGAATGACTGACTAGTGCGTGCCCGGGTATTCTTGGTAGGCCTCCAGGCATTTCATGTTCATTTATAAAATGCTTTCTTTCTACTTCAAATTAATCTTATGTTCTTTCCAATCACCATTGTGATATTCTTTTTACTTGATGTTTTGACAAGCTTGAAATAGCATGATAGGATTGAACTGAGGTATTAAAAAACTAGAGTTACAATGGTCAGAAACAAGTGAGAAACCAAAAACCAAATCTGCACTTATTACCTTCACAGCTGTGTCAGTGTGCAATTCAAGCCTTTTCTAGTTTTAGGTCTCTAAAGTATGTCTTTGTTTTGAATTAAGTTGCGGGTATTATGTTTACAGAGCAGCTAATTCATCTCCAAAATTTGTACGTTCCTGGCTGTTCTTTGCTTTTCATCGCAAATGGAACTTCAGTGTCTGGTTTGTATGAGAGCTCCTAAAAGATAAGTCCCGTTATGGAAATCATTAGCTTCTGGTAATTAATCTAAATAGGACATTTATTTTAATTCCACCTAAGCAGATCAAACGAAACTCCCTTCCTACATATATAATTTAATGCCTATTTAGATTCAGATACTATATATCTCTAAATTATTAGTCACAATTTATGTTGCTGGGTTATCCATTATTTCAATAAGTATATTTAGTACCTACCAAGTTCCTGGCTCCTGGAATTCAGAGATGAATGGGACAAAGTCCCTGTGTTCAGAGAATTCCTAGTCTGATGGATGCAGACATGCGAACAGGAAATGCACATGGTAATTAAGGCCCAATGGTACATGGAAAGTTAACAGAAGAGCTCATGGTCACCTCTGTCTGGGAGTTCAAGGAAGGCTTCTTAAACAAAATGATATCTGGACTGGATAAAAAGGGGTAAGATAATAAAAGGAAGTCAGAGATTTGTCATATGTTAACTAAAAAGATCCAAGTAAAGAGCAATTTGTACAGGGCTGAATGACGTCCTAGACGGTGCAAATGGCTAAGTGTTCCACTGCTAACTGAAAGGTTGGAGGTTCAAGATCACCCAGAGGTACCTCAGAAGAAAGGCTTCATGATTTACTTCTGAAAAAGTCAGTCTTTGAAAACCTTATGGAATACAATTCTACTCTGACACTCATGGGGTCTCCATGAATTGGAATCCATGGCAACTTGTTTGGTTTTGGTTTTATATTTAAAGAGCACTTTCGTGTATTCACCTGCTCATTCCTTCTGCCTTGAAAATCCTTTGGGGTATGCAAATTTTTATTCTTCATATTTTTTGGGCAAGGGAGCTGGCTCCCAGAGCTCACACTCAACAACTATTAGCTGAATGAGATAACAAATATTTATTGAGTGGGCACTACCTCTTATGCCTCAATGTCCTTATCTGTAAAACTGGCATAATAACCATTCCTCTACCATAAGATTTTTGTGAGATATAAATGAAATAATATATGTTATCAACTAAGAATAGTGTTGTGCTCAAAATCAGTGTTATATAAACTAGAAATTTTTACTACAACTAGTAGTATGCCAGACACTATTCTAGACACTGGAAACAAGCAAAATAAAGGTGGCTTTCATGGAGTTTACAGTGGGGCTGGAATAGAGTGATTAAGGGAGAGAATAAAAGAAATGCAGTTGAAAGATTTAGTAAAAGGGCAAAAGGCATGAATTCTATAGCAATTTAAAAGTCATAGTAAGAATTTAGAATTCTAAACAAAAAAAAGAAATAACCTAACATGTTTTAAAAGAATCACTTATATATTCTGAATACATTGAAGGAAGGCAAGGAAGAAGACAGCAGACCAGTTAGAAGATTATTCAGGAAATAATAGCCTGAGCCAGAGTGTTAGGGTCAGGTAAAAAATAGGGGTAGTGGTGAGAAGTGATCAAAATCTGAATATATTTTAAGGTACTCCAGGAAGAGTTCATGGATGGATTGGATGTGTGGCCTACCAGAAAGAGATAAGTCAAACTGATCCCAAAGTTTTGGCCTAAGCAGACACTTTGAAGCTGTCATTTATTGAGATGAGAAAGGATTTACAGTGAGGATGACTTGGGGTAGGAATCAAAATTTCCATTTAGACATGCTAACAACAGTGGATAAACTGGTGAATATAATATGATTGTACAAAAGACCAAGAAGTTGACTTGGGCTAGGAAAGATGCATAGAAAGAAAAGAAAGAGATTATTCATGGCTTGAAGGTCCAAGGTGAGAAGTGGGAAATAAGGAGGTTTGTAAAAGAAAATACTGTTTGGATCCCAATGAGAAGGATCACATGGAATAGCAGTGAGAATTAAAACTGGAAATAAATGATCAGGGCTTGGAACGTTAAGATAAACAACTTGAGCTACATTTAACTAGTTGATGAGTAGCAGTTAAAATTTTCAAAACAAGTAAATTTGAGCTAAATATTTTAGAATTTACCACATTGCACTGAGTTATCTGTTTCTATGTTTTACTACCCTATTAGACTATGAGTTACCCTATGTTTTGCTCATCTTTGTACTACCACTATCTAATGGTGCCTTGCACAAGGTCAGCCACTCAATAATTGTGGAAGTGAATTGAAAAGAAATGGCTTGAGCCCAGACTGGAACTCTACTGAGATTGTAGGATCTCTGGGTCTGCACTATTCTAAACTTAAGTCGCTCCTGTTTACAGAGGATTCAATCTGTTGAGAAGTTTCCCAGATATCTATCCTGGCACCACAAAGAGAGGTAACACTCTTTTTTCACAGCTTGAAAACAACTCTTAGCATTCTGCCACTACCTTATTTGCCCTCATACCCGAGTGGAGAATAACATTTCAATGTTTCTCTTTCTCCTATATTTAATTTGCTGCACTCCAAGTGAAATTAAACCCCAGTTCACTTTAAGAAAATAGAGAGATGTAGTTTTTCCTTCCCTGTGTAGGTTCATTTATCTGTACCCTAACTCACTCAAAACTCAGAGAAAAACACATCTGTATTAAAACGTTTGTGTGCCATTGATTGCTCCCTATGTGATTATTACAAAAACAACTATGGAGCAACGTTAGGATGAAAATAACCTCTGGAGTTAGTCTTGTGTGGGCTAACACCCTAGTGAGATGGATAGACAAATAGCCTAAAATGGGTCTCTTCTTTTTCTTTGAGACTTGTATTTTCAATATGAGTTTATTTACTATACCTCCTGCTTGCTTTTAGTGAGTAATGTATTTTTTGAAGAGAGAACAAATTCTGTCTTTTACACTTGAAAACACAATTTCTTTTTATTATAGTAGAACTATCCCATTAAAAATTTTTTTAAAGATGTGAGAATAGATGTCATTTTAAGTCGGCATGAGCTGTTCGCATTTTGATAACAATAAATAAAACTAAAGGTATAGACTACCAACATATTTTTCTAACCCCTCTTATAGACAAATGCAGATCATTCTAAAATGTCTGCCTCCATCTGGTTTCTTTCTTCTTGTCTTCCTCCTCTAAGTCCCATTATTACCTTTCATCATACTTCCCACACGTTGCTGTCTTATCCCCCAACCTGATGCTCTTAAATACTGAGGAACTGAGCCCACTAGAAACCCCAGAGCAGTATTAGGGCTCATGAAAGTCACAATTTTCTAGGAGTCAAGCAGTTGGCCAGGGGTGAGAATACCCCTGCTCACAAATATCTTCTAATCTCCTGAGAGACAGGCCATATAAACAAATTCTGGTATGTTTCACGCCTCAAAAGATACAGTCCAGAGGAAAGGACTCCTAACTCTTCCTGGGGCAGTCAAGGATATTTCACAGCAAAGGTGATGCTTAGTCTAACCTTAAAGGATGAATAGGAGTTCCCAATAAAGGGAGGCATTTTAGATAAAAAAAAAAAAAAAGTGTTACAAGGAACAGAGACCCATTTGGAATATGACCCATTTGGAAAAAAGAAGTTTAATATGACAAGAAGGAAGAATAATGAAAGGTGATGGTGAACAGATAACAGAGGCCAGACTCTGGATGGGTAAATATTAAAGGATTTTGACACTGGAAGCACTATGGAAGGTGAATTAACTTAGGTACTAAGTTCAAGTAAAATTGTGTTGTCATATATACAGTGAGGTGGGACAAAGGCAGAGTCAGAATGATTAAGAGGCTGGGACAGATTCAAGAAGTTTTTAGGAGTCAGAATCCACATCAGTTAATGACAAAGTAGGGGAGAGTTGGATGAGAGAGGAGGGGTAGTAAAGGTACCATTAACCAAAACAGAAAATGAAAGAGACATTGGCTGGGGATTGGTTTAAGCAGGAAAGATGATATGTGTGATTTTGGCAGTGTTAAGTTTAAGGAGCCTTTGGTATGACCTTTGTTATAAACATAGGTGGAACATTTGAAGCCACAGGTAGAGATGTGATTACTCAAGGTGGAATATAGACAGTAAAAAGAGACATGGAATGAGGCAAGAACAAGATTTGAGGCTGTCCCAAGAGGATAAGTTTACTCTCTTACCCAATATTCAAAGTCCAAGAGGATCTGAATTGACCTGGTTCCTTGAAATTCTAAGTAATTTAAGCCAAAGTTCTTGGATCTTTCAAGTATATATTCCCTGGCTTGCAAAATTAAAATAATATATTCTCATCCTGTAATGTCACGTGATACTGCCAGAAGGATCCATTAGTTGGAGAACATTGGTGTCATCTGCTCACAGGACTTAAACCTCTGAGGTCTTAGCAGTTTTGGAGGGCTATAGAAATAATTTCTCCCTTTTCTTCTGAATACCCACAAGAGCTGGTATCACTGCAAAATATTATGTCATCTTTGAAAGCCTCTTTGGAAAATCAAAACATTCTTATAAAACTAAAATGTTGTCGAGCAATGTTTTGTCCAGCCCTACTCAAGGAGGAAAACGGTCCTTTTGACATTCTGAAAAATGACCTGTTTGCTTTCTCCTCCAAGGACAGCAGCAAAACTAACTGTAAAAACCATAATTTTATATTTAACAAAGAGAGGGAAAAAATCAACTATCGAGGATGGAAATGACGGACTTGCCAAAGCTATACTGCTGGTTACTAACTAGAGAAAAGCCTTGCTTTCCTTACTTCTTTATGATGGAACTAGAGGGCCAGTCACTTTCAAGGACGTGTGTGTATGTGTGTGTGTGTTGTGTGCATGTGCACTCCTGAAGTTCAACATTCCATGATTTTTTTTAATTTATTCTGTATTCCCAAAATACTTTTTTAGTTATGTTTTTCACTTAACCTCTCTGGGCCTATGTTTCATCTTAGCTAGCATTGATTCAGTCTGTACGCCGAATGGGAAACTGTAAGAGTTTCATGTTCTTCATTTCTCTTCTCTTTCCAATGCTTATAAGGATGAGAAGATAACATCCAATTTTATATATGAATCTGCATTTGTGAAGGGCTAAACAACTTGTTCAAGGTTGCACACCTAACGAGATAGAGGCAGTGTCTGAAACTAAGTGTTTCTGACACTAAATCCCCCACTTCTTCCATCACAACGTCATCTCGAAATAAACTGGGTGCAATGTGGTCCCCACTCGTCCTAAGTTACCTTGAATGTGTTAATTCCAGAATCAGCATTTAATAGAGGACTTTTTTAATTTTTTTGTCTGCCAATAATAAAAGTAGGATGGATAAGTATTAACAAAAGCACAATCAATCTGTAGTACCCAGTAATAGAGGCCCAATTAATGGTGGCTGGGTCTAAACTTGACTGTGTCAAACAATATTATTTATGTTATCCCACCTCAAAGAGTATACCAGAATTTCAGATTATGAGAATGTGGTTTCAATTAAGTATTTTAATATATTCTTCAAAAAGAAATTCTTTCTTGGGGTCCAATTTATCATTAGTTGAAAACATTTGAGGCTCTGGCTAGTGGTGACTCATTTTAATGTTCCTATTCTTGAGCTCTTGGCCCTGTGCATCTTCACCAGGTTGTACTCTGTAAGGAGCAGCAGGAGAGAACCACACGCTGGCAGGGGCACCTGTCAGAACCTGTTGAGAGGCTGAGTCTTTTTTTTTTTTTTTTTTTTTTGTGCTAAGAGGCAGCTCCTAAGACAGATCTGATTTAAGTAGGACATGATTCTCAGATTGTTGCCACTCCACATATTATTTCAGAACATGTGACCAGTACACTAAATAGATTGGTTGAAGAGCAACTTCAACTGGTCCAAAATATGAGTATGGATTTTTTTATTTTGGGGGTTTTGGTTTTGTTTTTGTTTTTTGTCCTTCAGATCTTTACTGTAGCCATTCAAGGACAAATGAGAAAATAATTTCTACATTGTAGTAATTTTCTACATTGTAACTGCAGGAAAGGGGGAAATGAAAGAAAAAATAAATACTTCATCTAAGCACTATCCTTAATACCTCTGTCCAATCTTGGCAATGACAAACGTATACACACTTTTCCCAATAAAAGCAAAGCAGCCAAAAGGTGAGCTTTGTCACTTGACTCATTGTCCATTCTGTTACTGATCCTGAAAAAATGATCAGTATGTCACTCCCTGTCCATAATGCCACTTAATCTGTTCCACCAAACAGGAAATATATGAATTCAAAAATCATCATTCATTCACACAAAAGGAAATTTCTAATGCAAGGGTGTTCTTTTTGTCTAACCATTATTTATTCATTGCAACTGGGAGTTTTAAAACAATGTAATTTGGAATGAACATATGTCTGGTTAATGTTATCCTTCAGAGAGGAAAAAATTAATAATTTAAAGCTATATAGTTGTAAGGCATCTGGTTTGATCAAAATGTACTCTTGAGACAGAAATGTACTCAGTGAAGAATCATTCAAAAATCAGAAATATTGGAGGAAATCACAATTTCTTGGATGATAATGTAGTCCTTTTGTAAACAAAGAAGGATTTTTAAGCCTTATATAGGCTGTCATCTCTAACTGAACTTTAAGAAAGGTGTTGATAAACATCTTTGGAAATAAGAATTTTTTTTCTGAAAATATTTCTGCATTGAGACAAACACTAGTACATTTTAAAATAAAATACAAACTATGTCCTTTGTGATTTTATTTACGTGGCACAGACACTGATCTCTGATTATGAAGGTGGCACGCTTACTGGATTCAGTTAAAGGTGTACACCACTTTCAAGGCTCTAAGACCTGAAGCCTACCTCTGATCCTCCAAATCTGAATCTCAGGGGATACACTTCCATTCTACATACACCCCAGTGATTTCTTATGCATACTAAAATTTTAGAATCACAAGAATTCATATTTTCATAGAAATGTTCTAAGAGCCATCAAATTATTAAACAATTAATTCAATAATTTTACATGGTTTACCAGTATTAAGATAATAAAATAACATATTATCCATTTACTACATGTAACCTAGAATTTTAAAAATAGATTTTATGTTAAATAGCAATAACCCATACTAGGAGTGGTTATTAGGTGCCAGGCATTCTAAGTAGTTCATGAATGTTAGTTTAGCAAGTCATCACAGCAGCTGTATGAAGTATGTTTATATCCAGATTAGGATAAGGAAACTGAGGCACAGAAGGGTTAAATAACTTGTCCAAGGTCACACAGCTAGGAGGTGGCAGAGCCAACTTGACCTCATGTAGTCTGGCTTCCAAAGTGTCATCTTAACCACCAAATCATATTATGTCTTAAATGTTTCTTATTGAAATTAGTCTGCTAAGAAAGTCACAGGAAAATGCTATCATCATCCCATTAGTTAAAAAAGGAAAGGAGAGAAAAAGGGAGAGGAAGGAAAGAAAGAAGGAGGGAGGGAGAAAGGGAAGGGGAAGGAAAGAGAAAGGGAGGGAGGGAAGAAAGGATGGAAAGAAAGAAGGAAGAAGGGAGGGAAGAAAGAAAATATTTTATAAAACAATAAAGTCTCAAATGTTTTCAAAATATTTGTGAAAATATGCGTAGGAAAAAATACTGGAAAGGTATAACAGAAAATACTTGCTATTTAGTAATGGGGTTACAATGATTTACTGTTTTCTCTATTTTCCAAATTCCCTGCAATAAGCATGAATCACTCTTGTAATCAGAAAAATAATTTGAGTCAGTTTACAGAACGACTACATGTAGTAATGGTTGAGCTATTTCAT
Source organism: Elephas maximus indicus (assembly GCF_024166365.1). Lineage (NCBI taxonomy): Eukaryota > Metazoa > Chordata > Mammalia > Proboscidea > Elephantidae > Elephas > Elephas maximus. Next base: position 141,434,709 of record NC_064822.1, read on the forward strand.
AAAAATATCAAGCGATTTAGATTTTTTAATTATTCTATTTAGTACTTAAATTAGCTACCTTTAGAACTATGCAAATAGATATCCTTATAGTAGGTGTCTGTTTTCATTTAAAGAATGTCTTAACCCTTACATATAAATATTATTTTTATATTACTTTTACTCTGTCAAGAAAAAAATCCAAACCACATTTTGGCATTGAAAATAAATATGCTTATTTCTACAATACAACAATGAAAAAAGTTAATCCAATCTTATTTTGTTCTCCAATATTGTTACGTACATATAGAAATAAACAAAGTTTTTTGTCAGTATTATTGCCACCAGAGTTTATTTTAATGTCAGGAGTCAGAACAAGTTAACTATATCTTAAAAACAAAGGAAAGATGCTTAATACCATTTCTTCTATTTGCAATTGCTTTCTAGAAAGATGACACTCTAGAATTTTTGAAATGACCTTTTCATAAAGGTCTTGCTCATAAAGATGCTTTAACAGAAAACGTAGAAATAATTTTCTTGAACTTATCCCCTTCTCACTGGTCTTTCATCATAATATATTCCTCCTTCTTGAGGCCCTTTATGGCTTTCATTTACACTGTTCAAATTGCATAAAAGACTATAATATCAGTCTCTGTGCATACACACACACGCACTCATCCTGTCTCTGTCTTACTCTCACTCTCTCACTCTCGTTCTTGCTCTTGTTCTCCCTCTCTCTCTCCAGCTGCACAGGCCTCTTGTTGTTTCTCGTACATACCAACCTCTTAACATCCTCAGAGATGACACTTGCAGCTTCCTCTACCCAGAAAGCTTCCCCAGATTTCTGTGACCCTCCTCAAAGAGGCTGTTCTTAAAACAGGCTGCTTCAAAGATGCAGTCACTCTTAAGCCTATTGTCGTCCTTCTTTATTTCCTTCCTAACAGTTATCGATAACTGAAATGCTGTTATGGTATACTTGAGTATTTCCATTTTTTCTTGCTACACTGGAATGTAAACTCTAGAAGATTGTCTTGTTACTACGCTATTTCCAATGACTCAGTACTTAGAAGAGTGCCTGGCACAAAGTAAATATTCAATAAATACTCATCGGATGAATAACAGTATAAATATATTCAAAATATTACATCATCTTTTTTATTTGTATTTGTGGTATAGTAAAATGGGATTAGAGCTTGCAATCGTAAGGATGAGCCATTCCTGAATCCATGCACTGGCAAGAAAGTGGTCATTTGTTCTCTGAAATCATATCTATACTAATAATGCACTCTTATCCCTGGGCCTGAGAATTTCCCACCACCAAAACCCACTGCTGTCAATTCCAGCTACTAGTAACCCTACAGGACAGAGTAGAACCGCCCCATAATGTTCCCAAGGCTGTAATCTTTACAGAAGCAGACTGCCACATCTTTCTCCTACCAAGCAGCTGAGGGGTTCGTACGTTTCACTTAACAACCAAGCACTTTAACCACTGTGCTGCCTGGGCTCCTCTCTGTGAATTTAACTTAATATTCCAAAAGCATATTCTAAGAACTTGAGACAGGAAAAAAAGAATTAATGCAAGAAAGTTCCCACAGTGAAAAATTGATAAGTTATATTAAAAATAGCTACCTGGAATTGTTGCTTTTTAGTTTTCTTATAGGCTAATTTCGCTGTAAATAGCTTTTGTTTTGCAATATATTGCAGTGTTATATGTTACTATCAAAAATATTATGTTGGCTTCATTCCTTGGAGTCAAAACGAATTTTTGCAATTTGGTTTAGTCCACTATACAAGATTCATCTCTAAATGTACTTCAAAATATAAAAAATTATCTTTTCAGTTTAATAGAGATTTATTGAGAAATTACAGAGTGTATATAAATAAGGATTTTTACGGCATTTACAAAACTGAATAGGAGACTATACCTGCCCTCAGGGACCTTAAAAACTAGCAGGAAGTGATATTTTAAAAGATGAAATATATAAAAAAGATTATATAGACTTATATATAATGCATAAGTGGCATGTTCCATAGTAGTTACAAAGTGCGAAGGCAATCAGAAGAAATCATGATGCTCATAACCAATATGATTAGGGGGCACATAAGGATGCAGAAATCATTCAATCTCTTCAATGTGATGGCCTTAATTTGGGCCTGGGAAGTTACTAGCCTTTTAATAGGTAGAGATTCCTTTATTTATTCAACAAATGTTAATTCACCACCTTATTATATTCTTGTTCTAGGTCTAGACAGAGCAACTGAACAAGACCAACTAGACCCCCAACTCTCAGGCATTCTAGTAAACAAATAAGTCAGGTAAATTACATTGATAGGTGCCATTACAACCACAAAATTGGAGAATATGATAGTATGTGAGTTGATAAAGTGGAGAGAGGACTTTTTGATAAGGTAAGACTCTCTGGGAACTTGGTATCTGAAAAAAGAATGAGTTTTTTCAATTATCTGGGGGATAGAGCATTGCAGCTTTAAACGTCCTGAGATTGAAACAATGTTGACACTGAGTTCAAAAACAGAAAGACCAACGTGGCAAGAGTAAACAGGTGGTGCAGTATAAGATCATATCAGAGAGGTAGACAGAGGCAGATCATTAAGTATTGAAGACAGAATATATCCCAGGTGGAAAGAGTAGAAAGAGCCTAGAAAGCATTCAAACCATGTGGCGACACAATGATTGAACACACGTTGGCATTGGAGTCAACTATCTTGGCTTTAAGTTCTAGCTCTTCGGTTTCCTAGTTCTTTAGCCTTGATCAAGTTCCTAATTCTTCAAGGCTTAGGTTCCTCATTTTTATACAGGAATAATGATGCTACCTACCTTGCAATTTGTGATGAATACTAATTGGTAAGTATGCAAAGGGCTTATCAAAGTGTCTAGTACTAACAAAAGTGACAAATTTTGAACATTTTGGAGACCAGACTTTAGTCCAGTTTGACTGTTACATATGGAGTAGAGTAATGGAAGATGAGTCTGCAAATACACCTGGAGTTAGGGTAAGCAGAATATGGATTACAAGGCTATTCTATAAGCAGAAGAGAATCATTAAAATTTTTAAAGCAGAAGATTGATGAATCAGAGCTAGGCTTTAGAAAGATTAATATTGGAGTTGTTTACAGAACATTTTGGATATTGGAGAGTGAGAAGTAGGTGAATCAGTTAAGAAGCAATTTAGTTTATTCTACCAAAAAAAAAACCCAAACCCGTTGCTGTTGAGTCAATTCCAACTCATAGTGACCCTAGAGGACAGGGTAGAACTGCCCCGTAGACTTTCCAAGGAGCACCTGGTAGATTCGAACTGCTGGCCTTTTGGTTAGCAGCTGTAGCATTTAACCATTACACCACCAGGGTTTCTGTTTGTTCTACAATAGAGACCAAAAGGACAGAATGGATGGCAGACATTATGGAGGTCAAAGTGACAGGATTTTGTGACTAATTGAAGGAGTACAGGTTTCAAAGCTGGGAGCTTGAGAGACTAACTGAAATAGAAGTATTGGCAGAAGGACATGGTTTGAGTCAAAAGAAAATGACTCAGCTGTGGACATGCTGGTTTGAGATTCTGCCAGACAGCCAGCAAGGAGTGGGAAATGCAGAACTAAAAATAAGGGCAAAGTACTGCTTGGAAATGTAGGTTGGAATATCATCAACATTCAGACTATAGCTGAAGCCCTAACTGTTGATGGCATTGCCAAGAGAGAGAATTGAGATAGAAGAAAAGAATGCCAAGGACATAGTCCCAAGGTCCAAATATATTTTACTAACAAGTCCAGAAGAAAGAGTCTTTGAATGAGTTAGGGAAGGAAGCAGTTCATACAATCAAAGGAAATCCAGAAGAATGCTGGATATAAATGATACCTAAATATTCAATTTAAATACTTTAATTCACACATTCAGTTTACAGCGTACCAAACAACTGGTTAAAAATTGTTGATGGTGCTTTTCACCCATGAGGAAAACTAAATAAAAATTCTTGGATGCCTTTTATCTATATATGTCTAGTATTTACAGAGCCCTCATGAAGAAGCCTCTTTTGTAAATATGCCATTTTTAAGGCCTAGAATAAATTCCTTAGGAAGTTGTGAAATATTCAGATGCTGAATAGCTGCCTAGAAAATAGGTCCTGTTAACAGTATGAAAAAACTTTCCCTTTGCCATAATAGCTAAAGGAGATGAAATTATTTTCTCTTTAAATGGCTCGTGTCTTATGATCTCATTTATAAATGCATATTAAATGAGGTGCTATCATAAAAGCCTTTTTTTATTTAAAATGATATACTTTTTTCCCTGTATTTCCTTTAACCATAGTAGAAACAAAGTATAAACAAAATCAGCAAATATAAATGAAAGTTATATGCATTATTTCATTTTACTACTCGTTTCTGTTCATATGTCATTTTGGGTTATGTAGATCAGAATTTGGGTTAATAGAACAAAAATGTCTTTTCCTATTTTTTAACAAGCAGGCTTATTTACATAAAAAAATGATGAGCTAAAAAACAGAACAACTGATATAAGAGGTTGAAATACTATGGCCAAGTATAAAATTATAATGAAATAAATAGTAACATAAATGATCAAAATTAACTCAAGAAATATAAAACATAAACAGGTGAATATACAAGAATGAAATTGTAATTTTCAACAAAGAACTCTAGGGCCAGAGAGTTCACCAGTAAATTATTTTAAAAATCAAGTAACAGCTTATTTTTCATAATGGAGAAAAAGTTAAATGGCTACCAATTATTTTTCCCGATGATTACAAAATTTAATCAACAGTATGAATAAACATAGTAAAAAATTGCAGAGAATCTCAACTATTAACACAGATGGACATAAAAATATTTCAAATATTTTTATGTCCATCTGTGTTAATAGTTGAGATTCTCTGCAATTTTTTACAAAGTAATTTCAGTGTGCATCAAAAGTATAATCCATTATATTGAAGTAGGATAGGTTTTTTTTCCAGAAATGACAAAATATAATAAATTTGATAAAATTTAACATTCACACTAGAATCATTACAATTAAAACCAAAAACAAGGCATGCTTATCCTTATCTGGAAGAAAACAAAGTTACCCTGTGTCATAGAGAATATGCTTATTGACATAGAATATCCCAGGGAGATAGAATTTTGATATAAATATTTGAAAACCAGCAACTTGACTTTGTATCACTGATGACTTGATAAAACCAAAAAAAACAAACCCAGTGCCGTCGAGTCAATTCCGACTCATAGCAACACTGTAGGACAGAGTAGAACTGCCCCATAGAGTTTCCAACAAGCGTCTGGCAGATTCGAACTGCTGACCCTTTGGTTAGCAGCCGTAGCACTTAACCACTATGCCACCAGGGTTTCTGATGACTGGATAGAAATAATTTCATCACCAATTAAGAAAAAATAATAAAATATATACAGAAAGAATCCTAACAAATTTGTGGAAACTATAAGAACTTTATAGAAAAACTAAAAAAAAAAAAAAAAAAACCTAAATAAATAGAGTGATGTACTAAATGAGCTACTGAACTGAAACTTAAATATTGTGAAAACATGAATTCTTGCCAAGTAAATTTAGGTATTTCACACAATCCTAAATAATATCTCATTGGAATATTTTTGAGAACTTGACAGCATGGTTCTAAAGTTCCTCTAGAATAATAAGAGTAGAAGAATGACTATGATACAGAGGCATTTAAAAAAAGGAATAATGATTTTCTTAAAAGAGCAAATGATGAAGACAGGTAGCAAGTTGATAACAATACTAATCTCTTAGGGATGAGATTAAAAGGGTTTTGATGAAGTGTTGAGACTTGTTTCTATAATTTTTTAGTGGAACTGATTTTTAGTTTCTTCTTACTATAGATTTCAATTTTAAAAATATATTAATAAATCAATGAAAATCTGGAGAAATATTTGCAGCCCACGTAACATAAGATTGATATCTTTAATGTATGAAGGTAACTTTTATATCAATAAAAATGGTAATTTTATTTCAATAAAAAATTTTATAAATATCATCAGGCACTTGACAGAAAAAAAAAAAAGAAAGAAAAAGTTCAGGGCCACATAAACCAGAGACTCCATCAGCCTGAAACCAGAAGAATTAGGTGGTACCCAGATACCACCAATGCCCACCTTGACAAGGAACACAACAGAGAGTCCCTGACGGAGCAGGAGAAAAGTGTGGTGAAGAATTCAAATTCACGTAAAAAGACCAGACTTAACGGTCTGACTGAGACATGGCCCCTGGACTCTCTGTTAACCCCGAGCTAAAGCCATTCCTGAAGCCAACTCTTCAGACAAAGATTAGACTGGCCTATCTTTTTTTATAAGACATAAAATGATATCGAGAAGAGTGTGCTTCTTAGTTCAAGTAGATACATGAGAGTAAATGGGCAGTTCTTGTCTGGAGGCAAAATGAGAGGGAAGGCAGAAAGGGACAGGAGCTGGTTGAATGGACATGGGAAATCTGGGGTAGAATGGAGGAGTGTGCTGTTACATTACAGAGAGAACAACTAGGGTCACATAAGAATGTGTGTATACATTTTTGTATGAGAAAATGACTTGAGCTGTAAACTTTAAGCACAATAAAAAAAAAAAGTTCAATATCACTAGTAATGAAATAAATTAAAACCAAAATAGATCCTTTTAATCTTTGTAATTTGATGGTTTAAAATGTTAGAACTGATAAGGATACAGGGACAGGGGCCCTCCCATATCGTTCTGATAGGAATGTAAATGAGCAAGTGGGAATCTCTGAATGTGAGATCACACTGGAATTTTATTTTACACTTCATACATTGGCGGATTTTATGAAATTTTTCTGCAATGGTTGCATAATTATTTTGTAATCAGAAAAGTACAAAATATTAAAAATCAAGCAAGTTGTGTTTTATATAAATTCAAAAAATTAGGATTTTTTTAAATATGATATTCCTTAAAACTACAGCTTTTAATCTTAACACTTTATTTGTAAAGTGACATTGTTATAGCCTCAATCCCTTTCCCCAGTAAGTTCATTCATAACACTCAAGTAGTTGAAATGAAAATACACAAATTTCTTCTCACAGAACTTCTGGGTGGTATAATAACAACTCTAACAACAGTAGTAGTAGCCAAAATATTGAACATTATGATAGGCAGGTACTGTGTTAAGTACTTCAGAGGCATTATCACAGTTAATCATCAAACCCTATATGGTGGATAGTATTGATTTACCCATTTTACAGATAAGAGAGCTGAGGCTCAGAGAGATTAATTAAGTATCCAGGACACGACTGGAACTAGGAGATGGAATGCCAGGATCTTATCCCAGGCTAGGCCACTTGCTTACCATCTTCCTTGAGAAGTCATATAATTTACTTGAGCCAAAATTTCCTTAACTCATCTGACAGAATTGTGAAATTCAAATGATGTGATATATGTGAAAGCACTTTGAATAGTAAATTCTATTTACGATTTAATTTAAAGCATTTTATCAAAGAAAAAGGTTAATTTGTGTAGTTTATTAACTTAAGTATTTAGTTAATTCCCCTCTAAAAAAGGATCTAAGTTTCACCACTTATTTTTACACTACTCCTATAAAAACTCTATGATATTCTGAAGAAGAAATTCTTCTTCTTTACTGAGTCCTGTGGTGCAATGGGTTTCTCTTATATATGGCCTTTCTGGCCTTGTGTTTATAATTCTGCCAAAGTAATCGGTTCAGCCACAGCCTTCCCTGTGATTGGTCTTTTTTATGCACCTTGCAGGGATTAGTCAATCTACTATGTAAATAAGGTGTGTAAAACCACCCTGTAGGAATTTGTGACCTTCTGGGAATTGGTCGATTACTATGCAAGTTAAGCGATTGTGGTCTGCTGAGGGAATTGGTCAGTTCATGGTCCTGGTGGGAGGACCATGCCTCAAAATTGACAAGGAGTAGGCTTACATAAGGGCTAATCTCACAGGGGTTGAGGAGGATGGGACCTCACTACCAAGAAAAGCCTGGAGTGGAGTGTGCCCTTTGGACATGGTGTCCCTGTGCTGAGAACTTCCTAGACACAGAAGAGAGAGCTATAACACTGGAAACAGTGAAAGACAGAGAGAAATGGAGGCAACCACAGCAGAGTCCAGCAGTAAAGCAACGGCAGCAGCAGTATGAGCTGGAAGATGTGGGAGCAATGGGAGCTAAAGATCAGTGTGAGTTGGCTTGCTGACCCACGGAGCCAAAAAGAACTGGGTGCCTTTGGGTAGGAGGCTTGCTGGTAGAGTAGGGTATCTCTGGACAATTGTCAGCAGAGCTAAAGAGCTGTAACATTTGCCTGAGCAGGGTAGCAGCCAAGAAAAGTCCTGGCAGTGGGGTTGGCCAAGAGAAGACCCAAGCAAGGCCAGGGGCATAGGCCCAAGTGGGGCCCGACCTGTGGGGCCCAGCTGAGAGAAGGGCTGTTGGCTAGCACAGCTGAGGAGCTGAGAGCTGTCCTGATTGAAAGCTGTCCTAAATGACAAAGTTGATCCTGTCTCCTTAGTTACATCCAGTTACTTCCAAGTTGACCCTGATCCTGTGTTGTAGCCTGTTACTTCCCCAATAAACCACTTAACTGTAAGTACAGTTTGTGAGTTCTGTGAGACGTTGCAGTGAATTACCGAACTCAAAGACAGGAGGAAGAGTACCAAGGGAGTAACTGGTGTTAGAGATGACGGAGTGGTACGGCACCTTGGAGATGCTGGACACTTGGGACATCTTTAACCTCTGCTTCTGCATGCACCCAGTGTTGCTAATTATTTGCTAGTTACTGTTTTAGTCTGAACTATGAGTGTCCTCTTTGAAACTAAATCCCAGCCATAGATGCCTGTCTTGATGTACAAGATTTTTCATGCAGCAAATAATAAAAATATATCTATAGCAACAGCTTTTCACTATTCACTATATTTTACTACTGTCAAAGAACCCTTGATAAGATATAATAAGAAAAGAATTACGTGTAATTAAAAATGACTGAAACACTTTCCATACAAGTATGTTTTTAGCATCTAGGCTACATTTTGGTTGAATTACATTTCATTTATGATACCTCATTTCACCCTAATTTTACTTGGGTAAGATGTTCTTCATCTTCATCATTAAGTTCCACTCCATTTCACAGGAGAAGCACTCCAGAGGAGTAACTAAAATTTTAAAAGCTTTATTTTTCATTTATGAACAGACAACTGAAGGAGTACAGAGTCCTACACAAAGAATCCCTAGATGTGGCTCATTTTTTTCTGATGGAAAAGAGAGGGATAACTAAATATTTTCTCTTGGGTTTTCTCTGTGATAAGGTACAAGAGCAATAAAAACTAATTTGAGAAAAAAGAGGCAGTTTTCTTCAGTTCCACAGCAATGTATAAATAGGGACTACAGAAATCTACTTTTTTTCCTAAAATAAAAAGACTTTATGGAGTTTAGATCTTGTTTTCCCCATGAATAGTTAAAGACATAATCTGATTTACCTAGTGGGAAGCACGGGAAATCTAGAGAACATTTTATTGCAAATCCCTCAGTAGCATATTCACACTTGCATTTCTAGATCTAATTATTGATATCAGAAACTAATATCTTAGCTACGTTAGTTAATGAAGTGGATTTTTAATTTTATAAACCTTAATGCTTCATCTAGGGAATCAGATGTAACAAATTTTGTTTTGTTTTTAATTTATCAGCTAATCTACAACGTATTCGAGTTAGGATGAATTCCACTCACCACCATCCTTTTATTTTTAATGTAATTTAGGTGAAAGTTTACAGCTCAAGTTAGTCTCTCATACAAAAATTTATAACACATTGTTATGTGACCCTAGTTGCTATTCATATAGTGTGACAGCACACTCCCCCTTTCCACTCCAGATTTCCCGTGTCTATTCAACCAACTCTTATTCCTTTCTGCCTTTTCATCTCGCCTCTGGACAGGAGCTGCCCATTTAGTCTCATGTATCTTCTTGAACTAAGAAGCACACTCTTCTCGAGTATCATTTTATGTCTTATAAAAAACACAAAAACCAATCCCAGTGCCATGGAGTCGATTCCAACTCATAGTGGCCCTATAGGACAGAGTAGAACTGCCCCCATAGAGTTTCCAAGGAACGCCTGGCAGGTAGTCCAGTCTAATCTTTGAAGAGTTGGCTTTGGGAATGGTTTAGTTCTGGTTTAACAGAGTCCAGGGGCCGTGTCTTCTGGGGTTCCTCTAGTCTCAGTCAGACCATTATGTCTGGTCTTTTTATGTGAATTTGAGTCCTACACTTTTCTCCTGCTTCATCAGGTACTCTCTGCTGCATTCCTGTCAGGACCATCATTGGTGGTGGCCAGCCACCATCTAGTTGTTCTGGTGTCAGGCTGATGGAGTCTCTGGTTTATGTGGCCCTTTTTGTCTCTTGGGCTCATATTTTCCTTGTGTCTGTTGTGTTCTTCTTTCTCCTTTGCTCCAGGTGAGCTGGAGACCAACTGATGCATCTTAGATAGCCTCTTGCTAACTTTTAAGACCCTGGACACTACTCACCAAAGTAGGAAGCAGAACATTTTCTTAGTAAACTTCGTTATGGCAATTGACCTAAATGTCCCCCGAAACTATGGTCCCTAGACCCCCGCCCCTTCTACCTTGCCCCTCGAAGTATTTGGTTGTGTTCAGGAAACTTCTTAGCTTTTGGTTTAGCCTGGTTGTGCTGGTTTCCCCTGTATTGTGTGTTGTCCTTTCCTATACCTAAGATAATTTTTTTTGTATATCTTATTGTTAGTAGTATGTACTACATAGTATTGCAGCATGTATCATTCTCATGCCAATCCCCAAAGACAAATAAATATCGAATTTATAAAGATAAATAAAAAAAAAAAAAAAACATTGTCATCGAGCTGATTCCAACTCATAGCAACTCTACAGGACAGAATATAACTGCCCTTTGAGGTTTTTAAGGGGTGGCTGGTGGATTTGAACTGCCAAACTTTTGGTTAGCAGCCGAGCTCTTAACCACTGTACCACCAGGGTTCTGGATTTATGAAGATATTGATAATAAAAAGCAATGATAATGAAAACTAAAAAAAAAAAAAATTTATGTATATATATGCAATATTCCACTTACATCAGAGCTGACTTATGACAGAGTCCTCAGAACAGAACCCTGTCATAAGTCGGAGACTACCTATATAAGCTTGAAAATAAAGCATAAATTAAAATGCACATAGAAATTTGCTTGTTATTGTTTTTCCTCAGGAAATTGATAATAAGGACTAACAGTTATTGAACTCTTCCAAAATTCCAGATGATATAGTAAGTATAGGACCCGTATGTACTTTCTTTAATGATCACAATAATTTTGCAGTTAAGTACCATTGTTATTTTAAGGCCAAATTATTAAGTGATTTACCCAAGGGCATGCAAGTATAGAGTGATGATGTTGGATATGCACCTGTCAGTCTCACTCTACAAACAGGTTCTTTACCACTCATCTACATTACAGATAACTTTAACTTATTTATTTTGCAATATACTATATAAAGTGTAACAGTGAAAAATGAAGGATGCTCCAAACCTAAATCACCCTCACATAAAATATAATACTAGTTTCACTACAAAGAAAATCCTTAATTGTCTCCATGATCTAGAGCAGTATTCTTCACAAAGTTTGGAGCAGGAGCTGTGAATCAAAGAAGGGAACTATATCAGAATCGAAGAGGGGTATTTTTAGGCTATGTATACCCTACCTTCCAACTCCAAAGTTTCTCACCATTCTTTCTCATGCCTTAGTTCAGTTCCGATACCTTTCCTCTTTTTGGTGCACCCATTCTATCTCTTCGCTACTTCAGGGCTAAGTTCGTTCTTCAGGTCTCTGTTCACATGTTACCTACTCCAGGAAGCCTTCCCATCCACTTTATTAGGTGTCTTTTCTTGTTACTTATGTCACCCTATCCTCCTTCCTATCATAGCATTCGTCACACACATTGTGACTCTTTACCTTCCCCAGGTCCAGAAAGCCTTCCTGTCCCCATACTTTGTTAGGTATCCTTCCTCTTCTTGTTAATAACACCCTAAACCAGTTGCCAGCAAGTCAATTTCGACTCTTGTCAACCTCATGTGTGTCAGAGCAGAACCGTGCTCTTACAGTTTTCACTGGCTGATTTTTCAGAAGTCACTAGGCCTTTCTTCCGAGGTGCCTCTGGGTAGACTTAAACTACCAACCTTTCAGTTAGTAGACAAGCGCACTAACCATTTGGGCCACCCAGGGACTCCTATCCTCTTTGTTATTAGAGCATTTATCATACATTGTATTGTAATTCTCTCTTTATATCTTGGTTTCTTCTAGATGATCAGGTCCTTCCAAGCAGGGATAATGAGTTCTTCATTCATCTTAATGTAGTAATAAATTGTAAAAATAAAAGATGATTATTGCTTGTATGTTCAATGACTGTCAACAAGCCTGCCACAGAGTCAACACTAAAAAAAATTATTGAATGTACAAACATAAAATATTGCTAAGCAGCTCACAGTTTGCAATGAACTTTCTCACAGATTACCTCATTTAATTTTCAAGTTAAGCCTCTATGGTGGGTGTCTTAGTCATCTAGTGCTGCCATAACAGAGATACCAGAAGTGGATGGCTTTAACAAAGAGAAATTTATTTCCTTGCAGTAAAGTAGGCTAAAAGTCCAAATTCAGGGTGCTGGCTCCACGGGAAGGCTTTCTCTCTCTGTCAGCTCTGGAGGAAGGTCCTTGTCCTCAATCTTGCCCTGGTCAAGGAGCTTCTCAAGCACAGGGACACTGGGTCCAAAGGACACGCTCTGCTCCTGGTGCTACCTTCTTGGTGGTATGAGGTCCCCAACTGTCTGCTTTTTTATCTCTTGAGAGAGAAAAGGTGGTGCAGGCCACACCCCAGGGAAACTCCCTTTACCTTGGATCAGGGAGGTGACCTGAGTGAGGGTGGTATTACAATCCCACCCTAATCCTCTCAACATAAATTACAATCACAAAATGGAGTACAACCATACAATACTGGGAATCATGGCCATTTTTGGGGGGGGGGGGGACATAATTCAATCCATGACAGTGGGTGTTAATATTCTCATCTTGTTTTTTAAATGAGAAAACCAAGGCACAGAAAAAGTTAAGAAACTTGTTCAAGGTTACTAATACTTTAAAAAAAAAAAAGAACTGAGACCCCATCTCAGGTCTTTGAACTCTATGCCCAGTGTTGTTTCCCTCACAACATAAATGAGATCTTGATCTCCTAGAAAAATTCAAGAGGTATTTCACGATCTAAAAAAGTTTTACTACACTGAAGTGAAAGCATGCCACAGAGATATTTTACTTCCCATTTCTATTTTAAATGGACAAAATAAAAGTGTTCTTGAATTTAGTAACAGTTTTTACAGACCATGGGGGTAGTGAATAATAGAATCCTTGCCCCTGAGAACATACAGTTTAGTAGAAAGGATCAGAGAAGAGCACAAATAACTTTAACTCAAGGAAAAAAAGAGATGCTACAAAAAGAGTCAGTAGTTCATCAAACAAATCTTTGTTAAATAACTACTTCTGTGAGTCAAGCTCGGGTGCAATGTGCTAGGCATACAGGGATTTAAAAAGAGGAGATTGTGGCCTTTCAAAAGAAAGCGAATTCATTGGGTAAAGAATGAACTCATGGAGGTGGTAGGATCTGAGAAGAACATTGAAGACAGCTGGCTGACATTCAAAAGATAAGAGTAAATGCGGTCATTCTGAGACATTATCAAGACATTAAAGAAATGCTACAAGGCAGAAACATGCAGGGCATTTTGGGACAGAGCCAGTTTAATTAGAATGACAAGAAAAAATAAGAATGAAATGTTAGGACTTGAAAGGCCAACCTGAGGAGTTTATTAATAATTTGATAAGCAAGAGGGAGTAATGGAGAAGTTTGACAGATATTATTGGAGCTGCGATTCGTGTAGATTTACCTACCAGGTACATACAGGAGGCAGTGAAAAGTTCAAAGCCAAGATCCAAACCGTGCCAAACCCATTGCCATTGAGCTGATTCCAAATCACAGAGACCCTATAGGACAGAGTAGAACCATCCATAGAGTTTCCAAAGCTATAAATCTTTACAGAAAATACCACCACCAGAGGGGCTGGTGGGTTCAAACCGCCAACCTTTTTAGGTTAGCAGCCAAGTGCTTAACCACTGCACCACCAGAGCTCCTTAAAGCAGGGATCCTAGTCAAGTATTAAGAGCTAAGAATGGCAATGTAGTACCATTTAATTACATCATTACATTACAGAAAATATTTCGGTGATCTAAAACAAACACGTTATTTTAGTTTAATCCCCTAAAATAGATGAAACAATTTTAAGAGAGTTCCCACTGATGAGTTTTCATACTAAACAAAATGCCTATTAGGGTGAGAGATTGTGACTCAGTACAGTTAAATTAAATTTAGTTTCTTGGAACTAAATTCCCTTTGGTAGTTGTAGAGAACTTCTATTGTAGATTTTTTTTAAAAAGAACATGAAGCACATGGCAATTTTTCATAGTTATTATGGGTGACATCTAAACTGGCAGAGTGCAGACAAAGGAAAGGCATATAAATTAGATAAATAAAAGAGTTTCGTTAGACTCAACCACAAACACCAACAGAAGTATATAAAGAGATAATGAAGTCTAGAGTAGCTGCTGCTGAATAAGCCCAGAAATCTTTCAATTCTAAAACCTGTTCCACAGAACTGTCAAGTAACTTATGATTGTTGTTTTCAACATGAGTCATTTTTAGGATATTTGAATTTTACATATAAGTTAACTAAAATGTTTTATGTATTATGTGTAAGTCTAATGGCATTGATTAAAAAAAACTTGATACTAACTATAAACTGTTAATTATGATTTTAATGAATGAAATCCCTAAATGCCTTAAGTGATCAACTTAAATGATTTAACTTAATATTTTTATTAAATAGGAAAGTACTTGACATGATCCTGTACCATTCAGCCTGGTACTTATGGACACTGAATAAATTGTTATTCAATGAGAGATATTTTATACTAAAGAGATATGGCTTTCAACCTATATTGTTTTAGTTGGACACAAAATTCTGTGGGATATAAATTCCATGAGATGATCTACGAAAGAAACATTCTATTGTCAATTAAATTTTGGAAATGCGGTACAGCTCTTCCACTGGAGAAACATACTGCACATTAATATATTGATGTGTCCTACCTATTTCACTTTAAGCCAGTGTTTTCCAAATTTATTTGACTATATAATCTGCCTGTTTTCCTTTTACATCTGTCTATTCACATTGCATGCTGATATTAGGAAGTACTACCAGAGAACAAGGAAGACAGCATTAAATATAAGAAAAATGTGCTCATTGCTAAACCGCATTTCCCAAATACAGCAACTGAAATGTTCATCTGAGTCAACCCACGGCACTTATTTTAATACAGGCGTTGATCGAATCCCCTTAACCCTTTGAAACTCGTTGCCTTTAAGTCAATTCTGACTCACAGCAACCCTATAAGATAGAGTGGAACTGCCCCATATAGGGTTTTCAAGGAGCACCTGGTGGATTTGAACCGCCGACCTTTTGGTTAGCAGTCATAGCTCTTAAACACTACACCACCAGGGTTTCTGGGATCCCTTTAGTCCTATTCAATTCAGCCTCAAAGAATAGATCATTGTTTCTGATTACTTTGTCTCCCCATCTCTGCTGCCTGCATCCATCCATTCATTCAACCAATGTTTTTTGTGTGCTGATTCCATGACAGGAACTATGATATCTACTGGGGACAAAATGGAAAGCAGACCCCCATGGTCCTCACCTTCACTGAACAAGCAGTGTAGTAGAGGAAAGAAACAAGAAAAAAGGCTTATACATTTTTGCTAAGGAAGATATCTTGCACTGTGGCAACACAGATTAGGGCATTCATACTGCCTTCGAGGACTAAAGAAGTCTTGTAAATAAACCAGGTCTTTGTACTGGTTCAGTCATGGCCAGTGAAGTGAAATCAGAACAGACTTGAATTTTTAAAATTTGGATGAAGTGGAACCACAACCAGAATGGGAAAAATTATGGGTTGGAGCCCTGGAATGGGAGCCTTGGAAGAGGCATAATGAGCCCTTTCAGGACCCTGATGCAGAAGATGGATTATTGCCAGGACTGTGGAGCATCACACAAATTCAAAGCCTTGCAGTTAGCCGCCATCTTTGAGTGGGGCATTACAGTTACCCTCCCTATTGTCAAGAGATTTGGTTGCTATGCAACGCTTACTCTGCCCTTATTTTCTAAGAGGGAGATTAAGTTTCTAGCAGGGCTTCAACCTGTAATTTTTCTTCTTCTGGTTACCATGCCAGTTCACCCACATATAAAAAAAATTCTAGTCCATTCAGGTTTCGCTCCTTCTGCCATGATTAAGCCAGGCAGAACTAGTTTGAAGCTCTGAAGTAAACTGAAATCTGAAGAATCAGTGAGAGGTAAGGACGAGTTTTAGACAAAGCCTTGGTGTAGGACAGCATGACTTTTTTAGGACTAATTAAACTGTAGTAATTCAATCAGACCGTGCAGCAGGTTGTTGGATTTCCAGTCTCATGAAAACTTGGAAACACCACCCAAATCCTGGCACCTCTAGGATAATCCAGGGATGGGGTGAGGTAACACTGTTGCTTTTAGAAGCTTGCCCCTCTGTTCGTTGATCAGGAAGCTACAGTGACTGTGAGGTAAAGGAGGTGGTGCTAGAATCTCTCTTGATTTAAGTCTAGAGAAGCAAAGGACAGCACAGCTAATCCACAACCCTGCAGTGCTTTCTTCTGAAGCCCTACCCGACCCTGGAGAAGTTCCTCCTGGCAGCATTTGACTATAGGCCATGATTACAACCCTATATAAAGGCCACTTCTTGAAGTAGTCTCTTTTCTCTTTTTGAATTCTTTTTAATAAAATAGAAGAAATTACCTAAGTATAATTTGGGCTCTAATGCAGATTCTTGGTTCAGGGTATTTTTTTTTTTTTTTTTTTTTCTGTACTTTAAATGAAGTTTACAGAGCAAATAAATATGGAATATGTGTGGATACAGCTGAGCAGGCCTATATGGATCTGTTTACTTCTTGTTAAAACGATGTTTGTCTTTGAGGAGAAGGCCTCAGTGGATTGTGAAGTTGATGTGTATGCCATGTATAGGCAAAATTAAAGAGTTTCTACAATGGAACATATCAGTATTTTTTACACAAAATCAAAAACACCAATTTGGCAACATTCTAATAAAATGAAGATTAAAATGTTAAAAAATGAAAAACTGAAATTTGTTATTGTATGTGGCTATTCTGCATTTTTAACTGAGAATATTCACTGGAGAATATGGATCATTTATCATCCTGACCAGACCTCTCCATTCTTTTTCCTTTAAAGTCAAAAATGATGCAATTATTCTGTTATGCCTCATAAAATAGTAAATTATCTCCAATTACTATAAATTCATAGCAGCAGTAAAATGCTTGTGTAGGACAACACACTCCCCATGGTCATCTTGGAATTTATTACAAAATCATAAAATTATAACTCTGAAAGGAGTTTCAAAAACATGTCTAGCCCATTTTCCTTGCCTTGGGACAGGACTGTGTTGCAAATAATTCCGGAAAAATAGCTATGCAAAGATTCAATAATTATTTTTGATAGCTACAGGGTTCAATTACACTTACATAGACACAAATATTTTCTCCCAAATGGTGCATTTCTAAATGCTTCCTTATGCTCATATTCAGCTAAATTCTCAAAAAGTCACTATCTACAACCTCAACACTAGTGAAGAGTCTCTGAACAACAACAAAGTAAATCTATAACTTTACCTCATGGACTTTTGAAAAACCCTTTTGAAGTGTTGTGAAAATGTTTCTACTTTCATTAAGAGACAGCACTACCTAGAAAAAAATGTAACCACCCCTTGGTGTAATATCAAAAAAAAAAAAAAAAAACCCATTGCCAACTCATAGCGACCCTATAGGACAGAGTAGAACTGCCCCATAGAGTTTCCAAGAAGCACCTGGTGGATTTGAACTGCCAACCTTTGGTTAGCACACATAGCTCTTAACCACTACCCCACCAGGGTTTCTAGTGTAATACCAAGAAAGAGTTTTAAGGGTGGCAGGGTAATGTAGCCTCTACACAAAAAAAATACTTTGTTATTCCCATAAAAACCATAAAGTAAGCAGAACTTTCTCCACTGATATGATAGGATATTAGTAATTAAAAAAAAAAAATTGTTAAACAAATTTTTGTTGGGATTTTGGGGAATGCCAGATATATGCTGCAAAGTTTTAACACAGTGTACTGTTCTTTTATAACAGCACAAAACATAATCCTTCCAGAGCATACCCTTCCACAGCTCACAGCTGCTTTGAAGGTTTCTAGAACAGTTGGGAGCCCAGGCTTAACTAGGGAGGGGCAGGTAGGGTGTCGGGGCCCTGGGTGCTGCTTGAGGCAGGGCGCTGATTAGCATTTTCTGTTGACCTTCATAATTTCCATCACCAGCTGTGAGAGGTCATTCAATAATATAATACTAATTGCCCTAGGCACTATTTTCTGTAGTTGTGCCCCTGGTTCTGAGACCATATATTAGTTATTCAACCAAATATATATTGAGTTTCAACAACAGTCCTCTCTCCCACACACTCTGAAAGCTTTACAAGGGGCAGGGGGAAAAGTCTAGTGAAGTGAAAAGGGTAGCATACATCCTTTGAAGTTAGATCTCTTTTTGAAATGGGGTTCTGTCACTAACTAGCTGAATGACCTTGCAAACATCATTTATCTTCTCTGAGTTTCAGGTGCCTTATCATTGAAATGAGAATAACAATACCAACATTATAAGCTAGAGTAAGAATGAAGTGGAAAAAAATAATAGAAGACCAAGCAGATTTACCTGTAGTCCATGTTTACAGTTACTGTTATTATTGTTTTTGTAGTGTTGCTATGTCTGTTGGGCATGCCAGACAATGGGAGCCTGAAAAGCCCAACAGAGAAGTTCAGGCTGGGGTTAGTGTTCACTAGGAAAAGTGGTTGGTATGTCTCAGGCGGTAATGTATATACTGTTCAATGGAGTAAAAGGTGAGTAGCCATCAAGAAGACAAAGTATTTCCTTTCTGGGGTGATGAGGTATTGAGTTAGGATACACACAAAATCTCCAATAAAGCAAAAAACCTTCATTTAACATCTCCTTTATAAATGAGGACTATATTTTTTTTTAATATACCTTCGAGTATTAATAAAATATGCATAACATGGTGGAGCTAGGATTCAAACCTAAATTTTCTGAACCTAAATTCAACCTAAATTCTGAGCCTCTGCTCTTTAGGACAACAGTCCTTTCCATGTTCTTCCCCAACCAATCAACTTCTTGTTATTGTGTGCTGTCAGGTCAATTCCAAATCATAGCAACCCTATCGAACTGCCCCATACGGTTTCCCAGGCTGTACTCTTTAGGATCTTTTCTCCCACAGAGCCACTGGGTGAGTTTGAGCCACCAATCTTTTGGTTAGCAGCCGAGCTCTTAACCATTGCACCACCTGGGTTCCTGTCAACCTCTTAGTCATCGCCTACTTTGAAGTCCCATAGTATGTTATACTCACTCTATCATAGCATAATTATTTGCTGTATTCTATCTCTTTCTACTAAACTACGAGCTCATGGAGATCAAGGGGAATGTCTTGGTCATTGTTGTATTTTAGGCCTACACTGAATCTTAGTTCTACCACTAAAGTTCTGAGCAGCCAGCTCCTCCTCTCCCACTCTAGTGAGGAGGGCAGCCAGGATTCTGGGCTCCTCTGAAATCCACAAGCAGCTCTGCACATGAAGAAGCATCCATGCGGGAACTGGTAGATAAAAAAGATTAATGAGAAAAAAGGGATACAAAATTTTAAAACCTTTCAGTCCTGGACTAAGGATAAATTCTTGACCTTACAAGTTGCTTATTGAAAGTCCAGTTATTAGAAAAATTAATCTGCCAGCAATATACAAGGAGAGATTAAGAGAGAGACAGAGTTCCAATAAAATCATTCATAGGCTAATTAAACTCCCACTATACTCAAATTTAACTATTAAAATATAAAAGATCTGTTTACAGTTTTGATGCCTTGGTATGTATGGAGAAATGCAATATTCTTAAGTGGGTTTTCCCTTTGCATTTCTCTCTTTAATATAATGCAGTCGTTACCCGTGTGGGCCCACAGTGCTCCATGTTAAATTCACCAACTGCTGTTCTGCACATTCCCTCAGCCAATTTATTTCAATTTCAGAAGGAGCAACCAACTCCACAGTGGATGACTGCTGACTGTAGTTCCACACCATCACTCTTCAGGATTAAACTCGTGTCAAGCAAAAAGCTTCTACATGTGAGCATGAATGTGATCAATCCCCTGTCAGCAGCAGCAGCTTTGGGCCTGGTAGATCCCAGCTTCTGCACTTGGGGCACAAAGCTACATATAGCTCACCTGCCTCTAATGTAGTCAGGACAAGCTTTTTCTGCAGGATGGGAAAAACCTGTAGAAAAAAAAAAAATGTAAGGGAATGGAAACAGGCTGCACAGAGTAGATTTTAAAACCCATTGTTAGCACATGTAAGTGCCAAGTCATATTTAGTTGATGGTGCCCAATATCAGAAGTGCTCGTGTTTGCTTTTGGGTGCGGTTACAGAACTCTTAGGGTAACAGCTTAAAACTCGTAATTTTTAGAGTCATGGGGTTAGAGCCTAAATATTTGGAAATTTTCTATGAATAAAAAAAACACAAAACCCAGTGCTGTCGAGTCAATTCCAACTCATAGCGACCCTATAGGACAGAGTACAACTGCCCCATAGAGCTCCCAAGGAGCGCCTGGTGGATTCGAACTATATATAAAAAAAAAATAGCTAGCATAAATTCAAAATAACCATTTTCACTAAATAAACATGTGCTGAGCTGGACATGTGGAGCAGATAATCTATAATACAGAGCAGTAGAGGTACCCCTTTGTCCATTCTATTCTCTGCTCTCATCTGACTTTATGTGCTGATTCCATCAGTTAACACTTTGCAGAGAGATTATCTAACCTGTTATTTGACAAGATCTTTTATTCTTGAACTATGTTATCATTTTCCCCATTACCTTGCATTTGTGAATAGCATATTAAAATGAATTATTTAACACATCTTAGTTGTCTAGTGCTGCTATAACAGAAATACCACAAGTGGATGGCTTTAACAAAGAGAAATTTATTCCCTCACAGCCTAGGAGGCTAGAAGTCCAAATTTAGGGTGTCAGCTCCAGGAGAAGGCTTTCTCTGTCAGCTCTGGGTGAATGTCCTTGTCATCAGTCTTCCCCTGGGCTAGGAGCTTCTCAGCGCAGGGACCCCAGGTCCAAAGGACACACTCTTCTCCTGGTTCTTCATTCTTGGTGGTAGGAGGTTCCCTGTCTTTCTACTCGCTCCTGTCTTTTATATCTCAAAACAGATTGACTCAAGATACAACCTAATCTTGTAGATTGAGCCCTGCCACATTAACATAACTGTCTCTAATCCTGCCCCATTAACATCATAGAGACAGGATTTACAACACATAGAAAAATCACATCAGATGACAAAATAGTGAACAATCACACAATACTGGCAATCATGGCCTAGCCAAGTTGACACACAATTTGGGGGGATACTGTTCAATCCATAACACATGTATACTTATGAATTGTTGTCTATGTATTATTATACTCCAGATAAAACTATGATTTTCACATAGAAGCTGATGTTTCTAGAAATATATTTACAGTTTATGGGGGTAGGTTTTTCAAATTTGGATTGTACAATATCATAAGGTTAGACATTTTTCAAGTGTAATATTTAGCCAGATTTTTTTCATGTGATTTAAATAGACAATCTATTTCATTCAAGACTATTATACAATTATCATATGCTGGTATTAGTGTAAAAACAAATGGCACACACTCTTTCTGCTCTTGTTGTTTAAAATGATAATAATCAAGTTCACCACCTCCACCATGTCATATAGCAAGCAGTACTAGTATAGAAATTAGGAAGAAAGAAAAAGGAACATTTATTGAATGTCAGTTGAGTCAAACACTGTATATATGTTTTCTCCAAGTTTCACAAGAAAAAGTGAAGTAGTTATTACCTGAGTTTTAGAGCTGTTAATTAGTTAATCTTGCTGACCCCTTCAATGATGTACCTCCACAGGCTCCATTCTGAGTGCCTTTTTTTTCTCACAGTACATAATTTCCCTGGGTGATCTTGCTTCTGCATGGTTTCAGTCACCACTCATATACTCCTACTGAATTCTTTAATTCTCTTTTCTCCATCATCTCCTGTATCGCTGGCACCACCATCCAGCCGTGGTAGGACAGAGCTAGTCATTTTATTTTTCTCCATTACCCCTAATATCCACTTTTAAGTTTTACCTCCTCAGTACTGTTCAAGCACCAATAGAGAATCTGTACTTATCCTCTCCATCCTCACTATCATCTCCTTATTAAGTCTATCATCATCTCCTGCCTGAACTATGGTACCTGTCTCCTACCAGATTCTCCCACCTTCGGTCTTAAATCCCTCCACTCTCTCCTCCACAATACTGCTAGAGAAGTCTCTATAAGTAATGCAAATACGATCATGCCATTCCCCTTTTTTAAAACTGTCAGTGGCTCTCCATTTCCTGTAGAATAGAGGCTAAGCTTCCTTACATGACATACAAGATGCTCCTTGATCTAGCTCACAGTCTCCTTTATAAAACTTCATCCCTCTTCAACCCTTGCTCCCCACTTTACTTTCCAGAAACATCAATTCCTTATATTTTTTCTCATATAACATGATTTTCTTTGGTCCTGCTATTCCCGCAGCCTAGAAGGTCTTTCTCACATTTTCTATCTGATTCCTCCTTACCCTTTAAGTTCAGTATATGTCACTATCTCCAGAAATCCTTCTCTAACCCAGTCTTTCTACAAAAATCAGAATAGTAGGGTTTTATATTTTGGGAGTTGCTAACAGAGTGTCTAAAGAATTGACTTAACATCCTTGGAGTTAGAATTTAGTGAGCAGAAATGTATAATTGCAAATGAACTTGAAAAGCCTAGGACTTGCTGAAACAAAGAATAGTGCTTCAAATAATTTTGGAAGATTTTTTTACTTCCTGGATTAATTTGTAAGGTTCCCCCCTCCCCCGCAAGCTGAATTAGTTAAATAGCTTTATTCTCCCCTTGAGTAAGGACGGAAGCTAATTAGTCATCCTCCAAAGCACAGATGGGAAAAATATCTCCCTTCCTCTTGACTTACTCCTGGGTATAACCAGATGTAGCAAAGGTCCCAGCTGCCTCTTAAAGGCCTACTGTGAAGCAACAGAATCCAAGAGAATGGGCCAGCCAACCAAGCTTAGCATGTTCATCCAAAGGCCTCCCCAAGAGCAATGAATTCAGCTCCGCAACTCCCTACCTATTCATGCCACTGTTTATGGGAAATATCATCACAAGAAGAAATGCGCCTGTGCTTAGGGGAGAAAAACATTTACCCAAATCAGAACACCCTTATGCGGTGCTCTGAACAGAGCTGATTAAGGAGAAAAATAATAAATTTATATGTAATTTAAAAAAAATATGATTTGCAAAATTTGAGCAGGAAAGCTAAGTTTAGAGCAGCTTCATGGTGCCCTGTTTCTTGCAATTTCTACTTAGTAGTCAGTGTTATACACTCACAGGAATTCCTGGATGGTGCAAATGGTTAAATGATTGGCTGCTAACCAAAAGGTTGGCAGTTTGAATCCACCCAGAGGTGTCTCAGAAGAAAGGTCTGAGAATCTACTTCCAAAAACCCTACAGAGTACAGTTTTACTCTGAAACACATGAGTTCAACATGATTTGGAATTGACTCGATGGCAACTCGATTTTTCCTTTTTTATGTCCTCACAGCATATAAATTGTTGAAAATAACAGAAGTTATCAGTAAAACTGGACTTGGTGACATATACTTATGTGAGTAGTGACTACTATGACATACTTCTCTTCCTTCACATACATCAGCTGGGTGAACTCTAAACATCAAAAAAAGGACACTCTATGTAAAACTTATGTCTATCAAAAAGTGATAAGATGCTTCCTGGGATGAAATTCTAAGAAAATTTCTTTATTCTGGTCAGTCTTTCAACTAGGAGGTGGTTCAGATGTCACTTGAACCAAACCCTTTGCGTTGCAGCTGAAAAACTGATGCACATAGCAATTGGGTGACTTACTGATAATCATGCGGCCAGTGTCAGCCTTGGAATCCAAATCCCCCGACCCTGGGGGAAACTCCTTTGCACCTTGCAAATTCCTCTTGTTCTCAAAAAGCATCATTTTGGAGTCTGAGCCAGTATTCAGAGGCCCGTTAAAAAAAAAAAAAAAAAAAAACTGGTTGCCATTGACTCAATTCTGACTCACAGTGACCCTAGAGGACAGAGGAGAACTGTCCCATAGGGTTTCCAAGGAGCACCTGGTGGATTAGAACTCCCGAACTTTTGGTTAGCAGCCTAGCTCTTAACCACTATGCCACCAGAGTTTCTGTATTCAGAGTACTGAGTTATATACACTGTTTCAAATTGACAGAAATCATCTATGTGTTGTTTCAAATTGGCCATTATAGAATCATAGGGCCTCAGTCCTTCAGGTCACCTTGTCCTCCATATATACTCCAGGTTTAGGGCTTGTTTCTCTTCCCTGGAACTATTCTTACTCTGTCTTCTCTCTTCCTTCTCCTCTAACAAACTCATTTCCCAACCATAAACATCCGTTGGCCAAATTCACACTGCTTTTTGCCCTGCCTGACTCCGGGAATATGGAAATTAAGTTTAGCTACCAGGAGACCAAGCGCCAAGCTGCTTTTTCTCCAAGCATTCCAGGCCTGGGTTTATGAATGGTTCTGGTCTGAAGAAACAGGCAACTTCATATGCTAACTGAGGATAAATGTTTTCTTTGTGAATTGGGTCTATCAATCCGTGGACAATCTTGAGTAAAATGTAAGGT
Source organism: Elephas maximus indicus (assembly GCF_024166365.1). Classification (NCBI taxonomy): domain Eukaryota; kingdom Metazoa; phylum Chordata; class Mammalia; order Proboscidea; family Elephantidae; genus Elephas; species Elephas maximus. The sequence goes on from NC_064822.1 coordinate 141,459,695, forward strand.
AAACTTTCACGTGGCATCAAGCAGGTCTAAAAAGACAAGTAGACTGCTATTCAACATGCTATCCTTTCGGTGATTTCAGAAAGAAGGTATCTGTAATGATGTATTTAATTTTACTCTTTCGTCTCTCTCACCATTTAGGGCTAGTTAATCACAGACAAGGAGCACTCATGGCACAATGGTTAAGAGATCAGCTGCTAAGTGAAATGTTGGCGGTTCGAACCCACCAGTGTCTCTGTGGGAGAAAAGACCTGGCAATTTGCTTCCATAAGGATTACAGCCAAGAAAACCCAATGAGGCAGTTCTACTCTGTCCTATAGGGTCAGTATGAGTCAGAATTGACTCGATAGCACACAACAATCACAGAGAGGCCCTCTTCATCCCCACCACTGCTCACAAGCAGCTCCAGTGCACACACCCAGATATGTATGCCTCAGGATAGATAAAAAGTCAGGCCAGTGGCCACTAACAAGAAAGAAAATTTCCTTAGCAACTGCTTTCAGAAAAAATCTGGAGCTCAAGTAGTGTCTTTAGAGAAGTCAGACCTTGTATTTACTTGATTATCAATAATCCGTTAAGGCACTGGATACTATACAACATAGTAGTTGCAATTCAAGTCAAGTAGCATTTATTGAAGTACTAATAAGTGATAACCAGACATAAACAAAAAATGAAAAGCCCTGATCCCCCTGGTAAAGGGGACCTAAGAAAAATATCATTTAACCACACATATTAATGAGGGTGTTCCCTTCTTGTCATTGTTTTTGAGCACTTTTTGAAGCTGGACATATATTGTCATTTCATATTTAGATACTAGACAAGTATATCCCTACTCCATTAAATGTTGGAAAGTTTAATTATGGAGTAATCTGAGTATAATTAAAGTATTTGACTTATTTCAAATGAAGCAAAAGAAAGGAAAAAAAGATGGCTGGGCAAGCCAGGAAAGAAAGGAGGGAGAAGTAGAGAGAATTGAGAGAGGAGAAAAAAATGAAAATATGTTAGATATTTCTTCTCTAATCTTTGCCCTTACACATAAGGGATCAGAGCATTGTCATATACATCCTCAAATTTTTTAATTTCTGTTGAGGAGTAATTCATGCCTTCTTTGTTGCATGTCTTGGGGGTTAGCAGATCATGTTATCCCAGCAGGTAAAAAGGGTAGAAAATATTAAAACTCTTAGGGCAGAAAATAACATACCAATTGTTTTTGGTTTTCCTTAATTTTTTTCTTCTTCCTGGTGCAGGGCTTCAATCTTCTTTAGCAAACTCTGTAAAGCAACAGAAATGTTCAAAGTTCTCACCTTATTTATCAAAATTTAAACATGAAAAATATGTTATTCTTTCCTCTACTCTAATATGTGCTTCATTAATTGGTATCTCACATTCCTGAATCAGGGACATTCACTGTTCCTGGAGTGACAGCCTCCAGGTCTCTGCATGACTTACTTTCATCTCCCTCCAGTCTCTGATCCAATACCACCTTATCAAAGAGGCCTTTCGTAACTTTCTCATAGGCAGTAAGTCTCCCTTATCCAGCTATTTCTCTGTTTTCTTCAGTGGACTTATCACCATTTGACATCTATCTGAACTATCTGTTTGTTTAGTGTCGGTCTAGCCCATTACAGTGTAAGCTCCATGAGACCAGGTACTTCATTTTGTTCATGACTGTATGACACAGAAGAGGTACTCAGTATTATTTGCTAAATGTTAAAGACTTATGCTATCTTTTAGAAGGGCCAAAGCCTTGATTAGTTATCAGAACTGGCAAAAAGTAATATCGGCACATGTAAAATGAAAAGCTTCTATTTTTATTAAGTAATCCTTGTATTCAGATGTATGGACACTATTGAAAGTATTTATAATATGCTAGAATTATCACTTAAATAATTCCAGAAAAATACCCAATTTGGATACTTTTATTTATGTGGTGTCAAATGATCTCATTTCAGGTGTCTATCTGGACACCTCAGATGGTGTTGGTAAGAAGTATTTTCAGATCTGGAATAAGATATGGTCTGGATGTCCTCATTTACTGGTTGAACAGATATAGAAGACTATCAGAGTGAAAAGTACAATTTCCTTGCCTTTAATTATTAAGAGTAACACTTGTTAGGAATGAATGTTGCATCATGTTCGGGAAGGGGCATGGAGTTGACCCCTACTTTCCCCACAGGCTGTCCAGTATTGTTTAAATTCAGCCATTTAAGCTCAAAGAACATAATCAGTGTCGTTGAAATGTACATGTAGAAACTTGAATTGGTGTATGTTTTTTCTGTGTATATTCTCAACAACAACAAATAAAATAAATTACTTTAAGAAATGCAGCCATTTAAGAAGTAAAATATCTAATCAGATAGAAAAATAATGGGTGGATGGATGGGTGGGTGGTTGGATGGATGGATGGATGGATGGATGGATGGATGGATGGATGGATGGATGGATGGATGGATGGATGGATGGATGGATGGATGGAAGTTATATGATGAGTTAAGTTATCAGAATCATCATGATTTAAACTTTAAGACAAGGCAGGAAAATGCTTAGATCCTCACCTTTCGAATTACAGTTGAGCACACTTATGTTTTAAGCGTATGCTCTGCAGACTGCAGCATGGTGCACTCACATTGCAAGATAATTCCAGCACATTTTTATAGAAATTATGTATTATTGAATGATTTGGAGATAATTTTTTGTGTTTCTGTTTCAAAAGTTAGGCATATGCAAGGGTAAATCAAAAAGTATTCCTATGAAATTGTAGAAACCTTTATTAAACAAAAATTTTAAAATGTGAAGCTATTGTTTCTTGACTTATCCTTTATCTAGGTCTATATACTTCTGAAGGTGGTGTTTCCATCTCTCTAACCCTTCCCCAAAGAATTCTGCACTCTTCAATTTACACTACATCAAAATGGCAGTTTTGGTATCCTCCAAGGACTCCAATCATGCTCCTTTTAAATGTTCTTTGAGTTTGGGGAACAAAAAGAAGTCTTAATGGGAAAGATCAGGGCTGTAGGGTGGATGGGATAAGGTTTCCCAACAAAATTCTCATAGGACAGCCCTTGCTAACCCTGAAGAAAGAGGAGGTACATTGTCATAATGGAAAAAAATTCCTTGGCACAACTTTCCTGGCCTTTTTCTCACCAATGCAGTTTTCCATTTTCATAAAACTTCTTCATAATAAGCCTCAATGATCATCCTATGTCCTTCAAGAAAATCTATAAATATTACCCCTTGGAAATCCAAAAAAAAAAAAAAAAAATTTGCTATAACCTTCCGAGTGGTCTTTCCTCTCTTGCTCATCTTTGAGGTCTTCCCAACCTTCCTTAAAACACTTGATCCATCTAAAAACTGTTGTTTTATGTGGGGTAGCATTCCCATAAACTTGTTGCTAAGCTTCATTGATTTGGGAAGATCTCCACTGGAGTTTTGTTAAAAATTTGATATTAGCCCTGACCTCAAAATCATTTTTTTCCATGGCACAAAAAGTATCCTTTTTTTTTTTAAGGCACCCTAACGAGGCTAACAGCAGCCACCTACTGATGGCAGAGACATGTTTAAACACATTTTGTTTGGAATAAACTCGTGCATGTATGAATTGGAACCCTAGAAGCAATACTTTTTGACTTAGCCCTGTATTATGAAATAATATGCAAAGTTCATATTTAATTTTTAGAAAAGAGCTCAAAACTCAATGATTTCATGTTAGAGGACAGTGGCCTTAATTATGACTCTCAGGCTCTCCTGATGGCCTCTCCTCTCTGTCCATTACCTTTACAGGTACTTTGGTAGAAAATTCTAGAAATACATGGTCAACCAGATGGCCTCAGAAATTAGTGTGTTCTAACACAAAAACTTTTTATAATTTTTGCTTGGCTTTGTTTTTATTTTAGCAAAGTATAAATTAATTTTTGCTAAAACTGAATATGCGTATTATTACTTTAAAGTTGATCAGATGAAACATTAAACAGAACTGGCTATGTATGAGATGCAAAGGCGAACAGACTACAATTTGATCTAAGAGATAAGAGGCACAGATCCCTGTCAAGCCAAGAAACCAGGTACTTAGTAGACCGTGGAGAAGCTTTCCCTCGTAAGTTTACAGAAGAACACAGTCAAGGTGGAAAGGAAGAGTCACTGCTGAAGGAAAACCAATTGAATGGTGCACTGATTATGCCTGCTTTTCTCAAAGTAAAAACATTATGTACTCTGGGAGGAAATACGCTGTAAACTTTGCTGGCTCATTTATCATGTTTGAATATTTTAATCCCACTAAGTATGAGTGTCAACAAATATTTAATATTTGAAAATGTCATGAGAATGCAGAATGGTTGAGAATCTTGCATTAAGTTTTGAGGTTTATATCAGAGACTTACTGACACCTGTTAGCAGCATACCATAACCAGAGAGGGAGGAATGGGTTTTAACGTACTAAACGTAAATATGAATGGAAAAAAAAAACCATTTAAGTCATATGACTTTGAATGGAATGTAAATTTATACCAAAGATGATTCAATGTGTCTATATTACAAACATTTAAATAAATGTTTTGTAAGTGGGTACAAACCTCTTCAAATGGCCAGATGGGAAGCATTATACACACAAACAAAACTCAAGTAACATTTTTAGATTAAAAGTTTAGAGATAAAACCTTGTATAAACACTTTTTACTTTATTCATAAAAGCATGGAAAATTTGCTAAGATTCAGCAGGAACTCCAGAGTATATAGTCATAGTCACCAAAGAAGAAATTTTATGCATATCTGGAGAGGGTTCTTTTTCTAAAATTGAATGGTTTTTCAGAGTGAGCTATAACTTGTTGACTATATAATTTATGTATTAAAGTGAGACACTTTTGAAAGAGGAGGCACTAAAACAAAATAAAAGGTATTAATTGATCTACACAGTAGTCCCTGGGTGGTGGAAATGGTTACACACTCAACTACTAGCCAAAATCTTGGTGGTTCAAACCTACCCAGAGGCACCGTGGAAGATAGGCCTGGCAATCTGCTTCCAAAAAGTCACAGTCTTGAAAGCCCTATGGAGCGGTTCTACTCTGCACACATGGGGTTGCTGTGCATTGAAATAGACTTGATGGCAACTAACAACAACAATTAATCTATATTAGCTTTGCTCTGGATAACAGGTTAAACATGGGAGGAATCAGCCTGAATGGGAAAAAAAGACATGTATAAAAGGCAATAAGGAAAAAGAAACACAGAACTCAAAGGTCGATTTAAGTACAGAAACATTTAAACTCTGATCTTGCATCTGGGTGACTGGGAGCATGATGGTAACTTTGATAGAAATAGGAAAGTCAAACAGAGTAACGAGTTTTGGAAGAAAAAATCACGAGCACAATTTTAGAAAGTTAGAAATTGAAGAGACATCCAGTGTAAATCCCCAATGAGCAGACTTGAACCGAGGAAAGAGCTTAGCTAGAATTATGGATTTGAAAGTCATTCTTGTCCACAGATTGCAGGCTTCAGATATCAGAAATTATCTGATATCCTTGAATCTGGAAGTGCCAGTCATGCTGGCAATTTTCTGTTGCTAAAATCACAATATTTTAATTTTCAATAAAATGACCACCTTTCTATTTCATCGCAACTCAGTATATTACGTCAGATTCCTCACACCGTTTTCCTTGTTGCAGGGTGTCAAGGCCAAATTTACCTCCACTTTAAGTGTGAAAGTTTTTTTTGAGGTGTTGTGTATATGCAAACTGAATAATTATATCTTCCTTTATCTGAGCAATGTGGAAGTATTAAAAAAATAATAAATCATTTTCCCCATCAATGTAAGTAATTCCAGTTTACAAAGACATATTTGAATTACTATAAAAGAAAAGGAGACCTGATCTTTTTTTTTTTTTTTTTTTGATTGTGGGATGTATAGCATCATCAAAATGAAAAGGTAAATGCTGAGGAACATTTTTCTGAATGTCAGAAGAATTGACTAGGTATTCAGTGGAAGCTAAATGAAAATGTCAGGGTAACGACGAAGATTTTGCACTTTATACACTCTGATGATTGGTACATAACAAGATTTGATTGTGGTTTCATGAAAGTAAGCAATCGAATTTTCAAAGACATTGATTGTGCTAGAATGCTCTGGCATTTATTTTCCATTAAAGTTTTTAATATGTATGCTTTTACATCACATTTTATCCCTTGAATCTATAGATTTTTTCTAACTTTATTTCTTTGTAATTGCAAAATTATCGTAAGCTCTTCTTAGAAGACTAATAAATAAGTAACAAGGGTTCAATGAGCATTACTACATACCTAGCACAGGCCTGGAAAGGATGACAACTTTAAGACTATGAAGAAATTACAGTCCATTTGGGAAGCAGCAAATAATTATCCAGCAATTCATTCTATGATTAGAGTGAAAGAGCTGGATGGACATATCCCCTTGGTCGACGTGGAAATCTTCTGATCAGAAAAGGTACTTAGAGGGATGTCAGCTTGTCTGACTCCAGGCCTTTACCTTTAGGGCAACAGAAGACAGGGGTTGGAGCTCGTTGTAGTCAAGTCAATTCCAACTCATAATGACCCTATAGGATAGAGTAAACTGCCCCACAGGGCTTCCAAGGAGCAGCCGGTGGACTTGAACTGCCAGCCTTTTAGTTAGCAGCCAAGCTCTTAACCACAGTGCTGCTAGGGCTCCTGAAAACGGTGTTTATTCTCTTGGAAGAAATGAAAGGGTTGGAGGGTTCGGGTGCCCTTTGTAGTAGATGAGTTTCTGAACAAATAAGATCTTAGCAAAAGTAATTAAAATAAGCTGCTAGTTAAAAGCTTTTGCTGTCTTAATTAGGAGAAGCTAATCAAAATGGCAAGCTTTCACTCCAAGTTATGTCATTGTTCTGAGGCCAGAAGGACAGCCCAAAACAACATTAACTGGAAATTTCCTGAATGCCAGAAAGGATTTGGGTTGAGTTCAGCTTAGACTGGAAAATATATCTATGTTTAGAAAAAAGTAGTGAATTTTTAAATTCAACATTTAAATGTAACATCACTTAGTTTAAAAATACACTATTTCAGGTAGTAGAGTAGACATCCTTTCAGCTGCCACTTACTGAGCTCTTATTAACAGCTAGGCATCTGCTAACTGCATTAATTAATCTTCACTGCAATAGTATGATATAGGTGCTTTAAATACCTGATTTTTACAAAGGAGGGGAAAAAAGGCATGGAGAAGTTAAGTAATTTGTCCAAGATTCCTCAGCTCGCAAGGGGTGGGGCTGGCATTGGAAGCCAAATTTGCTGACCCCAAAGCCATCTTCTTACACTACCCTACATTGCCAACCCTGACTAGCAGCAAACTTCAGTTATTAGATATAAACATGTTCGGTAAAGTTGCACCCAATCACAAATGGAACTTTATTTTCCAAGTATTGTTTTTAGCTATGTGTTACTATTATGCTATTCTCTATAGTTTCTAATACTGTATAATACTTCGACAATGACAACTGAATTATTGGTAAAGGTAGCTGCTGTAATTTTCTTTTTTTTAACATGTAATCTAAGGCTTTTTTTTTTTTTTTTTTTTGCTGTAATATGTCTTCCTGGTCAACAATTTATTATGTTTCTTAAACTGAGAGGTTAATTCGTTATAAAGGTAAGGTCCCTTCTGTATAGAGAAAAACCATGTTTCTTCTGCTTTTCATTAATTATAATGGCATCTGATCAATTTTAAAATGGGCTCTCTGTGCGTATTAAAATCGATTTTCTTCTCAAGTTTTAATTCTGCATGTATTACTTACATGGGAAGAAAGAAAAATTATAAATCATGTCCATTATACTGTATTTGCTAGGTGTGGGTAATCATTTCTGTGAGTCATATCAAATATTTGGTCCAAAATATTATTTCTTTGCCTTCACAAACATCAATAATAAGAACAGTTAAGTCTACCATTTATTGAATGGCTGATATGCTGTAACCACTGTACTTTTTTTTCTTTGAACTTGGAACTTTATATCCATTATTTCATTAAGTAGCTATCATTATGCACATTTGAGTGCTATGGCTCAGAAAAAATTAATTTCTCTCCCAAATCATAGAATTATAAGTGACAAAAGCTGTTCCTAAAACCCAGACTGTCTCCCTTCAACATTAATTTTTTTACCCTATCACCATGCTGCCTCTAAGGTACCTTTGAAAACTGTGAAAATTAAACTATCAGTGTAGAAAATAAGATCTTGAACCCGGTTAATTTTTGGTTTGTACTTCATTAACATTTTAATGCAGATTCTTTGATTTAGGATGAATAAAAATTAAAGTTAGCTGTCACTCTGTCATTGGCTTCTCTACATATTCAGTACCATATTAACACCTTTTTTTTTTTTTTTTCATTATTGCTGACCTTTCCTAGTGTTGGTATTCATGTTTGTGATCCTGGTTTTCTATTGGTTTTGGATATTTCTTTCTTTCTTTCCTCTTCTCCTGCACAAATCTGTTTGCTGTCATGTTGTTAGCAGATATTTATGCCACTCCTGCAAGGAATAATGCATAAAAATATGGTCATAGATATTCATGTCCCTTCTCAAGCCCCAAGACATACTGATTTAACCATCACGTCATTCATAGATATTTATTTCACCCTGACAAGAAGAGGAACATAAATAATTTATATTGATTTCCTTGATCTTGCCTCTAACTCACACAGCTTTCACTAGTACTGATTAATAGAGAAATACTTTGCCTCTGAAGCTCTGACACTTAAATATTTAACTTCCATCTCACAACTCACTAAATATTATTGGGGTACACAAAAAGACCTGCTCGGAAAGCAATAATTCACACTAAGAACTTGAGAAATAAACTGAAACCAATAAAATCTCCGGTAAGATTTTGAAAAGTTATCAGTATTAACTTACATTCTCAGTATCAAATTTATATTTTCAATCTTAATAAAAGAGGCATGAACATTATTTCTATTTAATAAAACTTTGGAAGATACTTTCCTGCATTTTTCAAATGAAATAATGCCTGTCATGGAGTCCCTGTGTGGTTAAGCACTCAGCTACTAACCAAAGGTTGGTGGTTCAAACCCTCCCAGGGGCACCTTTGAAGAAAGGCCTGGCGATCTGCTTTGAAAGGTCACTGCCTTGAAAACCTTATGGAGCACAGTTCTATTCTGAAACACTTAGGGTCTTCAAGGGCCAGAATCGACTCAATGACAACTGGTTGTAGTATTAGCAGTGTTTACAACTTTACTTTCTTAATTTGCAGACAGACCACTCTCTCTCTCACTCCCATTCACCTCCTCCCTCTGACCCCCCAGCTCTGTTACTATGAACAAGTTACTTATTTAAACTCATCTATAAAATGGGAATAACTTACACAGGATTAAATGAGAATATACAAACACAATTCTTATTTGATTTATATTTATATAACATGCTTTCACCAGGATTAGCTAAGCATGTTTTGTAGCTCTATGACCCTCTATGACAGAAACAATATTCAATGTTTCTGTGTTCCTAGTCCTGAGCCTCCCTCATAAATCGCTCACAGCATCATTCTTCTTTCCCAGTTTTAGGCCGAAAGATTTAAGGCTTGAATATGAAAATAGGAATAAAGACAGAACTGAGAGCTGAGAACTTGAGAAAGCAAGAATGGGAGAGTCCAGAGAGTTATAAAGACCAAGTAAGAGGAGAGCTTTAGTTCTGGAATTTTACAATGCTGAAAAGACCACAAAAGAGGACTGCTTCTTTCCCTACTTTGCTTCAATTTCCTCTTCCAAGAATGATTTTAGACCATAATATTGAATAAATGCCCATATTTTTATAATGATTTAAAAAAAAAAATTGCTGTCAATTCTGACACATGGTGACTCCATGTGTTGCAGAGTAGAACTGTGCTCCACAGGGTTTTCAAAGCTGTGGCCTTTCAGAAGCAGATTGCCAGGCCTTTCTTCTGAGATGCCTCTGGGTAGGTTCATTTACTAGCCAAGAACTTAGGCATTTGCACTACCCAGGGAGGCACAAAATAAACTTCTGGTTCTTCATAGGCCTATAAATATAACAGACTACTCCATAATCATTTTTCTATTAGACTTGAAAACCTCGTGATCAATAATTATCTAAGTACTCATTGTATATAGATATAGAATTTGAATAGTAATTTTCAATAAATGAGAATAGTTACATATTTGCCTATTATTTCCTGTTCCACCTATTACCAAATATTTAAATAACCAGTTGCTGTCATGTTGATTTTGACTCATGGCAACCCCATGTGTCAGGTAGAACCGTATTCCATAGCTCATGGCTGATTTTCCAAAAGTACATATCCAGGCCTTTCTTACAAGGTAGCTCTGGGTAGACTGAAACCTCTAACGTTTTGGTTAGCAGCCAAGCACATTAACCATTTGTACCACCCAGGGACTTCAAATACTGAAATATCCCTCTATTAAAACAAATTGTAGACCATGTTACAGTGCTTGATGTTTCCTGGTTTTGACTGGTTCTCCCCCTGTGACAGACCACATTCTTTGGTTTATCCCGGGGGAAAGAATGATGTCACTACTAGGCAACTCAGTGAACAGAATAACCAGGTCATGGAGCACGACAAGTATGGTGACAATGTTTCTACCACTCAGTTTCCAAATTGTGCTCAAAGCATACCTGCAGTTAGCGCTGCCATGCATGCAGCATTTCGGGTGGGCTACAGATTGTTAGAAGAAGACCATACAAATCTGCTGAAAGTTCCTGATTTATTTAACAAGTATGCTGAAATTCATGGGAACACGTTGGCTCAACACAGCAGGAACAGATAGGCAGCATATGGCTTTCCTTTTGCCCCCAGGATCCCTGAGGAGCACGCAGCTGCCAGGAATTTGCCTCATCCAGAGAAGGCCCTGCTAGCGTTCAGAATATAGCCAATTTCTTGCTATGCCAGTAGTCTTTCAATACATAGGCATACAATGCCATTCGAGAGGGGTTTAGCCTAATAACCTATGTACTTCTATTAAGGGAACATTTGCAAACTTCAGACTCTGCAGGTTCTTCTGTAAACTCAGCACAAGGGAGCTCACTTCCCTCTCTGGGAAGAGAAAGCAGTCTGATTTCTGTTTCCAGTATCTCTGCCTCTAGATTTCTGGAGTCTCCAAAGCTGTTTTCTAGCATAACACCTCTTGATATAGATTTAGAACATTTTTCCTTGATGGTTTCAATATAGTCTGTCCTGAAGATAATAATAACTAAAAATTCACTTCTCTGAAATGGATTTAGTCGTTAGCATGTGCAAGTTAAGTTCTTGGCAATTTGAGGTCTCTAAGCTAATGGATGAGATTGAATCCTAGCCTACCTGGCTTATAAAAGACTGTGTGCTTAATTACCATGCAGAGTTCTACAGATCACCAACATCAACGTCACCTGAGATGCTTATTAAATGCAGAATTTTGGGACACCCCCTAAATTTACTAGTAGATCACTACCTTCGAGGATGAAGCCCAGGAATGATTTTTACAAGCTCCCAGATGAGTCATATATAAGCATGCTAAAGTTTGGGCCAAAAAACCCCAAAACTCATTGCCATCAAGTCAATTCCAACTCATAGTGGCCCTATAAGTTTGGGCCAAAAAAGCCCAAAACTCACTGCCATCAAGTCAATTCCAACTCATAGTGACCCTATAAAAAAATTTTTTTTTTTTTTTTTTTTTTGTAAAACAGCCTCATAGGATTATCCAAGGAGTGGTTGGTGGACTTGAAATGCCAACCTTTTGGTTAATAGGCATAGCATTTAACCACTGTGCCACCAGGGCTCCAAAGTTTGGGCATCATAGCTTTAATGTTATACTGCATTCTGGTTGCACTGACTTGTTTATACAGTGAAGTTCTGATTGTCCTAGTGAACATCTCTATAAAAAAAATTTTTTTTTAAGTATTTTTTTTGAACATCTCTATAGGTAAAGATAATTGCTAGCACCACTATGACAACTTCTCTTTGCCTCCCTAAAAAATGCCACATAATTGATTGTCATCAGTATACTCTAGTCACTACCCCATCTTGAGCTCAGCCTGCCTACACAGAATGAACTGGAAGTAAGGGCCATCCAATGTCAAGGGAGTAAACTTCTCAAGTGTTCATCTTGAAAAAATGCAGGTCACTTATTTCCCTGTTTTCTACCTTCAATTTTGTTAAAACAAAGACAATTTTTGTCTATGGAAACAAGTACTGTGCCATCCCTTTCTTTCAGATGTCAAATTCTGCATTGTTTTTCATTCAGCAGTCTGCTACCGTAAAAATTACAGCCTTGGAAACCCTATGGGCAGTTCTACTCTGTCTTCTGCATGATGTTTATTCATCCTCATCTCTCCCTCCACAACTGCCTTACCTGATCAGATTCAATCTGAACATTTATTCATAAATCTGTTTTTTGACTGTTTCATTTTTTTTTTCTAACTTAGTCTAGCAAATCTTATCTTGTAATATTTTGTGCCAAGTCTATGGATTCCTTATTTCTGCAGAAATACCTTCCTTTAGAAATGCACAAAAAATGCTTTTATCTTTACCATGTCTTAAGTTTATTATTTAGTTACATGATATATTAGACATGATGTTAGACAGGCATGCTAATATCATGATGCGTGGCTTAATGAAAGCAAGTTATTAATTTTGTTTCTTTCCGTTAATATCATTGGATTATATAGGCTAACACATCTGAAAATATGAACAGTATGTGCTAGTTAAATTACTATGCATTTCATACCACAAAAGAGGTAAAATTAATATTGTTCTAGCATTACCAATTTAAAAAAGAGGGATTACTAAATAATTGGAGCAAATATTGAAAATATTTGGATCTGGCCAAAACCAGGCAAAACCAAAACCAAAAACCAAACCCATTGCTGTCTAGTCGATTCCAACTCATAGTGACCGTATAGGACAGAGTAGAACTGCCCCACAGAGTTTCCAAGAAGCCTGGTAGATTCAAACTTTTGGTTAGAAGCCATAGCACTTAACCACTCCACCACCAGGGTTTTCCCAAAAAACAGGCAAAGACATCACAAAAAAGGTAAATTACAGACCAATATCTCTCATGAATATAGATGCAAAAATTGTCAACAAAATTCTAGCCAATAGAATTCAGCAGCATATCAAAAAAATAATACACCATGACCAAGTGGGATTCATACCAGGTATGCAAGGATGGTTCAACTTTAGAAAATCAATCAGTGTAATCTACCACATAAATGAAAGAAAAGAAAAGATTCACATGGTCATCTCAATCGATGCAGAAAAGGCATTCAACAAAGTCCAGCACCCATTCCTGATAAAAGCTCTTAGTGAAATAGGTATAGAAGGGAAATTTCTCAACATAATAAAGGGCACCTATGCAAAACCAAAGGTCAACATCATTCTTAGTGGAGAGAGTCTGAAAACATTCCCCCTGAGAATAGGAACAAGACAAGGATGCCCTTTGTCACCACTCCTATTTAACATTGTGCTGGAAGCCCTAGCTAGATCAAAAAGGCAAGAAAAAGAAAGGGCATCCAAATTGGTAATGAAGAAGTTAAACTCTCCCTATTTGCAGATGATATGATACTATACATAGAAAACCCAAAAGACTCCATGAGAAAACTACTGGAACTAATACAAAGAGTCAGCAGAATATCAGGATACAAGATAAACATACAAAAATCAGTTGGATTCCTAAACATCAATAGAGAGAACAACGAAAAGGAAATCAGGAAAACAATACCATTTATAATAGTCCCTAAAAAAATAAAATACTTAGGAATAAATCTAACCAGGGATGTAAAAGACCTACACAAAGAAAACTACGAAACACTACTATAAGAGACCAAAAGAGATCTACATAAATGGAAAAACATACCATGTTCATGAATAGGTAGACTTAACACTGTGAAAATGACACTTCTACCCAAAGAGATTTACAAATACAATGCAATCCCCATCCAAATACCAACAACATTCTTTAAAGAGATGGAAAAAATTATCATTAACTTTATATGGAAAGGGAAGAAGCCACAGAAAGCAAAGCACCATTGAAGAGAAATAAAGTAGGAGGACTCACATTATCTGACCTCAGAACCTACTATACAGCTACAGTAGTTAAAACAGCCTGGTACTGGTACGACAACAGATACATTGACCGATGGAACAGAATTGAGAACCCAGATGTAAATCCAACCACCTATGCTCACCTAATCTTTGACAGGGACCCAAAGTCCATCAAATAGGGAAAAGACAGTCTTTTTAATAAATGGTGCTGGCAAAACTGGATGTCCATCTGCAAAAAAGTGAAACAGAACCCATACCTCACACCATATACAAAAACTAATTCAAAATAGATCAAAGATCTAAATATAAAGGCAAAAACTATGAAGTTCATAGAAGAAAAAATAGTATCCACACTACAGGCCCTAATACAGGACATTAATAAGATACAAACCACAACCAACAACACACAAACTCCAGAAGATAAGTTAGAAAACTGGGACCTTCTAAAAATTAAACACTTATGCTCATCAAAAGACTTCACCAAAGAAGTAAAAAGAAAACCTACAGACTGGAAAAAAAAATTTGGCTATTACAAATTAGACAAAGGTCTAATCTCTAAAGTCTACAGGAAAATCCAACACCTCTACAACAAAAAGACAAATAATCCAATTAAAAAACGGGCAAAGAAAATAGATACTTCGCCAAAGAAGGCGTACAAGCAGCCAACAGACACATGAGGAAATGCTCGTGATCACTAGCCATTAGAGAATTGCAAATCAAACCCACAGTGAGATACTGTCTCACCCCAGCATTTCTGGCACAAATAAAAAAAACAGGAGACAACAAATGTTGGAGAGGCTTCAGGGAGATGGGAACCCTTATGCACTGCTGGTGGGAATGCAAAATGATACAACAATTTTGGAAAACCATATGACTCTTCCTTAGAAAGCAAGAAATAGAAATACCATATGATCCAGCAATCCCACTCCTAGGGGTGAATATATCCTACAGAAATGAGTCATCACACAAATAGACATATGCACATCCATGTTCACTGCAGCATTGTTCACAATAGCAAAAAAATGGAAACAGCCTAGATACCCATCAAGAGATGAATGGATAAACTGTGGTACATACACACAATGGAGTATTATACAACGATAAGGAACAACGATGAATCTGTGAAGCGTCTCATAACATGGATGAATCTGGAGGGCATTATGCTGAGTGAAATAAGTCAATCAAAAAAAGACAAATATTGTATGAGGCCATTACTGTAAAGAGTCATGAAAAGGTTTACACACAAAAGAAACCATCTTTGGTGGTTATGAGGGAAGAGAGGGGTGCGGATGGAAAAAACACTACATAGACAATAGATACTTGGTAACTGGTGAAAGATAAGACAGTAGACAGTACTGGGGAAGCCAGCACAACTTGTACATGGCAAGGTCATGGAAGCTCCATGGATACATCCAAACTCCCTGAGGAACAGAATTGCTGGGCTGAGGGCTGTAAGGACCATGGTCTCAGGGAACATCTAGCTCTAATGGCATAACATAGTTTATAAAGAAAATGTTCTACATTCTATTGTGGTGAGTAGTGTTTGGGATCTTAAAAGCCTGTGAGTGGCCATTCAGGATACTCCACTGGTCTCACCAGGTTGGGAGCAAGGAAGAACGAAGAAAGCTAAAGATACAAGGGAAAGATTTGCCCAAAGGACTAATGGACCACATCCACTACAGCCTCCACCAGACTGAGTCCAGTACAATTAGATGATATGCCTGGCTACCACCACTGACTGCTGTGACAGGAATCACAATAAAGAGTCCCAGACAGAGCTGGAGAAAAATGTAGAACAAAATTCTAACTCAAAAAGAAAGACCAGACTTGCTGACCTGACAGAGACTAGAGAAACCCTGGGAGTATGGCCCCTCGTCAGCCTTTTAGCTCAGTAATGAAGCCACTTCTGAGGTTCACCCTTCAGCCAAAGATTGGGCAGGCCCATAAAACAAAACAAGACTAAAGGGGCACACCAGCCCTTAGGCAGGACTAGAAGGCAGGAGGGGACAGGAAAGCTGGTAATATGAACCCTAAGATTGAGAAGGGACAGTGTTGACATGTTGTGGGGTTCTTAACCAATTCATAAAACAATATGTGTACCGTTTAATGAGAAACTAGTTCTGTAAACCTTCATCTAAAGTACAATAAAAGAAAAAAATGCACATATAAAAAAAATTTTTTTTAATTGGATCTCAAAGTTCAGATACCCAGTGCCATCAAGTCGATTCCGACTTATAGTGACCCTATAGGACAGAGTAGAGCTGCCCCATAGAGTTTCCAAGGAGCGCCTGGTGGATTCGAATTGCTGACCCTTGGGTTAGCAGCTGTAGCACTTAACCACTACGCCACCGAAAGTTCAGATATTACCTATATAAAAAGCAATATGAACTGCCTTTCATAAATATTCTACTTGTCATAATAAAGTTGAATGCAGGGTGTAATATTCATTGCTTCTACTGCTGTCATGATTTTTGGAAGCTTATTGATCCCATATTTCCTATGGAGAATCATAGGACCTTAAGAATACATTGCATTAGAATGCATAATTCATTAGGTTAAACAGCGAATGTCATTGACTTGGGTTCCTTACTTCAGAGCACTCCCATAGTGCTCCAGGACCCAGTTTAGCTAGCAGCAGTTTGAGATACAGAATTAGCATATTGTTTCTGGGGGAATGCCCTTGATATGCTGAGTAGTTGTCTTGTGTGAGACCTGAGCAGAATTGCTGAGAACTAGAGAGGAAATGTTTCCTGAGCACCATGCAGTCAGTAATCCTGCGGCTGGGCCTAGTTTGGTACCTTAGGAAAGTGCCTCATAAAGTGTCAGGATCGTTGTTAAGTAATTAATTCAGAGACAGTGCGGGACCAGTGTTGCACCCTGGGACTTACAGCTTACTCACATTTACAGCACACCCGTGCAGAGTTCCTAAGAGCATCCCTGAGATGTCAGGTAAGACTCTCACCTTCCTTTCTAATGCCTGGAGTTACTGCTGATCCAGGAATTAAGACCCTTAACTTTCTTTACTGCTACTTGAAATTTACATTATTCACCTTTTTATGGGAGGGCTTTACATCTCTGTGCTTTCTGAAAGGTACTAAAGATGGGAATAAATACATGGCTGCCTGGGATAAGTAAACTGAAAACTTGCCCAGAAAAAGAAAAACAAACCAATTTTCATGTGGACCAACCGTGAGAGACTTAGCAATACGGCTTTTTATTAATCTCACATGCCAGGAAACAGTCATTAAGATAGATGGAATAGGATGTTTCCATTTGACAAAATGCTTGAAGGTAGGGAGAAATTTAATCAATCAAATGCAAATATTAGTAAAATGAGGAGAAGAAACCATGAGCATATCACAATTTCATATGAGCTTTCATTTGTCTTTTGAGCAGCAGAATAAAATGGCTGTCACTGCTTTTAATCACTTGAGAACCAGAATTCTTTACAGACTTCTATCACTTATTGTTGAATATATGCATGAATCCAAAATCCAGTGTTCTGAATCAGAGAATAGATTATTTATGGGATTTATGCCAGTCACAGAATGCTTGGAGGAGTATCACTTTTGTTTATAGAAAACCAAAATAGATACAGTAGGATACACTCAGATGCCTCAAGGGCATTTTAAGGCAGGAGGTCAAGCTCAAATTGCCCTTGGACAGGTGAGAAGCAGATGTCATAACAAGTCTTTAAACCCTAGATTGTCTTCATGTTACCTCGTGGGTCTCTGGTTTTGAGAAAATCTCATGTTAAAAACAATACAAAAAGATGGATGATTACATGTAGAGAGTAACTTGCAGTTTTCTTCGATGGTACTCTGAGAATGCATTCTTAAGGGGAAATTCTGTTAAAATCTTTTCATGTTGCTGGGGCAATTGTTACCACAGGAACAATGGTGCTAGTAAGCATTACTTACACACACATAACGTTTAACCTGGAAAGTAATTTAATTAGAATACCTTTAAAATTATATACTCTTTTTAAAACCAAACAATGCTTTAGCTTAACTAGTAAAAAAAAAAGTCTGCCTTGAGCATTATACTCTTGTAAAATCTATCTATAAGGGATCAAACTGACAACAGCAACTTGAAAGTTTAGGTAGTAACCTTAGGGGGCAGTGAATTTATTTTAATGGGGAAGGAACAACTCAGAAAAAGAAGGTGAGACCGGCTGCACAACTCAAAGAATGTAATCAATGTCAACAAATTGTACATGAAGAAACTGTTGAATTGGTGTATGCTTTGCTGTGAATAGTCTCGATGACAAAATAAAAATTAAAAAAAATTATATACTGTTGTCTTGTCCAGCATTTGTGTGTGTATAATACAAGTTATTAAGCCTTCTTTTAGGCAAGCATATGTAAATTTGCCTGCTGGTAGCTTTCGTTAGGTTAAATCCTCACCCACTTTGCTACATTGAAGTTTTGTCTTTCTTTGGCAGAGAAGATCAAAGCTTTAATGTTCTGAGCTCAATTGTCATTTTTATTAGGAACACTGAGTCACAGCAGTTTTGAGCGCTCAGCCCTGATGGGGCTGCCATAATCAAATAAGAAAATCAACGAAAACATTGGCACTGCTGCAGGTTTGCCTCATGCTTCACCCCCAACCCAGTCGTTTGTATCTTGAGTATTATTTTGAAAACACAAAATCAGAACAAGCTGCCCTCAACTTCCTTAAAACATGCCTCTTCTGATTTTTCGTTAAAAATCACATACTGGGACCAAACTGAGGAGAGCTCAGCACAAGCCACTTTGGAAAAATATTCCCATTTTTCTCCTTAAAAGAGGAGTTAATAAGATTTTATTACTTTGATACTAATTACAAGCTGTGATTCACTGTTGAAAGAATATGCCAGCTCAGGTTACAGGTCTCTCTACAACTGAAAGACAGATGTCCAAATTCAGGACTCAAAGCGTTAACCTATTGCCGGAAAACAAAGTGGGATAAGTGTTCCCTTGCCTTGGCTGTGAATCCATGCAATGTTTGTGGATTTCCTGAAATACCGTAAGAAGGAATTTTAGAGAGGTGTTGGGAAAGATAAAGCACAACACATTTGACGGCAACTGGCTTCTGCTAATGTCACATCCACCATCACCTCCTTGACCTAGCACCATCTGCTCCAAAATTAGCTCATTTGTTTTACTATAGATCAAACAGCTTTTGAATTTCTATCAATAAAGTGTGCCATCTATTATTGCAACTATGGAGTAGACTGACAGGACACCAGAAATATTTCCTCTCAGCCCAAAAAGTAGATGGAAAAAGCAGAGTCAATAATACCTGTTAACAAGGATTATACACCTTAAATTCAAGTTTACCAACTAATATCTTTGTTTCTTAAAATATACAGTTCAATGCCATGCACTAGTACCTACAATGTTTGACTTGAGCTGTCCCATCACTGGAAATCAAAATATGCGAACAGATACAACCGATACAAAAAGCACAATATTATTAAGTTAATGGAAGTCTATGAGATTTTTCACAGGAAGGAATAAGAAATATCAGTGCAGGGAATTTTAAAGTTTTAGCATTTCTAAGTCAAGATGAGGGTCAAACTTAAAATCCTTCAAGGATGTATGTGGGACTCCTTATTTGGTGAAGTAGCAATGAATTCCAGCACTAACATATAATTGGTTTGAAACAGGAACTTTCAGTGCCACATCTGGAGAACAGAATAATATAAGCCACTACAGGTAGTAATTACTGAAGGTAATTGTAATGCAGCTTGAGTGGTAAACATTAATGAAAAAAAAAAAAATTCTAAGCAAATAAAATCTCAAGCATCAAAAAGACAAAAAGTTTGTGATAAATGGTTCATTTAGGCATGCAGTGCTGTGTGGGCAAAATTGGATTGCAATCATAGCCATTTCAAAAAATGAAAACATTAGAAGAAAAGAAAATTGGACAGAAATGGCATGGAAATTACAGCCTTTGATCCATTCTGAAGAGCCTTTTTTGAAGCATCATCATCAGTGGGCAGCAAACTCCTTCCAATCTCCTATTTAAACCTTTATGAAAGCCCAGAGACCACGAGATAGAAATAATCGATTCCGGACAGACAAAGGAAATATTTTTCAGTGACAATCTTTTTTCCATAAGACTGTGCAAAATTAATTCCACTGTTAAATTGCTAACTGATTTTGCTGTTGACACTTTTAATTTCAGGAGAAGGTTCTTCCTGAATCATCCTTGACCTGTCCAACTAAAGGTCGGTTAATAGTTACAAATTTCATAGCAATGAACACATAAAGGACACAATCTAACAAAATAAAGCATATTTTAATCTTCCTGGTTGTATATCTTGGAGAATACCTTGAGTCCCAGAATCAGCCTGTGAATATCAATGCGCACCTAAGAACATAAGTGAGCCCTATTCTAGGAAACGGATCTTTGGCTATTACAAATGTGGCAATTTAGATTCCAAAAGCATGTAGTGCAAGGCCTGTATTTGTGAAAACTTAAATTAATTCCTACAGCTTTGAAACAATAATGATCATAGACTTGTTCAATCATTACTAACACATCTGTAATTTGATTCTAAAGCATTAATATTTGAAATTACCCATTGGCTTTCTTTATTAACTACTGGTAATTAGTCGTTTTCATAAGGTTTCTGACCTATTTTTGTTAATTCCAGGTTTTTAAATTAGCTTTCTCATAATCATTTAAATTAGTTCCTGTACAAAAAATTATTTTAGGTTATTATATTTGGAAGAATGTTCATCCTGATGTTAAAAGGGAGAATTGTTGGCAAGTAAGTATAAGACATTACATTCCAGTAAATAGCAGCTTTATTCTTTTGAGAGGACTGACCGAGATTTTCAATGCCTGAAGCAAAACCTCAGTTTTTTTTCTTATTTTATTTGACTTGACTATATTTGGTTTTTATTAACATTTTCTATCTGACCTTTTAAATTATAGACCCCTTTTAACCTAAAAAGATGTTATTACGAAAGAAGAACGTATCCGTTTGTTTTAAATATTTGAAAGTGAATATTGGTTTCATAACTGTTTGAAAGTATAACTTAAAAGAGCCAAAAAAATAAAATAAAATAAGCTGACTACTACTCATAACTACCCTATAAGACAGAGTAGAACTGCCTCATAGAGTTTGCAAGGAGCAGCTGGGGGATTTGAACTGCAAACCTTTTGGTTAAGACCCAAGCTCTTAACCACTATGCCACCAGAGGTCTGAAATTTCAAATGTAATGCCTGAAGTATGGGATTTTCTTCTGTCAAATGTTTCCAATTCAACTATGACTGAAGTTAGTTCCTTAAGTTTTTTTTAATCCATACATAATTTCTATAAGTAAAATTACCCATTTGTATGACACTTTTAAAATTTAAAAGGTAGTTTTTTTCCTAAATTCTCTCTATTAAAGAAAGTTAAGTAGTATAAAATAATTTTCTAAACAGCCTTTTTCATGGATTATTGTACTGTACAACAAATTTTTTTATTATTAAACAAGAATTTACCAAGCTTTTTTTTTTTTTAATTGTGCTTTAGATGAAAGTTTACAGATCAAATTAGTTTCTCATTAAACAATTAATACACAAATTGTTCTGTGACATTGGTTGCCAACCCCACGATGTGTCAGCACTCTCCCCTTCTCCAGCCTGGTTCCCCGTTCCCATTTCTCCAGTTTTCCTGTCCCTTCCTGACTTCTTGTCTTTGTTTTGTGCAGGTGTGCCCATTTAGTCTTGTATACATGGTTGAGCTACAAAGCACATTCCTTAGTGCGTTACTGTTTGTTTTATAGACCTGTCTAACTTTTGGCTGAAGGGTAAACTTCGGAAGTGACTTTTGTTCTGAGTTAAAAGGGTGTCTGGGGGCCATAATATCAGGTATTTCTCTAGTCTCTGTCAGACCAGTAAGTCTGGTCTTTTTTTGTGAATTTGAATTTTGTTATACATTTTTCTCCCTCTCTGTCCCGGACCCTGTATTGTGATCCCTGTGAAAGTGGTTGCTGGTCGTAGCTGGGCACCGTCTAGTTGTTCTGGGTTCAGGCTGGTGGAGGCTGTGTTACTTATGGTCCATTAGTCCTTTGACTAATATTTCCTTTGTGTCTTTGGTTTTCTTCATTTTCCTTTGCTCTGGATGGGATGGGATTGGTAGATGGATCTTAGATGACAACACATTTTTTTTTTCCTTTTTATAGTGCTTTAGATGAAAGTTTACAGCTCAAGTTAATTTCTCATTCAAAAATTCATTTACTTATTATTTCGTAACATTGGCTGTGATCCCCACAATGTGACAATATGCTCTCACTTGCCACCCCACATTCTCTGTGTCCATTCATCCAGTTTCTGTCCCTTCCTGCCTTTTTGTCCTGCTTTTGGACAGGAGCTGCCCATTTGGTCTTGTATATTTGATTGAACTAAGAAACACATTCCTCATATGTGTTACTTTTTGTTTTATAGGCCTGTCTAACCTTTGTCTGAAAAGTGGGCTTCGGGAATGATTTCAGTTCTGGGTTAGCAGAGCTTCAGGGAGCCATAGTTTCAAGGGTTCCTCCAATCTCTGTGATACCAGCAAGTCTGGTTCCTTTACATGAATTTGAATTCTGTTTTACATTTTTCTCCTGTTCTATTCAGCATTGTCTGTTGTGAGCCCTGTGAGGGTGGTCCTTGGTGGTAGCCAGGCACCATCTAGCTCTGGTCTCATGTGACAATAAAGAACAATGATGAATGCAAGAAACGACTCACAACATGGATGAATCTGGAGGGCGTTATGCTGGGTGAAATAGGTCAGTCACAAAAGGACAAATATACGACCACTATTATAAAAACTCAAGAAAAAGTTTATACACAGAAAAAAGCAACCTTTGATGGTTACAAGGGTGGGGAGGGAGGTGAAGGGGAAATCACTAACTAGATCATGGAGGAGTATCAACTTCGGTGAGAGGAAGGACAACACATAATACATGGGAAGTCAACACAAAGCAAAGGGACTGAGTAGCTGGGGCTGCAGACTGGGGACCGTAGTCAATTGTCATAACAAAGTTTATAATGCAAATGTTCTACATCCCACTTTGGTGAGTAGCGTCTGGGATCTTAAAAGCCTGCAAGCTGCCATTTAAGATATAAGATACATCTATGTGTTCCATCCCACTTGGAGCAAAGGAGAATGAAGAAAACAAGCTACAAGGAAAATACTAGCCCAAAGGGCTAAAGGACCACGTAAACATATTTTTTTTTTTTTTAAACCTGCGAAGGATGAAAGTTTTTTGCCTGGGCCTTTGAAGAACTCATAGTCAAGTGAAAACTTGACAAGTGACCAGTAAGAAATAGTATGGTGAGTGCTATAAGGGACCTGTTTAACCATCCCTGCCTCAAGGACCACTATACTAGTTTACATCCCCTTGTTGTATACTCCCATACCCACCATAGCACACTGAATTTTCCCTGTTAAAATACTCCACATCCTGTATGGCAATTACTTTTTAAATCAGTCTTTCTGGTAGACCACAATTTCCATGAGGGCCCATACCTCCTCTTTTGTTCATCATAGTCGATTCAATGCTTAACACCACTCCTTGCACATAGTAACTTTTTTACAAATATTTGTGGCACAAATGAATGATGGAGAGTAAATGAATGAATAAATGAAGGAAAAAGACATTCTGTTATTTAACCTAGACTAGGCAATTTTTCAATGAAAGCTGAACACAATCGTTAAGGAAAGTCCAGATGGACTTGGTGAAGGAGGGCATTCAAGGCAAGGTGCAACACATGCAAAGATACACAGGGGAGAAAGGACAAAGAGCAGGTAAGAGCAACTGCAAGTAATCCAGAATGGCTAGAATATGGGTAGAAATTGTAAAGCAGTAGTGACACAGAATATTTGCTGGGAAATTTCTTTGCATTTTGGTCTTAACCTTTCCCTCCATTTCAAGCAAGTAACCTGTTTATCGTCTACAGGGATTCCCCTCCCCCAAGGAAGAAAGGAGAAACAGCCAGAAGTCAATGGCACTTCTTGTTTTTATTAAGAATTTAAACACATTGAAGAGATATGCCAAGTGTCTAGGAATAGGAGCATTAAGGGGAATGTGCTTTTGAAGACAAGGAAAGAATAAGAAGGGAGATCCCTTGAGGTAGGTAAGGGAAGCTAGCTTGTCAGTATCTTAGGAAGATGGTAATACAGTACTTTAGGATGAATCACTCTACCACAGACCCAAAGGAGGCAAGTTTCATCAGAGATTTCTGTGCCTTCAGCATGGAATGGAGAAAAGAGCGCCGCTGGTGTGTGACTCTTATTCAAAAGATCATGCTGGCTGAGACGTTGGGCATCTCAGGGTGACTAGTGTAGGCTAATAAATTATGACCAGAGGAACTTCCACAACTCCTTGACATTGTGTAAATCCCGGAGACTTTGAAACAACTTTGAAAAATCCAAGAAAAAGTCTGCGTAAATAGTCCCTTATTTACTATGATTGTCTTTGCCGCCTGCCAAGGATAGGTGCTTGGAGTCAGTTTTTGGATGATTTAAGAAAATAAAGAAATGTAATATATCTTGTCATCTGAATTTGTAACTTCAGATTCATACTTGCTACTTAACCTAGAGGGTTAATTAAGTTGGACCCCTTCATTGAAGGGCATAGAATATTAAACTAAGAAGTTTGCACTTGATTCTAAAGAGAGCTAGCTATTAAAGGTTTTTAATTTAGAGGAATTAATTTAGAGGTTCAGATAGAAATGTCACTCCCTTAATAGCAATAAGAAGGATGGATGGGTGACAAAAGTGGAGGGCAGTCGACTAGCAATGAGCAACAATGCAGCAAAAAATTGATGAGTCAAACCTAATGTTATGAGACTAGAAAAGTGCTGATGACTTAAGAAATACTTAGGATATAGAATCAACAGGACCTATTGCCTGAGTGGATGTGGGTGATGAAGGGAAAAAAAAAAAACGAATCTCAAATGACTCCCAGGTTTCTGATTGGGGCGGGGGCTGAGAATGGAAGTATACCATTTTCAGATGTACAAAAAGAATATGGGAGGGCATGATGCTGAGAGAAGAAGACAATGATCTGGAGCTGAAGAGAGATGATTTGGAGCACATCAGTAAAGTTGAAGTTAAAGGCATAGCTGTAACAGCTCAGGAAATGTATATAGAGTAAAAAGGACGAGAAAGAAACTCTGTGTACACAGGAACAGGTGTTTGTAGAAACTGAGAGAGAGCATAAAGCTAGAAAAAGAATAGTAGAGAGTGATATCATAAAAGAAATGAAAGGCGAAAATTCCAGGAAGAGAGAGTTGTCAACTGTGTCAGCCGTTAAGGGAAAGCACATAAAATAAATTTTGGGAAACTTGAATAAAAGAATACTTGGCAAATAAAAGAAAGTTTGAAAAACCTGGGCAATGAGATCTTAGATGACCCATGAGTAAGCAGTTTTATCACATAGGGGAGTCTGATATGGAAGCCAGACTTCAAAGAGTCAAGAAAGCAATTCTATGTGATAAAGTAGAAATAATGAACATAGAGGATTTTAAAAAATTAGACTTAGGAAGGGGATATAAATAGGTAAGACTCTAAATGAGTTTTAGCATCAAGAAAGTTGGGTAATCTTGTTGCTGCATAATGGAGGAGATATGGACAATTTATACGGTGAATGGTGGGGAGGGTAAGTAGACAAAGAGAGAGGAGAAAAAAGAAATAAAAGATGGAGGGATGATATCTTCTGGCAGCAGAAAAGCAGAATGGGATGAAATGCAGCTAAATACATCTCTTCCGTTGATGTAGAAGGGAAGAAAGAATTCTTATGAAATCAGAATCGTTTTGTGTCTTCGGAGGACAGGAAGAAGCAGATGAAAAAAGCAAAAGGCCAAGGAAATAATTACCTTCTTTTTTTTTATTATTATTGTACTTTAGATGAAGGTTTACAGAACAAACTCGTTTCTCATTAAACAGTACACATATTGATTTGTGACATTGGGTACCAACCCCACAACATGTCAACACTCTCCCCTCTCGACCTTGGGTTCCTTATTACCAGCTTTCCTATCCTCTCCTACCTTCTAGGCCTTGCCCCTTTAGTCTCATTTTGTTTAATGGGCCTGTCTAATCTTTGACTGAAGGGTGAACCTCAGGAGTGACTTCATTACTGAGCTAAAAGGGTGTCTGAGGGCCATATTCTCAGGGTTTCTCCAGTCTCTGTCAGACCAGTAAGTCTGATCTTTTTTTTTTTTTAGTTAGAATTTTGTTCTACATTTTCCTCCAGCTCTGTCCGGGAGCCTCTGTTGTGATCCCTGTCAGAGCAGTCAGTGGTGGTAGCAGTCAACTACCATCTAGTTGTATTGGACTCAGTCTGGTGGAGGCTGTGGTAGTGGTGGTCCATTAGTCCTTTGGACTAATCTTTCCCATGTGTCTTTAGTTTTCTTCATTTTCTCTTGCTCCTGATGGGGTGAGACCAGTGGAATATCTTAGATGGCAGCTCACAAGCTTTTAAGACCTCAGACACTGCTCACCAAAGTATAATGTAGAACATTTTCTTTATTAAACTATGTTATGCCAATTTAGCTAGATGTTCCCTGAGACCATGGTCCCCACAGCCCTCAGCCCAGTTATTTGGTCCCTCAGGGAGTTTGGATGTGTCTATGGAGCTTCCATGACCTTGCCTTGTACAGGTTGTGCTGGCTTCCCCAGTATTGTGTACTGTATTGCCCTTTACCAAAGTTACCACTTATCTATTGTCTATGTAATGTTTCCATCCCCACCTCTTCCCTCCCTGGTAAACATCAGGGATTTTTTTCTTTTACATGTAAACCTTTTCATGAGCTTTTATAGCAGTGGTCTCATACAATAGTTGTCCTTTCGTGATTAACTTATTTCACTCAGCATAATGCCCTTCAGATTCATCCATGTTGTGAGATGCTTTGTAGATTCATCATTGTTCTTTATTATTGTGTAGTACTCCATTGTGTGTATGCACCATAGTTTGTTTATCCATTCGTCTGCTGATGGGCGTCTAGGTTGTTTCCATCTTTTTGCTATTGTGAACAATGCTGCAATGAACATGGGTGTGCATATGACTATGTGTGTGACGGCTCTTATTTCTCCAGAATATATTCCTAGGAGTGGGATTGCTGGATCATATGGTATATCTATTTCTAGCTTTCTAAGGAGGTGCCATATCTTTTTCCAGGATAGTTGTACCATTTTGCATTGCCACCAGCAGTGAATAAGAGTTCCAATCTCCCCACAAGCCTCACCTTGATTTGTGTCAGTAATGACGGGGTAAGACAGTATCTTGTTGTGGTTTTGATTCATACTTCTCTAATAGGTAGTGATCGCAAGCATTTCCTCATGTCTGTTAGATGCTTGAATACTTTCTTTGGTGAAATGTCTGTTCATTTCCTTTGCCCATTTTTTATTTGGATTGTCTTTTTGTTGTAGAGGTGTTAGATTTTCCCACAGATTTTAGAGATTAGACCTTCATCAGATTTGTTGTAGCCAAACATTTTTCCCAGTCTGTAGGTTCTCTTTTTACTTTTTTGTTGAATTCTTTTGATGAGCATAAGTGTTTTATTTTTAGAAGACCCCAGTTACCAAGCTTATCTTCTGGAGTGAAAATAATTACCTTCCTGCTACTGTTTCCTCTATGAGAGAGGGATTGTGTGCTGACTGAGGGCACGTTTGGGAGTCTGAGGGCTCAGAAGTGAGTGTAGTAAATACTTGAAGGACATAGTGGGAGGAGGTACCTAACAGGACAAGTAGAAAGATTACATAGAAATTTCTGCTAAAGGCAAACCTTTCCTGTGAAAAGAGTACATAGAAATTTCTGCTGAGGGCAAAGCTTTCCTTTTGGGTATAAACTATGGAAGTTAATCTACTGATTGTGTTGTATAAAAAAGAAAGGAAAAAATGCAAAAGAGAGTAAGAGAAATTTAGACCTAAGAGAAACCTTAAATTTCATCCAGCCTTACTCCCTTCCTCATTTATAAAAAATATAACTCAAAATATGAAAGGAAAAGTAACTTCCCCAAAGCTAGTCAGTAGAACCATGCTTGAATTCCCTCAGTACCAGTGCAGAAGTCTTTCACTCCTTCACCTACCTCTTGATAAATGGCCTTTATCTACATATAACAAAGATTTACCAGGAGACCTATTTTCCACAATCAGCAGAGCACATACGGCTTGGCAGCCACATGTACAAGCTTTTAAATCTGTCATTCTCTCTGAACCTTGTCTCCCGTGAAGTTTTTTTCTTTGTAGATACAAGCACACTAGTTATGAAGTGTCTATATTATTCGTGAAATTTCATGATTTATTCCTAAAGAAAGTGACATAACTCAATAAACAGATTCTTGGGGTTTTTTTTGTTTGTTTTGTTTTTACTCCAATAATTGATTTTTAAACAAATAACAGAATAATTTCATGAATAGGTTATTTTGCTTCTGGGATGATGACATCACCTACCTTTTTTTTTTAAACATTCTTAGGCTATATTTTTCCAGGACATTTCTGCCGCAAATTGTCTGTTTCCTCATTTAATTTCTAGCAGGAAATTGATGTCCCAAAAGGACTTATAGATTGCTTTTTTTTTTTTAATTGTGCAGGTATTATAGGATGCCTTTCCCCACCCATAGGTTTTGCTATAAGTGCTTTTGAAGCAACCTATTTTTTTCACTGTTTAAAAGCCAAAAAAAAAAAAATTTTTTTTAAAGAATGTTTCACAATTAGGCGAATAAAATATCACTTTTTAAATATATGAAGTATTTGCCAATTTGCACTTCACTCAAATCCAAAGGGAAAACCGAAGAATTTAGAAATACTAAGAAACCCTAATTAATAAAAATAGGGGAGCTCACAATAGGTTTTCATGTAGGAAAGAAAGATTTGGTGGCTCAAGATCATGGGATTGCTAATTATAAAAAAAAAAAAAATCCAGTTTTTTTAAATGTTATTGAAGAAACACTTAGCTTCACCCAGCCTTACTACCCTCCTTGTTTATATATAAGGAAGCTCCACTTTTGAAAAGGAAAGTACTTTTATTTGGAATATGAACCACAAATACCTACTTCCCAAGTCTTGATCAATGGCCAAACGCAAAACATGAATTAAAGCGCATTAAACTCAAGAGAGAGTCTCACGAGGGTATGGAGAGATGGTGGCACAAGGGGGTGTTAGATTCTGGTTCAGGGTATAGTGATTAGCAAAATTACGTACTTTCATAGGTTTCTCAGTTTTTATCATCTGCGAAAATGGAAACTTAAAACAAGGTAGTCTTTATGATCCGTATAATCAATAGGATGCCAATCAGCCCAAATTCATCTGGTTTCAAATTTAACAATAAACCTCTGTCTCTGGTTAACTTTCATCAGAAATTATGCATGTGGGGAGGATCCACTGAACAAGCTAAAAAATTCTGTTCTGTCTCACTGTCTATAAAAAATAAATCGAGCTATAATTTTCAATGGCTTATAGGCCGTTCTAATGCAATTTATGTTATAGAATGACTATAAACAAAAACTCAATTGATTAACAATCCAAGGAATACATTAATTATGACTAGAAAAAATACACATAAGCTAAGAAGAAATACTATTTTTTATATACAAATTTTCTTGCCATAGAAGAAAACTGATTCAACTATGCAGTACTGCTAACCCTTCTTAAACTACAATGATGCTATTTTCAAATGCTTTTATTTCATAAAAAACTCAATCAACTGTCATCACGATCTCTTGGGAAATTTAAACGTTGAGAGGTCTTTATTTAAATGAGTCATTTCAGTGGTGCTATTTTTCTCCCTGTGGTCTGTCCATATATTCAATTAGATATCTGAGGTCCATAAATGAAGTTGGATTGAATGTTTGTCAACTAGGCATAAAAGATATACCACCTGTAAATCACTGTGGCTAATAACACTGTCTCTATTGTGTAGTCAGGGAAACTGAAGCTTAGAAACTTGAGAAATTACTGAAATTTTAATTGGCAAACCTGGGAATTCAGTACCTGACTTCATAAACATCAAGTCCAGTGATATCCTTCCTCATTGTATCATACGGTTTTTAACTACCTACTGCAAAGTCTTAGTATGAAGCTACTCAAAGCTTTATGAATGTTTGTTAATCTCAACCTGACTCATGGTTAATATATACAGTGTAAGTCAGAGTTAAATCTATTTATAGGTACTTTAAGGACTCACTGAAAAGCAAAGATTTGAGAAATTTGAAAAAACTATTTTTTAGATTAATTAAATTTTACCTTAAACAATAGTTAACACTTCTTGAGTGCTTGCTACATTGTTGTAAGAATGTTACAGAAAGGAATTTATTTAATCTTTAAAACAACCCTACATCATAGGTACTTTTATTTTCCCTATTTCACAAACAAGGAAACTGAAGGACAGAGAAGCTAAATAACTTGATAAGATTACACAGCTAGTAAGTTTTGGAGCTAGGCTATGAAGTTAAGCAGTAAGAGTCCATGCTCTAAACCACTCTAGAATCCTGCCTCTCAAGATAAGGTGGGGGGCCGGGGTGAAGAGAGAGAGCAATCAGAATATTTTATGCAGTGGGTAGTTATATAGTGGGCCTTGATGAGAAACAATTAGGGAAGAACCCAGTGAAGTGAAGTGTTGAGAAAATAGTCACAATGAGGAGAGAAGGGAAGGGCACCAAAGGCACATTGCTTCATAGTTTCACCTGGGAGTATGTAAAGATAAGTTCGGAAGGAAAAGCATATGAACTTGAGTCCTTGGAATCAACATGACTACCAAAACTTAGGGTGAAAATTGCTGCTTCTATGCCATGAAAGCATATTGTACCTTTTAGAGATACTCATTACTGAATTCATCCACCAAGAAACTTATAAAAAAGCTAGGAAATTCTCTCTACTTACACATAAAAAGCCATATGGCATGATACCACCTTTCCATTCCCTCTGGGCTCATAATGCTCAGAATCTCATGAGCAAGAAAATGAAAAGAAATATTTGACTGAAATCATGAGACAAGTTTAGAAATTAAACGTATACCTACACCAAGTTAATGGAAAAATTAGATTGCTCTATTTAAAATATGTTATGTTTTGCTGAAGACCATACTGAAGAACTATATCCATTGCAAGAGATTGTAAACTGAACACAGGGAGGCTCTGTTGATGTTCATCCTTATTAATTAAAAATTCAGATTTCTAAAGGTAAGGACTCCCTAGAATTCCATTGTTTAATACATATTCAGCTATAACCACTGCCTGTGAGGCATCAGCTATCCAAATATGCTTGTATTCCTTTGCTGACATTTTATTCTTTTAAAATGGAGTAAAGCTATCTTTTTTTACCTAAACATCAAATCAAATTTATTTTGTTTAAAATCCATGAATAATTTAGTAGTGTCCTAGATTCACAGGACGATGTCTTTAAATAATACAAAATATTTTTAAAAGCACTTTATACATCAGGAAAGACAGCTTATTAGAGTTATGATTCCATTAAGGCATTCTTTTGCACCATTAGAAATATCTAGTTTAGCTTTAGAAATTGAACCTTAAAATGGGTAAAATAAACTGTTCTGTGGTAGGCTTCTAGCGGTGACTCCATTTCAGAAGGAAAAAAGCAAAATAGAATTCGTCTGTAGTCTCCAGGCCCCTTTCAAATACTCCTTCTTCACAGAATTTGAGTACTTTTAACAAACTAACATTAGATGGGAATTTAACAACAATTATATAACTCGAGTGGATGATTGAGTTTGCTAATCAACCATTATTATATGTCTGGAGCAGATACTGAATCATATAATCAGTCTCTATCCAATTATACCAGTGGAACCCGATATTAAAATTCATTTGAATCTAATATTTGGTTATTATATCAAGTACATATCTAGTACTGTGTGCCAAATGTATTACATATATAACCTCAAACTAACAACAACCTTGGGCAAGATGGATACTACTATCACCCCTTTACAGATGGCAAAACCAAGCTTCAAAATGGTCTCACAGAATTAAGTAGAAGAACTCTGGTGTTAATCCGGGTAGGTCTATGTAACTATAAAGCCAGTGATGGGTGCACTAAGCCATGTGGCCTCATTTTCACCAGGAAAACTCATTGGGTACTCATTTTATACATAATTTTCTTTTATGGGTTAAAATTTTTTATATATATTTGGTACTTTCAGATAGTTTGCCTTCAGAGACTACGTTTACCCCAAACTACATAAAAAATGAAGGCTGTTAAGTTTATTTGTTTATTTACTAGCAATAATTTTTAAAAAATAGTCAAAATTTAAAATTCTGACTACAGACAGACAGTGACATTGCTCAGAAAAGGGTTATCCTTGGCAAACATTATTGCAGATTACCACAAGAAAATACTTTCAGGTCACCTTTCCCCTACCAAGACAGCAAGAAGTGTATCAAAACTTTACTCCCAGGACTGGCTTATGCAGAAGAGAGAGACAGATGGATGGGAAGAAGGAGAGAATAGTGGTGTCAGAGTAAAATACTGAGAAGAGCAAGATGAATGGTTCAAGTAGAAACACTAGACCCTCTTTAGGCCAGGTTGCCCTTCCCTTCAATCGCCATCTTTTGTACCTTACTCTGCTTAGCACTGTCCATTCCACTGTCAGGCAAGCTTGTTTCATGAGAAAAAGTGTGAACTGCTTGCAGTTTATTGGAAGGGAACATTTTAGCTGTGACCTTTGAAAGAACAAGAATCTATAGGCAGAACTATTGTTCACTCTTTGCATTGATGCAGCTGGTTCAAGTTATGACACCAGGTTATGCTCCTTATGCAATTAAATACTGCAAAAGACAGGGTGATATGAGGTAAGAAAACCAAAATATCTACTTCAGAATCAACATCAGGCCTGCCACTATTTTAAGACTTCCTTTTTGAAGTAGAAGTTGACAAAAAATCTCCCACTTTAAATTTATCCCTAAACACAATTAACTCACAGCACATACAGAATCTGAGAAAAGTAATTGACCCATTTGGTCATATACCATAAATATGTGCTTCTATTCAACTTTTGTGTGATGACACCCTTTACTCAATAAACATCTATGGAGTGGGTCAGGAACTACATGGGGGGTTGCACACGCAAAAAAACAGGATATTGCCCAGAAAAGACTTGCTCTTTAATTGGAGAGACAAATATAGGGCATTGTAATAGAGCTATATATAATAATAATAACTGAGATTTATATGATATTTTTACTATGCACCTGGAATTCTTCTAAGCACTTTACATATATTAACTCATATAATTCTCCCAACAGTCTTTTGAGGTAGTTGCTATTATTATCCCTATTTTACTGATAGAGAATATGAGATTAAGTGACATTAGTTCATCGATCTAGTAAATGCTGAAGCTGACTTTCAGACTCAGACAGTATGGCGGTGAGAAGGGACAGGGCATACTTCCCAGAGGAGATGTTAGAACTGAACTTTGAAAGATAAGTTTGATTTACTCAGCAAAGAAGAAAAGTAATTCAAGGTAAAACATGTAGTGTATACTAAGATATGACAATTTGTTCAGGGGATATTAACAAATTATATAAAAACAGAATTTAAAGTGTATAGTGTATTTTTTTTTTTTAGTGTAAGTTATGAAAACTAGAGAAAATGTTGAGAAGGGGCTTTTATGCTAAGAACTTTGGGTTTTTATCCTACAGGGAACAAAGAGACAGGAAAGGATTTCAAACCAAGTAAGGAGAGGTAAACAGGTGGAGTATAAGATGGTGGATTCTGACCAAATAATGGAAAAAGTAAAATGTGGAAATTGGGTAGGTTTAGGGATTATACAAACATATATTCAGCAGTTTATTTTCAAAGACTTTTTATTGCTGACAAAGAAAGCACTGGGGAAAGAAGAGACAGAAAGAGAATATAAGGAAAAGACATACAGACCAGGAAAATAGGAAACCATTAGCATGTTTTGTCAGATCTAAGGCACTATTAATCATAAGGTGCATGATTGTAAGAAACACTAGGAAAGAAAAATGCTTCCAATTAAATGATCTATCATAAAATGCCTTCCAGTTTCACAGATGTTAAAATATGGGGGTTAATGCATCTTAGGATATATGACATATGGGATAATAATTCAGGCAAAAGTAGATTTAACCAATGGTTCCAGTCACTGAGTAAATAAGAGCCTAAACTCACTGAACAAATATTAACTGAGTGTCGTTATGCAGAAATAAAATGCAGATGTTGAGAATAAAGGGCTGTAGCAATTGAGAGGAAGAAAGGATAATGGACTTAAGATACTTATAAAATAGAATTGTTGGGCTTTGTTGCACTACTGAATGCACATGGTAAAGGAGACAGCTTTAAGAATGGTCAGTGATACCTAACATGTCTGAGAAGGTAACGAACGACTTTATGACCAAAAGCACAGAAGAGCATGGTGAACTGTAACATCACGAATTTGGCTTTGGACATGCTGAGGTAGAACTAAAGGTGGGACTTACATGTGAGGATGTCCAGCAGGCAGATGGAATGGAGCCCCTGCTCAGGAAAGAGGATAGGGGTAGAGATATCGATTTAAGAATCATCCAAGTGGCATGATCAATGAAACCATGGGAGTGAACAGAGCCACTTACAACAAAATGTCTGGCTAAGAGGTGGTCATGCCTTGAACTAGGGAGAGCATTAGGTAAATGAGAGGAGGTGAATCTAAGACATATTGTGAAAATATAATTTCTAGATCTTGGTAATTGATAATCTTTAGGGATTTGGGGGAAGATGGTTCCATTAGAAGATACAGCAAAGTATAGGAGAATAGCAGTTTTGAGAGAAGGAGTAAAAAATTCAATTCTAGATGTATTATATTAAAAGTACTGGCAGGACAAGCAAGTGAAAATGACCCAAAAGTAGCTGAAAATGCATAGTCTGTGTATCTGGAGGTGGGTCAACTCTAGACACATAAATTTGAGTCATCTATTAGTAGTAGTGAGAGTTGAAGCTGTGGAGATGCATGACTGACTGCCAAGAAGAAAGTATAAAAGGATAATACAAACAGTTCAAGTACAAAATCTTAAGATCGGTTATATTTAGGCATAAAAGTAGTTTTATCAATAATACAGTTAACAAGAAACTAAAAGAATTACCATTTATTTAATGCTAATAAGTGTGTGGCATTTTACAACTGATAGTCCTAATACTTTTAAATAACTACATGGTAGATACTCAAATCATTTGATAAATGAGGCAAATCTGAAGTTCAGTAACTTTCTCAGTATCACACAACTGGTAAAATACTAAGTGGGGATTTGAACCCAAGGCTCTTGTTTAAAAGTCCTCATGCTTCATGATGCAATCCCAGCCTATGAAAAACCCACCTTTCTGTAATTTTCATGCATTGCTCGTATTTCTTTAAAAAACACATGTAAGAAATCCAAATGCTTACAGAGACGCAAGTAAGTAATATATCTGAGAGATATGAGCTGGGTTTGTGCCCAATGGCATTTGGAATTGTATGCTTTTGGCAGTGATACCCTTCTTTTGACTATAAAGCTATATTCTTCATTTTTACAAAGAAATATGTTCTCCCCAGTGTTTTCTTTAACCGTGTGGCCCTGTTTACCACTTTTGATACAAAGATGCAAAGAAATATTTCTCTGCCATAAGATAACAACAATGGAAGGGGATGATAACAGCAAAAGATACTTCAATGCTGAAGACAATAGGGATTGGTGAAGACTCTGGCAAACTGGAGAGTAAAGGCCTTATCTAAAAAGGTGACAACCCCTCAAAGCTTTTGTGTTGCCAAATCTTTAGATTTGGGAAGGGAAGTTGAAACTTAAATCATTAGATGAAACTTCAGAATTTTTTAAGTGATTTATTATATTAAACACCATGCAAGTGAAAGAAAAGCTGCCTTTGAGTAGAACACTAAATGGTGCCAGCTTACAACCACAGTGTGCTTCCATGTGACAACCTCTAATATTCAAGGCATTACCCTGCCATATATTCTCCAGTTTAATATTTCCAGTTCCTTCTCGTGTTTATGTAGCTTGAGCTACAAACGTTTACTCTCCTTTGAACACAATCCATTCTATTGGTGTTCTCCTTAAAATATGATATCTGGAGCTGAACACAATTTCCAGCTTGTCTCTGACTCTTTCAGAATTCAATGTGACTATTACTGCCTTTGTGCAGACCACCCTATGTTAATACAACATTTTTTTTTTTTGAATATCATTGCATTGGTGCCTTTTGAGTCTCCATCAATAAAAATCTTTAGTTCCTTTTTCACATCAACTGCCAAGATAAATCTCACACGTCCTATATTTGTATAGTTGCTGCTATCTTGTTTTGAAATTAAATGCAAGGCTTTACATTTTCACTATTAAATTTTATTTTATTCATTTGGATCCTTTATTCTAGATTTCATGTAGAGTTTCCAATCATCTGTCTCTTTCCACAGCTCCAAGTATTTGTTGTTGTTGGTGTTAGTTGCCGTCAAGTTGGCTCCAGCTCATGGCAACCTTAGTATAACAGAATGAAACACTCATTGCTCAGTCCTGCACCATCTCCACAATCATTGGTATGTTTGTGTTCATTGTTGCAGCAATTGTGTCAGTCCATTTCATCGAGGGTTTCTCTCACTTTAGCTTACCCTCTACTTTACCAAACACCTGCAATTCACTCTATTTACTGATTACCGAGACAATGAATATTCATAAGAAATCTTGTCCAATAAGGTATATTCAGTTCGAAAAGGTTCAATGCAGATTTGATCAATAATTAGAATATTACTTTGGTCTTTAGTGCCAAAACAAACACAAGAACAACCTAGGAAAAACCCTAGCATTATTTTCATTTGCCTGCATTACTTCTATGCACCCAGAGAGATGTCATACACAGTGGCACACCTGTTTGCATACAGGGTAAAATTTAAATGATTTCAGATGTATGCTTGGTTTCTTCTGTCATTATCCACAATTTCAGCCTTTTAATTATCTCCAACATTCATTTTGATTATAAAATCCCTGACTGGCAACTGTAAATATACCTTTGATCGTAAATTAAAAAACATCTTTTTCTACCCCCATGATTGAAAGAGGACTAGCCCATGAGCAACAACTTCTCTGACTAGTTGGGGCCTCTTCCTCCACATGGTTTTTGCTACGGTATCAGTGGTGGCGTCTCATACCTCCTAAAGGCTCACTATGTGATGAGCATTATGCATACATGTTACATAAGCAAGGCATGTGGGTTGCTATGATGCTGAACAGGTTTCAGCTGAGCTTCCAAACTAGGATGAAATGGGAAGAAAGGCTAGGTGATCTACTTCCAAAAATCAGTCAAAGCAAACCCTGTGGACCACAATGGTCTCATACCACCATGAGTCAGGGGCTGACTCCATAGCAGCTAACAATAACGTATTACATAGATAGCTTACAACAGTGTTTTTTTTCTTACAACAATCCTGTAGAGAAGGCATTATTATACACATTTAACACCCATGGAAACTGAAGCATAAAGAACTTGAGTAGCTTCACACAGTAAGTGCCAGGGTCAATTTTATAATCAGTTGTGTGTAGAACACAAATCCTACTCTTAGCCTCTACTTTTACTCCTAGGCAGATCATCTCGCTCTTCTTTTGATGAATTCAAATAAATTATCAATTGGCCAGAGACACCAAAAAAAAAAAAGCAAACCCATTGCCATCCCATCTATTCCAACTCATGTCAACCCCATGTGTTACATAGTAGAACTGATCCATAGGGTTTTCTTGGTTGCAACTTTAACAGAAGCAGATCACTAGGACTCTTTCCCATAGTACCACTGGATGAGCTCAAACCATCAACATTCAGCTTAGTAAGTTAAGTGCAAACCATTTGCACTAACCAGGGACCTTCAGTGGCACCCACAATCACTAAAAAGAGCCTCATGTTCTGTAGAAGACCACAGACTTATTTGGCAGGCATGTATCGGTCCTGAACATAGGAATGACCTGGTAGTCTACTAATAGGCCTATACTTCTTAACTTTTTTCAAATTAAGGTGAGAATTTTTTCAAACATTTGTAAGTTTTTAACAATTTGTTAGGTGTGTGCTTTAGTGCCCAACACACACTTTAATTTCTTCAATCCGATTGTTGGTAGAAATATTGAATAGGAAAGGACTCCGGGAGATACCATTGAGGTGTGATTTTCCATTTTTTTCCACCATGGCACAGATGACTGATGACACACACATCTGGAATGTGTTCACAATCCCCACTGCACTCCTAATTTTACAACTTCTTTTCCACTAAATACATTAGCATACAAAAGAGAAAGCATGGTGTTATCAAACAGACTTTTTTTTTTTTTTTTTGAGTGAATGGTTAAGAAACTCTGGTGCTGTCCATAATGAATTACCGGTATGCCAAGACTTTACTGTGGAGGACAACTTAGCTTGGGAGCGGCCATGAAGACTTCAACTTAGCTTGGAAGTGGCCATGAAGACTTCAGTGTCCTCATTTAGTTATTTATTTGTTTCCCCTTTATTGTTTCATCAACTATTAATTCATTTAAGCTAAACTGTCCCCACAAGCCTACTTTTTCATTTGTTTTACAAAAATATGTATGAATTATATTCATTATTCAAGTATATGTATGATTAAATATTCACAAATTGGTCACCCACATCAAGGTTACCTGTCATACACTAAAACCAAAAACCCACTCTGTTCCACATGTTTCCCCCATTCTATCAGGATCCATCTGTTGTGTTCCTGATCAGAACTGTTGGTAGTGGTAGCCGGATACCATCTAGTTCTTCTGGTCTCAGGGTAGATGAGGCCATGATGTTTACAGACTATTAGTCCTGTAGACTAGTTTATTCTCTCAATCTTTGGTTTTCTTCTTTCTCTGTTGCTACTGACGAGTAGAGAGCAATAGCTGTATCTTAGATGACCACTAGCAAGCTTTTAAGACCCCAGACTTTACTCACCAAACTAGAATATAAGCATTCAGACTCAGGAAATCTACGCCGCATGGTGTTTGGTTATGTCTCAGAAGTATCCATAACTCGTATGTGCTTTTATATATATATATGAATATATATGCAGCACATACATACACTGATCAGTTGAGACTAGAGAACTCCCTGAGACTATCGCCCTGAGATACTCTTTAAACCTATTCCAAGGTTACCTTTTTGATAAATAGCAGATGGGCTCATAAAATAAAGAATTATCACCTGCAAATGCTGTACTCCTTTAACAAATCATCTGTATGAGACCAAACAGTCAACAGTCACACTAAAGCAAAGATGAGAAGGTATTGGGGCAGGGAAACTAGATTACTGGAAATGGAACAACATGAGAATGTTGATACATTATGAAAAATATAACCAATGTCACTGAACAATTTGTATAGAAATTGTTAAATGGGAGCATAATTTACTGTGCAAACTTTCACCAAAAACACAATAAAATATTATTTAAAAAAAAAATCCTGTTGCAGTCAAGTAGATTCCAACTCATGACAACCTCATATTATGAGAATTAAGAGAAGAAACCATGTCTGTTTACCTGCTCCGGAGCACACCCAAAGAAACACAAAGCAGAGAGAAATCCTTAGTAATTAATTTTCTCAGGGGCAACAACCTGTTTAGCCCCTTGCTTTCTTTTTGGGGATTAAATGCTTAACCAGTTTTTAATATGTCAGAATATTAGTTTCTCCTGAGGGGGGGCATGCAGTTACAGGTATTTGGAGATCATTGTTTGCTTTGCCAAGTGGACAGATCTGACTTAAATTTACTTTTAAAATTAGTCAAGGAATACTTAGTTTTTACGTTTAATAAAAAAGAAATGGCAAATGCACAAAGGGGAATAGTGGATACCTAAACTTCTGTTGATGGAGATTTATCCTTTTAGTTTAAGATTTTGTTGTAAAATAAAAGGCAAATATCTAGGTTAGTGACTTTTGGGCTCTCGTTACTCTTTCATAAAGGAGTTGGGCACGAATTTTGGTAAGCAGTAGGGAGGGAGGAGTCTTATATCTGGATCCTCGTGGAAAGAATGAGGAAAGCAAGTGTGGTTTGTTTTTTTGTCTGCAAAGTTTTTTCTCAAGGATATATCAATTGTGTTTAGAAATCTAATTTTCCCTTAGATAAATATCATCTAAGCTCTTAAGGAAAGTTTGTTCTGAAGGGCATTTTTACTGCATTTATCTTTGGAAACGGTTTTACCTCTGTTTTTCCATGTCATTTATGGTTGAAAACTGTAACTGAACAGTTAGAAAAATCTCTGCTGATTAATTATATAGCTAACATGGTATTTAAATAGCCACATTTATTACATATTTGTAACTTGAGAGGATTCTTCACAAATAAAAGTTTTTTTGTGAGCTGGGCACCATCCCAACTCAGATTTAAAATAGTGTTAGAAAAGTTCAGTAAACTTAGTACAAAATTTCTAACGTTCTAATGCTTTAAGGGAAGATATGATTACTAATTTTATACGATGCTTGTGATGTGAAGACTCTTCTATTAAAATGTGTTTCACTGAAAATTTATCCCTTGAGCTGACGCCTAAGAAATTTATCTTGATTGCAGTGGAAGATGGCAATTTAGAACAATTATTTATCCTTATAATAACTGAAGAGCTTTTATCATCAAGTACTTGCTATTTGAAGACCTGACTTCCATCCCTAAATAAGCAAATATTAAACTGCTGGTTTTTAATCCTTGTAACACGACTTAATCTTTTGCTATCTTGTTCTACGAGTAATGAGTAAATACGGAATGAAGACTGAATTCTTAATGTTGTCCGTTGTTTATAAAAATATATATTAAACATACATAATAGAATAAGCACTAAAGTACATTTTCTTTTAACGAATGAAATTATAGGAAAGCTTTCCGTAGCTGCTTCAGGATAAAATCTAGTTACAACTAAAAGCTTACCTGCAGAATTCATCAAGCTTTCCTTACCTTTTCTCATTTTGACTACCTACTTTCCTGCACAAAAACGTATTACTCTACAATAAATCATTATCTTTTCTTTTCAAATAGAAAAGGCAGACCAAAGACAATAAACAAAATTGGATGTTATACTACCTTCATCAACTTGGGGCTCCAGGATTAGATTATGTAAAACATGGAACAGAACCAACAGAAAAAATTTTACCTTTATATGTCATGTGAAACTTAAGACCCATGAGACCTGCCTTTGCAAAGCAAAATTTTGATACAAATAATTTTCCAAAAGGTAATAGAATTTTGAAATACATACCAGTTGTCATAGTCAATAAAAAGTTCTGCTGGTCATTAATTTTTAAAAATCAATTCTGGCATAATAATTATAATAAAATACATCAGTAATGAATATAAAAGTTTAATACTATGCATAGGATAGGACTCAATTGCTGATTTTAATACAAGTCACTTTATATTCTGTGCAGGAAAGACCAAGCTCTGTACTGATGTAAACACTACCGGCATAATCGGGGCAAAGAAGATGATTTTCTAAAGAAGAATGTTTTAGGGAGAAAAAAGTAGGGTATTGAATAGCCATCATAGTTATTTCTTAAGGCCAAAATTTTATTTTCTTTTTTAGAAATGGTTCAGCAGCATCACAAACAGCACTAAACCATGGGTAATAACATGTTCCTTTTCAATTTTTGAAATGCACTTGACATCAAAATAGGTATAAAAATACCTACCTCCCTGTGATCTTGTGAGGATCAAACAATATTTAAAAGTCCTTAAGATGGTGTACAAATGTTAGTTTGATTCTAGGGCAAGGCCATTTTAGAGACACCTTCAGTATAGTGGAAGGAGCTTTGGGGTTGCTGTTTGAAAATTTTGAGTTTAATTGCTTTGTTCTCTTGAGCAAATCATTTCAGTTTTATTCTTCTGAGTCTCAGATTTTTATACGTAAATTGGGTACACTACTTTCTACCACAGTGCTATTTTATAAATCACTTCAAACAAAATGAGAAATATACTCAAAGTGTTTTGGAAACAAGGAAGAACAATACTAATAAAATGTATTTTTATTATAAAATGTATTGTTATTAGAGTAATTATTTCATAAGTAGAGTACAGGCAAAGGAATGGCATTTATTAAGAAATAAATGCAATCATTGAATCTAAAAAAACTGTTTAGAAGGAACAATTCTAGGGAGTGCTTCTGTTGAGTGCTTGTTATATAACTATCTCTGGGTCTTTATGGAAAAAGGTAGAAAACCACCAGACAAAGTCCTGGCTTTGAGCACCTTACAATTTCAAGAAAAGGTAGGGCACAGTTTGGGTCTCTACAAGGCATAAAAGGAAATAAACCAAAAACAAAAATTCAGTGACATTATAAGCCACTTAAATAATTAAATCTGGCACCTGGCATCCACAGTAATTGTTTATTAAGAATTATGTACAAAATATTGTCTTATACCCTGATTTGTAGAGGGAGGGTGATTGGAATGGAGTTGAAAATGTATACTAAAATACGTATTTTCCCTTCCCTCAATAAGTTTAAACCCACGTGAAACTTGTAAACTTGTATAATGTGATGAAGCATAAAATGACTGTCAAAAAACTTGTACAAGGATGTCTTATGGAAATTTATTGAGCCCACTGTGTAGAAACTGGCATTTAATTATTTTTTTTTAAAAAAAGAAGTATTGAATGACTAAATATTATGGACCAAATAGTTGTAGCTATACGTTTCCCAAAGCCCAAAAAACTGGACTTTAAACCTTTAAGAATTAAGGATAAATAATGGTGTGGTCTAATACATATATATACACTAAACTTCTTAATCTTCTAGCAATTGTTTGATAGGTGAAGAGATAGGGGAGCTTAGTGGTGGCCTTATTTGGCCACTCATGAGTGACAGCTGTGAAATTACCTCACAGAGCCTGTTTCCTCATCTGTATATGAGAAAATTCCTAACTCTTTGGGTTATTGTGAGGATTCAGCATTCCAGTAAACAAAAGTGACCAAAACTGCCTCAGGTAAGTATTGCAACTCAAAATGTTATTGTTGTTGTTGTTAGGTGCTGTCTAGTCAATTTCAACTCATAACAACCGCATGTGACAGAGTAGAACTTCTCCATAGAGTTTTCTAGGCTGTAATCTTTACAGGAGAAGATAGCCAGGTCTTTCTCCTGCAGAGCTCAAAATAGTAAGCAATTATTCAGTAAGTAAGGAATCTGCATTATTAATAAACCCAGCGAGATATATTTCAGTCTGACAAAGATAGGAAACCCTACGCAAAACTCAACCATTCTCTTTCCTACAGATATTGCAAGTTCTTACTGGTGAATCACTAACAGACCAAAGACATCTTTCTTTCACATTTTGATTTTAAATTTACATTTAATTTTTGTCTAATATAGTCACTAAGATAAAGGACAGTGTTTGTTATGGTTAGAAAATAACACATAATTTCCTGAAGTTCTTTTCATTGAAAGAACTGTTTCAAATTTGACTCTAAAATATTTGAGCTTGTTCTGTTATTTAAGATTAACGAAGACATGTTGTTGAGGTCACACCCAGCTATTGTTTACTGAATATGTATTAAAAAAAAGAGGTGAGAGGCTAATTTTCTGTAGGTTTGCCTTAATTAGAAGATAACATTTTCTAATTTAACTAGGCCTCAGCGATAATAATCAACAATCGAGTTTCTAAATAGCTTTCCCATATCCTTTTGGGCCATTAGTTCCCACATCTTTAAAGTTTTCAATACTCTTTTCAAAGAATCTTCAACACTTCAGCAGTAATTTTCCCTGTTTGCAGCAATCACCAGTAGAATGCTTCTGTGAATGGGAAATTAAATGGATTTTCAGCAATGTAGATACTTTTAAATGAGAGTCCCAGTGAAACCATGGATGAATCAAAGGACAGCAGGAAGTCTGTCATTTTGTGCATTTGCAAATGTCTTCCTGAAAAGTAACATCCTTTAGAACTCTTTATAGATATTAACTCATTAATGCCAGTGCCTCATTTTTTTGAGGTAATTCTTTTTATTATGGCTCAAAAAAATTCACACAAGAAGAGTACCTAAAGGATTCAATTATATTTATCAGGTTTTATTAAGCAAACTGAATGTACTGTTTACTGGCGGTCACCTACTACGTGTGGGTGTTGTTAGGTGTCGTTGAGCCGATTCCAACTCATAGCGACTCTATGTATAACAGAACGAAATACTGCCTAGTCCTGTGCCATCCTCATAATTGTTATGCTTGAGCCCATTGTCGAAGCCACTGTGTCAATCTATATATATATCCCTACCTTTAGGAATATAAAGTATAAATGACAGTAAAAATGTTTAAAAACCTAAACAGAATTTTCATGCAGGGGAAAATAGAAACATATATAATCTTATTTAGCTGGCTACCATTATCATATATATCTGTAGAGAGATTTAGGGAAGGTTAATTAGAAGTAGTGAGGTAAGCAGAATTTTAAAGCCCTCTCTAGAAGAAAATGAAATCAGCGAAATTTCAAAGGTGGGGAAATTCACATACAAAGGCTACAAGCCGATTTGACCTATTGGTTGTGTGAGACAAACCAGTCAGATTTGAAAGGAGACCACTGGGATTTGCGATACAGGTTTCCGAGTCGGAGTGTGGCATGAGCAGAACGTTTGAGGAAGATGATTCTTGGCTGCTATGCGGAGACCATAGAAGAGGAAGAATCATTTGACCTTCATATTAATTACTTTGTTGTATATATGTCTTTCAAATTAATTCTCATTCACTATTTTTCATACTGGGTGCTGGTGGTACAGTGGTTGAGCGTTTGGCTGCTAGCCAAAAGGTCGCTAATCTGAAGCCATCAGCCGCTCCTTGAAAACCCTACAAGGCAGTTCTATAGTGTCGCTTTGAGTCAGAATCAACTCAGTGGCAACCGGTAGTCTTCACATATTCCGTCCAGGATTCAATTCTTGATTCAGTAGAGGGTTAATCTGAGAAAGCCATTGCGTGATTTACCAGAGGAG
This sequence comes from Elephas maximus indicus, assembly GCF_024166365.1. Classification (NCBI taxonomy): domain Eukaryota; kingdom Metazoa; phylum Chordata; class Mammalia; order Proboscidea; family Elephantidae; genus Elephas; species Elephas maximus. The sequence goes on from NC_064822.1 coordinate 141,504,628, forward strand.
GGGATCCATAGTGGTAGGATTGCACAGTGGTTAGAAGCATGGATTATAAAGCTGGACTGCTTGGGTTAGCTCTGTCACCTGGATAAACTACTTGTTCTCTCCAACCCTCAGTTTCCTCATCTGTAAAATGGGAATAATAAGAATGTCTTCTTTCTTGTTTTAATGAGAGGATTGATAATAACGTGTCAAAAGCATTTATCCAGTTTCTGGCATATTATAAATGCTCAGGAAATGCTAATCATTGTTGGGATTTCTATGCTTAAATAGATACTTTATTTTTAAGGTATCTTAATTTTTACTACCACATCATGGAAATCTGCATTTCATGTCTCGATTTCTATAATAAAGAAAAAAACAACAAAAACTGAAAAAAAAATTAAAATAAACTATCCAAGTTCCTAAGTAGTTTCTAAATAGATATATAGGCATTTTAAAATTTACAACAGCATTGTAACTCACCAGGGTTTTACAACTACTCTTTGTAAAGTGGTTCTACATGCTTCGAGTTAGATGCCTAAAATTGCCTGTTTTCTTTCAAACATAAAATATATACACTGGATATTCTACCTTTAGGTATATTGGGACTTCATTTTAAAATGCTTTAACTTTTTATGGTAAGATGCTTTATTCTGTAACATCATCAACCAAATATTACTAATAAGGCCACTATAAAAACTTATGAAGATACAGTATTTGGTTGATGAGGTTCAGGTAACTTTAATGTCTTGATAAAAGCAAGGCTGTGTAAATGGAAAATATTCATTAGATCTATTTTGTGGAGTTTTTGCTATTGTTGTTTTTGTTATTTTGTTTTGCTTTCTCTCTCATCTTAGATTTTTTTTTTTTTTTCTGGAGAGTAGGGTTAGTTGTGCTTGGACAATCTAATGTCTATAATGCTCTGAGCTACGTTTATGAGCTAAGAATGCCATGCAGACCATTCAGCGTTCATCAATTTTCAGTGAACTGTAGTTCTCCATTTGTAATCAGTTTTGAGTCTGGAACTTCCCATTGTTATGCCACTCTTTCAGTTATTATTTTCAGACAGTAAGATGTTTTCTCTTAAACCTATGGTAGAAATTTCTTCCTTTGAAAATACTGTTATCATTTTACAACAATAGAGGGCTTCAAATTCTAGGTGACTTTCTCATGTCGGTATCATGATTCAATTAAATGAATATGTCTCAAGGTGCTACTATATGCAATACAGATCAGTTAGAGTTCCTGCCTTCAAAGAAGGCATTTTCCACATGGAACGTCAGTGGAGGCTTGTGTGCTGCTGTGATGCTAAAAAGGTTTCAGCAGAGCTTCCAAACTCAAATGGACTAGAAAGAAAGGCCTGATGATCTACTTCAACCAGTGGAAATGCTCTGAATCACAATGGTTCAATCTGCAGGTGATCATGGGGAAAGCACGAGACCAGGCAGTGTTTCATTCCACCATGCATGGGGTTGTCATGATTCGGGGCTAACAGCTAATGACAAAAACAGCAATAGAGATATAAAACAAATAAAATTATATGGCATAATTAATGTTACTAATATATATTAATTAATAGCATCCCTATCTTTTCCTTCCAGAGTCTAGAACTAATTGTGAAGTAGACCAGGGAACCAAGCTGATGCAGATGAAAATAGTAGCGTCCTTGCATTACAAGGCTTCAATGTGTAGCCCCAACATGCTGCCTAAAATTGAGTTACAGTTCAGATTTGCAATGCTCCCCTGCAAGTATATAGGGACTGCCCCATAAGCTCACCATGTACCCCAGAGAGCAGCATGTCCCCTCTACAGTCAGTCAGATAGAAGGTGAGAACCCTCAAAATGCCCTGAGCAAACATGCTCAATTTCTTCTCCCAAATTCACCAGTCAGGCCAGACTTTTTTTTTTTTTTCCTGAGGAAGATAGAAGAAAGAAACCAAAATATGGTAGTGTTGCTTCCTTATTTTTCTTTAGGGAGTACAGTGGAAATTTTCCCTTCATCTTATGGAAATATGAGGAGTGAAAAATAAGCATTCCTATCCTAAAACAGGCAACATGCATGGGGTTCAAAGAAGAAAGAACCAAGATGGTTAAAATGATCAGAAAAAATTCTGAGATAAGGTAGCATCTGACAATCTGTAGCTTAAAAGAGGATACAAGTTAGGCAGACAAGATGAAAGAATAGGGCAATCAAGAGAAGCCCAATAGAGAGCCCAGAAGAAATAACTGGAAGAATTTCCAAGCATCAAAGAGGACCCAGTTGACACTGGAGTGAATTTTTAATGAACTCAGTCAGTATGATTTGTGACTTTATTAATATTTAGCAGGCAGGGAGTAGGAACAGAATAAACCTACATTGGAAGGTGATTAAGATGAGTAAGACCATAGGGTGGATATTTAAATGGATGTGGAATTCTATGAAGATAATGTATCATTACAATAGATATTGCAGGGTTCAGGCTCAGTTGCTGGATAAAGGAAACCAATGTCTCTGTTACAGACAAGAAGAGGTAGAGAGAGAAAAAAAATAATGAAAAGATTTATAGGGAAAAGTAGAAGACAGAAGGCTCTAATGAAAGAGAAACATTCAGAATGTATTCTTTGGATAGCAAAGCAATTGCCAGAGATGAAACTCAAACCTATAATTATAAAAATCATTAGAATCAAAGAAATAAAGAAATCCTGAGGGCTAAATGTCACAGGGCCACCAATGGATGTTGAAATCACTAAGGATTCTATAAAGATGCTGGCAGGATGCAGTATAAGACAGTGAATCTGAGCCTGCGCTCCTGGAGGAAGATGGACACCCATCATCCAAGTGGTGGTTGGCAACAGTGATGAATTAAGTAGCATAAGTACAGAAAAATAAGTGGTTGAAGTTAGTGCTGTTGGATAATAGTCTGGAAGTAAGTAGTACTGAGGGACAAATAGTATGTTGATCTATTCTCCTGATCTTACAGGAAAATAGAGAAATCAGATTTCAGTTAATAAAAGGTAAAGAGTTTTTTTGAAGAAAGATTTGAGGATGATTAACAAGGTACAATAAAATGCAGGCCATCAATAACATATTAGGTGTGAGGCGCTATTAAAGGGATGTGTCAGAGCATATGGTCTGGGAAAGAAAGGCCATCTAGATAGGAATAAGGAGCAGGAGCAATCAACAGCAAGGATTCAGAAAACGATGGTTTGGAAAAGAAGCTTGAGGGAAATGTTGCCAGAAGGGGAAGTGGCATAATTCAATTATTTTCAGTTATTTGGAATGGTATTTCCAAGTCACTTCAGGGTGTTGAAAAATTATATTCCTTCAGCACTTTATAATTAGGAATAGGAACCAGAGTCATCTTTTTGGAGCTTGGTGCTAGAGATGTGGGAGTTTTTAGAGACAGATACATGGGCCTGCCAACATGTTTTGGTATAGTCACAATGCCATCCAGTGGTTAGTTTGGTTACTTTTGCAGGTGCTTTTCACTACTCATTAAGAATATATTTTATTTTAGAGTAAATATTCATCTGTGTGTCCGCAAGATTCCTGTGAAAGGTGTTTTATTTTCTCTTCAAAAACCAAATAGGAGGAATTTCATTTGCTATCCACTTCTAAGCTAATGGAGTTATAGCCAGCTTGTTTTCTATATGTGTTATGCTCTGGGAAACATGATTTAGCCTGTCTTCTGTCGACATTAATGCAATAAGAGCCATGAAATAATGGGACTTACACTGTATTCAATTTTAGTTCTAATGGAAACACAATGGGAAATAACATCTGTGACATAGGCTTGGATGATCATAGAAAAGTAATGGATTTTTTTCTGCCGTGAGTTTATTAGTACTCTGGATTTTATCCTTCACGGTATGCTCATCAGTATAGCAATAATGTAATAAACACTTTTGACTTGACTTGTATTTAGTCTCAGTTTGTCTGTAAGTTCACGTGGGTAAATTCAGCTGGGAGACATTATTTTAGCCTCTGACAAGGCAGGATTAATCAAGTTGCCATTAGCAGGGGCCCTTCTTAACATTTTTATAAAAGCTTAGCTTTCGAATTTATTGCACATCTTTAAAATAATATTTAAAAGTAATTTCAGAGACATCCCACTTGGACACTCAAATCTTTGGTGATGAGATTTTCCATTGCCACAAAAACTCATTATTTAAATCTCCATGAATTAGCTTTATGAGGTATCTACTTTAATTATTTTTCTGTGAAGCAAGGGCAAGAGTGGAGACAATCTTCGTAGGTAGAATTACTGAATAGTTCATCCATGGAGGACCTATGAAGCCTCTTTGTTTACTCCTTTAACAGCAGGCATAATATCTAAACTACCCCCAGAAAAATGTGCATTAATATCATTTCTAAAAATCAGAAGAGGCAGCACCACCACAGACAGCTTTGCTAAACTGATACAGTACTTAAAATTATTTCCATTTGAAAATGACTGGAGCCATTTGCCGTTTGATTATTTTCATACTCTTTGTCCTCAGACTGCTAAAACTCAATTTAGAAAATACAGAGCTGATTTGGATAAGAAGGCGGTATTGATGTAAATGATGGAAACTGTCCACAGGTGTGCAGGGATGCGGAGCAAGACAAGAGCCAAGGGTAGAGTGCTACCCAGACTGAGTAGCAAAACTGATGATGATCATAAATAAAAATGTCTTGTAGTTCATATGAATTATTGCATTTGATCTTAACTCACGCCAATAAACATCACCATACTATTTATCAAGGAGCCTTAGTGGTTCAGTGGTTAAGCACTCTGCTACTAACCGGAAGGTCAGCAGTTTAAATCCACCAGTGTCAATGCAGGAGAAAGGTGTGGCAATCTGCTTCTGTAAAGATTCACAGCCTTGGAAACCCTATGGGACAGTTCTACTCGATCCTACAGGGTCACTATGAGTTGGCAATGGGTTTTGTTGTTTTGTTTTATGCTATTTATCTCTAAATACTAAATTCATACTGAATAATTTTTTTACTAAAATCTACCACTCTACAACCTACTACATGCAATGCACTTTTCGGTGTTTTTGTTGTTCTCCTTTGAACTTTATATTTGAAAAAAACTTAAATTTACAAAAAAAAGTAGAAAGAATAGCACAATGAACACATGTACACCCTTTGCTTAGATTCACCATGTCAGCATTTGCTTTGTCTATCTTTCTATATGCTTTTGTGGCTGAATTACGTAAAAGTAAGTTGCAGACATTTCACACTTCAGTGTCAGTGTGTCTCCTAAGAATAAGGATATTCTTCTATTTAACCACAGTAAACAGCCTACCCTCAAAATTTTACACTGGTACAGTAATAGCATCAATTAAGGTCATAAGTAAATTTCCCTCAATTGTCCAAAATGTCCTCTCTCCCTTTGTGGTAAATGTATTCTTCTACCTTTATAGTTAGTACACTGTAACTCACACCTCAGATACCTTTTAACCAATGATTTTAGCACCTATTGATACTTTTTTTTTTTTTTTGATACTTACCTGAACGTTTTACTATGTGGTTATTGAAAAAAGATGATTTTTTTTTAATTCTTTCATTTCTTCTACACTTTTAGATGCTTTTTACTGTAAAGAACATCCTCTTCTGTTTATTTAATAGCATCACGATGGGCTCAGGATTCCTTTTATTTATTCTAATATTTTATAATCCATTATAATCCATTTTATAATCCATCATAATGGATTATAAAGTGGAAGCCCTTGCAAGCAAGCTCCTGCATCTTTCTGACACATCCCCGAACTTTTGGGAAACATCCTTACTTTGTTACACAGTAAGATCCCCTAGGCCCACCTTGTACCTTCTCTGTCCCAAACTTAGAAACAACAAGTCCTGGTTTCTTCTATGAGGAATGGCATTGGAAAACAAAATATAATAATTTTTACTGGAATACCACTCGTCTAGGCCCTTTTGGTGGGCAGAGCTAGAACTCTTTTTTTTTTTAATAATAAATTTATACTTATAATTCCAAGTAAAACTCAACAGCACAAGATTCTTCCTTGCCTTTCCCCATTCCGTAACGTGTTTGTCCCATTTCTTATTGTGAGAACCCTGGCTTCAATACCATCAATATAACCTATCGATACATCTGCCATTTATTCTGCTGTACACTATACAAAACACCATTTCAGAATTACTACGTCAATAGCAATACTAAAAGCAAAATTTCAAGATTTTTTTAACTATTTTTTTTTCCCCTTGCCTATGTACCACTAAGGGTATATCCTGAAACTCAGTCCATATCAGTTCATAGAGATATTCTCATTCTTTTTTATGGCTTCATAATACTCATTTTACAGATGTATCATTTAATCCACCAACCTCCTACATTTAGGTATTTAAGGGTTTTTTTCAACGTTATGTCACAGTTACTAAATTTGTGCAATTTTTTTTTTTTGAAGGTGTATCTTCAGGGTAAATTCCTAGAGATGAAATTGTAGAGGCAAGGGTAACCCAGGATGCATACTTTTGTTAGGTATTACCAAATTCTCCTCCATAGGGAATATACAATTGTGCTCTGGCTATTGCACTTCTTAAAATCACCAGATCAATTTTTCTCTCTGAAAACATCAAAAATTGAAAAACTTTATAAAACAAATATTATGGATTCCCAACTAAAATTCAAATTATATAGGTAGAATATGCCACTGAAGAAATAGAACAAGACTAGAAAAACCTAGGCAAGCAGAATATTTGAACGCTTTAGTTTTTGTGATCGCTCTTCTTTTGGACTAGTTAAAAACACAAAATAAAACAACTCATAGAATAGAAATTTAGAGTGGGAAGAAATCTTAGAGACTGATATTTATGAATCATATTAGAAGAAAGTACTGACAGTATAAGATTGATTGCATACATATCGCCTTATTCTTAGAGAATAACTATATAGTATATGTGCTACTTTCTAGTCAAAATACAATCTTCTTTAATTTTTTTCTTTAGTACTCTCATTGCTCTCCATATGAATCCTATTGTTCCATATTTCTAATATTTCTATATAAACAGTTCCAAAAACCCCACAAGCTAATTTCTCTTTCCATTCCTAAGCCACTACTGTGGCAACCAGGTCATGTAATTGGATGTTACCTCATGTAACATCAATGGGCTCACACTGCCACTTAGTCCTTCCTTCTCCAGGCCCCAGACACCTGGAATTCCCGCCCCACAATACTTTCTCTTTTAGCTGACGGCCTCGGTTTTTACTTACGTAAAGAACAAGAGTATTCAGTATGTGTTTCTACCAATTCTATGCTCCCTTCCTCATAGTATCTTTATTTTCACTCTTCAAATTCCTCTTCCTTGATCAGGCTAACACCTCTTCCTGCACTTTCCTCTGGAGCAGTCCTCTAAAAATCATCTCCTTTTGAGCTTACTTCAAATCTTTTTCTCTTCTATACCTTCTCTTTGTCTAAGCACATGCATAGGTCTCATGCATTCTAAAGACAGCTTCCTCCACCTTGTTACCTTGAGTTATTATTACTTTATTTTTCTCTATCTTTCCAACTGAAAACTTCTGGAAATACAATTTTAAAATCACAGCTTTTGTTTATTTCCTTGGCAAGCCCTGTAATCTGGCTTCCCCTTCCTAAAACCATTCTCTTAAAAGTTTCTGTTGTTATAGTTGCTGTCCAGTCTTTTCCCACTCATGGCAACCCCATGTGTGCAGAGTAGAACTGCACCATAGGATTTTTAAGGCTATATCCTTTCAGTTTTTTTTTTAATCCTTTCAGAAGCAGATCACCAGACCTATCCTTCAAGGTACCTCTGGGTGAGTTCAGACTGCCAAGCCTTTGTCTAGCAGTCGAGCCTGTAACCATTTTGTACCTAAAAACCAAAACCAAACCTGTTGCCTTCGAGTTGATTTTGGCTCATAGTGACCCTATAGAACAGAGTAAAACTGCCCCATACTGTTGCCAAGGAGCACCTGGTAGATTCAAACTGCCAACATTTTGGTTAGCAACTATAGCTCTTAACCGCTACGCCACCAAGTTTTCCACCTAACCCACAACCCCAGTGCCGTCGTGACCTCTAAACTCTAATCCCAGCAGTCTTTTATTGGTCTTCATCCTACTTAAACTCACTGTAATATTTAAACTCACTGTAATATTTGGTACTATTAATTCTTTAAATTCCCTTTCTGTGATTTTCAAGACACTGTTAGTATGATTTTCTTCCCGTCCACTCCTCTCCTCTTTCACTAGTTTGTTTAAAGTTATCTATTCACTGAAAGATCCCAATCTGAGTAGTTTACCAGGTGACCAACAAGTTGGAGGAGTATACATGAGGATATATAGGTGTAATAAGAGAAGAAACAAAAGATATAGACAGGGCCAGATTCTATGCCATATAGGCCAAGGAACTTATTTCCTAGGCCCATAAAATCAACAGTTCTTAACTGACTGAAAGCAGAGGTATGATCTATAATAAAAAAACATAAATGTTTACTGTCTTTTAACATTTCTGCAGAAAAGATTTTCTTATAATCTAATAGCCAACAGCAAATTACATCATATTACTATTTCTAAACTGTGTTGAGTTGTCTGTTTTCTTGCTGCTGACCCTGCTCTGTATTCATGATCACTGGAATGTTTGAGTCCATTGTTGAGACTGTTGTGTGAACCCACCTCGTTGAGGGTTTTTCTCATTTTTGTGGACCCTCTACTTTACCAAACTAGCAATTGGTCTTTCCTGATGACATGTCCAAATAATCATCTACTACTTCTCATTAGAAATCAGTTTTATTTCCCCAAGCTTAAAGGCCTCTATTTTGAATATTTAAATATTTTAAACATAGTAACATTGTTTTAGCTTTAGTTTGATGTAGGACAGTTTCTGATGCACACTGGTCTTTGTAATAATCATTCAGAGTAAGTAAACATGTTACGTTCCTTTCATCATGAATTTAGGAAATACTTAATCACACATCCAGTCCTTAAGTCAACAAATATGTATGGTGTGCTGATTATGTGCAAGTCACTACTCTAAGTGAAGAAGCCCTGGTGATGCAGTGGTTAAAGCAATTGACTGCTAACCAAAAGGTCAGCAGTTCGAAACCACCAGCAGCTCTACAGCAGAAAAATGTGGCAGGCTGCTTCCATAGGGATTCACGGCCTTGAAAACCCTATGGGGTCACTATGAGTTGAAATCGACTTAACAGCAGTGGTTTGGTTTTGGTTTTATACCTGTCTCTTCTTGCAGTAAGTAATGCTTTATCGATTGTACTAGCTTTTGGTGAACACTCTAAGTTGTACAGAGAGAAAAATATTTGTCTTCTATAATGGTTCATCTCAGCCAGTGCTTCTCAACTGTCGGTGTTTTGCCCCCCAGGAAACTGTTGGCAATGTCTGGAGACATTTTTGATTGTTACGAATTAGGGGTGGGGGTTTCTAGCATCTAGCAATGCTGTTAAACATCCTCCAATGCACAGAATCACTCCTTCTAACAAAGAATTATCCAGTCCAAGATGTCAATAGTGTCAAGATGTGAAATCTTACTCTAGCCTAAGGATCCATATGATTTAATTCCTGGGTTCTCTCTTAGAAGAGGAATTTAAACCACACTTCTGTCACAGCCTTTATCCAACCCCGACCATAGAGATCTCCTTTCAAGCTCATTCTCTGACTTTTTTTCCCCTCCTCATAGGTATACATATAATGTTTAGTTGAGATCTGTACCTTCTATTTGTTTTCTGGGCTGTTCTCTAGGGTCAATCAATGCTTACAAAAGTTTTCAAGCAAGCACTGAGGTAGTAAGTTCCGTGCCTGCTGGGCATAATTGTAGGAAACAACTTTGTTTTTAAAATCTCATAACAAGAAGCACAAGCACAATCCACAAATTATAATTCCTTTCCAGTGTGTTTGTGCCCTCAGCAGCTCACAGCAGGGCCAAATCACAGTCCCCATTAGCCACCATTTTTCTAGCCACCTTAGCGAAATATCAGAAGCAACAAAACTCCCAGGGCGAGGAAACATTCTTCGGTTTTGCCCACATGGATCAGTATTTTTCCTATACAGTTGTTTTGTTGCTATAAATTAGACAATAACTTATTATTCAATTCATTAAATAGGAGAAAGTTAGTCATTATGAGTATTATATTTCATACGGTAGAAAACTCATAGGGATCTTAGTTGTTAGTCCAAAATTCACTCTTGCTTTCCCTTTCCTTTCAATGTGGTTTCAACATTTTAGGTTGTAATGTCACCATTCTATCTATATAATTGCATGACTAGATATGAACTGAGTCACTCAACACCAGTCAGCTCCAGATAAGATTAATACCTTTACTACATATGTAACCCTGATTAAGTCATTTAACTTTTCAAAAGCTAAATTTAATAATATGTTAAATAAATGGGTTACGCTAATATTTAGTATGATTTTTTTTGTTGTTGTTAGTTGCCATTAAGTCAGTTCCCACTCATAGTGACCCTGTGTACAACAGAAGGAAACACTGCCTTGTCCTGCACCATCCTGACAATTGTTGCTGTGCTTAAGCTCATTGCTGCAGCTACTGTGTCAGTCCATCTTGTTGAGGGTCTTCCTCTTTGTCGCTGACCCTCTACCAAGCATGATGTCCTTCTCCAGGAACTCATCTATCCTGATAACATGTCCAAAATGAATGAGACGAAATTTCACCATCCTTGCTTCTAAGGAGCATTCTGGCTGTACTTCTTCCAAGACAGGTTTATTCGTTCTTCTGGCAGTCCGTGGTATATTCAATATTCTTTGCCAGCACCATAATTCAAAGGCCTCAATTCTTCTTTGGCCTTCCTTATTCATTGTCCAGCTAATATGAGTATCAAAAAAAAAAAAAAAAAACCAAACCCATTGCCATCGAGTTGATTTGACTCATAGCGACCCTATAGTACAGAGTAGAATTGGCCCATAGGGTTTCCAAGGAGTGCCTGGTGGATTCAAACTGCTGACCTTTTGGTTACCTGCCATAGTTCTTAACCACTATGCCACCAGGGTTTCAGTATGACCACTTTCTGGCCATGCCACCCCTCTGCTTAGAGAGCATATAGTTAGATGAAGTAAGTGAAAGTAATTTGGTCATTACAAAAGTTCTTGCCACTGCTGTTGACACAACCAGATGGCCCTCTCTAATGTGCCTTCTAGCTCTATTGACACAACCCAAAATTATCCAAAACTATACGTAAAAAGGAGGAACCCTGGTAGCACAGTGGTTAAAGCAGTCAGTTGCTAACCATAGGTTGGTGGTTGGAACCTACCAGCCGCTTCACGGGAGAAAGATGTGGTAGTCAGCTTCTGTAAAGATTTACAGCTTTGGAAGCTCTATGGGGCAATTATACTCTGTCCTATAGGGTCACTATGAGTCAGAATCAACTTGATGGCAGTGCATTTGGTTTTTCAGTTTTATATCTAAAAGAATCCAGTGTTTAGGATTTCTAAATTAGCCAAAATTAGGTAGGTTTTAAAACTCAGTGCTTCAGCTTATTTTCAAATAAAATAATTATACTTCATATCTAGGCACAGAATTATGGACATGGAAATGTAATGTACACCTCAATGGTTCTAAATATCATCTTTCTTAACAGGCACACTCTAAGTATTTTAGGTTCACTAGAAACTACCAGTAATTAGACATAGATGATCCCTATTAGACTGGTAAAAGCTAAGCATTTTCTCTGAAAATTCTCCTATCTCAGAATTCCTCTTCTTTACACACACACACACAAAACGGTTTTTACAGCAAAAACATCTTCACTTGCAAACAGAAATGTCACCTAGCAAAAAGTAGACATCAAGAGAGCCAGGCTCTCCACACTATAAACTGCCGACTCAGACTGTAGCAACTAATCCTCAAAAGCACTGGTTATACTCAGGAGTGAACCTGATTCTATGAACTATCTGTATTGTGACACATGTATCTAATTATCTGTACTTCCAAGAAGTCAATCATAGACGCTTATGAAGGCCCACCTATTTGAAGGACAAATAACTAGGCTCTGAGGGAATATTTAAATGAAATGAAATGCCACTTCATTTTGCCCTTCACCTACTCATTCACATTTCAATATACCCAGACCATTTTTCTAGGCAAATCTATTGAGTATGATAAGGTCTCCACCTCCGCCAAGTACTTTTGAGGTCCAATACATATTAGAATGGTTCTACCATGATGTTCTATAGGAGGACCATCCTATCTTTCCAATATCTTTTCTGTACTAGGTTTCTTCGGAGTACTCAGATATTAAGTGGTGCCACTGTATCTTATTACACAGGTTTGCGCTACAGACGAATGCTCTGTGTCATCTGAGGGCAGACACCTTTGTTGAAAATAAAAGACAAATATATGTAAAAAGAGTAGCTCATTCACATAAAAACCAATAAATTATAACAAATTATCATAGTACCAGCCACCTACAAGCAGTATGGACTAAGGCTGTAGGGCAGTAGTATGTGGAAAAACTGATTCAAAAATCTTCATAATTACCTACCAGTTCCCACTAACCAAGTAATTTTTCATTTAATGATTAAATATTTTATAGTAAGTTACCTATATATGCTTGTTCTATTAAATAAGTGCTATATTTCTATGAACTTCCTTACAAACATCTGAGAGATGTTCTTATCGAAAAAAAAAAAAAAAACTTCAAACTTTTTGGTCAACAAAAATTTAAATGCAATTCTGCAGCATTTCAGGAAATGGAATATATCTAAAGTATTTTATCTTCTGACATTTTATTCCCCAAAAAGAGAGAACTTTGTTCTTATATAGCATTTTATGTATCATTTTTCTTTATTCAACAAGCTCCTTCTATTTCCTTTTCCCTGAAAGTACAGGATTTACTTTATGCTCAAGGATCCCCTGATATTCACAGTTCCTAAAACTTCTCTTGTCTCTCTTTGCATGCAATTTCTTAGTATCCCCTGAATGTTAAACATCAATGATAAAATCCTAATAAATCATATGACATAAAATCACTTACTTTATCAGTTCTGGACAGTCAAACTTCCACTTACTGATTTTACCTGACATAGTACCTATAATACTAAATTAATTTGCATTTTATTTATATTTGTTGCACATAACCCATTATTTTGTAAAAAAGAAAAAAGAAGTGTTCTTAGAGTGTAGTAGACAAGAATGTAGGAGAACTTGGTCCTAGCCCTGCATAGCTTGGCACTTTCCGTTTCCTCATGTACAGAATGGGAAGATTGGAATAGAGCACATTCATATCCCCATAACTTTCATATGCTATGTGGAGTTATTTTTCATGCATATTTTAATTCCTGATGCTCCCCAGATCTAGAAAAGAGTTGAATTTTTAACATTCTTTTAGGGAAAGAAAGTAATTTTATTCATGTCATTTTCAGTTAGTGAAAACATTTTTAAGAGGCTAAGTGATTTCCCAAAGATCAAATGCTCAAAAAGTGGTGAAGTCGGAAATGGACTCCACGCCTCCTGTTTTCACACACAGTGCGATAGTTATGGGATGCTCTTCTTCCTACAAGATTTCTCCTGAAATTAAAATTTGTCATCTTCTAAGTAGTAGACAATTAAGAACTCGAATTCATTTTCCTCACAAATGAATAATTAGTGAATGTCAATTTTATGCTTTCTCAGTCCATGCAGAAGACAAAAATAGTCATGTTAAAATACTTAGCAGGCCCTTGAGCTGTGATGATACACCAATTCCTGGAGATGATGAACATAAATATTGTTATTATTTTCCTTCTTAAAAGATCACCTAATTTGGTATCATTTAAAAGTTTACTTAAAGTATTAACTTTGATAAAGGGAAAGACAGCACACAATATAGGGGAAGTCAGCACAATTTGACCAAGGCAAAGTCATAGAAGTTTCATAGATACATCCAAATACCTTGAGGGACTGAGTTACTGGGTCTGAGAGCTAGGGGCCATGGTCAATTGACATAACAAAGTTCATAAAGAAAATGTACTGCATCCTACTTTGGCGAGTAGTGTCCGGGGTCTTAGAAGCTTGCAAGTGGCCATTTAAGATATAGCTACTGGTCCCATCCCATCCATAGCAAAGGAGAATGAAGAAAACCAAAGATACAAGGGAAATATTAGTCCAGAAGAATAATGGATCACAAGTACCACAGCCTCCACCAGCCTGATTCCAGAGCAACTAGATGGTGTCCAGCTACCACCACCAACCACTCTGACAGGGATCACAACACAGGGTCCCGAAAGAGCAGGACAAAAATGAAGGACAAAATTCAAATGCACAAAAAAAAAAAAGACCAGACTTACTGGTCTGACAAAGACTGGAAGGACCCCCAAGACTATGGCCTCTGTACATCCTTTTAACTCAGAACTGAAGGTATTTCTGAAGTTCACCCTTCAGCCAAAGATTAACCCATTGCCATGGAGCTTATTCCAACTCATAGTGACCCTATACGAGCCAAAGACTAGACAGGCCTATAAAACAAACAGTAACACGTGAGGAATGTGCTTCTTAGTTCAATCATGTGTATAAGACCAAAAGAGCAACACCTGCCCAAAAACAATGATGACAAGGCAGGAAGGTACAGAAAAAGGACGAATGGAAAAGGAGAATTGGGGCTTGGAAGGGGAGAGTATTGACACATCTCAGGGATTACAGCCAATGTCACAAAACATTTATGTATAAATTGTTGAATGAGAAACTAATTTGCTCTGTGAAGTTCCACCTAAAGCACAATTAAAAAAAAAGTAAAATTAAAAAATAAAAGTTTACTAAACATTCGTCTTTTCTGTATATAACGCCAGGAGTCTTTTGCTAATTAAATGCAAGAATGATAGTCCCCTCACCTAAACATCATTTTATTTACACTTGGTTTTAGGTTTTTATTGTTTATTTTTTTCCTACACCTCCTTTACAGTACAAGGTATCTCAAACCCCAAGCAGCTGCCATCTGGCTTGTTTTACATAACCCTCTAAGTGCATTCAAGTGGCAATATACCAGTGAAGAATAAAAAATATATATTGGATGAAGCCCAGGGACTGCACCCAAAATAGGTTTTTTAAAAGTCATTGAGCATAACAGTGGGAATAATATGGAGGTCATAAGCAGCAGCTGCTCGGGGAGTGCTGGGATAATTCTCCCATCATCGTGCTGCAGGTATAGTCCAGAAAGGAACTCTCTTAGCGCCTCCACTTTCTCCTTCACTTTTTATGCCTGTCTATCACTCTTATTTCAACAGCTGACAAGCACCTGGGATTCAATGCCTGCTGGATTTCACAAATTCACATTAATTTTGGTAATTTCGCAATTGTAACAGTGAGAACGTTCCCCCATGTTGGGCGAACAGCTTTAATATTTCATTGCATATTCATGTACTACCCCATGTTATTTTTAGTTTCTAATGGAGAGAGCAGACAAGTCTTCATAAAAGATTAGTAGGAGTCCTACAAATAGCTTTCTCCTTGTTCTAGATTTTTTTTTTTTCCCCAAGAGGGCAAGCAAAAATTCCCTTCTAAGAAGGCATATTTGGTAATGAACAAAAGGGAACCTTCCAGAGGCTGCTAAGGAGCTCAACAGTATGTGAGAAGGTCTAATTTTGATTCTCCTAAGACAGTCTGCCACAGTGCCTCCTGTGAAGCTATTGCAAGGCAGCAACTAATCTCCACCCTGCCCCCATTCTTCCTATTTGTATTATTTAAAGAGTATGTCGCGTTTCATTATTTCCACATTTCCTTCAGGGAGATCTCAAGATCCCATTGGGAAAGAAATTCATCTTAACAACAACCAAAACAAATAAATAAAGCCCCACATATATAGCACGGTTTACTCCTTTTTGATTCCAAATAGTTCATTGACATCATATTAGTGTCTTATAACTTTTATATTTACTGTCTTTTTAAAAATAGAATTTTCTGATGCATTTTTCTTATTTATTCAGATTTTTATAATTTTATACAGCATGCAGTATAGCGCAAAGCCCAACATTCCATGAAATATTTTTAGAATGGAGACATTCTACGAATGACCCTTTTTTTTTTTTTTTTCCATTTTAGTCCTTATGAAAAATGGATTTGGAACTTATAAAAAATGTATCTGGAACATCTGAGTGCAAGATTTTTTATTGGATTTTAGAATTCAGATCTAAGATTTAAAAGCAATTTCTTCCTTTCTGAAAGTGGCCATGCCAAATTGATTTTTTAAGGAGAAGAGAAGGGTGTAATTTGGATTTCGAAGCCTTTTCTCATGAGTTATGTTATTTTTACTTATGTTGACTTACTTTATCCCTATTTTATCCTCACAAGTAGGAAAAAAATATCTTATCAGAACTCTTTTACATGGATTGACTGTAGGCAAAGCTGTGAATAGGTTTTATTTTTCTTTATTCTGTTTCGCCTTGTTAGTTCCAAGTGTATTGCAGACCCACAGCTTTCTAGCTGACACTCATTTTTCTATCTTAAGGAAAGGTCCTACTTAATATCTCATAGCATCACTCCAAGAGAGAATTTGCACTCTTTTTTGTTGTTGTTGGTTTGTTTTTAAATGAAGAGTAAGGGAAGGAAATAATCAACCCAAGTGAATGAATCAATACAGGTAGATCTTCAAGTGAAAATGTGAAATAGATATCTAGGCGATATAACTGGAAATTTTCTAAGTCTCTGAAAATGCATAGAGAAGTAGGGAGAGCCCCACTTTATTATTACTAAGAAAATCAAAGCTCTGAGTATTAATTAAACCACTGACCACCCCCCCAAAAAATTTTTTTGATACTCAAACTCTGAAATAACTTGTTTTTCCGTCAGACTTCTATGATGGCTACCTCAATTTTCACATCCTAGTTTTTTTTAGTTTTTAGTACAGCTAAAGGAGTAAAGGAGCTCTGGTGGCGCAGTGATTAAGAGCTTGGCTACTAACCAAAAGGTCAGCAGTTCAAATCTACCAACCACTCCTTGGAAACTCTATGGGGCAGTTCTACTCTGTCCTATAGGGTTGCTATGAATAGAAATTGACTCAATGGCAGTAGGTTTGGTTTAATGGGGTAAAAATCTAATTGCATAAAAAGAAGCCTAGACTAAAAGTAAAAAATCCCAGCCTAGTCTGTGTGGCCACTATCCAGCTTCCTCATTTTTGGAAGTTATCATACTTTCCTGAATATTATTTTTCCCCTCTAACATTAGGAAACACAAGCAGATTTTTTTAAAATGGCTGTGCAGTAATGTGCTTGGGTTTGAATTTGGACTCAACCACTCTACTAGTTGTGTAGCCTTACACAAAACTTTTAAACTGTCTAAGCTTTAGTTTCCTCATCTATAAAATGGAAGTCACTGAAGTACCTACTGTAGAAAGAATTATATCAAATGAGTTAAACACTTAATCAAATGAGTTAAACACTTTAAAAAAAATTAGCTGTTAATAATTACTAGCTATTTATTATTTGATTCTAAGAGCTATATTAAAGTTATCAAGGATACATAACTAAGAATATAAACAAAATGATTCTTAAACGTGAATATAATAGCTGACATTTATTATACGTGTATGTGCCAAACATTGATTTAGTCCCTCATTTGTAAATTTCCTTTAATTCTCACAACAGCACAATGTAGATGTATGTTATGGATCAAACTGTGTCCCCCCAAAATATGTGCCAACTTGGCTAGACCACGATTCCCAGTATTGTGTGGTTATCCTCCATTTTGTGATTGCAATTTGATGTTAAAGAGGATTAGGGTGGGATTGTAACACCCTTACCCAGGTCACATTCCTGATCCAATGTAAAGGGAGTTTCCCTGAGGTATGGTCTGCACCATCTTTTACCTCTCAAGATAAACAGGAAAGGGAAGCAAGCAAAGAGTTGGGGACCTCATACCACCAAGAAAGCAGCACCAGGAGCAGAGCACATCCTTTGGATCTGGGTCCCTGAGCCTGAGAAGCACCTCAACCAGGCGAAGACTGATGACAACATAGACAGAAAGCTGTCCCCTCGAGCTGACACCCTAAATTTGGGCTTTTAGCTTACTTTACTGTGAAGAAATAAATATCTTCGTTAAAGCCATCCACTTATGGTATTTCTGTTATAGCAGTACTAAACGACTAAAACAGTAGAAGATACAATTATCCTTGCTTTACCCATGAGGAAACTATAACTTAAATAAGCACATGGTCACACAAGTAAAAAAGTGATGGTGGTAGTGACATAGGAATGTAGAGATTTTTCCTAGAGTCCACTCTTTAATCACTCTGCTCTACTTCCTTCCATTCTAGAGCCTCTACCTCAGTCTAGATGACTGAATGCAGCACTAGATTCTAATCTAAATGAACTTTTCCATACTTCCTGAATTATTTTTGTGATTCATATCTGACTTATATTATTTTCTAAACTAACTGTGAAATTTGGAGTATAACCAAATACATATATTTCTGAACATGCAAACCCATAAAAGCAAAGAGAGTTTTCAAAGTCATCTATGAAAATTCAGAGGCTTATTTGGATTTAGCCTGGAATTCACCTAAAACTAGGTAAAATTAGTGTTGAAAGGGCTAAAAGAGCATCTTTGCAGAAAGTGCACAAACACACACAACTTCGTTTCAAATCTAAGAAGCCAGAGTTTTGACCGCATTGCTTTCCATAAAAAAAAAAAAAAAATTTTTTAGCTGCTGCAAATTATGGTCTTTCAAACTGACACATTTAACCATCACTTTCTCATCATGATGCAGCACTGGGAAGAGGTATCAGTGTTTCATTCTCCACATCAGATTAATTTTTTTTTTCCCAGAGAAATGACTTTCAGCTATTTTTAGGCTATATAACCTTCATTTGGGAAGCAACTTATATTCATTCACTCACAGTCATCATTCACTAATATCATGGATCAAGGGACTTAAAAATCCTAGCTTTTCATTAGTTCTCTAATTTTATAGCATTTGATCATTTTACTTCCAGTTGCCCCTTTTTTCCAGGATTTTGTGTCCCATAATCATTCTCTGATGATCTATTAGAGCTTCCTTTCTACAAAGATGTGTCTATTGTCTTCATAATGTGAGTTATTGTTAGGTGCTGTTGAGTCGGTTCCAACTCGGAGCAACACTGCCTACAACAGAATGAAACACTGCCCAGTCCTGCACCATCCTCATAATCGTTGCTATGCTACAGCCCACTGTTGCAACCACTGTGTCAATCCATATCGGTGAGAGTCCCTCTTTTTCACTGACCTTCTACGTTACCAAGCATGATGTCCGTTTACAGGGAATGATCCTACCTGATAACATGTCCAAAGTATGAGATGTAGCCTCGCCATCCTTGCTTCTAAGGCTCATTCTGGCTCTACTTCTTCCGTGATGGATTTGTTTGTTCTTTCGGCAGTCCGTGGTATATTCAATATTCTTCACCAACAACACAATTCAAAGATGTCAGTTCTTCTTTGGTCTTCCTTATTCATCGCCCAGTTTTCATATGCATGTGAGGCAGTTGAAAACATCATGGCTTGAGCTAGGTGCACCTTACTCTTCAAGGTGACATCTCTGCTTTTTAACACTTTAAAGAAGTCTTTTGCAGCAGATTTCCTCAATGAAATGCATTCATTGTTTGATTTCCTGACTGCTGCTTCCATGGGTGTTGATTGTGGATCCAAGTAAAATGAAATCCTTGACAACTTCAATCTTTTCTCCATTTATCATGATATTGCTTATTGGTCCAGTTGTGAAGGTTTCGGTTTTCTTTCTGTTGAGGCATAATCTGTACTGAAGGCTCTGGTCTTTGATCTTCCTCAGTAAATGCTTCAAGTCCTCTTCATTTTCAGCAAACAAGGTTTCGTCATCTGCATAACGCAAGTTGTTAATGGGCCTTCCTCCAATCCTGATGCCATGTTCTTCTTCATATAGTCCAGCTTCTCAGATTGTTTGCTTAGCATAAAGATTAAATAGTTATGGTGAAAGGATTCAACCCTGACACACACCCTTCCTGACTTTGAACCACACACTATCCCCTTGTTGTGTTAGAATGACAGCCTCTTGGTCTATGTACAGGTTCTTCATGAGCACAGTTAAGTGTTCTGGAATTTCCGTTCTTGACAATGTTATCCGTAATTTGTTATGATCCACACTGTCGAATGCCTTCGTGCAGTCAATAAAACACAGGTAAACATTTTTCTGATATTCTCTGCTTTTAGCCAGGATCCATCTGACATTAACAATGATATCCTTGGTACCACATCCTCTTCTGAATCCAGCTTGAATTTCTGGCAGTTCCCTGTTGATGCACTGCTGCAGGTGCTTTTGAATAATCTTCAACAAAATTTTACTTGCTTGTGATACTAATGATATTGCTCAATAATTTCTGCATTCAATTGGATCAACTTTCTTTGGAATAGGCATATATATGGATCTCTTCCAGTCAGTTGGTCAGGTAGCTGTCTTCCAAATTTCTTGGCATAGACAAGTGAGCACTTTCAGCATGGCACCTGTCTGTTGAAACATCTCAGTTAGAATTCAGTCAGTTCCTGGAGTCTTGTTTTTTACCAATGCCTTCAGTGTAGCTTCAACTTCTTCCTTTACTACTACTAGTTACTGATCATATGCTACCTCCTGAAATGGTTGAATGTCAACCAGTTCTTTTTGATGTAGTGACTCTGTATTCCTCCCATCTTTTGATGCCTTCTCCATCGTTTAATATTTTTCCTGTAGAATCCTTCAATATTACAGCTCGAGGCTTGAATTTTAGTAGGTATAAACAAAACAAAATACAAAAGAAAAATGTCCATGTTCCTTTTGCTAATTAGGAAGCTCTGCCTTTCACTTACCAATGAGATAATCAGAATGTGAGCCTTGGAGCAAAGAGGATCAGGACCTTAGTTACTTACGTGACATGTATATTGTTGGCTAATAATTTGTACTGAATATATGTAAACTCTTTGCTTCATTTCTCAAGTATCCTAATTATTTGTTTTATGATGCACTTGGTATCACTGTTAAAATTAGTAATGGTATCATTCAATATAAATTACTATTTGTTTACTACTAAAGCCACTGATAAAAATAAGGAACATTTTGATAATAGATAGATACGGCTAGCAATAGAGATAGAGATATTCCTGATCTCTAAATCCACATACATGTCAGGTCTTTCTAATAAATTTTACTTATCAAGATGATATGTAAAAATCTAAGTATTTTGCTGATCAAAGGCACATACATGAAAACTTTCTTCTGAAATCGTAAAATGTAGTACAAGAGGGGCCTTGGGAATACAGAATATACAATCTCTTATAATGATGCTTACTGCTAATAGAAATATTTGTAATTACAGTATGACGTCCTCTTTTTTAGTTGCTGTGCAATTAACATTTTCTCTCTTCTTCCACTTCCTGATACATTTTCATACATGAGCATATGTAGGTTTCATTATATCTGGAAAATGATTAGGTAAATTCATTTGTTGAGATTCTAAGGAAAATTGTAGGACTTTTTCTAGACTTCAAAGTGAATGATAAGTGATCTCTTTATTTCATATTGTCAGCAAACATGTACTGAAGACTGACTGTGTTCCAGGGCCTTCACACATTAAATAACATTTAATCCTCCTTAAAACCTGTGGGAGCCCTAGTGGTACAGTGGTTAAGAGCGTGCCTGCTAACCAAAAGGTCAGTGGTTCAAATCCACCAGCTACTCCTTGGAAACCCTGTGGGGCAGTTCTACTCTGTCCTATAGGGAGTCAATTCACTGGCAATGGGTTTTTTTTTTTTTTTAATTTTATTATGAGCCTGTGAGGTACTTGTTGGTCCAGTATGGCAGATATATCTAAATGACTAAAACTTAAGACACAAAATGATGACCGTCATAAACAAGGTACAGGGATAAATAGCAATGACCAATTAGAAGAAAAGGTTGCTTCTACCTGACAGTATATAAGAAAAAAAAAAAAAAAAACATTGCTATTGAGTCAATTCTGACTCATAGTGACCCTATAGGACAGTGTAGAACTGCCTCATGTGGTTTTCAAGGAGCATCTGGTGGATTTGAACTGCTGACCTTTTAGTTAGCAGCTATAGCTCCTAACTACTACACCACCAGTGTTTCCATATAAGAAAAGGTTCCTTTAAAAGTTGACATTAGATTCAGACCTGGGGGGAGTGAGATTATTTCTAATTTCACTCCAAAAATTTGGCTTTTCTAAACCACCCAGCAGCTTCACAGGAGAAAAAGACCTGATGATCTGTTCTGGTAAAGATAATAGCCTAGAAAATCCTACGGGTAGGTCTACTCTGTCATATGGGGTCACTGTGAGTCAAAATCGACTTGATGGCACCTAGCAACAACCCCTTCCCTTTATAAATGAACCACTAGTATTACATTCATGTTAAACAAGCAAGATTAGGATGATGCCTTGGAAAAACAAAACGCAGACCGGGATTGAAGGAAAAGGGGAAAAAAAATCTAGGGCCGGAGAATACCTGAAATACCTAGCAAGGATTTCAAGTAAGAAGGAAGAGGTATGTGTGATTTATTGAAAAAGAGATTTGAAAGATAAAAAGAAGCTTCTACCAAACATTCAAAGACCTCACACTGGTACCAGTCAAACCATTTTGGAGCAAAGAAAAAGAAGGAATACTCCTCAATTCGTTCTAGGAAGGCAGCATAACCCTGATACCAAAACCAGGCAAAGACACCTCAAAAAAAGAAAATTACAGACCAGTATCTCTCATGAATATAGAAGCAAAAATTCTCAACAAAATTCTAGCCAATAGAATCCAGCATCACAGAAAAAAAATAATATATCGTGACTGTCTTAGTCATCTAGTGCTGCTATAACAGAAATACTACAAGTGGTTGACTTTAACAAACAGAAGTTTATTCTCTACAGTCTAGTAGTCTAGAAGTCCAAATTCAGGGCGGCAGCTCCAATGGAAGGCTTTCTTTCTGTGTTGGCTCTAGGGGACGGCCCTTGTCATCAATCTTCCTCTGGCCAAGGAGTTTCTCAAGCGCAGGGACCCTGGGTCCAAGGGCCATGCTCTGTTCCCAATGCTGCTTTCTTGGTGGTATGAAGTCCCCATGTCTCTACGCTCATTTCTCTCTTTTATACTTCAAAAGAGACTGGTTTAAGACACTATTTAATCTTGTAGATCTCATCAATATAACTGCAGCTAATCCGTCTCATCAACATCATACAGATACAATTTATATCACACAGGGAAATCATATCAGACAAAATGGTAGACAATCACACAATACTGGGAATCATGACCTAGCCAAATTGATACATATTTTGGGGGGACACAATTCAATCCATAACAATGACCAAGTGGGATTCATATGAGGTATGCAAGGATGGTTCAACACTAGAAAATCAATCAACATAATCCACCACATAAATAGAACAAAAGAGAAGAATCACATGATCATCTCAATCAACCCAGAAAAGTCATTTGATAAAGTCCAACAACCATTTCTGATAAAAACTCTCAACGAAATAGATATAGAAGGGAAATTCTTGAACATAATAGAAAGTATCTATAAAAACGAACAGCCAACATCATTCACAACAGCGAGAGGCTGAAAGCATTCCCCCTGAGAACAGGAAAAAGACAAGGATGCCCTTTATCACCACCCCTATTTAACATTGTGCTGAAAGTCCTATCTATAGCAATAAGCCAAACAAAATAAATAAAGACATCCAAATTGGAAGGGAAGAATTAAAGCTATCCCTATTCTCAGATGGTTTGATACTATACATAGAGAACCCCAAAGATTCCACAAGAAAACTAATGGGACTAACAAAAAGATTCAGCAGAGTAGCAGGATACAATCAATATACAAAAATCAGTTGGATTTCTGTACATTAACAAGGAGAACTTCGAAAGCAAATCAAGAAAACAATACCATTTATAATAGCCACTAAAAAAAATAAAATACGTACGAATAAATCTAACTGGGGCATAAAAGACCTATACAAAGAAAAATACAAAACACTATTGTAAGAAACTGAAAGAGACCTACATAAATGGAAAAACAGACAATGCTCATGAATAGAAAGACTCAACATTGTGGAAATGTTAGTTTTACCCAAAGCAATTTACAGGTATAATAAAATCCCAATCCAAATACTAATAGCATTCTTTAACAAGATGGAAAAACTAATCAACTGTATATGGAAAAAAAAATAGGCCCCAGATTAAAAAAAAAAAAAAAAGCATTATTGAAGAAAAACAAGAAAGTAAAAGGCCTCATACTGCCTGATCTCAGAACCTACTATACAGCCGTGGTAGTCAAAATAGTCTGATACTGGTACAATGACAGACACATAGACCAGTGGAACAGAACTGAGAACCCAGACATAAATTCATCTACTTATGGACAACTACCCCCATGCACCTGTCAGTTTGTCATATGGTGGGTGCTTGCATGTTGCTGTGGTGCTGGAAGCTATGCCCCGGTGTTCAAATACCAGCAGGGTCACCCATGGTGGACAGATTTCAGCTGAGCACCCAGACTAAGACAACCTAGGAAGAAGGACCTGGCAGTCTACTTCTGAAAAGAATTAGCCAGTGAAAACCATATGAATAGCAGCAGAACATTGTCTGATATAGTGCTGGAAGATGAGCCCCTCGGGTTAGAAGGCACTCGAAACACAACTGAGGAAGAGTTGCCTCCTCAAAGTAGTCGACCTTAATGACATGGATGGAGTCAAGCTCTCAGGACCTTAACTTGCTGATGTGGCATGACTCAAAATGAGAAGAAACAGCTGCAAACAACCATTAATAATCAGAACCTGGAATGCACGAAGTATGAATCTAGGAAAATTGGAAATTGTCAAAAATGAAACGGAACGCATAAACATCGATATCCTAGGAATTAGTGAGCTGAAATGGACTGGTACTGGTCATTTTGAATTGGACAAGCATATGGTCTACTATGCCAGGAATGACAACTTGGAGAGGAATAGCATTGCATTCGTCATCGAAAAGAACATTTCGAGATCTGTCCTGAAGTACAACGCTGTCAGTGATAGGATAATATCCATACACCTACAAGGAAGACCAGTTAATACAAAGATTGTTCAAATTTATGAACCAACCACTAAGGCCAATGATGAAGAAATTGAAGATTTTCACCAACTTCTGCAGTCTGAAATTGATGGAACATGCAATCAGGATGCACTGATAATTACTAGTGACTGGAATGCTAAAGTTGGAAACAAAGAAGGATCAGTAGTTGGAAAATATGGCCTTGGTGATAGAAACAATGCCGGAGACCACGTGATAGAATTTTGCAGCAAGATCAACAACTCCTTCACTGCAAATGCCTTTTTTCACCAACATAAACGGTGACTATTTTTTTTATACACGTGGCTCTCGCCAGATGGAATACACAGGAATTAAATCAACTACATCTGTGGAAAGAGACAATGGAAAAGCTCAATATCATCAGTTGGAACAATGCCGGGGGCTACCTGCAGATCAGACCATCAATTACACATATACAAGTTCAAGCTGAAACTGAAGAAAATGAGAACAAGCCTCCAAGAGCCAAAGTACGATGTTGACTATATCCCACCTGAATTTAGAGACCGTCTCAAAAATCGATTTGATGCATTGAAGACTAATGACCAAAGACCAAAGAAGTTGTGGAAGGACATCATACATAAAGAAAGCAAGAAATCATTAAAAAGACAGGAGAGAAAGAAAAGACCTAAATGGATGTCAGAAGAGACTCTGAAACTTGCTCTTGAATGTTGAGTAGCTAAAGCAAAAGGAAAAAATGAATAAAAGAACTGAACAGAATATTTCAAAGAGTGGCTCGAGAACACAAAGTAAAATATTACAATGACAAAGACCTGGAGATGGAAAACTGAAAGGGAAGAACACACTCGGTATTTCTCAAGATAAAAGACCTGAAGAAAAAATTTAAGCCTCAAGTTGCAATACTGAAGGATTATACAGGGAAAATATTAAATGACATAAAACCCACAACAACCAACTGCCGTAGAGTTGATTCCAACTCATAGCGACCCTATAGGACAGAGTAGAACTGCCCCGAAGGGTTTCCAAGGAGTGCCTGGAGGATTTGAACTGCCATCCTTTTGGTTAGCAGCTGTAGCACTTTAACCACTACACCACCAGTGTTTCCATTAAACGACATAGGAAGCATCAAAAGAAGGTGGAAGGAACACACAGAGTCATTATACCAAAAAGAATTGGCTGACGTTCAACCATTTCAGGAGGTAACATATGATCAGGAACCAATGGTACTGAAGGAAGAAGCCCAAGCCACACTGAAGGCTTTGGCAAAAAACAAGCCTTCAGGAATTGAGATGTTTCAACAAATGGATGCAGCACTGGATGTGCTCACTAGTCTATGCCAAGAAATTTGGAAGACAGCTGCCTGGCCAACCAACTGGAAGAGATCCATATTTATGCCTATTCCAAAGAAAGGTGATCTAACCAAATGTGGAAATTAGCAAACAATAGCATTAATGTCACATGCAAGCAAAATTTTGTTGAAGATCATTCAAAAGTAGCTGCGGCAATATATCAACAGGGAACTGCCAGAAATTCAAGCTGGATTTAGAAGAGGACGTGGAGCCAGGGATACCATTGATGATGTCAGATGGCTCCTGGCTGAAAGCAGAGAATACCAGAAAGATGTTTACCTGTGTTTTATTGATTATGCAAAGGCATTCAACTGTGTGGATCATAACAAATTATGAATACCATTGTGGAGAATGAGAATTCCAGAACACTTAATTGTGCTCATGAGGAGTCTACACGTGGATCAGGAGGCAGGTGTTCAAACAGAACAAGGGGATAATGCACGGTTTAAAGTCAGGAAAGGTGTGTGTCAGGGCTGTATCTTTTCACCATACTTATTCAATCCGTATGCAGGAGAAGCCTCAATCCTGAACCACAGACTTGGGATGTTCCAGCCTCTACAACTGTGTTAGCCATTTCCTTGATATAAATCTATCTATATATATTTATATGCCTTACTAATCTTGCTTCTCTAGAGAACCCAGCCTAATACAGGTGGTAAACTCCTTGAGAGTGAGGTAGGAAACTTTGTTGTTGTTGTTAGGTGCCGTCGAGTCAGTTCCGACTCAGAGTGACCCTATGCACAACAGAACGAAACACTGCCTGGTCCTGCGCCATCCTTACTATCATTGTTATGCTTGACCCCATTGTTGCAGCCACTGTGTCAATCCACCTTGTTGAGGGACTTCCTCTTTTCCGCTGACCCTGTACTTTGCCAAGCATGATATCCTTCTCCAGAGACTGATCCCTCCTGACAATATGTCCAAAGTATGTAAGACGCAGTCTCACCATCCTTGCTTCTAAGGCGCATTCTGGTTGTACTACTTCCAAGACACATTTGTTCATTCTTCTGACAGTCCATAGTATATTCAATATTCTTCGCCAACACCACAATTTAAAGGGGTCAACTCTTCTTCGGTCTTTCTTATTCATTGTCCAGCTTTCACATGCATATGATGCGATTGAAAATACCCTGGCTTGGGTCAGATGCACCTTAGTCTTCAGGGCGACATCTTTGCTCTTCAACACTTTGAAGAGGTCCTTTGCAGCAGATTTACCCAATGCAATGCATCTTTTGATTTCTTAACTGCTGCTTCCATGGCTGTTGATTGTGGATCCAAGTAAAATGAAATCCTTGACAACTTCAATCTTTTCTCCATTTATCTTGATGTTGCTCATTGGTCCCGTTGTGAGGATTTTTGTTTTCTTTATGTTGAGATGCAGTCCATACTGGAGGCTGTGGTCTTTGATCTTCATTAGTAAGTACTTCAAGTCCTCTTCAATTTCAGCAAGCAAGGTTGTGTCATCTGCATAACGCAGGTTGTTAATGAATCTTCCTCCAATCCTGATGCCCCATTCTTCTTTATATAGTCCAGCTTCTCGGATTATTTGTTCAGCATACAGATTAAATAGGTATGGTGAAAGAATACAACCCTGACACACACCTTTCCTGACTTTAAACCAATCAGTATCCCCTTGTTCTGTCCAAAAAACTGCCTCTTGATCTAGGAAGAAGGACCCGGCAGTCTACTTCTGAAAAGTATTAGCCAGTGAAAACCTTATGAATAGCAGGAAACTTTGCATCCCCATAAACCAAAACCAAATCTGTTGCCATCAAGTTGATTCCAACTCATAGTGACCCTTTAGGACAGAGTAGAACTGCCCCACAGTGCTTCCAAGGGGCAGCTGGTAGATTCAAACTGCTGACCTTTTGGTTAACAGCTGAATGATTAACCACTGTACCACTAGGGCTCCTGCATCCCCATACCAACAGCCAACCAACCCGTTGCCACCCAGTCGATTCTGACTCATAGTGACCCTATCAAACACCTGATATAAACAGGTTGGTTTTAAAACATTGTTTCTTGGATTATTTCATTACCATTTGTATTTTTTCTTAAATTTATTGGAAAGCTACACAAACCCTTTCAGGCTATAAATTGAGGTCGCTGGGGAATTCTACTGTCTACACATAGTGTAGAATGTAATGTAAGGTACCTGGTCGCTTGCATTTCTAACAAGTTACAAACGATGCTAATGCTGCTGGTCCAGGAACCCCACTTGGAGAACCACCACTCTCACAAATTCACACCTGCTTCTACTTTTTAAAATTAATTCTTGGTTATGAAGGTATTTTGTTTTGTTTTGTTTTCATAATACCTGTGTGCATGTCATTATTCAACCAACCTCATTCTTTAATCTGTCATCCCTTTCTTAGTTATACCAGACTGCATATAACCACTTCTGCCCAGTGGAGCTGTTTTGATGTACAATGCTGGCAAAACCAATTCTCAGCTGCTAAGAATATTTTAAATGTGGAGGTCGAATTGTCAGTAGAATCCTGTGGAGGTGGATTTAATGCCAAGAAGATAGATAGATATAAAATCGGCATTTCGATTAGCTACTTTGCTAAATTTTAGTAACACAAATTCTCTTAATCTTGGAGGTCCGATTAAAACACAAATAAGTGAAGAAATCGCTATTGTTAACTAAGTCCATTTTGCATATTTATTACTATCCCTTTTAATTTGTAAAAGCATATCAGTCTGCGTAATGAAATCTATTCTCTACTTGCTAGGGCATTGATTTTGCCTCTTGGCAAGCTATATTAGATGTAGATAAAATTTTTTTTTTTTTTTTTTATCTATAGCTAACGTGAATTCAGTAACAGCTTACCTACATTTGTAGAAAATACAAGAAACTTTGAAAAAGTCTGTGATCATTTTTCACAATCCGAAAATCTTAACTTATTTTTTCACTCCACCAAAACAAAACTTTAACTATAAAAAAAACTGAAAAAAGAAATGTTGTATGTTGTTGGATTGGGTACTATATTAGGTCTACTAACTGTTTTTATATTTATTCAGAATCATCCCTTGCACAATCATGTACCTAAAAAAAGAGAGAGAAATCCCTGAAAAAAGAGAATACAATACAAATCAGCTGGGGATGGGAGTTTGAGGATAGAGCAGTTCTGAAACATGAGGACTATTTGGTTCCCAAGAAGATAACCACATAATCATCACCAGGCTTTGGGACTGTTGAGGAAGGGGAGTAGGAAGAGGGTACACAAAATGGGATTAAAAAAAGACTAATAAGTGGATATTTAGGTATAACAGATTAAAATGTATCATGTTCACAATTTTGCAGTCCAGCCTGGGAGGAACTAAGGTAGAAAATATGAAAATCAAATTTCTTATTTTTCATTTTTTCATAAGGTCATGTAAAATTACAGAAGACAAAGTTAAAACTAGATAACCCAAAAAAAAAACCAGTGCCATTGATAAAAACTAGATATCTCACTTTAATCCTCTATGGATTTGTTAAAGAGAACCATCTCCATGTTTCCAGTGGCATGAATAATTTAACATTGTTTGCAGTGTTTATATTTGATAAGGACTACAAAGCCTATTCATTCATTTATTCAACAGAGATTTATTATGCAATCTCTATGCACCAAGTGGTTAAGAGCTATGGCTGTTAACCAAAAGACCGGCAGTTCAAATCCAGCCGCTCCTTGGAAACCCTGTGGGGCAATTCTACTCTGTCCTGTAGGGTCACTGAGTTGGAATCTACTTGATGGCAATGGGGTGGGTTGGTTGGTTGGTGGGTGGGTGCATGGGTGGGTGGTTGGTTGGTTGGTTGGCTGGTTGGTTTTTTAACGTGCTAAGTGAGGAGACCTGGTGGCACAGTGGTTAAGTCTTTTCCTGCTAACTGAAACGTCAATGGTTTAAATTCACCAGCCACCCTGAGGGAGAAAGATGTGGCAGTTTGCTTCTGTAAAGGTTTACAGTTCTGGAAACCCTATGGAGAAGTTCTACTCCATCCTATCAGGTTGCTATGAGTCGGAATTCAACTCCATGGCAATGGGTTTGGTTTTGGTTTATGCACCAAGTGTTAAGTGAATGAAATACAGTCGTGAACGTGTAGCCCGTGCTCAGCCTGATGGTTAAGCAAAAAACAATAGCAATTAGCAAAAAAAAAAAAAGTGTTGACTATGCAAACAGAAGTACATGGAGCTATGACATGATGTAGCAAGGGTTCGTAATTCTGGTCAAAATATCTGGATCCTCCTCCCAAATTTATGGAATCTTATTTTAGAATTTAACTTAAACTACATGCGAAAAATGAATCTAGCCTATATATTCTTTTTTCTTTAGTAGAAACTAAAGAGGAGAAATGTGTCCCTATAATCTTAAAAAAACATGAAGCTATTTTCCCTTTCAACGGAGGAAGTAGGGGGAAGCTTTAGATAACTAATTGTTCTGTGATTGATTGATAGTTTCCCTCCTGTGGCTACCTACAGCCGGGATGACATGCATTGTACACACAACAGGAGGTAAGAGAGTCAATCAGTTAGAGGAACAATTAGTTCCAGTTTCTACAATTTATTTGAGGTTGCAGATGAAATTGTCTGAAAATATTAAGAGCTTTAAAGAGCAGTGATGAAACCTAAAGAAATTAATTTATATTCAAATTTTAGAGGCAGATGCTTAGTTGAGGCTGCTCTTCCACAGACAGGTGATGTTAATGCAATAACAATTACAGTTTGGCAGCAATTAATAAATAGACTGTCAAAACCAGTCAAGCTGTATTCATGGTTTTGGAAGACTGCTGATTTTAGCTTTGACATGATGTGTTCCTGAAAAACTCAACATTATTAATTAATTTAGAATATGCAGTTCTGCAACTTC
Organism: Elephas maximus indicus; assembly: GCF_024166365.1. Classification (NCBI taxonomy): domain Eukaryota; kingdom Metazoa; phylum Chordata; class Mammalia; order Proboscidea; family Elephantidae; genus Elephas; species Elephas maximus. The sequence goes on from NC_064822.1 coordinate 141,535,751, forward strand.
CCTTCCATGGGTCTTAGATTAGAAATTCTGGGACCAAAGCCTCAGTGCAACCTGTTAGTTCTGCAACTTCCCTTCCATGGGTCTTAGATTAGAAATTCTGGGACCAAAGCCTCAGTGCAACCTGATATCGTCTTTGGAGTCCAATACCAAAAACCAAACCCACTGCCACTGAGTCAATTCTGACTCCTAGTGACCCTATAGGACAGAATAGAACTGCCCCATTGGGTTCCCAAGGCTGTAAATCTTTTGAAAGCAGATAGCCACATCTTTCTCCTGAGGAGTGGCTGGTGGGTTCAAATCATCATTTTGGTTAGTAGCCAAGTGTTTTAACCACAGCACCACCAGGTCTCTTTTTGGGGTCCAATGGATATATTTAATTGGTACTTGTATTTTTTTTTTTTTTTTTGTATTTAGAGAAATGCAATATGTAGGAATATTCTAAGATTTCTGAGAGTGATGTACCTACAACCACAAAAACATGAGTCAACCTGGAGTGAAATAATTTGGGAAGAGTCACATAGAATTCTAGATTTAGCTTTTGTTGCAACATCAGGGTTTAAAATTTGGGGTAGGAATAGAAATCAGAGTGGACCAAAGGTGATGGCCTAGCTCTGAGTGAACTTGAAGTTTTGTCTTATGCAGAATAACCTAGGAGTCTGAGCCTGGTGAGGGACCAAGATCCCTCTGGGCCAGAGAATGAGAAAGCTGAAAGGAATAAAAATAGTTAGGAACTGTCTTAGTTATCTAGAGCTGCTATAACAGAAATACCACAAGTAGGTGGTTTTAGCAAACAGAAATTTATTCTCTCACAGTTTAGGAGGTTATGTCTGAAATCAAGGTGCCAGCTCTAGGGAAAGGCTTTCTGTGTGTCAGCTCTGGGGGAAGGTCCTTATCTCCTTTCAACAACTGTGAGCCAAGCATTCCTTGGAGATCTCCATGTGTCTTGTCATCAATCTTGCCCTGAGTCTAGGAGAGTCTCAGTACAGGGAACCTAGATCCAAAGGTTATGCTCTGCTTCCCGCTCTTCTTTCTTGGTGGTAGTAGGTCCTTCTCTCTGCTCACTTCCCTTCCTTTTTATCTCTTGTAAGATAAAAGGCAATGCAGGCTACACCCCAAGGAAACTCCCCTTACATAGAATCAGGCCTGTGACTTGAGTAAGGATCTTACATCTACCCTAATCCCCTTACAACTGATTGGCTGATCACATCAGATCACATCATGGGGGATGATTACATCATTACATAACTGGCAAACCACTAAGAATCTTGGCCTAGAGAAGGTGACACATATTCTGGGGGGATACAACTCAAACCATGACAGGAACCTTTCATTTAAAACATTGAAAACCAGCAAGCCATTCAAGAACTTTAATATAAATGCTATTTCTTTTAAAGCAAGATACAAAATGATGTTAAAAGCCATAATTTAATCTAGTTTAGAGTTTAGGGATTAGCCTATCCTTTCTCAGTAATGAGCAAAGCTACCTCAGCCAACAATGTAAATCCTTAATCAGTTTCACATATCTACTAGTTTGTCCAGTCTTCAGTAAAGGAAAAAATGGAATACTGATTTAACATGTGTGTACGTATGTTATTTAAAACCCAAACACATTCTAAGATAAATGCTCTAGAGTTACTCAAATTTCATCCCTCTGAGAAAAGTTATATTTATTTTAAAGACAGCACTGTTACTTTGATGAATAAGAATAAGTAATCTTTTCAATGAATACAGATACATCAGTCAAGAAATAAGGAATGCGAATAAAACATTACTATCACTCAGGAAAACAAGACAATCCTAACAGGGAAAAGTAATTCTAAATATCAAATCTATTTCTAGACCAAAATAGGAAAGAATTCATCCCATCTCATGTAAGCTTTCCTTAACAATCAATAAAAATCTTACAGAAATTTGTTATAAAATTCCATTTAGCAATTTAATTCTAGGAATAAACTATGAGGAAAAGCGAATTGATATTCTCAACTCTGTCTTTGGTGGTTTAATCCTCATATCAACTTTTATGTTCTAATTAATTTTACTAATCTCTTTAGTTGATGCATAAGTAAATCAGAACCAGGCAGGAAAAAATCCATCTATTGCAAGAACAGTGGTAGGAAATTTTTAATTCAGAAGTGACCCACAACTAGCAAAATGAATTTGTCAGCATTGCTTTGTGTTCTTGTTAATATTGTAATTTTGGTTTTACTGTTCTTCATAGAGCAAAATGCTTCACCGTTAATCTCTATAGTACTTTTGTTTCTAAGCTCTCTATAAGACATTAATTTGGCAGTAGCTAAATATCTGAATATAAATTGATTTTATGAAATACACAGAAAACAAGTATTTTATTGATATAAATGGTTTCTTTATTTGTAGAATTATACTAAAAGTTATTTTGGAACAGCATGAGCCGTCTCTGGATGATATTAGAATTTCATGCCTAAATCAAGTTGAACACTAATTTTTATATGAGTTTTTTTCTTAGGCAGTAGCATAAAAGTCTGCAGTTGGAAGTAAACGTCCAGGGAATGAGGCTATAGATAAACACTTGAAGAAACAAGATGTAAGTGTGAAAAATGACAGAATGATTATGAGGGAAGAAATTCAATGAATTCTCTCTCCTTCATTCTTATGCATAAAGAATATACTTAAATTTAAGGACTTTAGTCATTTTCTTTCCATTTGGCTGATAATGCCAGGATACTCGGGTCTGAATTACACATATAGCAGAATATGCCCAGACAAAATGGAGACGGTCCGTTGTAAAAAGGGGAGTCTGCATGAATATTGGGAACTACAAACCTTGTACTGTGATATTCTGGTATCAATATCCGGGCTTCCACGGACAAGAAAGAAGTCTCAAGGGCAGTGGAGACTCTTGCTTTTGTTCCTTTGATTCTCTTCAATGCCACACCATTTCACCTCAAAATACTGTTTTCTCATTCAGAATCTTATTCAGTCTCTGAGGATGGACTTCTACAAAGCCATCTTAATCAGCTGATTTCTACTGTCTTTCTTCTCTCTAACACCCTCTGCAAAATTCTTAGCTTGCTATCATGAATAACACCATGATTTTGCAGCTACACGCTCCCTTCTTTCAGCATTGAATGCTCTATATCCATTTTCTCTCTACCAGCTGCCTTCTCTCTCTCCACTGTCAGCATTTTGTGATGAAAATGATTCAGTAACAATTTGTGCCCAACATTCTCTAGGCTTTATATTCACTCAGGCCTTGAAGCAGTCCTCCATTCTTAGAGTAGAAAATGGCCTATCTCCTCTTCAAATACTAATTCTCTTCAAAATTGAACTTAATCAGATCAAAAAATCAAAACTCAGAAAGGCATCCAAATCCCACCCATGATAAAAAATAGGAAAATAAAGAATCGTGGGTAAATTCATCTAAATTTACCCAAGTTTTTATGTTCCACTGCCTCATAACAGAGCTTATGCTAAGTATTGCAGATACAAATATGAATAAGACTGTATCCTAAAACTCAAGGGCCTCAGAGTCTGGTGGGTGAAATAAATATGTAAGCAAATAATCATGACATAATTTTGGAAATACAATGACAATGCATAAAAGTCCTAATCTTTTCCCTTTCCCATTAAAAATGGGGAGGAGGGATTTACTTAAGAAAAGAGGGCGTGAAGCATTTTCATTAGAAATATACACAAGACTTCTGCTCCTGGTGGCATATTAACAATAAGAGGTTATTTATGCTACCTTCCAAAAGCAACAGAAATGGTAGAAGATATAAAAATAAAAGGCATGAAGGACAGAAAACATGGGACAACTAGAAAGTAACTTAACAAATGAGAAATTCTGAGGAGCTTCCAAAAGATAGAAAGCATTTTATAATTATTGTTAAAAAATACCAGGTCTGAGAAAATTGCCATCCAAAAGTACATGGGAGGAATGTGCTCCAGAGATAGGGGCCATTTCTCCCAGCTGAACCTGGATATTTTAACAAATTGCCCAAGAATTTCTGCCTGGAGAGTAATTAACAATTTTTCGTAATTACTGTCTGGAGTATAATTTTTTAACAGAGAATGGCCTACTCATAGCTAAACAAGTCTGGTTCCAGTTTAGATAGAGGTGCTAACACTGAGTCATGTGGGGAGGTGTTTAGGACCTAAACAGATGCAAAGCAGAGTACTCTAAATCTCAAAGGGTGTAGGGAAGAAGGGTAGGAATATTTGAAATTTGATAAATCTGAACATATATTTAGATCTTATTCCATACAGAAAGATGAACAGCCTCCATCAAGGAACGGTCAAAAATAACTTCATTTCTTTATGGTTCTAATTCATGTTGCTATGGAACCAAAGGGTGCTGAGGTAGAGCAGTGGCCAGAAAAGCCTGCCCATATTCTAGGATATGGAGTTCAATGTGACAGACTCAGAAAATTGGTTTCTAAAGTCATCTTCCAGTATGACTCACACTAATCAATTCACTAGTGACTAATGTATAAACCAGAATGCCGATATTTGTTTAGGGACAAGATATAGCATCCTCTTACCTGTGCATTCTCTCCTAATAGAGAAATCTACATGGCAAACTACACTGTACTGACTTTCACCGAATCAGGATAGGAGGAGTTCCATGCATACAGCTCTGTTATAGTGATACATTGGCTACAGGAACAAGACATCATCATCTTCACAAGCATTGCATTAACATAATACTATTAACTACCACTGAGTTTCTGCTATGTGCTTATTCACGTATTATCTTATTTAATCCCATAATACATGTATGAATCATACATTATTATACTTCTGAACAGTGGCTCAGAGTGCAATGTGCTCTTGTTCTTGTAGCTAAGAAAAGATAAGTGTCAGAACTGAGACCCCTTCCCTTGATGAATTCTATCATTTCTTTTTCTGACACTGCAATTCCTACATTTGATTATGAATTATTTTCTTTAGGTATGTTATTACTCTTTTTAACTTTGCAACTTTAAACTTTCTAATAGAGCTATTAAAAAAAAAAAAAAAAAACCACTGCCACTGAGTCAATTCCAACTTAGAGTGACCCTGTAGGATAGAGTAGAAGTGACCCCACAGGGTTTCCAAGGCTGTAAATCTTTCCAGATGCAGACTGCCACAACTTTCTGCCGTGGAGGGAGTGATAAGTTTGAACAGCCAACCTTTCACTTTGCAGCCAAGTGCTTTAACCGCTGCACCACCAAATAGAGCTATAGTTTCCTTCTTTTTTTTTATTTTCCTACTTCTAACCTGGAGAATTCTCCAACTTTAAGTTGCCTTTGTAAAGCTCCCAAATTAAAATAATTTCAATTTACAATGTAGTGATACTTTGCTAACATCCTTGCTTGCTTGCTTTTTTTTTTTTTTTAAGCATAAAATTTTGACACAATCCTTTGGCTTTATTTTATTTTATTTTTTTACTGTTGATTTTGTCTTTCATTGCGAAAGCCCCTGAGTGGTTTGCATGAGCAATACCTCCGGTAAATAGGTGGAATTTTATTAAGTCATATCTCCTAAATTATTCTATATTTCACTTTCTATAATACAGGGTGACTTTTAGCTGATTGAAATCAGCACTCATATTTTGTTCATGCAATCAGTATACTTTAATCTTAGTAAAAATATTAGTTTATCTGTAGTATAATATTCAGTCATGAATTTGTAATAGCATGCCGTCACTCCAAATGTCTCTTTAGTCGGTTGGAATATTAAGATTCAGCTACTGTTACCACCTGTTTTAAGGAAAAGTAGACGCATGTTAATGACATGGAATAAGAAACATTTGGCTAAACACAAACATTCTTTTTTTTTCACAACAGAAGCATTGCAGTTTGCAATGATGACAAACTTGGGATTCTAGTTATCAGCAATCTTGAGCTACACATTGGTGAACATTGCAAACCGTCCTTGTATCTGCTGTTTTACAATAAGTTAGAAGTGAGTTCTATTTAATTCTTAAAAATTATAATTATGTGATATTTTGAGATTAAAAGTCATCTCACAACTTTCAAAGAGAAAGCATGGAGCATTCAGTACAAGTACTTGAAATCATTTTTCAGTTTCATTTAATATATCATAATATCAAATTATTGATCAAGAAGTTTGCTGTCATGGATTGAATTGTGTCCCCCAAAAATATGTGTCAACTTGGTTAGGCCGTGAGTCCCAGTATTGTGCAGTTGTCCTCCGTTTTGTGATTGATGTAATTTTCCTATGTGTTGTAAATACTAATTTCTGTCTGTGATTAATGAGGCAAGATTAGATTATGTTAAAGAGGATTAGGGCAATAGGTAACACCCTTACTCAGGTCACATCCCTGACCCAATGTAGAGGGAGTTTCCCTGGGGTTTGGCCTGCATCACTTTCTATCGTACAAGAGATAAAAGGAAAGGGAAGTGAGCAGAGAGATGGGGACCTCATACCACCAAGAAAGCAGTGCCAAGAGCAGAGTGCATCCATTGGACCCGGGGTTGCTGTGCAGAGAAGCTCCTAGGCCAGGAGAAGATTGATGACAAAGGCCTTCCTCCAGAGCCAACAGGGAGAGAAAGCCTTCCCCTAGAGCAGACACCCTAAATTCAGACTTCTAGCTTACTAGATTGTGAGAAAATAAACTGTTTGTTGAAGCCATAAACTTGTGGTATTTCTGTTATAGCAGCACAAGATGACTAAGACATTTAGAAAAAAGACTAAAGAGATGAGAGGACTGCCTATAAAATGACTTTACATCAATGAAATTATAATGTCTATAATTAATGACTATAAAATGAAGAGGCAATTTAACTCTAGGTATTGCTCTTGCCAGCGAAGTCAGCATACCTGTTTCTAATGCAAATAAGAATGTATTTATAGATCATGCTTCAAAAAGCAAACCATTATATTCAATTCCTTCTTTGAAGATCCAAGGTGCAAAATGAGGTACATTCATCAGTCTTACCATTTAGCCACTGAGATGGAAGTGGCATTAAGTCCAGCCGTTGGCCAAAATGAAAGTAACAGAGAATGATCTTTTATCAAAGTTACTGTTTTCACAATGATGCTTAAATGTGAGATGGTGACTAAATAATATTTTATAGGAAACCTGTTCTTAAGCCTACTTTGTTAAAGTGGTTGTGTTCTAGGTTTATTAAGAGGAAAGAAAAGACATGAAAACTTTTCATTGATGTATTCCTAATTTTATCAAAGCTCAACTTGCTGGAGAATCAGAAGAGAAACAGTTTCTTATTAAGAGACAAATGCAAAGATGATGGAGAAGGGGAAAAGAAAAAGAAAAGGAACCTACTAAGAAACACATGGAGATAATATCACGCCACAGTCACAATAGTGTTTCCAACTTCCAAATATTCATTCCAATCATCGACTCCCCCGATTTACTTCTAAAGTACTCCTAATAACTCAAGGTACACTGTTCCCTCACTCACACCCTTTGACTAATGATGGACACAATAGAACAGCATTCAATTTGAACACAATGTACAAAATTGAGATCTTACCTGGACCTTTCAAGTCTTTTAAAAATTAGATGAAACTAATCACAAAATAAATTTTCTTGTATTTCAGATCAATTCAATTTATATTTATCAAGTATCCTTACATACAGGGCAGTGCACTTCAAAATAATTTACACAATGTATGGAAGACATAGCCTTGTTCTAAAATAGGAGAAAATGTAGTGATTGCTCTTAGACCTATTGAGAATCAAAAAGTAGAGATCAAAGGCACACGGAGGTAAAAGGCACTACCAAGAAGACAAGTTGGCATAGCATAATAGAAAATTAAGCCTATCAAAAAAAAAAATCTAATTTTTTATTGTGGAAATTAGATTATAAATAATGTGTATGTGCTACCTTTTGGCTGCAAGCAACAAATGCAATACAAAGTGTATTAAACCATCAAGAAGATGTATTATCTCTTCTTACAAGAAGTTCTAAGATATGGTGCTCCAAGAGTTAAATCAATAAAGCAGATCAACACCATCATGAAGGACATGGTTTCTTCCAACTTTCAGCTCTGCCACCCATAAAGCATCAGCTTTCTCCTTCACTAGCTTCCCTCGTGACCACAACATGGCATCAAACAGTTCCAGGTACCACATGCAAACACAACCAACACTCAGCAGAAGAGATGTTGCTTCCTGTGTATATATTTTTAAGAGTTAGAAAAACTTTTCCAGAAGTCATCCATCGTACTTCCCCTTATATCACAATATGTCCAAATTGAATCATCTGCCCTTGCCTAAACCAACCATTGGAAAAATAAAAGAGATTACCAGGATTGATATATAAACTAGTGGTATTTACTCATGATGCAGGAATAAGGTGATCTCCCCAGAAAAGGGATTATCCGAAAAAACATAGATTTTTTTTCTTAACTTAAAATAAACAGCTGTTAGGCAAACAACAGACATAATGATCTTTTTATGATTATTTGTCAGTTGTAGATATTGTTGATTCACATCTCATGTCCCCAAATTAGTTAGTTGACACACAGTAGAAGGTAGCGTTTGAGGAGAAGAATGGGCCAAATGACAACTTTCAATGCTTTGTATTTGATATATTCAAAAACCAAACCAAACCTGTTGCTGTTGAGTCGATTCCAACTCATAGGGACCCTGTAGGACAAAGTAGAACTGCCTCATAGGGTTTCCAAGGAGCGGCTGGTAGGTTTCTGCCACTGACCCTTTGGTTAACAGCCAGGATCTTAACCACTGTACCACCAGGGCTCCTTGGTATATTTAGCATATAAATTTAGTTTCCAGGCCCTGCTATACTCAGATATTTTAAATCTCAACAGTTTTCTGTGTGGTATGTTCTATCAGTGCAGTCTGCCATAATCATTTCTACTAGAGCACGTATCACGTTGAATTTTAACCATCTGTGTGTATGGCTGTGTCCCCATGCATACAGATGGTAAATGAACTACTTGAGAATTACTCACAGTACTAGTATCATGTCAGACACATTGTAGGCACTCAATTTATTCGCTCAGTATTTGTCTATTTGCATATTAGCAAGGCAGAATCCCGTGGACTCTGGAGCTCTCCTATTTCAATCTAAATTCTGGCTTCACTACTTGCTAGCTGTGCAACCTTGGGCAAGTTTTCTCATCTATAGTAGAGGGATAATAATATTGCCTGACTCACGGGTTTTATTTTGTAAGCATTAAATGAGTATAAGTTTGAAGTGCTTATAACTATGTCTGGCTAACAGTGTGGGTTTAATATGTGTTAGCTATTTTTATTTATTAATTTACTAGTTCTAACTGGTGGACTACAGTATTTTCCATCATTGTGTTTACCATAATCTGAACTGTGTATAGATCAGTTTTAAAGCTTTGGTTCACTGTGTGACAAAACAATGACAGTTGGAGCACAGTCAAGCTTAGATTTTCTCTCAAGTGCCCACAGCTCAGAAATAGCAAGAGTTCACAGCAGCATTTCAGCAAAGCATTAGAGTACAGAAATTTCAAATTATTTGTCTGTAACTTCTATAGAAAACATTTTGAGAGTCAATTGGCTTAATCCAGCCATGCAGTATCTCATCAATAACTGCCAAGTGCATTGAGTTTCCTCTTCCTTTACAATAGCTACAGAGAGCTAATTTCAATTAACATTGTGTACAAGGAGTATGGTCCCTGAAAACCATGTCAAATTGATCTATGGCAGATTTCTATTCCATCTCTAGGTTTTTATGTCTACCTTTTCTATCAAAAAAAAAAAAAAGTAGAGAAGGAAGGAGGAAGTAAGGGAGATTCTTCGACCTTACTGTATCGTTTTTAAAATACTACAAAATAGTGAAGTCTTTTTAATGCATCTTAAAAGACTGTTTTGATACCCTTTCTTGACCATGACCCTACCATTTTGACTAAAATAATGGGAGCCTCTGTAAAGCCATATAAATTCCTCATTATTAATAACTATTTTCCACTATTTTTAAATAATTGATAGTTTCTGAAGCTGCAAAGATAAAATGTTTCATTAGTGGAGAAGTGGATGCACAAGAACTGGATTATTTGCAAAACAATGTTGAATTTGTAAATTAATTTTTAAGGGTTTTAGAATTAGCTCTAATATCCCATATTTTCAAGATTTGTTTCTTTATGGTAGGTGAGAAGTACAGGACCTCTTGGTTTTCTGTCTCGGTGTTACAGGAACTCTGTACTTGGGATCTGTAGCTTGGCTTTGTTTTGTTTGTTTCCATTCTTCCATTATTCTCTATGATATAGGCCGGGGGTGGGGGGGGGGAATGTAGCAATGAATATAGTTTTCACTTGGATCATGGATTTATTTTTATTTTAGCTAGTTTTTCTAAAATTTATGTTGACTGCAATTGCTAAGTATACTGTGGAGATTGATCTTCTGGGAAGCATAAACTCAGTTTGCTTAAAAAGTTGATAAAGTTTATTACATTATAATACATTATTTGCAAACAATACCCATGTGTTTGCTTTATTCTCCAGGATGCCTGTATTTCACGTACTCACTCTGTCACCATGAGTCCGAGCTGATTCCACAGCAACTAATAATAGTGAGAAACTATTAGGAGATGCACCATCCTTTTATATGTTACTAAGAAAAAATACTGCCAGCTAAACTGTCATAAATAGTTTCATATCATTTCAAATTTTTATTTTGTACTTATTAAAAGATCTTTCAGACTTATTTAGGCATATTTTATTTTGTGTCACTCTTATGCATATGAGAGAGGAAAATAAAAACAAAATATAGTGGTTAATGAATTCCTAAGACTTCTAAATCTGTTCTCAGCTCAGAGTTAGTGAGACCAACGTTTTGCGACACACTATTATCCTTTGTGTCATCAAGAGTATTGTGATGAAGCATTTCTTTAAATATTGATCCACTGTTGTCAATGGCCATTTTTTTTGGGGGGGGGGCGGGAGGTTTGTCTCCAAAATCTTCTTCCAAGTTGCTTGACTCTCATTCTGCTACTTTTGATATGACATGCTTATAATGGAAGGCTTTCAGACAACAGCTCAGATGCAGAGTCCTTCCTCAAGTGGTCTTGAAATGATTTGTTGTCTGGAACACCAAAAGGAATAAGAACCAGGTTGAGTATGCTCAGGCAAATAGCGTATCTTTACATAAATAATGCTCATGTTAGGGTTTTTTTTTTTGCCAAAGATGCCCCCCTCTCAGTAAAGTATTTTCGTAAGTGTGCTGTGCTACTGTAAAAAAAAATTAGCATCACACTGAAAAAATACCTTGTGGGGAGAGGGTGTAGTTACCAAAATTATATATATATATATATATATAAAACACATGCATTATTTGCATAAAAGTATGGCAACAACTAATTCTCACAGGCAGTGGTAGTAAGATGCCATCAATTGTAAGACAATCCACATTTCAGAGAAGAAAAAATGTGGGAAAAAAAGATATTGTGAAAAAAAATGTATATTCAGTTAACTAGTTTTAATCGTTCAATTGTCTGTCAGTCTCTATCGCATTTTTGTAAGCTTAAATGATAGGAGCCCCACATCACTCTATCATCAGTTTTATCCCTGTTACACATGTGTGCATCTAGTTACGGATGCAGAACAAAGACTTAGTAAAGGAATTCACCACCTCTGGCTATAAAAATAGATGTTCTAGAAGCTAACAAGACTAGTGAACCCACATAGTATGTTTCACTTATTATGCTTTCTTGACTTCAAGGTACAGATACTCATATTACCATCAAGTATTAGTATTTGAAACTCAAACACTGAAACTTGGAGCTGAAAAACCAGGCCGGAGAAAGCAGGGTAAATGCATGGATAACATTGCAAGTGGTTACTGATGTCAGCCCTGCAGTGAGGCAGACAGATGTTTGTAGAATCCTGGCTCCACCATTTACTAATTCCATGGCTGTGAGTATGTCTCTTTCCTCTTTATGCCTCAGTTTCCATACATTATATCATAGCTCAAATCCCTGAATGACAGCATCTTACTGGCCTAACTCACCTTTTTATGCCAAACAGTGTCATTGGCCTTGGCCAGTGAGTTGCCGTTGAATCAAGTATCATCCCACCTTAAATCCACTGTGACTATGGCCCTAGGATATGGTCATACAATCTACTCTTTCCCGTAACTGGAGCCTGTGAGCTGGACAATTTTGCTGAGGAGCTATGGAAGAAAAAGCAGTGGGATTAACATCCTGAGGACACCCCATCTACCACCTGAAAGATCCAGAGTCAGGTCCCTCTCTCCTCAGGAAAAAAAAAAAGAGAGAGTTAAAAAAAAATAGATATAAACAAGTTAGACCAGCTTGGAAATAAACCTAGCAATAATGTTATTTTGACATAGACCTGTATTATATTTTTTAAACAATGAATATTAGGGTGAGATGGGAAAATAATTAAATTCTTAATATAACCAGTCTCCTTCTACTTTTAAGGAAGATGGATCTTGAGGAGTTGTTTTTGCTTGCCTTGGGAAGGCAGGGATGGCAGGGGATGAACGCTGGAGAATCTGAACAAATTGTTCTACAAAAGAAAATGATAGGAAATAATTCACATTAAAAAATATGAAATGTGGAACTAGGTAAATCAAAGTTTTCCAGAGTGTAGGAGTAGCTAGCCATTTAAAATTTTTGACTCCTAGTTTTTAATATATATATATATCTGCCTTTTAAGCTATTCTGCCATTTTGAGCACCTCATATCTGCACCTCTCCTTGCTTAGTTCCTTTGGACCCAAATTTCCTAATTCCTGGTCCTATTTCCTACTTCTTATTCATACTTTCCCATCTGCTTCCTGGCAATCAGAGTCATGTGCCCAATTGTCTAGCTATGTCATGAATATAGTTTTGAGCTGTACTTCACTACCACGGGGGACAGGAGATGCCATAGTGGGCGTATTTGACTTTTCATAATTTCAGGAAGAGGCAGCCCGATAGTGTGAACTGGTGTCTTATTCTCCTTTACTGTGACCCTACACCAAGCATAGAGCTCAGTAAACACTCATTAAGTGTCTGGTATATGATAAATGAGATCTAATAATAAATTATTATCCCTCCCCCATTCTTAGGAAAAAAAGACAAAGATAAGGAGACTAGGAGGGGTTCTGAGAGAGAGAGGAGATTGGAGAATTTTGATCAGAGGGAGATAAGAGAAAGAAAACCAGTATGACTTTAGGAGGCTACATAGAGACAGGTTTGGAAGAAGGGAGAGAGAAGAGATATAGCACCTTTAATAGATCAAGGAAATGGGGGATAATAGAGGTGTCTGAAGGTAATTCTTAGGAAATGCAACTGAACAGCGTACAATATTTTCTCCCTCCTACATTCTTCCAGAACAAATCTGTCTTGGAAGAAGTACAACCAGAATGCTCCTTAGAAGCAAGGATAGCAAGACTACGTCTCACATATTTTGAACATGTTATCAGGAGGGATCAGTCCCTGGAGAAGGACATCATGCTTGGTAAAATAATGGGTCAGTGAAAAAGAGGAAGACCTTCAGTGAGATAGATTGCCACAGCGGCTGCAACAATGGGCTCCAGCCTAGCAACAATTGTGAGGATGGCGCAGGACAGAGCGGTGTTTCATTCTGTTGTGCATATAGGGTCGCTATGAGTCAGAACTGACTCAGTGACACCTAACAACAACAACAAGACATTCTTCCAAAGCACCTTCAGTATAGAAATGTATGTATCTCTTCAATGTTTGTAGTGTGGGATTTGTAGGATTGGAGAAGAAAGTTGATGCTATTCTCAAAGTAAAGCTAAGAAAATCCATTTACATTCAGTTTGCTGAGGTACTTATGAGAGATACTGCATAAGGACCACACTCTTAAGCAAAATTCTCCTAGCTCCTGTTAGAACAATTTTGTTCCTATATGTAGTGGTGTTGTTAGGTGCTATCGAGTCAGTTCCGACTCATAACAACGCGGTGTACGAGAGAATGAAACACTGCCCAGTCCTGTACCATCCTAACAATCGTTGTTATGTTGAACCTATAAAATCAGCAGGGATCTAGAGCGAAAAAAAACAGTATCCAGATGTCTGCGTCTGCATTTTTCAGATTTTATGAGGGTAGGCTATCTGCTATGCTTCCAGTTGCTACAAGGTCTAAAAAACAATCTTTCATCTTTAGCCCTTTTATTGGGACTATCACCAAAAGTCAGTTCTCTTCTGTTATGCTAGGGACGTATAATCTCTTGTATTCCTCTTACTTCCCTCAAGAGAAATTATCTATTTGAACTGGAGACAAGATACACCTTGAGCCTAACATTCAAACGTCTGCAAACATGAGGAAAATTTTGATATACTGCTAGTCTTCATTTACTGCCTAAGGATCCTTGGGTTTGGGAAGAATTTAAATAAAGCTTTTGACAGTGGCTCATTTTTTTTTCCCAAAAATCTTTCAGGAAGGGTGTCATAGGTTGGATTCCCTGGGAAGCTGACTCTGAGTCAGAGGTAGTTGACAGGAATGCTTTCCGTATAAAAGCATGAGCAAAGCAGGTCTAGGAAAATGGAGATGATGAACTGAGCTGCAGTTACAACAGAGGCTCACCCTACTGGGCTCTTCAGAAAAACAAATAACCAGTTGCCCTTGACTGGACTCCAACTCATGGTGACCGCATGTGTGTCAGAGTAGAACCCTGCTCCATAAGGTTTTCAATGGCTCATTTTTCAGGAATAAATCACCAGGCATTTCTTCTGAGGCACCCCTGCATGGACACCACCCTCCAACCTGTTGGTTAGCAGCCGAGTGCTTAACCATTTGCATCACACAGGCACTTGGGCTCTTCAGAGATGATTCAAATTGGAGCAGGTGGCCAGGCCACTGCACCAGTCATTGGATGGGGGCTTTCCCTGGGGAAAGTACCTTCATCTTGGGTAAGGCAACTCCGATTGGCCATGGGCAATTCTTCAGGAGGAATTCAGTTGTTAGGTGTTGGCAGACAGCACTGCCAGAAACTAAGAAGCTAGGTCCTCTTTCCTGAAAGGGAGTTTTGGGGAAGGGAGATCCACCACAGCATCCTCATACAGCATTCACCTACAACTATAGCTAGTCAAGTGAAATTTGATAGAATCAAATCACTACATTCCAATTGCCACATTGAAAATACATTCTAGCACATTCCATGATATCTCCAGACTCTTTTTAATAATTATTCCAACAGTTGCTTTCAGTTTGGAGCTTTTCTGTGTTACAGTATTTTTTTTTTTTTGGTAATGATGATGTTTTCAATATTTGTTTGACCTTCTTTTCCTGTGTGCTTTTTAATTTTGTAAGGCATTATAGAATATAATACTCACATACAGATGGAAACAGAGCTTTCTCTAGAAATCATGGTTTATGTAGTACAGTAGACTATCTCACCATATAATCCTAAAATACCTGAGAAATCTATATCAATTTGTAGACCTAGAGATAGACATAATTAAAATTCTACTAAGAATAATAATATGAAGGGACAGAGGAAAGTTGTCATGGTAACCAACTCCTGAGTTTCCTCATCTCATAGCACAAAAGTATTAACCTTTATGTTACCTTAACAATTTTTTTTCTATATTGGATTTTAACCTGTGGCCATTTTATATATTGTATTTGCTAAATATTTAGCTGAATCATTCATTCTTCAGATATAGCTTCTTACATTATATTTTAAAGTTTTGTTTTAAAAAATTGGACTTGGAAATTATTCTGTTTTCTCAAGGACGAAACAGATAGTTTTCAAGGTTTTTTTTTGTATTTTAAAATAATTCAGGTTTATAATGTATCAACAATGTAGACATAAGAAACACTGAATTTTACCACATGGTTAACATTTTTAAATATATCTTTCCAGCTTCTTTTCTACAAAGTATTTTTTTATTTAGAGAAATTAAACGCAGTGTACATAAAATCAGAGTCTGCATTTTTTCACCTAAAAGTCTAATATATTTCCAGGTTTGCAAACATTTACCCTTAAGGTGATTTTAATAATGCCATTTTAGGGATTATCATAATTTTAAAAATCTCTGTTAGACAGTTAGTCCAGCATTTTAATGTTATGAGTAATGTTCTTATAAAACAAAAAAAAACAAAACCCATTGCCATCGAGTCAATTCTGACTCACAGCAACTCTATAGAACAGAGTAGAACTGCCCCATAGAGTTTCCAAGGAATGCCTAGTGGATTCAAACTACAGACCTATTGGTTTGCAGCCATGGCACTTAACCACTATGCCACCAGGGTTTCCAATGCTACTGTAAGCCTCCTTATATTAAATCATTTTGCACATCTATGATTGTCTACTGTGAATTCCTAGAAGAATGAGCGCCTCTAAAGCTTTCTGATATAATTGTTTTAGTTTGCCCTGTATACAATATTTTTCTAATCTATGCTCCCTCCCAAGTGCCCAGTTCTTTTCCCTCCACCTTCACTATCTATGTTTAGCCAAATTTATAAACGAGTATATCTCATTGTCGTTTTAACTTTCGGTTCTTTGACTATGTGTGAGATAGAACACCTTTTCGTGTGTGTGTGTGTGTGTGTGTGTGTGTGTGGTGTTTTATTTTATTTTTTGGAGAGTGGGGATTTGTATCTCTTTCTTTATGTCTTTTGTACTGACTTTCTTTTAGAAGGGAATTTATTTTTCTATTTGATCTTATTTCCCTTGCCATATTCCAGGATGCTTAATTCCACTTAATCAAACTAAATAACTACCCCTAAAATTACGTTATTTGTTTCCTTTAAGCAACATGACTTGTGTTTTCAACTTACCAGTAAAACTAATTTTTTTTAAATCATAAATATCTTTCAAGTACTGATTTGTTTAATAATACTTAATACTTAAATGTTATTATGATACTACAGCAGAAAGAAACTTGGAGTGGGCTAAGTCTGGGTTGGACAAATTATGTAACCTCTCCAAGTCCCAGTTTCTTCTATAAAATAAGATTGAATTACTTTTTATGGCTGTCATGAGAATTAAGGATCTTATATTTAAATATTGATGACAGTAACTATACATAGCAGGTGCTTAATAAAAGGAATCTTTTTTTTGTTTTGTTTTGTTTTTTAGTTATTATTATCCCCGTTTAGTGTTATTGTATCTTAACATGCCCCTTATTATACTGTTCTCCCAAACTGTAAGGTTCAAACCATTACTAGATTTTGAAATCAATGTACACAATTTTGAGGTACAATTAGAACTTTTTAGTGAGGAAGAACAGTAGTACTGAATGTATCAGAGCACTTCACATATAGTAAGGGCAAGTGTTCACTGTGAAATTTGCTCAGTATATTACTATAGGCAAAGAGATGTATGTATACTAGATCACAATGTAAAATGTATTTCTTACTATGGATCCAAGTGAAAAAAATCCTGCAAAATAACTATTTTATTGGATACTTGTCTCTTATAGTGTGCAAAGTCCCGTATACTATAATGGCTAAAACACCTAGCTTCAAATCCTAACTCCACCAATTACTACTGTATGACTTCAAACCAAGTGCTTAACCATTCTTACTATTGCCTTCATTTCTTCATCTGTGGAATGGGGTGGTAATTATACCTATTCTCATGGGAGTAGAATAAGAACTATACGAGTCAATAGATCTAAATCAATTAGCAGGTGCGCAATAACTTAAACACAGTCATATTGTTATATACTTAACTTATACATTGTTAGCTGTTATTTTATTAAGACTTCAGTAGAATATAATCTTTTTTTTACCCTGAATAATTAAACAATGCCACGCATACTAAAGCACATAAGAAAATATAGTCATCCCATTAGACACGACTGAATAACCAACAAGTTTTTCCATCTGCAAAATGATACTTCCTGATAAGCATTGTATTTCCAAAAATGCAAATTTTCAAGACCCATGTCACCTATTCTTAGTTTTGCTATTTACAAATAATATTCCCTCTCAAGATATAAAGGGGAAAAAAAATAAAGCAATCAATTAGTCTTCCTTTGTCACTACAAAAAATAATTGTCCATTACATTTTTGTATTTTATGAAGAGGTTTTGTTTTGTTTTGTTTTAATTTCAGAGTGGTACTGCACTAAGTAAAAGAAGACTTGTTTACACATTTGTTATAATTTTTTTTTATTTTGATAAGAATTAAAAGCTGAAAGTTTTTAAGTTTTTTGATGAAATGCCTTCCAAGTATACCTTATTTCTGCAGTGAACTGTTCTTAGAAATCATTGTGACATTTTTTGCTTCTTTTAAAGAACTGTGTATACCTCAAGTACGTTTTCTAAATGTTGAACCTATTTAGCAAAAGTCTTATTTTTCCTATTGTACTTTAGATCATTCAAGCTATATGTATCTTTATGCTCCATAAGAAGTTGGGATAATATGATGAATATTTAACAATCAGAGTGATACAGGTACCCAACCACCAGCACGGATGAATGCTAAAAGCAACTTGTGTAGCTACATGTAGATAGAATCTGAATGTCAGTCTAGATGATAAGCAATAATATCCCACTTGCAGAACGGAAAAATATTAAGATTAGAGAATATGCCTTTAATTTAATGCTGGCACTATTGCATCTAGACATTTTTATTTAACTAAATAAACCTGTTGCCGTCAAGTCAATTCCAATGCATAGGGACACTATAATTTCCTTTAAATCCCACAGTAAACCGTAAGGTCTCAAATATCCTCAACTATCATATAAAGATAAGTAATAATGTATATCATATCTGGTGATTCTCATGGTAGAGGAACAAAGTCTCCTTTATTCTTTTGAATACATGCTTGCTAATATCACACACATATGTATGTGTGTGCATATATTTTTTAGTCTTGCTCACTCACACAAGGAGCCCTGGTGGCACAGCGGTTAAAAGCTTGGCTGCTAACCAAAAGGTCGGCAGTTCGAATCCACCAGCTGCTCCTTGGAAACCCTATGGGTGCAGTTCTGCTTTGTCCTATAGGGTCGCTATGAGTCAGAATCGACTTGACGGCAATGGGTTTGGCTATGGTTTACTCACACAAAACATAAAAGCTATAGTCAATATCGATAGTTTCACCTAAATTGTGCCAGTGGTACAAATGGAACTTTGAATTTTTCTCAGGGAAAGGAGTTTCTAAGCAAAATATAGTCAGGAAATCAGGACCAGTCTCTGGGAAATGACCTCGAATTGAAAAAATAAAATTTTTGTACATGCTGGGAAATTCTGGGGCTGCCAAGTAGTATTAGTGATGGATAGATGGATGATGGACAGACAGACGGACAGACGGACAGATGGACAGACAGATATATTGACCAAACTTATGTTGCAGACAGTGCACTAAGTTCTTTGCATAGATTATCTCACTTAATAGTCATAGAAACCTTTTGTTATTTGGTGTGAATATCCTCATTTTAGAAATTAAGAAAATGAAGAACAGAGAAGATCTCAGACCTTATTGTCTGACTCTGCTCTTTAGTATTGTATCCATAATTACTAGTGGAAAATTATAAGAAGCCCTGGTGGCACAATGGTTAAGTGCTCAGCTGCCAATGGAAAGATTGGCAGTTCAAACCCACCCACCTGCTCCGCAGGAGAAAGACCTGGTGATTTGCTCCCATTAAGATCACAGCCTAGAAAACCCTATGAGGCAGTTCTATGCTGTCACTTTAGGTCACTCTGAGTCAAAAATTAACTAGACAGCACACAACAACAACAGTGGAAAATTAAAACTTAAAGGATAACCAATTAATTATGAAATAAAAATTGATTAACTATTATTGGTGGGGATGCAAAATGGTACAGCTGCTGTGGAAAACAGGCAGTTCCTCACAAAGTTAAACAGAACTACCATATGCCCAGCAATCGCAACCCTAGGTATAGACCCAAAAGAATTGAAAGCAGGAACGTAAACAGAACCTGTATATTAATGTTCATTGCGGTGGTATTCAAGATGGCCAAAAGGAAGAAACAACTACATGTCCATCAACAGATGAATGGATGAACAAAATGTGGTATATATATATATATATACAATGGACTATTACTCAACCATAAAGAGACATGACGTACTGATACATGCTCAACACGGATGAACCTTGGAAACATTATGCTGAGTGAAACATAAGTCATTTCACTCAGCACAATGTATAGCATAATATATGAAATAGACAAATGTATAGAGACTAAAGCTTATCAGTAGTTACCAGAGGTAAGATGGAGGGGGAAAAGCAGAAAACATTGCTCGGGGGGCACTGAGTTTCAGTTAATGGTGGTGTAATAATTTGGAAAAGGATAAAATGGTTGTTTGGCATGATGAACGTAACCATCGTCACTGAGTTACACATGTAAAAATTGTTGACTCTGCAAATGTTGGGTTATACGTATTTTTATTACAATAAACAGAATAAAATTTTCTAGACAAGGAAAAAAACTGATTATCTATGTATGTGTATTAGCCTCAGCCTTGATCTCCTTCTACAAGGTCCAAAATCTCTGAAATTTAATTGAGACAATAATAATAATCCCAAGCATTAAGACTATTCTACTTTCAATTGTACTTTCCCCAGATATGTAAGTATGCATAACTAATTCACAAAAGTTTCGAATTCTATAAAAACCCTGTATCTGCTTACTGGCCATCTCCATTTCTTTGCAAATCGAAAGGGCTTTATGGTCCCACCAACTTTCCTGCCAAGACTATGAAGTTCCTACTGCCCAGACACATTTACACTTTTATCAATTCCTGCCCAATATCATGCCCACTCTTCCATCAGCACAGCCTGAAATCTTAGTCACACAATAAAGTTATTAAAGTCCAGAATATTTTCAGATTGGGGAATATTTCTTAATGTCTGCCTCTTTAGATTACCTTCTTTACATTTATAGAGAGCTTAACATTTACTCTGGTGGCGTAGTGGTTAAGAGCTCGGCAGCTAACCAAAAGGTCAGCAGTTTGAATCCACCAGCTGCTACTTGGAAACCCTATAGGGCAGTTCTACTCATAGGGTCACTATGAGTCAAAATCAACTCGACAGCAATGGGTTAGTTTAGTTTAATTTAGTTTAACATTTACTAAGAAATCTCTAGCAAGGGTAGGTTTTAGTTCTTCATGGATGGATAAATTAAGAGGTTAAATGCCTTGTCAAAATTCATTTAGCTAGTGAAGAGGACTAGAACTGAGGTCTTCTGAACTCAAGGCTAATGTTTTTTCATTGACTATTTTAAGGATTAATTTTTTTTAATATTTTGAAGGTAAACAAACATTTAAATAATTAAGTAAGCTAGTGAAAACAAATAAGGAAATAAAACTAAATAAATTAAAATAATTAAACAGACAAGTCATGTGTTTATTAACATCATCAGTGCCTGGATGTATATAGTCACTCATGCCACATTTGCAGTGGCTTCGAAAAAACCACCCAGCAAGACAAGTGAATTATTGATCAGAATACTGTCTACGGTAAATGTCAAAAAAAATGACTGAGAAGAAAACATACCACCAATAAATGAGATTCAAGAACCAGCTTTTAAACAACATTCATGATATCTTAGAGTATCAATGTTTAAATAGTATTTTTATAACCATTTTAAAAGTCCACTAACATTTTGAAAGTATGGCATTATTTATCAACATTTCCAAGACAAATACTTGATCTCTTTTTCCTTTCAGAAAATGCAAAATGTTTTAGGGTATAGATTGTATATGTTCTCAGCAACTGTTTCATACATATTCAGGTTAGATATGGGTTAGCAGTTAAATCTACACTGGAAATAATTGGCTGTATAAATAACTAATAGATGACAGCTTACAAAGCATTGTTGGGAGAGAATACCATGCAGTAACTATGTCTGATCTTACCTTCTGGGGAGGACTCTCCACTGTGATGCCATAAATATTTCATGAACCAACATAAAGTAATATGCTAATGATAGACTATTTACCCAGTGAGCAGGTGCACTCTCTGATGCCTTTTCGTCTCTGGTATATCTTTGATGTGGCATCAGCTAAGCCACTCTGAATTGTTCTTCTTTTGCTTCCCTACCCTCACAGTTTCACCTGAACCTAAGATGGTGAGCGAGAGTCATCATGAGGCCCTGGCAGCCCCGCCAGTCACAACAGTTGCGACTGTTCTAGCCAATAATGCTACAGAGCCAGCCAGTCCTGGAGAAGGAAAGGAAGATGCATTTTCTAAGCTGAAGGAGAAGTTTATGAATGAGTTGCATAAAATTCCATGTGAGTATTATATGTTATTTTAAAGGTAAAAATAAGTGGTTGAAATGCAAAGAAAGCATTTTCTTAAAATACTAAAAACTTGTGTTAAATTTTTTTATTATTGGAATACTAATGTTCCAATAATGAAATATTCTTGGAAATGGAATATTCTTATTATTAAGTCTTTAAATATACTTTCTGAGAGGAAATCCAATGTATAAAAATAATGTGCATCTTGTGTTTAATGTGGGGTCTTTTTTTTATCTTCTGCAATGGTTTCTCTCAAGAACATCAATGCTCATGAGTTGTCTTTTGTATATTTTGGATTTTTATTTATGAAAATATTCCATTGTAAATGACTATTCCTAAGCAGCAGCTAAAATCCACTTTCCCAATATCAGAAGTTTGATTTTCTTTGGTTAACATTTTAAAATACTTTGCAAAGTTTTTGAAAATTATCTTTGTTGTTATTAGAAGAAAATTTGCACCTAAGTTTATTTGTGTGAGTGTAGCACTAAGTCCAAATGATGGCATTTAATTTAAATCTTAAAATGTAGGTTGGTCTTTATCAATCAGACTTTTTTTGTGGAACTTATAAATCTGAAGTTATTGAGTGGAAGACAAAATGTTTCAACCGTTTTGCTCTGATTATTCCAATAAATTCTCTTCTAATTCTAGAACTTTGGAGTTCCACATCAATGTTCACAAACCTAAGAAAAAAAAATTTATTTTCTACAATTATTATGTAATACAAAAAAATACAGCCACCAGAAAACTAGAGATCTTAAAAAATCAGACAATCCATTCATTCGACAAATGTTTATTGAGCACTTACTATGTACTAAAAAAAAAATGTACTAGGCACTATTTAAGTGCTAGGAGTTTATATTCTAGTGGGAGCTAGGAGTAATAAATCAATAAAGAGGTAAATATATATAGTATGCCATGTGGTGATATAATAAGAAAAATAAAGGAGAGTAACTGGGATAGGGATGAGACAGAGGGGAAAGGAATGCTATTTCTTTTTAGCATGATCAGAATTGGTTTCCTTGATAAAAGGACCTGGAGGAAGTGGGGAAGTAAACTATTCTAAACCTAGAAAATGTGAAGCACTTAGGCAAATCTGGCTGGAGCACCAAGAAGCCCACTGTGCTCCAAGTGGAATGAACAAGGCAGAGAGTGGCAGAAGGCTGATTTGGGTGTAGTAGAGGGCCATATCACCTGGGCCCCGAAGATTGTTCAAAGGAACTTAGCCATTACTCTGAGTGAAATAGAATGCCGATGGAGGGTTCTGAGCAGAGGTGTCCTATGATCTGCCACTGTGCTGAAAATGAATAGTAAATGGGCAAAGGCAGAAAAGAAAGAACTAGTTAGCAGGCCATTGCAATAATCCAGGTAAGAAATGTATAAGATTTGTAAGAGAATTATTCTCTAAGAACACTAAAAAAAAAAAAAAAAAAAAAGAACACTGAGAAACTAAAAATACAAGGAGTCAAGTTCTTTGTAATCAACAACTTGTGGATTTTTTCTGTCCGTTTTTTAACAAATGCAAGTTGATTCGAGAGACTGCTAGCACAGTTGGCAGTAATTAGCATTCTCAGCAGGAAGATCCATAACCAAATGGAGATGAAGATGGCCCAATAGCTTGAGCCCTAGGATGGGAACCACAAGATGTCAGTTCTTCCTTTGTTCTGCTGCTGAGCTTATGGGCTGATTTATAAAACTGGATATTTTTTATAAAACTTTGAGGTCATAGCTACAAGGCTGAAACCAAATTCATATATCATGGGTGCAAACTCTCACTTAGTAGTTTATCAAAATGTTTGCTTTGAGAGAAACTTGCTATAGGGAGACAAAGAAAGCAATGAATAACACCACATCAAATGCATCTTCTCTCTTGTCCTCAACGCCATCTTCTTCTCTGGAAGAATAAACAACATGAGAGATATGGAAACGTTGATAACTGTGGAACTAATATGTTCATCTGTCTGGACTATTCCTCGCCAGATATCTGCACAACTCATTCATTCCTTTAGGTCCTTGCTCAAATTCCATCTTTTTAGTTAGAATTTCCCCAGCTATATTATTTAAAATTGTAGTCCATTTATCCTACCCCATCCTGTTAGCATTTCCGGTGGATTGTTATAAGGAGTTCTGGGATTCCAAGGAACCCCATCCTTGCTGTATTACGTAGTACCATTTGCAATACTATGTATTTCCTTATTGGGTTTTAAATTCCTCTTCTTCCTCCAAAAGAATATAAGTTTGTTTCATGAAGGCAAGAAGTTGGGTCAGTTTTATGCACAGCTGTATCCCCAGAACTTAGGGTAGTGCCTAGGCATGTGAGGCACTCAGTAATCTATTTATTGAATGAATGAAAATATACGAATGTGTGCTGATTTAATTTATATCCTAGACCACCCCTCTTAGACTTTGAGGCTTTAGGATGCTATCAAATTAAAGCATATATAAATGTACAGTTTTGAACACTAAGGAAAGCATCATTTCACTGCTTAACTATGCCTCTCATGTTGAAAAAGAAAACTGTTTCCATCTTTAAAAAAAAAAATTTTTTTTTTTTTTTTTTTACAACGCCTACACCATTTTTTAGACTTTCCCAACACAGAGCCAACTATTACCTTATTTTTTCTTTCCTCTTCATCATCCTGGAAAAAACATCTATGAAACCCTCCTTTCTTTCTCTTCCTTACTTTTCCCTTGCCAATGTCATTTCATTCCTTCCCAAGCCACTGTCCCTTCCCCATGTCCCATTCTTGGGCAGGACATCAGACTAAATAAACACTCTGTGTATTCCTCCATGGTGACTTGCTCTTGACCAACTACCTAAAATGATGTCAGGGGATCTGAATAACTCCTATAAAGATATTACTTTGCTAGCTCTCTCCCTGATTCAACAGAAACAAGTGAAATACCTAAAACCTTAAAAATAGTAATGGCAAATACGTATTATAAAAAAAAAAAACTGTATCATAAATACAGCAATGCAGCTTTATTAAAAATCTGTAACCACCTTCATTTTAATGTCACAAATTTTACTGCTTGTGTAATTGAAATTCCTAATGGGATTTATACACAGAGAGCAACACTAAACAAAAATAACATCCATCCCTAAAATCAAATTCCTTTAGGAGCATATGTTATCTAAGGGTTATCACTTTTGACTTGGCATAATATAATGTGATGCTAATGACAGGTAACAAATTAGAATATTAATCGATTTCGGCCTCTGAACTAAATCTTGGCTATCTGGCAGATGTGTTTTTTTGCAAAATTGATAGCAAACAGCTTTAGCCTGTCACTTGAAATTCCCACTTGTGAGAAGAGAGGTGTCACAATGGCAAAGCATGTGCATGTCATTAGTTGGGTAATCTGCACAGTCCAGCATGGAGCATATTCAAACCAAATTGCCTGATGACATCATCCATAACACCACGGGGCTTAAAATAAAAAACGGAAAGGAAATGGTAAATGCTGAGCATTTTTATCTTTTCAAGTCAGTCTGCATGCTGTTATCTAAATGAAGAAGACAAAGTTTTTCAGAATGTTTCTTTATTTTGCAACTTTGATTTTTAATATGACTAGGACCATGCTTGGTACATAAAGCATGAACTCATGTCGTCCAAATAGCTGTGATTAAGGTTTTGATATTTATGAGCTTCTTGAAGTAGAGCGAACCTTTCCTTAAGCACAGCAGAAAGCCAAATAGCCAAATTCTGAGTTAGTCCAGAATAGGAGCAAGTGGGATAAGAGTGGTTGTCTAATTCATGTAGAAAAATTATTGGATAGACAGTATAATATAGGAATTAAAAGCACAGGCTCTGGATACAGACTGCATTAGTTCAAATCCTGGTTCCACCACATACTAGTTACATGACCTTGGGTGCATGACTTGGTCTTTCTATTAGTTTCCTCCTGTATAAAATGGGAATGAAAAGAATACGCACATCATAGGATTGTTGGGTAAAGGCATCAATGCATATAAAGTGCTTAGCAGAGCATCTGGCACAAAGTAAGAATTGTGTAAATGTTAACTATTTCTAAACTCCAGCTGTTATTCTAACAAGTCTATTTATATGTTAAGTAACCCACTTAACATTAACGGCAACAGGATTTATATGTTAGAAAAGTTCCCTATTCAGGTCAGTCACCCAAATTGAGAAAATTCTTAAAAACTCTGTGAAATATATGTTCGTTTTATTCTTTAAACCTACCTCACCAGTGCTTGTTTTAGGGAAGGCAAATCCCCTCTTGGTGTTTCTTTTTGCCACTTTATCCACTAATTTTCCCTTTTTTTTTTTCTCTTGTAATTTTATTTTCTACTTCTTCATTCCTTTAGCCTATACATATGCTAACATTTCACCTATCTGAAAGTACTTAGCACAAGGCTATGTACCATAATTGCTTAAAAAATGGCAGTTTTCTTCCTTCATGCTTTAAGAATTTCTTCTCTTGACCTTACCTCACCCCTTAGGCTACCACACCAGTGTCCTGCACATCTCCATCAAACTTTATGAAAAACATAACCAGGACCCTGACATCTCTTTCTTCAACTCCCATTAACAGCTCGACCCCTTTTACTGTGACTTTTATCCTTTATGTCCTGCTAAAATTGTTTTCACTGAAGTCACCAGGTACTTTCTGGTGCACAAGTATGAAGACTATTATCAATCTTCATTTGGTCAGATATTTCTGTATCATTATCACTATTGGCAACCATCTTCTGAAAACTCTTTACCTTCCAGGACTCTCCTTTGCTTCCTCTTTCTTCCTCTCCTTTTTCTCCTTCATCAGCTTGTCCTCCTTCTGTTTCACTGACTACTCCTTGTTATTCCTTCTCTTAGATGGCACAGAAGTGCTTGTTTTCCAGGATTCCATCCTTAGTTCTATCCATATTTCATTCTATATGCCCTTCCTGGGGGGCTTCATTTGCATAGCCATTCAAGTAAGTAATCTCACCATTATCCTTGCCTCCCCACTCCAGGTCCCTCTACAATTCTATACTTGCCTTCTTTTGAGTCCTGTTAATTTTCCTCCCCAAGATACCTCTCCAAATCTGCCAGCACTTTCACACTCGTGTTTTATGTCACACTTTTGTCTCTTTCTGGACTCCCTTTCCTCATTAACCCTGATAAATTATTTTTTTTTTAAGAACCTGCTCAGATGTTACCATAGGGGTGAGAAGTTAGTGCTTTCTCAAGATAGACCTATTTGAGTCTTCCTTTATCCTTCAAAGCTCTTCATTCAAATCTCTCACAATCTTGGTTGTCTATTTGGGTTTCATTTGTTTGTCTATATTTGGCTTCCTCTAACACTGAAATATAAATTCCTCAGCTGCAAGGGCCATTTCTACACATCTTTGTACTCTTACAGTTTTAAAGTGTCTGACATCAAAGGTGCTAATAAAATAGGGGTGGACAGGTCTGTTGAGCTCTGCATTGGCGTTATACCAAAAGCAAAGCCCCTGTTCCAGTACATGAGGCAAACAAACAAAAATACAGTTGTTTTGTTTCAGGCTAGGTTATTTCAGGTTAGAAACAAATGTATAGAGATTATTGTATTTAGGATATTAACATCCCCCCACATGCCTGTCAGTTTGTCATACTGTGGGAGCTTTTGTGTTGTTACGATGCTGGAATCTATGCTACCAGCATTCAAATACCAGCAGGGTCACCCATGGTGGACAGGTTTCAACTGAGCTTCCAGACAAAAAGAGACAAGGAAAAAAGAGCTGGCGGTCTACTTCTGAAATGAATTAGCCAGTGAAAAACATATGAATAGCAGCAGAACATTGTCTGATATAGTGCCAGAAGATGAGCCCCTCAGGTTGGAAGACACTCAAAATACAGCTGAGGAAGAGTTGCCTCCTCAAAGTAGAGTCAACCTTAATGACATGGATGGAGTCGAGCTTTCAGGACCTTCATTTGCTGATGTGGCAGGACTCAAAATGAGAAGAAACAGCTGCAAACATCCATTAATAGTTGCAACACAGAATTCACGAAGTATGAATCTAAGAAAATTGGAAGTGGTCAAAAATGAAATGGAATGCATAAGTGTTGATATCCTAGGCATTAGTGGGCTGAAATGGAGTGATATTGACCATTTTGACTGACACAATCATATGGTCTACTATGCCAGGAACGACAGTTTGAAGAGGAATTGCATTGTATTCATTGTCAAAAAGAACATCTCAAGATCTATCTTGAGGTACAATGCTGTCAGTGATAGGATAATATCCATACGCCTATAAGGAGACCAGTTAATATGACTATCATTCAAATTTATGCACCAACCACTAAGGCCAAAGATGAAGAAAGTGAAGATTTTTACAAATTTTGCAGTCTGAAATTGATGGAACATGCAAACAGGATGCACTGATAATTACTGGGGATCAGAATGCAAAAGCTGGAAACAAAGAAGGACTGGTAGTTGGAAAATATGACCTTGGTGATAGAAATGATGCTGAAGTTCACATGATAGAATTTTGCAAAACCAAAAATTTCTACATTGAAAATACCTTTTTCACCAACATAAATGGCAACCATACACCCGGGCCTCACCAGATGGAATACACAGGAATCAAATTAACTACATCAGTGGGAAGAGACAACGGAAAAGCTCAGTATCATCAGTCAGAACAAGGCCAGGGGCTGACTGCAAATTGGAGGATCAATTACTCGTATGCAAGTTCAAGCTGAAACTGAAGAAAATTAGGACAAGTCAACAAGAGCCAAAGTATGACCTTGAGTATATCCCACCTGAATTTAGAGACCATCTCAAGGATAGATTTCACTGAACACTAATGACTGAAGACCAGGCAAGTTGTGGAATGACATCAAGGACATCATATATGAAGAAAGCAAGAGGTCATTAAAAAGGCAGAAAAGAAAGTAAAGAACAAAATGGATGTCAGAAGAGACTCTGAAACTTGCTCTTGAATGTCAATTAGCTGACACCAAAGGAAGAAACAATGACGTGAAAGAGCTAACAGAAGATTGCAAAGTGTGGCTCGAGAAGACAAAGTATTATAATGACATGTGCAAAGACCTGAGATAGAAAGCCAAAAGCAAAGAACACGTTCAGCATTTCTCAAACTGAAAGAACTGAAGAAAATTTTCAAACCTCAAGTTGTAATATTGAAGGATTCTATGGGGAAAATATTAAATGACATGGGAAGCATCAAGAGAAGATGGAAGAAATACACACAGTCACTATACCAAAAAGAATTGGTCATGGTTCAACCATTTCAGGAAGTAACACATGATCAGGAACTGATGGTACTGAAGGAAGAGGTCCAAGCTGCACTGAAGACATTGGTGAAAAACAAATCTTCAGGAATTGGCAGAATACCAACTGAGATGGTTCAACAAATGGATGCAATGCTGGAAGCTCTCATTCATCTATGCCAAGAAATTTGGAAGACAGGTACCTGGCTAACTGACTGGAAGAAATCCATATGCATGCCTATTCCCAAGAAAGGTGATCTAACCAAATGCGGAAATTAGCAAACAATAGCATTAACATCTCAGGCAAGTAAAATTTTGCAGAAGATCATTCAAAAGGAGGTGCAGCAATATATCAACAGGGAACTGCCAGAAATTCAAGCTGGAATCAGAAGAGGATGTGGAACCAGGAATACCATTGCTGATGTCAGATGGATCCTGGCTGAAAGCAGAGAATACCAGAAAGATGTTTACCTGTGTTTTATTGACTCTGCAAAGGCATTCGACTGTGTGAATCATAACAAATTATGGATAACTTAGTGAAGAATAAGAATTCCAGAACAGTTAATTGCACTCATGAGGAACCTGTACGTAGAGAAAGAGGTAGTCTTCTGAACAGAACAAGGAGATACTGCATGGTTTAAAGTCAGGAAAGGTGTGTGTCAGAGTTGTATCCTTTCACCATACTTATTCAATCTGTATGCTGAGCAAATAACCCGAAAAGCTAGACTATGTGAAGAAGAATGCAGCATCAGGATTGGAGGAAGGCTCATTAACAACCTGTGATATGCAGATGACACAACCTTGCTTGATGAAAGTGAAGAGGACTTGAAGCACTTACTGATGAAAATCAAAGACCACAGCCTTCAGTATGGGTTACACCTCAACATAAAGAAAACCAAAATCCTCACAATTAGACCATTAAGCAACATCATGATAAACAGAGAAAAGATCGAAGTTGTCAAGGATTTTATTTTACTTGGATCCACAATCAACACTCAGGGCAGTGACAGTCAAGAAATCAAAGGACATATTGCATTGGTCAAATCTGCTGCAAAAGACCTGTTTCAAGTGTTAAAAAGCTAAGGTATCACCTTGAACCCTAAGGTGCACCTTACCAAAGCCATGGTATTTTCAATCGCCTCATATGCATGCAAAAGCTGGACAATGAATAAGGAAGACTGAAGAAGAATTGATGCCTTTGATTTGTGGTGTTGGTGAAGATTGCCAAAAGAATGAACAAATATGTCTTAGAAGAAGTACAACTGGAAAGCTCCTTAGAAGCAAGCATAGCTAGACTGCATCTTGCATACTTTGGGCATGTTACCAAGAGGGATCAGTCCCTGGAGAAGGACATCGTGCTTGGTAAAGTAGAGGATCAGCGAAAAACAGGAAGACATGGATTGACAGAATGGTTGCAACAATGGGCTCAAGCATAAGAAAGATTGTGAGGATGGCACAGGACAGGGCAGTGTTTTGTCCTGTTGTACATGGGGTCAGTATGAGTAGGAACCGACTAGACAGCACCTAACAACAACAACAACATTAACATCACACCAAACAATGTGGACCCTTGGCCATGCTTGGAGAAACAGTAATGTAGAAAGAAATAGTTGTCTAAACTTTTTACCAAGGATGCCCTTTTTCAAATGAAATATTACATAGAAGCCCAAATGTATAAGGTGGATAAAAGCAAATGGAGCTGTTATGGTGAATTAAATGTGTCTTCCTCACCCTCCCAAGAACTCACATGAGCAGCTCTGAGGACATCTGTCTGCAGGAAGTGTAGTTTGAGAACAGTTGCCAGAAAAAACAGTGGGGAGATCAGCATTATCCCTCACAGCAACAGCCAAAGAAACCAAACACTTAATAGTGATATACCAAAACCAAACCAGAATATTTGCTTATGCCATTTTCAACCAAGAGTGATATAATTGGTTGAAAATGGCATAAGCAAATATTCATCAACAAGGAAAAATGTAGTCCAGTAGCTTTGCTTACCCTCATGTGACTGTAGAATGAACATAAGTCAATGTCAAGAAATAATTCCAGGAAACAGATGAAGAGAAATCTTAGGAACACAGTATTCTATAGCACATGAATAAAAATAATAATTGAAATAATTAACAATGATTATAAAGAACTTAGCATGTATGTGGTGTACATTCTATGAAATAAGCCTCTTTTGAGCCTTACTTAAAAAAAAAAAAAAAAACTAAACGAGACCAAATACTATACCCATTTTATAGATAGAAAGCTGAAACTTAGCAAGGTGACTTGCCCAAGTAAGTTAGATACAGTGCAGGTTTTAGATGTGGGTGTGGTTAGGCAAACCTTCCCAGTTTTATAATTATGATTTAAGAGAGTGTCATGTTGTTGTTGCTGTGTACTGTTGATTTGATTATGACTCATAGAGACCCTATATGACAGAGTAGAACTGCCCCATAGGGTTTCCCAAATTGTAATATTCATGGGAGCAGATCACCAAGTCTTTTTTCCCATGGAGCCACTGGTGGGTTCAAACCACGGTGTTTCAGTTAGCAGCCAAGCACTTAACTATTAGGTGCTGCAATTCATCACAGGACAATGTAGTTACTCATGCTGATATCAATAAACATGTATTTCATTATTGAAGAAACTGAAGACACAAGGGAAAGGTAAGTCTGAAGGACTAATGGACCACAACTACCATGGCCTCCACCAGACCGAGTCCAGTACAACTTGATGGTGCCTGGCTGCCACCACTGACTGCTCTGACAGGGATCACAGTAAAGGGTCCCAGACAGAGCTGGAGAAAAATGCAGAACAAAATTCTAACTCACAAAAAAGGACCAGACTTACTAGCCTGACAGAAACTGGAGAAACCCTGAGGGTATGGTCCCTGGACTCCCTTTTAGCTCAGTAATGAAGTCACTCCTGAGGCTCACCCTTGAAAAACAGAAAAAGAAAAAAATATGTATATATACAGATATACACACACACATATATATAATATATATATTCCATTACTATAATTTTATTTTAGTTTAATTCTAATTCAAAATACAGGAAATGTGTGTGTGTGTATGTGTGTGTGTGTTATAAGCATTACCATTAATAATCCAATCTTATGACAGAAAAGCTGCTTACTTTGTCTAAAACAGCAGTTCTTAAAAGAAGTGTCCTTGCCCTCTACAGAATACAGTGGATGTGGATGTGTTGGGCCACCTTTAGTGTGCTCAGTGAAGGGAGGGGTGGGGAGGGCAGCTACTGGCATGTAGAGGGCATGGGTCAGGGAGTCTAGACATCCTGCAATATGCAGAAGTTTCACACAATGGAGAATTGCCTCGCATCCGCACAAATTTCAAAAGTCCCATAGAGCATATATATAGAAGGAAACCCATTTATAATGATCTAAGCCTAGAACTAATTGTTTTACATATAAATACAAAGTATCTTTACATGGCTCTAACATACACTGATAGGGGTCTTAGGGGCACAGTGGTTAAAAGTGCTCAGCTGCTAATCAAAAAGGTTGGCGGTATGAACCCACCAGCCACTCCGAAGGAGAAAGATGCGGCAGTGATTTACAGCCTTGGAAACCCTGTGGGCAGTCCTACTCTGTCCTACAGGGTCTCTATGAGTCGGTGACCCAACAGCAGCTGGTCTGGGTTTTGGAATATACACTGAATATTCCAGCTTTCATTCTAATATCCACCTAATATCTGATCTTTTTTTTTTTCATTTTTCTTAAATTTTATTGTCATAATTCTTTAAATGCAAACATTCCTTTTAGTAGTTGCAGGCATTTGATTACTTCATTATGTCTTCTACTTTAGTTGTGTCTAAACATTTTTATATTGGAGATACAAATTATTTGATATTCAAATTACTTTCTTCTAATTTATCCTTTAAATTACTGCCAGCAGTAATATATGTAGGTTGTTGTAATATCTATTATGCATACTTTGATAAAGGAGCTCTGGTTGCCAAGTGGTTAACCACTTGACTGCTAACCTAACGGTCAACACTTTGAACCCACTAGCCTCTCCATGGGGGAAAGATGTGGCAGTCTACTACTCTAAGAATTATAGCCTAGGTTATCCTATGGGGCAGCTCTTCTCTTTCCTATAGGGCTGCTATGAGTCAGAATTGACTCGACAGCAACGGGTTTGGTTTTTTGGTTTTATACTTCGATATAATAAATATGGGTTGTAAGCTGGGTCATTGTGTATAGTACTGATTGAAAAGAACAAGTGTTCAATATAACTCTATCAGCTTCCTGTATTCAATGTGGAAACCTAACAAAACTATATGCTACTGATGTTTTATTTCAAGAAGGTAGTTTACATATGTTTTCTTCTTAGAAGCCTATTATGCAGAAAATTTCCCCAAGAAATCCATGCCTTTAAAATGAACTAGTGCTGAGGGATTTTATAAATGTTCCAAAGCCTGGGTAATATGAAATAACAGCAAGCACATAAAACCACCAACTGAACTAAGATCTCAGCTAAATTTCTAAATTTATTTAGGTACATTCCACTAGCATCTCAAAGATATTAAATAAAGACACCTGAGGAAAATAAGAGGAATGAATCATATTTTTGACCTCTACTAAAAATAGCTCAGAAATTGTTTTATGCTGAAATATTATACAAATATATTTTTAAATAGCTTTAAAAGTCTATTCCTTACCATGTAGCAGTTGCAGGTCAAAATCTATGCTACATTTTCACTAGGCAAAGTCTGAATACATAGGCAATCTACAAAGAAAACAGCAAAATGAGAGAAGTTGAGAGGCTACTTTTTCTGCTCACTCCGATGACTATGTAGATCTTTTACTGCATTGCTGACCTGTCAGGTTTGTGCCAGTTTCTATTAAATTGGATAAAGAATTCAGAAGCAGAAACCAGAAAGAAACTGTGTGATATACCATTTTATTTTTAGCTCTCAGCTTTACTTTTCTTTGTTTTTTCATTTATGAGAATGCTGTAATAAAGGGATTTGAACTTGATGTCTTCTGAGTCCACATGGCTTCCCAGTCTGTCTATTGAGTGAACTCAGATAACTTTAAGAAATAAAGATTAAGAAAACATGAGCCCATTTAAAGTTTTCCTCACCAAGCAACATTTTCATTGAAACTGCTGCCCCGGAGGAATTGCAAAACCACTTGAATCCACTCTCTTTTTCTCTTCTCTTTCAAGTTGCCTTCACATATACAAGTAAGAAAAGGGCAGCAGTAGACTACAAAATAACAGAAATGTATTTGACTGATAAATACACCATTGACTGAAACTAGTGTGGACCTGTTCACATAAACTTAGAACAGAGCCAAGATCTCAGTGCAATAAGCTATAATTGTCTGAGTCATATTGTTCAAAGCCTTGAAGATAAAATTTTATTGCAATAATTCCATTTTCATTAAGATTTGGATCAGAGTCTTTAAAATCAGTAAGCTATTATTATTGTTGCTATGTGCTGTCGAGTCAATTCTGACTCACAGCAATCCTATAGCTATTACCATGGATTAAAAATGTTATAATCACATAAATACAATAACCTAGATTTTTTGGTACACCTCAGTAAACCGAAAGAGTTAAGACTTTGTCCAATGTTTTGTTAGGCATTCAGAGTCTCTGGCCCAATATTAGTTATTAACCCAGGTCAGGAGGGTGTTGTTTGCTATGATGAGAGGTTGTGTATTGTGGTGATTAATAGTGTGAGCTTTGAAGTCAGTCTGTCCAGATTCAAAAACCCAGCTCTGCCATTGCTAGTTGTATGCCCTTGAGCAAATCATTTATTCTCTGATAAATAGAGGTAATAATAGTACTTACCATGTAGTGTAGGTGTAAGCATTATATAAAATATCTGGAATGTAATGTTGACCATATTCAGAATTCATAGGCTTCCTGTGTATATTTATATAGCACTTACTATGTGCTAGGCTGTAAATGCCATGCTAAGGAATTAAACCAAAGCTCATAATATTAACTTGTTTCTGGATCTCAATAGCATTATAGACTCAGAATTTTCAACCAGGGCTTCTAAATTAATATTTCTTAGCAAGACCGAGATGGCTCTTTCTGATAGGATTTGATATGGCTTCTGAGTATTCTCCAGCTCCATCTCCAACTATTCGCCCTCATACAGTTTGTTCCAGCAGAACAGAGCTTCTTAGAGGAACTGAATTTATGATCCATATTATTTCATGCCTCTAAGCCTTTGCACAAACTCACTCCCATGCCTCAAATTCCTTGCTTACCACTGCTTATAGGCCTGGACTATTTGTTTTTATCCCTCAAAAAACTCCTTAAAACTCTTCTGGCCCTCTGCAATCCACCCCTCAAACCAAAAAAAAAAAACCAAACCCATTGCCATCAAATCAATTCTGACTCATAATGACCCTATGGAATAGAGTAGAACTGCCCCATAGCGTTTCCAAAGAGCACCTGGTGGATTTGAACTGCCAACCTTTTAGTTAGCAGCCGTAGCACTTAACTACTATCCCACCAGGTTTTCTAATCCACCCCTAGTCTGCCATTAATCAATAACTCTCCCTGTTTGTGCTTTGCATATGCTTACTTATGGTTTTTACTTTATATTTTACTTATATGTTTGCATTTTTGTCTTAATACTGTGCATGCTACTTGGGGCCAGGGATACTGTCTTTTCATCTATGTGTCTCCAACCCCAGCACAAAATCTGCCTCATGGTAGGCAGAATTATTATTCTCCTTTAGCACAAAGATCCTAGATGACGTATTGTGTTATCAAGAAAAGAACTTTCAAAATGGCCTCACTGAAAAGGTAGTGGGGGAAGGCGTAATAATCAAAGGTGACATTCAGTGTTATGCTGGCTCAGCCAAAGGTGAGCAACCTTCCGGGGCCATTTTGCTTTGCCCTCTACCACTGGTCACTTTACAACCTATCTTTTCTCTTTGTACCTCTCTGTTTATTTTTCTCTCCCTTTCTTTGAACTTTTTTTCACTTTGTTGTCTTCTATTCTGTTTTCTTTCCTTCTTGTGTGTGCTGAATAAAAATATTCCTTGTTTTAGTCCCTCTGGCTTGGGGGCAACCCAGTGTGATTTAGAATTGAGATATAAGCAGCCACCAAATTGGTCTTCAAGGTAAACGGTCTCGCCACAAGCATTTTTATTCAAGTGGACATCTGGGACTTAGTACTAGTTCATCTTTTAGTTCTAAAAAATAACATGTTCTATTAGAATATGCAGAAAATGAGATAAACTCATTTCTTATGATGATTGCTATACAACACAGCCCAGCTTCTTGTGCTTTCACTGACAAAGTTCATTTTGTCCTTGGCTTTACTTTATACAAACAAAGATAGCTGAAAATGTTGTGTCACAGTGGTTCCTTCTACAGTGGGCACTTTTGTGAAGTTTCCTTTGGTGAGTAGCTGCTTATAGGCTATAACTTGTGTGAGTTTCTCTGTTTCACCTCATCAGCCACACAAAGCACAGCAGTCTAGTCTTTCAGCTACTGTCATTGCTGATAACACCACAGCTTCTGAAGTAGTGCTTCAAAATGACTTTGTCAGCTATCTTCGGCCCACACTGATTGGAACCGTTCCATATCACCTCGCCTTTCCACAGCGGCTGTCATCCATCCACCTTTCTTTCTCAGACCTGCTAAAGTTGCTCTAATGTGATTTAACTGGCTGCCTTCCAGGTCCTCATCAGGAATGAAACTGTTTTGCTATTTTGCATGAAGTAGTCTTAAACTATAACACCAATGTTACGGATGTCAAAGCCAGCGTGCTTCTATAAGAGCTTGATTTTAAGCATCTCTCAAAAAGTTGAGCACTGTATGATTTTACCAGTGCCTCAAATACAGGAAAACATATAGATGGTTTCCCAAAAATCAGTTCTGATGCGTTTATCTTCAATTGGAGCTTGATACAGCTTTGCCTTTTTCTGCCGGAGGTCGTCCTGGATTACTTGATTTGGCCATTCGCTTCACAAGGGCCCGATGGACCTATGCACACAAGGTACCCAATGCCATTTATCTTACACTTACTAAAATTCTCTTCTCCCTTTTCTTCTGAAATTTCATATTGTAATTCTTACTCTTTATTTCTGAACATCCTTTCTCTATGCCTCTTCTATTGTCTACACATAGGTTCTCTTCAGAGATCTAGATTTGACAGTCCTCTACCTCTATGATTTCTTCATAATTTCAGGACTTCCAATACTATTTTTATGTAAATCCTGCCCAAAACTCAGTTCCCAGCCTTGAAGTCTCTATCGAGCTCTCCTGCTTTTTGGAAACTAACTTGATTGAGGAATGCTTTACATACAATACAATGCACTATTATTATAAATGTGTAGGTCTGTGCATTTTGACAAACATGTGCAATGTAATCATCACTCAAAAAAATCCTCCTAGCACCTTTCCAGATATCCCTGCCCTGCCATGTACTGTTCTAAGCAACAATTGATCTGCTTTTTGTCACTACAGATTAGTTTTGACTGCTATGGAATTTCACAAAAATGGAACCATATGGTGTATAGTCTTTTGTGTCTGATTTCTTTCACTTAGCATAATATTTTTGAGATTCATCCATGTTCTTGGGTGTATCAGCAGTCCATACTTCTAATTGCTGAGTGGTATTTCATTGTGTGGATATCCACAATTTGCCTGTTCACTCATCTGTTGTGCATTTATGTTGTTTCCAGTTTGTGAAGCTGGGACAAATATTCTTGTACAAATCTTTGAGTGGATATATGTTTTCATTTCTTTTGGGAAAGTACTGTGCTCAGCTGCTAACGGAAAGGTTGGAGGTTCGAGTTTGCCTAAAGGCACCTCGGAAGGAAGGTCTAGCAACCTATTCCCAAATTTCAGTTATTAAAAGCCCTATGGAGCACAGTTCTACTGTGACATGTGGAGTCCTAAGTTGGAGTCAGCTTGATGGCAACTTTTTTTATGTTAAATATTTATTTTACATTACAAAAACTATCAAATTGTTTTCTAAAGTGTTTGTATTATTTACATTCCCACCAGCAATGCCTGAGAGTTCCAGGTGCTCCACGTGTTGTCAACACTTGGAATTGCCAGTCTTTTTTTAATTTTAGCCATTCTTTCTTGTGTGTAGAGTATGTCATTGCAGTTTTAATGTCTACTTCCCTAGTTACTCAAAATGAATTGCAGATCTAAATGTAAGAGCTAAAACTGTAAAACTTCTAGAAAAATACATAGTAGATAATTTTCATGAACTTGATATAGGCAAATATTTTCTAGACAGGACACAAAAACAATAACTATAAAAGAAAAAATTGATAAATCAGTATTCCTTAAAATTAAAGACCTCTGCTTTTTGAAATACACCATTAAGAACATAAAATGAAAAGTCATAGACTGGGAGAGAATATCTACAACACATATATGTGAGGAAGAAGTTCTTTCAAGAATATATATAAAAAAAAAATCTTTTACAACCCAGTACAAACGTGAGAAAAGATTATTGAGTACCAATTTTCTATTTGGGGTAATGAATAAGTTTTAGAAATAGTGGTGATGGTTGCACAACATTGTGAATGTAATTAATGCCACTGAATTGTATACTTAAAAATAGATAAAATGACAAGTCTTATATATATTTTGCCACAATAAATGCATTTAAAAAAAAAAGGAGCAAAGGTTTGAACAATCAAATAAGATACAAATGACTGATAAGCTCATGCAAAGATGCTTGACATCCTTAGTCGTTATGGAAATGCAAATTCAAACTACCATAAAATCCATTTTTTAAAGCTCCTCTAAGATCTATTAATCCATGTGTCCCATTTGCCATTGAAGTTTACTATATCCAAAACTAAACCCATCTTCTTTTTCCCCAGCAAAACACAGGCATAGACAAGTGTTCTTCTACTTTAAAGCTCAAAACCCTGGCATCATCTTTGATTCTTCTCATTTTTTGTTTCCATTGCCCAGCTAGTTAACAAGTCCTCTTGCCTCACTCATGTTCTCCCTCTCCTCTCCATTCCCACTGCTGCTCTAGTTTGGGCCCTCATCTATAGTACAATTATTACAGCCTCCTAACCCATCTTCCTGCAACCATTTTCCACCTACGGACAATCCATTTACATAAATCTTCCAGATGACTCTTCCTGGAGCCCAGCTCTGAACATGCCAGTCCCTTGCTAAAAAATCTTTAGTATTCCTTGCTTAGCTGACATTTGAACTTCCTCATCTGCATGCAAGATCCTCTATAATGTAGCCCCAATGTGCATTTCCAACTTCATTTTTGTTTCTCTTTCAAGTACTCATACTGTGTGTGAGCTGAACCATTTACCATTCCACAGAGACATGCCTCCATTTCCTGCCTTTGTACCTTAGTCCATGATGCTCCAACATATGAAATACCATTGTACTAAACTCTGCATACCCAAGTTTCCCAGTACTAAAAGGCCAAGGCTCAAGTCAAATGCTAGCTCTTCTGGAAAGCTACTCCTGAACATCCATCTTACTCTTTTAATATACTTATCATCTTCTACCATTAGTATTATGCTCATATTTTATCTTCCTTGCTAGACTAAGTTCTATGAGAATAGCCTTGGAGTTTGATTCATTCTTTTATACTCCAGGCCACATGCCATATGCCTTACAAAGACCAGGTAATCAATAAACGTGTGTGGCATTGACGAAAGACTTAGTGGTAGGATACAAGATAGAATACGTCATCACTCTTATAATCTAATAAAAAAAAAAAACCCATTGCCATTGAGTCAATTCTGATTCATAACGGCCCTAAAGGACAGAGTAGAACTGCCCTATAGAGTTTTCAAGGAGCGCCTGGTGGATTCAAACTGCCATAGCTCTTAACCACTATGCCACCAGTGTTTTCCTTATAATCTAATAGGAAAGACAATAATACTACAAGAATGTGACACATGCCAAAACTTAAGAGATGCATAGGAGAGTCATCAAAGTCATTACATTTCAGACTGCAAATGTAATTTGGAATTAGGTTAGAGAGGACCATCAATATCAGTCCAAGGAGTTTAGACTGTGTTTAATAGCTAAAGAGGAGCCAGGAACCATTCAAGATACTTAAACATGGAAGTAACATAATTACAGTTTTGTTTTAGGAACATCAATCTGGCAGCAGTGTATGGGTAGGATAGATTGCAACAGGGAGAGCC
This sequence comes from Elephas maximus indicus, assembly GCF_024166365.1. NCBI lineage: Eukaryota > Metazoa > Chordata > Mammalia > Proboscidea > Elephantidae > Elephas > Elephas maximus. The sequence continues at coordinate 141,576,232 of NC_064822.1, forward strand.
TGGAGAGAGGGAGAGAGCAGGAAGGAGGCAATTTAAGGATACAAGAGAGATAATGGAAGCCTGAATTGCTCTGGAAAGGAAAGTACAAACATGACAGACTCTGTAGACATGCTGTCGACAGCCACTGCGACTAGATCTGAGTGTGTGCAGGAAAAAGAAAATGAAAAATAATTCCAGAAAAGCTACTGAACCATGCCAGGGTCATGCCCTGTCGGGAGTAGGGAATGCAGGGAGAGTTCAGCATTAGAAAATTGAGGTTTAGGAGTTGAGCACATGTAAGTTTAGGTTGTGAAAGTAGACAGCTGTAAGAATGTACAGAGGATAAAAAAAGAGGGGGAGTTAATGATAAATTCTTCAAATACAAAGCTCACGGATGAGTAGAGAAATTGATGAAGAGATAAACAAGCAGTTAGAGTAATGGTAAACTCAGAAAAGCAGAGTGTCACAGAAGTTAAGTAAAGAGAGTTTTTGAGAAACAGTGGCCAATTCAAGTCAAAAGAAATGTATTGAATGTACTGCTTAAGGTTTGGGAGGAACGAAAATGACTAAAGCATGTAATCTACACTTGCAGTGTTTTTAGTGTAGTGAGGACGAGGAGATGGACTTTCTCATCAGCATCATCACCATGACCAACATTTTTGAGAACTTAGTACAGGCTCTTATCTACATGGAGCCCTGCTGGCATAGTGGTTAACAGCTTGACAGCTAACCAAAATGTCAGCAGTTTAAATCCACCAGCCCCTCCTTGAAAACCCTATGGAACAGTTCTACTTATCTACATGTTGAATTATTATTTAATTGATTTAACCCTTATAACAACCATGTTAGGTAGACACTTACAATCCCAATTTTATAGGTGAGTAAACAGTCTCAAAAATGTTAAGCAAACCGTACATTAATACAAGGCAAAATGAAATAAGTATTAAAGCAAGGTGCACATAAACTAGGCACAAGGGAAGGAGAAAGGATATGGGAATGACAGGGAAGGAATTCGGAAAGAAGTGGCATTTAAATTGTGCCTTGAACCAGAGAAGACTTTACATAACCAGAGAATTGCTAGAAAACCATTCCATACAGAACAATGTGAGTACCACTGCAGCTTTGCAGTTAACAGTGAGGATGGTGTGATTGGATTATAGGATACATTGAATGGCGTGGCTGGCAGAGAAAGGATGCAACCTTATTTCTGAGAGCCTTGAATGCTTTGCTAAACAGGTCATACATTAATCTGCAAGCCATAAGTCTTTATGGGCTTTATGGAATAGAGTGTGATCCAACTTGATTTTTTTTCCTCTTTTGACAATAAGAAGAAATAATTAGAGATATAAGCATCCAGGCATGGCAAATGCTGTAAATAGATCACTAAAGAGCATACTTGAGAAAAGACCAGTGGATTTAGAGCTTTAGTGACCTTAAAAAGCCTTGTTTCATTAGAGAGTTCAAATCAGAAGTCAGCTTGCAGGGTACAGGGTGAGAAGAAATGAGAAAGTGTGGTGAGGAAGTAAAATCAGTGAGCATGAACTATTCCATCCCGTAAGTACGAATAGAATTGTAGCCTATGTACTTAACAGGATCAAGGAAGGTTGAGTAAGTGTTGTGGTAAAAAATTGAATGGGATGAAAGGAAAGAGATTGCCATCACTATCCACAGAGATAACTCACTCCTGAATACTTCTGAGTGCCACTGCATATCCACATCCCTGATATTATCATTAATCCCTCATATATTTTGCAACAGAAATTAAGTTACTTGTGAACCAAGGACAGAGAAGTTGGTGACAGTCCACTGATAGTTTGAAGGTGAGAAACTCTTTCTGATATACTCAAATGACTTATTCACTTTGACTGTAAAGTGTTGCTAAGACCACATACCAACACATCCACACTATTTTTCCTGCTTCACTGATCAGAGTCTCCCATCTTTGGACTTTCTGCAGGCATCTTTGTAGCTCTTGACAGTGTCATTGTTATGTTATAGCTATTTGTCTTATTCTTCCAAATTAGCCTAAATTCTTCAGTGTGGAGATGGGCATTCTCATCTCTATTGTACATATAGAGTATAAACACTAAATAATTCCTTGTTGAGTTGAATTAATTTTGCAGGCTGTGTCTCACGGTTACAAATATATGCAAATTCTTGGTTTGTAGGAAGATACTGTACATACAATATCTCCCTATCACTGCATAAAAAAATTACCACAAACCTAGTGGCTTAAAATACATACACTTATTAACTCACAGGAAACCCTGGTGGTGTAGTGGTTAAGAGCTATGTCTTCTAACCAAAAAAGGTCAGCAGTTTCAATCCACCAGGTACTCCTTGGAAACTCTATGGGACAGTCCTACTCTGTCCTATAGGGTCGCTATGAGTAAGAATAGGCTCAATGGCAAAGAGTTTGTTTTGTTTGTTTTGGTTTTATTATCTCACAGTTTCTGTGGGTCAAGAATTCAGGTACAGCTTATCCAGGTCCTATGCTCAAAGTCTCACAAGGTCAATCAAGGTATTGGCCAAGCTGCATTCTCATCTAAAACTAGGGATCGTCTTCTAAGCTCTTTTAGATTTCGACTTGTAAGACTGAGGTCCTCCATTCCTAGAGACTGCCCTTTCCATAGTCAGCTTACCACAACATGGCTGTTTGCTTCCAGGCCAGCAGGAGAGTGTCTCTCTTCCTCACCTTAGGAAGGGCCCAGTCCCTTTTTAAGGGCTTTCACCTGATTGTCAGGCCCACACAGGACAATCTCCCTTTTGCTTAATTCAAATCAGCTGATTTGGTACCTTAATTACATCTGCAAAATCTCTTCACTTTTTCCACGTAATATAACCCTTTATATTCACAGGTCTCACCCACACTTAAGGTGAGGGAATTATATAGGGTGTGTACACCAGGGAGAAGTCTTGGGAGCAATCTTAGAATTCTGCCTACCACACATATGGAAAGAGAAAGAGATCATGGGGGTGAGGGAGAGAGCGAAAAATTTTTCTTTTATGAAAATGTGATGATGTTTTCCTTTTCTTTTGCTACTGCTGCCTTATACTATTTATGTTTAATATTTTACAAAATTAAAGAATTTGAACAGATAACTCTTATTCTCATTTTGGCCTTTTCTTCTTTGGTGTGGCATTCCATTATAGGCACTAAAATAATAAATTTTTACAGGGCTAGCAGCAGCATGGTTATACCCATTGCCGTCGAGTCAAAGCTGACTCATAGAAACCCTATAAGACAGAGTAGAACTGCCCCATAGAGTTTCCCAGGAGCAGCTGGTGGATTTGAACTGCCAACCTTTTAGTTAGCAGCCAAGCTCTTAACTACTACACCACCAGTGCTCCAGTGTGGTTACAGTGGTTCAATATTCCAGTGTAAATTCTTTGGAGTCTGAGCAATACTGAAGAGAGCATAAAAGCTAAAGTAGTTTACTATTAATAACTCTTAGTCTAGCATCCTTCATAGGTTCTAGTATGGTGATCGCAATTAGTTCACATCAACAGGTACCAGAATGCCTGTTCCCAAGACAATAAAAACATCATAGATCCCGGGTTGCCAATATTGTTCCAATTCTCAACTTTTGCTTTTAAAAAATCAGTTAAGAGGAAGTTAAGTTTCTGTTCTTAGTTCAAATTCAGAAGTAGGATTTGGAATTATAAACTAGTATGCATGGGATTGATTTTGTTATTAGAAATTATAAATTTGACGCATCCATGTTTTAGAATGATTATGCATTACAAGGTCCATAATATAGGATCTCTCCTTTACAAGAAATATACACATAAAGAAACAAAAATGTAGACGGAATACCTTATCTTAAAAAAATTTTTTTTCTTCCTTATTAAAGACCACTCCCACCCCCCCCACACACACACAAATATCAAGAGCAGACTCTCAGCAGACCTCATGTTCTGAAAGCCATTTCAGACACGTGTGAGCCTTTCGTCATTCTGAAATGAGCATCTCTCTGGCTAAAATGAATTTTTAAAAGTATTCAAATTTAAATATTTCAAAAACATTTAAAAATTAAATTATTTTTAAAAGCCAAATAATGAAAATTTCAATTTAGCCATGAACTAAGAGGGGGAAACTCATTGTTTACTGATTTTGAAAACTCATTTAATCCTAAACCACAATAATGTCAGCAGAATAACTAAGGTTTATACATTGGTATTCAGTAACTGAATCTATTACATGCTTCACATTATTACAAAGAATTTGTTTTGTTTTCCTACAATTGATTATGAAATAATGATGAGAAAATCCTATGAGGAAAGATGCCAGAAAAACACATTTGTTTGATGAGGGTTTTTTTTCACATTGGTCAACTTTTTAGAAATTTTTCCCAAAATATAAAAATTCATATATTTGTAAAACTGAGGGAAATGAGTAAATAGAAAATAAGTGCTGTTGGTGGAAACAAAAAACAATGTTCTCACGTTATGAAATTAGAAATGTATTTTTATATATGTCTAAAAGTACAAGTTGCATGACAATCACCTGGGTCTTTGTGAGTAAATGCTTAGATCACTTTTCCACCCTAGCACAGGGACATTCCCAATCACCTCTCTTAGGAAAAAGGGTATCATTTGACAAGGAGAGTACAGAGAGACTAGGGAAGCTAGAGATTTCATCTACTTCGACATCTTCCCTTGGGTTACTTAAGTGCACTTTTGGTTGTATGAGAACAAGTAAAACGTGTTTCCCCACGTGCTGACCTTATTGGAATACAGCTTTGTGCACGATGGGTTCATTGTCATAAAAGCCACCATTTACCTCATATGTACTCAGTAATGCACGAGCACTGTTCATTATCTCATTTATTCTTTACAACAACTCTATGAGGTAGATACTGGTATTATCTCCAGTTTACATGCAAGGAAATTGAAGTTTAGGGAGATTTAGTGATCTAGGTCATTCAACTATTAATGACTGGTATTATTGACCAACTATTAAGGCGCAGTATTCAAACCTAAGCTTGATGATTACTAATCCATCCAGGCTGTTATCTACCACAAGGTACTCTCTCTTCCCAAAACTCCCATAATAAGACTTTGTGCCTCATCTGTAACTTATATATGATGGCATTTGCCACTTTTCTCCTAAAATTGTCTCCAGAATTTGAAGAGAATATTTCTTTTCATTTCTGCCTTTTTCTGTGATTTTTTTCCTCCACAGCTTGTTAAATAGAATTTCTTAAAATAGTCAAGTGCAACCACATACTTTCCAACATTTCAGTATCAAGTGGATCATCAGGCAGAGTATTTTTTTTTTTTTTTTCAAGCTGGTGCAACTTTCCTGGTAAATGAAAGTACGAATAGTCTCCAGATCCTTTCTTGTGTCTATATTTTAAAAGAAAATCAGTACTGCAAGAATGAATTAGAGGTCAGAGTTGAGTTGTAGAAAATCTCGTCCTTCTTCCCTGTTTCCAAACTCAACAATCATGAAGCTTTCTTATCAGCAAGAACAAGGGCTCTAAAGTTAAACCCACCCCACCTTGCTGGTTAATTAGAAACTCAAGTGTAAATAAACAACTTAGCCCTGCTTTGAATTCCTAAGTAGAACATTATATATTTGTGCAGAATTTTATGAGAGGAAATGTCTGTGGGAAAGAAATGTAACTGTAAAGAATTATAGCAGACAGAAGAAAAATGATACTGAAAGTAAGTCTTTACAATTTCACTAATTCTTACCACAGCCAAAACAAACCTTTCTGAGGAGTATCTCTGGAGAAATCCCTCAAACTAGTCTCTATGACGAGTTTAACCATATAGTAGAGCAGATATAAGTGAGATACCAAAAACACATTTAACACTTGGTCCCTTCAGTCCTATAAGTGTCAAAGAGAGTAGTTTTTAAGATGATTTCATTTAAAAGTTAGAAGGATATAAACCAGTAGGCTAACAAAGACTAGCTTTTGTTTGTTGTTGTTTTGTTTTGTTTTGTTTTTCGGGAAAGGGAAACCACATCAGTAAAAGCATAGATGTGATCTGAACACAGTATAATTGAAAAATGTAGAAGAATCAGAACAGTGAAGCAAATCAATAATGTACTATAGTGTGGAATGTACATTTAGCATCTGATTGTAAAGCCCTTTTAATATCAATCAAAAGCAGATACTTTCTTTTAAAAATAAAATAGGGAGTTATTGAAGATTTTTATTAGAATTGCAATAATATGATAAAAATGATAGCTATTGGAAATTTTTCAAAAGACTTAATGGAAGGTGGATTCTCAAGGCCAGAAAACATATTAGGAGTCAACTCCAAGAGATGAAGGTCCTCTTGAGAGTATTGAATGTTATAGGTATGTTGTGACATGATGATTGTTTTTAACATGAAAATCGAAGCCAAAATGAGAATCAAAAGTGACTAAAACCTTAAGCCTAGGGAAAGCTGAAAAAATAAGGGAGCAATGGTAAAAACTGAAGAGTTTAGAGCGTGTATTTCATAAACGGAAATGGAGATACAACCAGAAAAATGAGTAGAGTCCAATTGTCAAAGAAAATGAGCTGGGAGTCTTGGAGGAGCCTAATTAAGGACCAAAGTCCCTGGGTAGCATAAATAGTTTGTCCTCAACAACTAACCTAAAGGTTGGCAGTTTGAAGCCATTGCGTGGTTTGAACTCACCCAGGGCCTTCATGGAAGAAAGCCTTGTGATCTGCTTCCATAAAGATTATAGCCAAGAAAACCCTTTGGAGCTCAGTTCTACTCTATAATACATGAGTCCCAAGGAGACAGAAATAATTCAACAACAATAGGTTTGTTTTCTTGGTTTAATTAAGGATCACTGAAGTATTTTGAGCAAAAAAGTGACCTGACCAGAGCTTTATGAATATTATTCCGGACATGTAATGTAGAATAAATTGAGGAAGGCAAAGGCTGGAGAATGGGAATCATTTAGGAGGTGACCCAAATAATTTAAGCAAGAGATAATGATAGCCTGACTAGGGTAGTGGAAAGAAAATTTTAAATAAGAAAATCTGTGTAAAATATAGTTTCCTATTTCCATTGGGCGCTTATTTTTATCACCACCCTTTTTCTAACATGACATGCCCTTCTCCCGTCAGCTCTTCATGTACAAATTTTGCATATCCTTCTTCACAACACTACCTTCATGAAGTCATTTTGATTCTTCTCTTCTCTGAATTTCCACATTTTTACCTTTACTTCTGAAACACTTACCATTAATTCTATTTTGTATCATAATAATTTGTTCTTAGCTTATCTCAAACACTGTGAGTTTCTAGATGATTGAGATGATGACACCTTAATTTCTTTCTATCACCCTCACACAGCCTAGTGGGTAGAACTTAATAAGGGTTCAGTATAAGGGTGACATAGTCATCATTTGTTGGGGGCGTTACATGCTGGGTAGTCAAAAATGATAGCAAAATTTTAAAGGAAGAGAAATTTCCCATTTAAAAAAAAATTCTATAATTCCGAGTGTCATGAGGGGTCAGGAAAAGTGAAGCTATTTGAACTTAGTGATTAGTTTAGCAATTGTGACCTTCCAGTGCACGGTTTTTATACAGTAGATGTGAAGACTTCAGGGAGAGTGTTTCAAAATCAAATGTGATCGGCATCTTTGTATACCTATGCGACAAATGCATTCTCATCTTTCCCATTTGTCAGCACATTTGGTTCACTACTATTCAAGAAATATCAGGAGTTGCAAACCAGCTAATAGGTACAACCTATGATGTAGGGATGGGTTTTCTCATAATTGAATTTTACAATATTATCATTTAAGCATGCTTGGCATAGGAATAATATACTACCACTAGAATATAACGGGGATAATGTGAACTAAAAAAAAAAAAATGAACTAGCACAAGCAAAATCAATGATTCAAAACTTCTCACCATGAAAGAAAAAAGTTAGAGGACATTATCAAAGATACGAGGGTTATCTACTTCTCACCACCAATTGGAAAAAGTAAAAACATATATTCCCTTCACACATGGTGGATTGTTTTGCAACCTCCTACACATTGGCAGTCAATCATTCAACATTTAATTAGTGCCTATTGTGTGCCAAGCAGTCTTCTAGAATCCACAGCAATGGCAACAGGGGAGAGTTACAATAGATGTTTATAGTGCATAGAGAGGTACTCAAAAGGCTCACAGTTATTCAAGAAAAGAAAAACACACACACAAACTTGGAGAACACTCTTCCAGAGCAGGAATTCAAAAAGTGCAGGAAACTGTAGTAAAAACTGCAAATATGCATGAGCACATGAAGGAGCACACAGTGGAAAAGTAATGAGCCATGAGCCATCTTGGAGGCTGAAAATATTTCCCTTAAGAAAGTATACTTCGAATTTAGGTTTTCAGAAAATAAAGATCAATAAAGATTGTTACTGGCTAAAAAAAAATAGAAAAGGGCACTGAGTCTAGCTAAGTAAACTTTTTAGACTTCACTGAGGCAGAATAAGCAACTTGATCCAGTTGGCATCACAGTCCATTTTAATCCAATCAATAACCCGCCCCGCCGCATTGAATCAGAGAAACTAGGCATGTAAAGATTGGTGCAAATCCGGTGCAATTTCTGAGGAAACACTAAAAGTGAATTTTCCATTTACAGAGAGTCAGGACATCATTATAATATGCAGAAGAGAGGGTCTAATAGTAAATGGGGAGGAGTGAGATGAAAGGAGACTATGGCAAGATTAGATTATTTAAAGAGAAATGTCATGTTACAAGGAAACAAGGAATCAATAGAGAAGTTGTGTTGGGCAACTGGTAAAACCAAATCCAAGCCAAACCCATTGCCAATGAATCGATTCCAACTTAACGGGATTTGTAAATATCAGGTCACCTAACATTATTAAAGAGGGAAAGTAAAGACATTTGAGAGAGAGAAATTATTTTAACAATAATATGGAAGTCAGAAATCCCTCTTGTCTCCTTGTTTGGGAATCATTATACCAATTCAGGCATAAAATAACAAAAGCATGGAGAAGGATGGTGTTTGTAAAATAAAGAAGTGCTGAGGGTCAGAACTGCCATGGAAAGGAAACTGATAGTGGATAGTATGCTACGTGTGGCAAAGAAGAAAAAGAAAGCAAAATTAACCCAAGAATAAAGCTAGAATGATGATGAGATGATATTTAACAAAAACCAAAAGCTGAAAAGGCAACTTACTTAGGATATGGGTAGGGAGCACAGAATTGATTCTGGAACATATCAGGTTCCAGATATTGATAAGACAAATACCTTCTGAAGTAAATGTTGAAGTCGACTGGAAACCCTCAACTGGTAGGAAGTCATAGCTGAAAGTTAGCCCCACAGAGGATGAGTTGAGGCAATCAATTCTAACACATAAATGGTTGTATACAAATTATTAGAACATTGACCCAGCAATAATTTATGAAATCAATTAAGTTTTCTGTTTTTAGAAATAGGAAATTCTTTAGAGAATAAACTGATTTCATTTTTCATGTGTGTATTTTTAGCTATTTCCCACCTCATGCAAGCATTTTACCTGGTGCTATATGGCTGGTCCAGACTTAGCGGTGCTTAAGAGAATTTATTCCTTTTTTCCTCACCTTTCCCTGATGTCTTTCACCTAAAAAAATGTTGGAGGTGTTAGTGATGAGAAGACAAAGTCATGTAGAGGACAGAGATCCTGGGAGTCACACAACTATAAGAAGGAATTAGCTGCTCAATCAGGGAATTAAAGAAAGACCAAAGGTGATTTTCTTTTTTTTTTTTTTCAAGCCAGATGGCCAGCAAAAGTCTTGAGCCAGGGGTAAGTGGTGAGTACCCTGAGGAAGAAGGTTGAAACAGGGACCTGATAATTTATAGATATCCAGCTAGGAAATGTGGCAGCAAATAACAAGCACCCAAACATAAGGATTGGTTTCACTCCTTTGGATGAAGGGATCAACAAGAGGAGATTAAGTCCCCGATCCTGGAGAAACTAGAGTTTAAGACATTTTGTCCCAACAGCAGTGTAGGAGAATAGAGACCCATTATGGAAATGTGAATAAAATTTTAAAGATCAAAATTTTGAAGCCCAGACACAAGAGGTGAATCTCTAAATCAGAATAGGGCTGGATGGAAAGCTAGAGGTCTTTAAAATCCCCAGACAAAAAATAGGTTGGGGTCTATTGGGTAGCTATGAGTCAGAATGAACTCAACGGCAACAGTTTTTTTGTTGTTGTTGTTTGTTTCTAGAGAATTTAATAATAGTAATAACTACTATCTATTTAACAATTCAAAGGCATTCAACTGTGTAGATCATAATAAATTATGGATAGCATTGCAAAGAATGGGAATTCCAGAATACTTAATTGTGCTCATGAGGAATCTGTACATAGACCAAGAGGCAGTCGGTCATTTGAACAGAACAAGGGAATACTGTGTGATTTAAAATCAGGAAAGGTAAGCATCAAGACAGTATCCTTTTACCATACTTATTCAATCTGTATGCTGAGCAAATAATTTAAGAAGCTGGACTATAAGAAGAAGAATGTGGCATCAGGATTGGTAGAAGACTCAGTAACAACCTGTCATATGCAGATGACACAACCTTGCTTGCTGAAAGCAAAGACTTGAAGCATTTACTGATGAAGATCAAAGATTTCATCCTTCAATATGAATTATACCTCAACATAAGGGAAACAAAAATCCTCACAACTGGACCAATGAGCAACATCATGATAAACTGAAGTTGTCAAGGATTTCATTTTACTTGGATCCACAGTCAACACCCATGGAAGCAGCAGTCAAGAAATCGAACAACGTATTACATTGGGCAAAACTTCTGCAAAAGATCTCTTTAGTGTCAAAAAGCAAAGACATCACTTTGAGGACTAAGGTGTGCCTGACCCATGGTATTTTCATGGAGGCATCTGACCTCCTCTAATTTCACAAGGGGGAATGAAAAACAACACCCCAAGGATGATTGCTATGAGGTGGAGGTCAGACATGTCTCCTCTCTCCGCCATCTTTCCCAATTCTGACACCAACTCTCCCTCCCATGGCTCTCTCTACTTCTCTGCTGGGTTCAACAATTCATTGCAATGGCCACACAGAACTCGCAGACCATACTCACAGTTATGGGGTCTATTAGGGAAGCAACAAGTTACAGTTCAAGTTCAGAAATGCTCAGGATACAGTTCTTCCATCAGAACAGTCTCTTAGCCATGCCTGCAGGCACACCTCTCTCTGTCCCTTCGTCTCTGCCCTCTAGCTCTGTGGATCAGCAAACCTAGCTCCACCAAGTACCCAGAGGCACCCTACTCCTTCAGCAAGGCTCCTGCCCAAAGGCGCTCAGTTTTCTCGCTCCATAGGCTCCCGGCCCACCGCACATCTCCTACTATTCTCCTGGTTCTGCTGCTACCACTTCTCTACCACTGCTTCTCCCCTGATTCTTACCTTCAGTGTTACAGATCTCTCTCTCTCAGTCTCCTGGTTCCAGGAGCTTCTCAACACAAGGATTCCAGGGCCAAAGGACACACTCCACTCCTGGCTCTTCTTCCTTCGTGGTGATGAGATCCTCTCTTTCTGCCTCTGGGATGGCTCATTTTAAGCCTACTGGGATGGCAAAACTACCAATCCCCTTAGTGGGCCACAATAACCTTATTTGCATAGTCCCACTCATCTCTTGGGTGGGAGTTACAAGACCATGGCGAGAAAGGCCATGTAAAAGCAATCCATCACACCACATAGGCATGCAAAAGCTGGACAATGAGTAAGGAAGACCGAAGAAGAATTGACACCTTTGAATTATGGTGTTGGCAAAGACCACTGAATGTGCCATGGACTGCCAGAAAAACAACAAACAAATCTGTCTTGCAAGAAGTACAGCCAGAATTCTCCTTAGAAGTGAGGATATCATGACTTTGTCTCATGTACTTAGGACAGGTTATCCCGAGGGACTAGTCCCTGGAGAAGCATATCATGCTTAATAAAGTAGAGGGTCAGTGAAAAAGAGGTAGTCTTTCAAGGAGATGGCTGGACACAGGGGCTGCAACAATGGGCCCAAACATAGCAAAAATTGTGAGGATGGTGCAGAACGGGGCAATGTTTCATTCTGTTGTACATAGGTTTGCTATGAGTTGAAAATGACTCAATGATGCCTAACAACAGCAACAACATTTGGTAATCATTAATTACTTTACAAGGTCCCAGGGTGGTACAAACCATTTTCTCTCAAATACTAACCACAATTTTAGCTGTTCCAAAGCACCCAGCAGCACCATGGAAGAAAGGCCTGGCAATCTTCCTCTATAATGATTCTAGCCAAGAAAACTCAATGGAGCTTAGCTCTACTCTGTAACACATGGGGTCACCATGAGTTGGAACTGACTCAATGGCAACAGGTAGATAGGAAGTGCTTTACCTTAATTATCTTATTTAATCTTCATGCAATTCTATAAGGTAGGCATTATCATTATTTCCATTTTATAGATAAGTTACACAGCTAGTATGTAGCCAGGAGAACACTGAATTTGTAAGTCTGTGACAAAAAGGTACCATTTCCAGGGATAAAAGGAGAATTCAGGACAAAAGCTAAACTTGTTATAACAACACTTCCTAAAAATCCTTCCAGGAAAGAAAGGGGCACTGGTGAATGTCTCTGCTTTTTAGGATAAGGTACCTCACAGTGTATAGAGTTCCAATCTCCTGTTCTCAAAAATCCTTTATTAATAAATACTATTCCGGTATGTAAATGTATTCCTGGTACTCCCATCAAGGGTCTTGCCAGAACACTTACTGAGGTTAAAGTACTCTCAAATATCTCAACTTCCTCGAATTCGGCAAGAGTAGAACACTTAAATGTTTTAGATAGCATAATTCTCATGCACAACTTTGATGTATCTCTGGAGCTACATTACAGATGGTCTCTGATATAATATTTATAAAGAAAATGTTCAAGTCAGTAACCAGTTAAATTAGTTGCCATTAAGTTGATTCCAACTCACAGCAACCCCATGTGTGCCAAAGTAGAGCTTGCTCCACAGGGTTTGCAATGACTGATTTTTTGGAATGGATTGCCAAGCCTTTCTTCTAAGGCACCTCTGGATGACCTCCAACTTCCAATCTTTCAGTTAGCAGCCAACAGCGTTAATAGTTTTCACCGTAGAGTGATAAAATTTTGGTCATTCCATTATCATTCCCCACAACTAGAGAGTCTTCAGTATTCTTTTGATATAATCCCTGTCCAACTTGTATAAATGATAAGGGAAATTGTTTGGTTCTTGGAATCAATAAGTACCTGCATACCCCGGCTTCCAGCACAGTTGGGTCCTAAAGCTCAAATGATGTCATCAGGATTCAGTTTTGGGTTCCCCCCACCCCTTTTTAATCTTTCTTGGATTTCTTTAGTTTCAGCTTCCCTCTCATGCAAGCATTCTGTACGTGGTGGCAGCCTGGTAGCGCAAGGCTTACTTCAACCAGCTTAGCAACCACAGCAAAAAGTGACTTTTTCATTCATTCAACAAATATTTGTTGGGGACCCACAATGTGCTATGCATTCTTCTTAGTGTATAGATACAATGGTGAAGAAAGAAGAACCCCTGCCCTAATGTTTCCTTTTCTGGAGCCAGTGTTTGTTATAATAGAGCCAAGTCTGAGTACCACTGTACCTGTACTGAGTACAACTTGGATCATGTGTCCAACCAGGAAGCAATCCTTATACCCTACAGGAATGAAAATTCTGATTCACCAGACCTGATTATCATGCTCTAAGAGAAGACAGGGTCAATAACACTCAAACTACCTTGATTAAAAATGAGAGCAGTAGTTTCCCAAAGAAGAATTGACATGCTTTTATCAAACAACAGATGTTAACCTGGGGAAAAAGATTTTAATTAAAACTCCAAAATTCAAATTCAGGGGATTGAATGAGGAGATCTCCCTGGAAAAAGAAATAAAACTTGCTCAGATAAGAGCAAATGAAAATTTGAGTCAAATAAGCATCCAGAATCACCAAGCCCAAGTACTCCCTCATTAGTTAATGAGCACTGGTAGAAAAATGGAGCACTGGTGGCATAGTGGTTAAGAGAGATGGCTACTAACCAAAATCTTGGCAGTTTGAACCCACCAGCCATTCCTTGAAAGCCCTTTGGGGGAGTTTTATTTTGTCCTGTAGGGTCACTATGAGTCAGAATTGACTGGACAGCAATGGGTTTTTGTTTTTTAAGGTAGAAATATAGCTTCCCAATAAAAAGTAAATTGAATGTAGTCATACTTCCACAGATGATAGTTCTCTGCAGTCATAGTCTGAATATAGGCTTATCTGTGAATTGAATTTGAGCACTCACGAAGTGAAGAGTGAATAGCTTTGGGCTGTGGGTACTTCCTTCTCTTCATGGATGGTAAAAGATGTGTTAAATCTTCTGTCATCCCCAAGTGAACAGGGCACAAGCTAGTAGTGATAGAGGCCTCTGGCTTGGTAATTTATAAAATCTACTTGCTCTTCTGTGTCATAGATGAAAAACTTCCTCATTTGTTTTGAGAAAATTGATTCAAAATTTGTCTAATATGCTGACTTCAGCTAACTGGATAGTGATTGATATGTACCCTCTAATGAAGTTTTATCTTATTTTTTCCAACAATGGAGTTATGGTAGTTACATTTTTTTTCCTTAACTAGATTGATCCATAGATCGATAGATGTTAGATCAATAGATAATAGATAGATGTGTGTGTGTGTGTGTAGTTGAAAAAAAACAATTAAAGATTTATGACTTGGTGTTTTAGAATGTAGATTTTGCAACGAAACTGCCTAATGTTAAAATCATAACTACTACATTAACTTGCTATATGATACTGAGCAAGAAACTTCTCTGAGGCAGTTTTTCAGTATGAAATGGGAATAACAGTACTCACATTGTAAGATCATTGCACATATTAAATAAGCTAACATGTAAAAATTTAGAACAATGCCTTAGAGCATGCAATAACATTAAGAATTACTATCATCATAATCAGGTTCAAGTAACTTCTGCTACAAGTAACAGTAGTCTCATCTTAAACTGAAGTGCTGATCATGAGTTCTGTTAACAAGTATTTCTGATTCCCCATCCTTAGGGGCATATGACAGAATTACACTTCCGACCCTTTTGTGGTTGGAGCCGTATGACTAGTTCTAGGCAGGACTTATGACTGGAAGTGACATGTGTCACTTCTGGGCTAGACCATTTAATTGCTGATATAAGACCATTTGAAATTTTCTGTTCAACTCTTTTACTTCATCATTTCTTCCTTTCACTTTAACTACTCAACAATCAAGAGCAAATTTCAGGGTCTCTTCTGACATCCATTCTGGTCTTTTCTTTCTTTCCTGTTTTTTTAATGACCTCTTGCTTTCTTTACGTATGATATCTTTGATGTCATTCCACAACTCCTCTGGTCTTCGGTCATTAGTGTTCAATGTGTCAAATCTATCCTTGAGATGATCTCTAAATTCAGGTAGGATATACTCAAGGTCGTATTTTGGCTCTCATGGACTCGTTCTAATTTTCTTCAGTTTTAATTTGAACTTGCATATGCGTAATTGATGGTCTGTTCCCAGTTGGCCCCTGGCCTTGTTCTGACTGTTGATATTGAGCTTTTCCATCATCTCTTCCCACAGATGTAGTCGATTTGATTCCTGTGTATTCCATCTGGTGAGGTCCACATGTATAGTTGCCATTTATGTTGGTGGAAAAAGATATTTGCAATAAAGAAGCCATTGGTCTTGTAAAATTCTATCATGCGATCTCCATCATCATTTCTATCACCAAGGCCATAATTTCCAACTACCAATCCTTCTTCTTTGTTTCCAACTTTTTCATTCCAGCCTCCAGTAATTTTCAATGCATCCTGATTGCATGTTCCATCAATTTCAGACTGCAGAAGTTGGTAAAAATCTTCTATTTCTTCATCTTTTACATTAGTGGTTGGTGCGTAAATTTGAATAATAGTCATATTAACTGGTCTTCCTTGTAGGCACATGAATATTATCCTATCACTGACAGCGTTGTACTTCAGGATAGATTTTGAAATGTTCTTTTTGACGATGAATGTAACACCTTTCCTCTTCAAGTTGTTGTTCCCAGCACAGTAGACCATATGATTGTCTGATTCAAAATGATCAATACCAGTCCATTTCAGCTCGCTAATGCCTAGGATATCAATGTTTATGCATTCCATTTCATTTTTGACAACTACGGATTTTCCTAGATTCATACTTGGTACATTCTACGTTGCAATTGTTAATGCATGTTTGCAGCTGTTTCTGCTCATTTTGAGTCTTGCTACATCAGCAAATGTAGGTCCCGAAAGTTTGACTCCATCCAAGTCATTAAGGTCGACTCTACTTTGAAGAGGCAACTTTTACCCAGTCGTCTTTTGAGTGCCTTCCAAGTTGAGGGGCTCATCTTGCAGCACTATATCAGACAATATTCCGCTGCTGTTCATAAAGTTTCACAGGCTAATTCTTTTCAGAAGTAGACTGCTGGTTTCTTCTTCCTAGTCTGTCTTAGTCTGGAAGCTCAGCTGAAACCTGTCCACCATGGATGACCCTGCTGGTATTTGAAGATTGGTGCCATAGCTTCCAGCATCACAGCAACAGACAAGCCCCCACAGTACAACAAACTGACAGACACATGGGGGAGTGACCTCTAACAAGAAATACATCATAAAGAAGACTTCTTAAAAGATTTCTCTGTTCTTACACCACATACAGCTTGTTCCAAGAGAGAATTTTAGGCCTGCTGAGAAAAGACTGAGGTATACTACTAAATTTTTCTGTTTATGTATCACAAGGGATAATGTAGATTTCTAAATAGATTTTCTCAGTCATATTATTAGACAGATGCCTAATAACTTAGTGTACACTAAAGCATATTAATAGAATGTGTAATCATGAATTAACTACCTGGATTATGATTATCCCAACTTTAAGCAGTTCTTGAATTAAAACGTATACCTAGAATACAAAATGGATAGTTGCTTACTTTATTCTAAGGTGAGAGGTATGGAAAGAATCGTGCTTACCAGAAAATGATGATGATCTGCATTGCATCCCCCTTATAGCTTTGAAAAATGACACAATTTATAGTTTGAAAGCATGGATTCTAGTTAAAAGCTAAAGGCCAGTGCTTGCTATGTCTTTCAACAAAGTGACCATGCAGGAAGACAAGAGAAACAGCAAAACAAATTCCACCTTGTGGCGCACATTTTCTTTTGTTGCTAATATTTGCAATTCCAATTTTTAATAGCACAGGTGTATTTAATTATCACTGAATACTGGAACGCAAACTCATTCAGTGTCACAAATAGGAGCCGTACAGATTGATTTTAATATACCCAGGGATTTTTTTTTTTAATTATTTGCCATTATGTTGCTTTAGAATGGCATTTTAAATTATCATACCGTACTCTTTCAAGCACAAATGTTCTGATAACCTTTGTATTTTCTGATTTTTTCGTGCTAAAGTTATGAGAGTTCCACTGAATGTTTTGGCCAAGTCTAGTGAGTAGGTCAACAGGAAACAAGCTGGATTCAGAAGAGGATGTGCGATGAGGGATATCATTGGTGATGTCAGATGGATCTTGGCTAAATTCAGAGAATACAAGAAAGATGTTTTACCTGTATTTTATTACCTATGCAAAGGCATTCGACTGTGTGGATCATAACAAATTATGAGTAACATTGTGAAGGATGGGAATTTTAGAACACTTAATTGTGCTTGTGAGAAACCTGCACATAAACCAAGAGGCAATCGTTCAAAAAGAACAAGGAGATACTGTATGGGTTAAAGTCAGGAAAGGTGTGCTTCAGGTTTGTATCCTTTCCCCATTCTTATTCAATCTATATGGTGAGCAAATAATTCAAGAAGCTGGACTATATGAAGAACGCAGCATAAGGATTGGAGGAAAAGGCATTAACAACCTACAATATGCAGATGACACAACCTTGCTTGCTGAAAGTGAAGAGGACCTGAAGTACTTACTGATGAAGATCAAAGACCACAGCCTTCAGTATGGATTGCACCTCAGTATAAAGAAAACCAAAATCTTCACAACTGTACCAGTAAGCAACATCATGATAAATGGAGAAAAGATTGAATTTGTCAAGGATTTCATTTTACTTGGATCCACAATCAACAGCCATGGAAGCAGCAGTCAGGAAATCAAATGATGCATTGCATTGGGCAAATCTTCTACAAAGCACTTCTTTAAAGTGTTAAAAAAAAAAAAAAGATATCACTTTAAGGACTAAGGTGCACCTGACCCAAGCCATGGTATTTTCAATCACCTCATATGCATGCAAAAGCTGGACAATGAATAAGGAAGCCTGAAGAAGAATTGATGCATTTGAATTATAGAGTTGGCAAGGAATATTGAATATACCATGGACTGCCAGAAAACGCAAAAATCTGTCTTGGAGGAAATTCAACCTGAATGCTCCATGGAAACAAGATGGCAAGACTTTGTCTCACATACTTTTGACATGTTATATGACGTCCTGGAGAAGGACATCATGCTTGGTAAAGTAGAGGGTCAGTGAAAAAAGAGGAAGACCCTCAATGAGATGGATTGACACAAAGGCTACAATAATGGGCTCAAGCATAACAATGACTGTGAGGATCCACAGGATGGGGCAGTGCTTCGTTCTGTTATGTATAGGGTCGCTATGAGTCAGGACCGACTCTGTGGCACCTGACAACAACACAGTGATGGATAGGTAAATTTTTCTCATGCCATAGTTCCAAGATCTTTAAAAGAGGTCAGCCAATAGCCCCCAAATTTTTTTCTTTTAATCAAGAGACCGATACTATTATAGGTTCATATCCTTCCAATATTTACTAACAATAGAACACTTTTAAAAATGTAATGTTATTTACTATAAATACACAGAAAAAAAAAATGCTGCCCATTCAAATTCATTGTTTGTCTAATGATTGATTTTTATCTTTATCAATATTATAAAATTCATTTAAATAATATGAAAATACCACATCTTTCCGAGTATATCCATGATTCAACTTTAAATTAGACATCTCAAAGCTCGCTAATCTAAACTTTAGCCACATTGCTAGTGGAGACCAATGCTGCTAACAAAAATAGTTTCTAGTAGCTTCACAGACATATCCAAACTCCCTGAGGGACTGAGTTCCTGGACTGAGGGCTAGGAACCATGTTTTCAGCACACTTCTAGATCAATTGGCATAACATAGGTTTAAAGAAAATGTTCTACATCTGACTTTGGTGAGTAGCATCTCTGGTCTTAAAAGTCTGCGAGCAGCCATCTAAGACACATCCCATCCTGTCAAGAGTAAAGGAGAATGAAGAAAACCAAAGACACAAGGGAAATATTAGTCCAAAGGACTAATGGACCACACAAACCACAGCCTCCACCACCTGAGCCCAGAAGACAATAGATGGTGCCCAGGTACCATACCAACTGCTCTGACAGGGGTCAGTCATCATAGAAGGTCCCACACAGAGTGGGAAAAAAATGTAGAACAAAATTCAAATTCACAAAAAAGACCAGACTTACTGTCTGAAAGAGACTGGGGAAACTCCAAGAGTATGCCCCCTGGACACCCTTTTAACTCAGAACTGAAGTCACTCCCAAAGTGCAGTCATGTATATGATACTAAATGGGCACACCTGTCCAAAACAAAGGTGAGAAGACAGGAAGGGACAGGAAAACTTGACTAATGGAAACGGGCAACCGGGGTAGAGATGGGGAGAGTGTTGACACTTTGAGGGGTTGGCAACCAGTATAACAAAACAATTTGTATAATAATTGTTGAGTGAGAAACTGATTTGCTCTGTAAACTTTCACCTAAAATACAATAAAAATAATATCTTCTAGCAACTTGCTAGGACAGTCTTTTTGTGATCATGGTCAAGATATATGACCTTGAAGTTTTAGAGCACCAGACAGTTTTGCTGAATTTAGCCTTAACAGATATTTAGCAGTTTGTATCAAAATTCTATTTTATCTGAAACTGAAGGAAATGTACTTGAAGTTAGAGGCAGTAATTCACTCTCAAACTCGTGATATTAATTGAAATGTGGAAAAAAGTTCATTCATATCCTTCTATTATGGTAGATCAGTACATTTAACAGTTGGAAACTTGATTTGATGATTAACAGTCATTCATGAGGTTAAATGATATGTTTCTGTCCTGGCTAATGCTAACTAAATCTATTTATCCTCTTGCTGGTGGTTACCGCACTGAGGTCACACTTCTGGCACAGAACAAACTGAAGCCAGGAATTTATCATCATCCCCACTGTAACGTAGCTGCTAAGTGAACAAAGAAAGAAAGAAAACTATCTCACTATTAACCTCAGATCCTTTTGGAAATAGGTTTCTATATCCATATCCCCTCTGATATACTGGGTTATGGCCTTGAAGGTGAAAATCTCTTGCCGTACATAGCAGGTCAAAAGAGTAGAAAGAAAGCTAATGCATATGATTTACAACGTATCACAAGCAAATCTGAATCCTTCTCTTTGATGCTTAGTATTTCATTTCCCAAAGGCGGGCTACTAAGAGGAGAAAAAGATCAACCCTAGATGAGCAAACAAAATTAAGCAGTTAATGGAAAAAGAGATTATTTTATTTTTGCTGTGGAAATGAAAAAGAAATCTCATTCTCAGAAGAAAGTCAACTTAAAGCACACCTTTATTTTACATATCCCTATGGACTGCACATTCAAGAACACTAAAGAATAATAACTCTGATTTCTTTAGTTTCAAAATGATTGTGACAATGTGAGAAGGCAAGGTTTTATGTCTTTTTTTTTTTTTTTCTCCTGACTTAGCATCTTGTCTAACTTACGAACAGTCTAAATAAAAAGAGACTGCCACCTAGACAAGGGAAGGAGGTGGGGGACCAACGGAACAGTGTCACTTTGATAAACTATGATTGCCTTTTCAACGGTGTACAGAGTGACTGCTGAGCTACAAAAAGCACAGATAAGCATGGGTTTGTGGGCATATGGGATGTGTTTTGGTAGTTTGAAAGACAAATCATGAACGATGCAGCTATTATTCTGCTGTGGTTTTTGAAGTTAGGTTATTTTGACTCTAACACGTGGAAGTTCAGAAAAACCATTAAGATTTTGTTGTAAGGTGTGCTTAGGAAAAAAACATTAAGTCTAAAAATTTCCTCAGAAGATGCACATGTGCAGTAAAAACATAAGAAATGTATGGAATTTAAAAAAACTGTGTAGATGTTACCTCTTGGAAAGAGAGAAAGGAATGCAATCAAGACAGGTCATATGTGGACTCAACAGCACCAATAATCTTTTTGTTCTTCAGCTGGGTGTAGACTAAATGGATATTACACTGTATTCCTGTTTTGCTTGATTTAAACTTTAATAATAATGTTTAAAGGAATTAAAGGACTACATGTAGCAACCTCTAAAAATTCCTAATGAAAAAAGTTGAATATAAAATTGTACCTGCACTTTTGAAGGCAATTCTAAATGTATATATACAAATAAGGACAAGAAAGGAAAATGAAAAGAGTTGACTTCTTAAGATGGCAGAATCAGGAGAAATTTGAACAGAAATTGATGAGAGAGGTGATTTGAAGGTTTAGTGATAAAGAAAGGGAAAACATAACCTAAGGATTATTGAAGCTTCTTTCACATAAAACTAAGAAAATATTTAGCATTAATCAGCTTCACCAATTTGAATTTGGGCTTCTTTACTGTGAAATAGTGTCTTTTGTATGAGCTTCTAAGGTTAATATTCAGTTTTACAAGAAAATGTAATTAAGAGCTCTAAAGTTAAAACAGGAGTTCCTTGGGTGGCACAAATGCTCAAGTGCCCTACTGCTAGCCAATAGGTTGGCAGTTCAAACCCACCTAGAGGCAACTTGGAAGTAAGTCCTGGCTACCTACTTCTGACCGGTCATAGCCTCAAAAGCCTTATGGAGTACAGTCCTACTCTATACACTTGGGGCTACCATGAGTCGGAATCAACTCAGTGGCAACTAACAACAACAACAAAACGTAAAACAAGGTAAAAGTACTTCCACAATTTTTAAATGTTACAAACACAATAACTGACATTAAATTAAATTTTCTATTTATTGAATATTCTGAATTAGACACAGTCTACCACCTATAAGCTTAAAGCTTAAATGAGGCATGTAAATGAGAGAGTAATTAAAGAAAAGGAGAATTTCTCGCTTCTTTTTATGGTAGCACTATGAGTCGGAATCTACTTGAAGCAACGAGGTTGGTTTTTGGTAGCAATAGGCCCCTGGGTGGTGCAAACAGTTTGTGCTTAACTACTGATGAGGAACTTCCGCCACAGCAGACAGAGAGAAAGCCTTGCCCTGGAGCCGGCTCCCCAATTTCAAAATTAAAACCTCCTAAAGTGTGAGAGAACAAATTGCTGTCTGTTAAAGCCATCCATTTGTGGTATTTCTGTTACAGCAGCACTAGATAACTAAGACAATCACTAACCTAAAGACTGGTGATTGGAACCCACGCAGCAGCACTGTGGAAGAAAAGCCTGGCCAAGAACCCTATAGAGTGGTTCTACTCTGTCACACATGGGGTCACTATGAATCAGAATTGACTCGATGGGAATGGGTTTGGTTTTTGGTTTATGGTAGCAATGCCTTTGAGAAAAAAAAACTCAATTTTATTTTCTAAAGAGACTTGATAATAAGGAAAAATGAAACAAAAAGCCAATATACCTCAGAATGATTCAAAAATACTTGTTTTTGTTTTTCCTACAAGCATTCAAAGCCAGAAAGAGCAAAATTTGTACAGCCTGATTTTCAAAAAGATTTTCCTTTGTTTTAATTTTATTGTTCCTTATTGCGAATGTTCTTGGATAATTTCAGATACAGCACTGTTTTGATAAAACTCAGAGTAGAACTTAAAATTTACCTACTATTGTTCCGTTGAATTTATTTAATTTTGATCAATTTCAGTCAGGTTCTCTCGGTTTCTTTGAAATTGGAAAGCATTCTAAACTACTTTCCTGTCACGATTCGTTGAAGTAAATAAGCAGTTACAGAAAGGGCTGTTTCACTTAACTTCAAAGATTTTTTTTTTCAAGATTTTGTTGTCTCCTGGCCTTTAATAATGTAGACAGTCATAATATTACAGAAATCTCCTGTCAGAGAAGAAATTTTTATTGGCAGTTAACTTTGCTCACATACACACCAAGATGTCTTCAGAAACAGAAGAACAATGTGTTTCCTCAGAGAGATCATGCATACCATGAAAGCTCCATTTTTATGTAATGCTACAGTAACAGGAAATGAATATTTATGGAACCAAAATGACTGAAATAACAAATAATTTCCAAATTTGCCCCAATACCCAGAATATGACAGCAACTCCCCATTCTTCAATAACTCTGGGCCAGTTAGCATGAACTGTAACACAAATTTGAATGTCCCAGTAATTTGGTCCTTCTGAACCAAGACTGTGTCTTGTTCCCAGGATGGTGCTAAACAGTGACAATCTCACACTTCCCAGGTCTGAACTTTCTCATGTGGCTGGGATCCTACTTGCAGCCCCTTAATCTCATTATATTCTTCTCCATCCTACCCTCTTCGGTCATTAATCAAAATTTATTCAAAAGTTGAAATTAAGAATCCTTCACTTTATATCTGGATGCTAGATTATTTTTCTAAGGAAAAGTTTAAGATTCTGTTTTAATAGAAAAGCTTCACTTTCTTCACAGACCTAGGTCTCAGGCCATTCTGTTAAAAAGGAGGAGGGGTAATTTTATTACATTAAAATATCTGACCACATTATGCGATCAAAGGATAAAAAAATCATCTTGAGGATCATCTAGGAATTCCCTCTAACTCAAGGAATTCTGCATATATAAATCAGGACCAATAAACAACATCATGAAAAATGGAGAAAATATTAAAGTTGTCAAAGATTTCATTTTACTTGAATCTGCAATCAATGCCCATGGAAGCAGCAGTGGAGAAATCAAATGACATATGGCACTGGGCAAAACTGCTGCAAGAGACCTTTTTAAAGCATTCAAAAGCAAAGATGTCACTTTGAGGATTAAGGTGCGCCTGACCCAAGCCATGGTATTTTCATTGCCTCGTATGCACGTGAAAGCTGGATAATGAATAGAAAAACTGAAGAAGAATTGATGCCTTCGAATTCTGGTGTTGGCAAAGAATATTGAATATACCATGGACTGCCAGAAGAAGGAACAAATCTGTCTTGGAAAAAGTACAGCCAGGTTGCTCCTTAGAAGCGAGGATGGTAAGACTTTGTCTCACATACTTTGGACAGCTTATTAGGAAGGGTCAGTTCCTAAAGAACATCATGCTTGGTAAAGTGGAGGGTCAGTGAAAAAAAAGAAGACCCTCAACAAGATGGATTGACACAGTGGCAATGACAATGGCCTCAAGCATGACAACGATTGTAAGGATGGCACAGGACCAGGCAGTGTTTTTGTTCTGTTGTAGATAGGGTTGCTATGAAGAACTGACTTGATGGCACCTAACAACAACAACAACAAATCATTGTGAACTGCTGAGCATGACCCTGGGGTCACCTCACTGCTGGGACTTGAGCCATCTAAGGCAGCCCCTCTAGATAGGCCCTCTCACTTTCCTCCCAAACCTGTCATTGTTCTTTTGGATTGTAAAGTTCTTTCGGATTGTAAAGTTCTTTCATATTCAGTAATCTCATACTAATGTGCAGATTTGTCAAACAAGGGTAACAGCTTAAGTTAGTATACTTTAGTGCCATGTGCTTTGTAGTGGGTCAAGTGGGGGTCCTGGAACATGTGTATGTGACCTGATTTAGGAAAAGGGTTTTTGAAGATGTAATGAAGTTAAAGACTTTGAGATAGGATCATTATAGATTGGCTTTAAACCCAATGACAAGTGTTCTTACAAGAAAGAGAAGAGAAGGCTATTTGAAGACAGAGGCAGAGACTGGAGTTAAGCAATCATGGCCAAGGAACACCTGGAGTCACCACAAGCAGGTAGAGGCATGGAGGGATTATTTCCTAGAATCTTCTGAGGGAGCATCGTCCTATTAAGTTGATTTCAAACTTCTGGCCTCCAGAACTGCAAGAGGATACATTTCTCTTGTTTTAAGCCACTAACTTTCTGGTAATTTGTTCCAATAGCCCTGCAATACAGGCTTGGAACCCAGCAGGACACTATGAAGTGAACCAGAACAAAAACAAAATTGCCCAATAACCTTCATTGCCTGTGAGACTTAATGATCTAAAACCAAATCTACTCTTCTAAAAATTATTTCAGTATGAGTTAATTCTTAAAAGATTTCCAACTCTTAAACCCTAATATTTTCAATCTCTCCCACCCCTAATATTTCCAATCTTTTCTACTGCAGTATGTCTATTTCCTCTCAGTCTTCCTTCTTGGAAAAGAGAAAACAACTTGTTTATGTTTTTCATTCCAGATATTATATATATATAATATACATACACATATATAATCTGGTAGCATAGTGGTTAAGTGCTACAGCTGCTAACCAAAAGGTTGGCAGTTCGAATCCACTAGGCACTCCTTGGAAGCTCCTATAGGGTCGTTATGAATCGAAATCAACTCATCAGCAATGGGTTTGGTTTTGGGTTTTATTTTTTTTTAATTTAATATTTAATATTTTTATCCTAAAAAGAATTCCTTGATAACACTTAAAATCATTAGACTCCAAAACAGAACTATATGAAACCTGTTGAATTTTTTCTAAACATGGGATCCTGTTTGTCCCTCTTAAAAATTAAAGAAAAAAAACTGGCCCAATGTAATTTCTACAACTTGAAAGAAAAATAGGCAATTTGGAATTAATCTACTATAAAATAAAGAAGATAGTTAAGCCTTAGGCAATGGGATCTACTAGACTTTTAAAAACATAAAGGACTTGTTTTCTATTTTCCAAGAAGGAAGAATATTTTTTATTATTTAAAATGAGAATTAGCATTTATTAAACCCCATCTATTTATATACCATGTGTTCATGTATATCATCTCATGTAATTCTAAGTGGTTGTTGTGGTATAATTCCCATTTTTCATATAAAGAAATAAAGCCTCAAAGGAGAAAAAGAATTCACTGAGTTTTAAATTAAGGGTTCTCTGACTTCAAACTGCTACTACCTTCTAGTATATCATGATGAATTGTAATAATATGTAACATTACAATTGATTATGATTTTGTTCTTTTCATTATTAAATTTCATATGTATTAAAAATCACACATACACATTTATTTTAATTTAAAATAAAATTATATTTATATCATGAAAATAACTGCTCAATGAGGTCAATTAATCCAAATCTATTCTAATCTAGAAAGGCAAAACCCTGGTGATGCTTTATAACAATAGCAAAATATTCAAGGTGCATTGATAATTACTGGTGATTGGAGTGTGAAAGTTGGAAACAAAGAAGAAGCATCGGTAATTGTAAAATATGGCCTTAGTGACAGAAACGACACCAGAGATTGCATGATAGAATTTTGTAAGACCAACAACTTATTCATTGCAAATACTCTTTTTCAACAATATAAATGGCAACTATACACATGGACCTCATCAGATGGAATATAAAGGAATCAGATTGACTATGCCTGTGGAAAGAGACTATGGAGAAGCTCAGTATCATCAGTCAGAACAAGGCCAAGGGCTGACTGCATAACAGACCATCAATTGTTCATAGGCAAGTTCAAGTTGAAGCTTAAAATTAAAACAACTACACGAGAGCCAAAGTACAATATTAATTATATCCCATCTGAATTTAGAGACCATCTCAAGAATAGATTTGACGTATTGAATACCAATGACTGAAGACCAGATGAGCTGCGGGATGACATCAAGGACATCATACATGAAGGAATCAAAAGAAAAAGACAGGAAAGAAAGAAAAGACCAAAATAGATGTCAGAAGAGACTCTGAAACTTGCTCTTGAATGTGGAGTAGCTAAAGCAAATGGAAGAAATGATGAAATAAAGAGCAGAACAGAAGTTTCAAAGGTTGGCTCCAGAAGACAAAGTATTATAATGAATTGTGCAAAGACCTGGAGTTAGAAAATCAAAAGGGAAGAACACAATCAGCATTTCTCAAGCTGAAAGAACTGAAGAAAAAATTCGAGCCTCCAGTTGCAATACTGGAGGATTCTACGGGTAAAATATTGAATGGCACAGGAAGCATCAAAAGAAGTTGGAAGGAATACACAGAGCCACTATACCAAAAAAATTTTGTCAACATTCAGCCATTTCAGAAGGTAGTGTATGATCAAGAACCAATGGTATTGAAGGAAGAAGTCCAAGCTGCACTAAGGCATTGGAGAAAAACAAGGCTTCAAGAATTACGGAAATATCAGTTGAGGTGTTTCAACAAATGGATGCAGAGCTGGAGGTGCTCGTTATTCCATGCCAAGAAAATTGGAGAACAGCTACCTGGCCAATTGACTGAAAGAGATCCATATTTGTACCTTTTCCAAAGAAAGGCGATCCAACAGAATGTGGAAATTATCAAACAATATCATTAATATCACACACTAGTAGAATTTTCCTGAAGATAATTTAAAAGTAGTTGTAGCAGTGCATCAACAAGGAACTGCCACAAATTCACGCCGGATTCAGAAGAGGATGTGGAATGAGGGGTGTCATTGATGATGTCAGGTAGATCTTGGCTGAAAGCAGAGAATACCAGAAATATGTTTACCTGTGTTTCATTGACTTTGCAAAGGCGTTTTACTGTGTGGATCATAACAAATTCTGGATGACACTGCAAAGAATGGAAACTCCAGATAATTTAATTGTGCTCATGAGGAACCTGTACACAGACCAAGAGTCAGTCATTCGAACATAACAAAGGGGATACTGCATGGTTTAAAGTCAGGATAGGTGTGCACTGGGGTTGTATCCTCTCAACATGCTTATTCAATCCATATGCTGAGCAAATAATCTGAGAAGCTGGACTATATGAAGAAGAATGCAACATCAGGATTGGTGGAAGAGTCATTAACAACCTGCAATATGCAGATGATACAACCTCGCTTGCTGAAAGCAAAGAGGACTCGAAGCCATTACTGATGATGGTCAAAGGCTACGGCCCGCAGTAAGGATTACACCACAACATAAAGAAAACAGAAGTCCTCACAACTGGACCAAAAACAACATCATGATAAAAGGAGAAAATACTGACTTTGTCAAGCATTTCATTTTACTTGGATCCACAATCAATGCCCATGGAAGCAGCAAGAAATAAAATGGCATATTACATTGAACAAATCTGCTGCAGAAGACTTCTTTAAAGTGTAAAAAATCAAAGCTATCACCTTGAGGACTAAGGCATGATTGACCCAAGCCATAGTATTTTCAGTTGCCTCGCATGCGAAAACTAGCCAATGAATAAGGAAGACTGAAGAAGAATTGATACCTTTGAATTATGGTGTTGCAAAGAATTTTGGACTGCCGGAAGAATGAATAAATCTGACTTGGAAGAACTACAGTCAGAATGCTCCTTAGAAGCAAGAATGGTAGGACTTCATCTCAAGCAGTTTGAACAGGCTATCAGTAGGGACCAGTCCCTGGAGAAGGACTTCATGCCTGGTAAAGTAGAGAGGGTCAGTGAAAAAGAGGAAGACCTTCAGTAGGATAGACTGACACAGTGGCTGCAACAATAGGCTCAAGCATAACAACTGTGAGGATGGCACAGGACTGGGCAGTATTTCATTCTGTTGTACCTGGGGTTGCTATGAGTCCGAATTGACTCAACAGCACCTAACAGCAATAACATATTGCAGCCTTTTCAGGAACTTATTTTCCATTGCTGCATATAGAACATGATTCTCATCAGTTGGTTGACAAATCTTTTTCTCCTTATACGTTGCTTTTTTCCCAGAAGACTATTTTGTTTTATAGCATAGTTGGACTTTTGCCTAGAAAAATATAAAAATCACTTAAAATAAGGAGTATTTATCCCAATTTTCTGAAGAAAAAGATGCTTCCCCTATCTAACTCCAACCTCATGACTCTCTGATATTTTTCCAGTCGTAGGTGTTAGCATCTGCTGTTGTAAAATCTTTGGTGCTGATTGATGGGAGATAAGGTGAGGATTAGAGCCAAGATCACTTTTTTTACATTAAATTTTGTAGAATCATGCCACATGTCCAACTCTGCAGATTACTGGGACTTCACGAACAAGTGTAGATCTTTAAGCTGGTCTTCATCACTTTCACATTTGTATTTTGGAGATTGTACCTGAGATTCTCACCCATACAACCCTTAAATAAACCAGCTGACACCCTTCTCAAAATGTAGGAACATGGAAGTGCCAACTGTTTTCTCTGCCACCTTCTGAGCACTGTTGAGGCTAGGCTAGCTCTTCAACTCTTCTGGAAATGTACTGTAACCCTCATACTACTTACCACCTCCTCTTCCCATTTCGCAAGTTAGATGGCTTCTCAGAGACAATTGGAAAAAGTGCCAAAGAACAAAATAGTTATAAATGGTCTCTCTCAATTCCATGTTGTATCCTCCTCTCTCTTGACTTCCCGGAATATCAAATAGGCATAAATCGGCCCATAGAGGAGATTATGAGTAAATGGAAAAGAGAGATCCAAGGCATTAGGCAGGACTGTGTGCTTCAAGAAGGACCAGGAGTTACCTCTGGAGCACAGGGTTCAATGAAGGAGCTGATGTAAGTTACTATAAAAGTATGTTCACATACCACCCGCTATGCAATGTCCATAGAATGCATTCCTAAATTAGCTCCATTTGCCTTAAATGCATGAGAGGACTTCAAAGAACACTGATTAAAGAAATAATTTAGTGTATTCAACCACCACTTACAAGTCACTGGACTAACCTTCTGTGGTCACTGGTATGCTTTTTAAATAAGAAATAGTACTCTCAGTTCTTTACTTTTTTTCCTTCAAGATCCACCTTTTGATGATTTATGTCAAGTGCTCTGCTATTTTCTTCCTTTCTGCCCATCAATATTTAATTTAAAGTAAATACACTTTTTTCAGAGAAAATAGTTTGACCCTTTACCAAAAAGATTTAACCACCCTAGTCCACTGAATTCTCCACTGTATATTCTTTCATTTAAAAGTATTAAGATAAAACTTAATTATAAAAATGTACATAGCTTGAAAGGCATTTGTCTAAATATGTTAAATACTATAGCTACTGTGGTTTTCCAAAGAATTTTAAGAGGTGACAAGTATGGTAAGACAATTTTATTCCTTCTAGGCCATATCTGGATTTAGTGATTCTGTAAGAATATAAGCATTGTAATATTTGGATACTGACCATGTTCTTGACTCTGATGGTTTTATATACATAAATAAAATGCTGAAGAAAATAAAAATAACCATTCCTTCCAATAAGCATCATAGTTTTAGTCCTTAAAGAAAATCATTTAGCTATTTAGATGTTTTATTAACTCATATTAAAATGGAAATTTCAGCTAATATTAAAATTCTAATCAAAACTACCAGGAGAAAACTATGGATTCCTAACCTTGTTTTCTTGAAAATTATGAACAAAGATAGCAGAAAATAAAGGTTTTCTGTAACTGGATGTGTATCTGCATTGTTTTGCTGTTAGTTGCTGTCAGGTTGGCTCCAACTTACAGCAACATTAACTATAACAGAAGAAAATGTTGTCCAGTTCTGTGTCATCCTCACAATTACATGATATAATATCTATATTGGTATGTTTGAGCCCATTGTTGCAGCTATTATGATATCTGTGTTGGGATGATTTAAATAATAAAGGAACAAAAATTACCTACCCCTTGCTGTCAAGTCAATTCCAACTCATGGTGACTCCATGTGTACAGAGTAGAATTGTTCCATAGGGTTTCTAGGCTGTAATCTTCACGGAAGCAGATTGTCAGGGCTTTGTTCCACAGCCCTGCTGGGTGGATTCAAATGACCAACCTTTAGGTTGTAGTCAAGCACAAACCATTTATACCACATAGGAACCTTAGTGAGCTTAAATCGTATAAACATTGATTTGTAATTTCTTCAATGGGATCACGCAGTATAAATCTAAAATTGATTCTTAAAAAAAAAAATGATCATTATAATTTAAATGTGTACATAAACAATTATTGAATAATAAATACTAAATTCAATGCAGCTTTTTAGTTACTTAAAATACTTAGCCAATTCTGAAGGAGAAAG
The DNA here is from genome assembly GCF_024166365.1 of Elephas maximus indicus. NCBI lineage: Eukaryota > Metazoa > Chordata > Mammalia > Proboscidea > Elephantidae > Elephas > Elephas maximus. The sequence continues at coordinate 141,607,349 of NC_064822.1, forward strand.
AAAAGCAGTACGCAAGAGCATATTGTTGTTAACGCATAAACACTATAGAATTGAGGAGAGTATGTTCAAGCAGAACCTACCACTTTACTGGTAGAAAGACAGTTAAAAAACTTACCACTAATATCTTTACTACTGTGTTAAAAGATTTGCCTCAGGTAGTATTAGCTGGGTTGAGTAATTATTGAAAGTATAAAGTAGTTCATATTATTATGCTTATTTCCATTAGCACAAATTTAATATTATTCTAATACTGCTAGCATTATTTAAGTAACATAAAAAGTTGTTAGCCACTGTGACTTCAAAGAACTATTGTTTAATCTCCCCGAAAGTTTGATTTATTCAATTCTATTATTTATCCTCGAATAGCTGGAGTACTACCAAAATGCTTTGCCTTTTAGTTTTTTGACAGCCATCTTTATCTTAGAATGTTACCCTGACATTCTGATATACCATTAAGTCAGAACACGTTGAATACATTGGGACCTGCATCATACATACAAAATTGCTTGTATTTCATCTTTTCTCTAGAGGCTCTATCAGCCAAGTTTCTAGCATTTTCACATTATGAAATTTAGTAAAAATAGCTGGCAAATAATAATATTAACTGCCATGTTTTGAGTCCTCTTTTGTGTTATCCACTGTACTAAGTACTTTACATATTACACATTTACATGTCACATATCATTATGAGATTTCTATTATTATCTCCTCTCTCTACCCACTTCCCATTTTACAGATGGTGAAGCTGAGGTTCAGAAAGATTAACTAGCTTTATCAAGTGTATTCAGCAATTCAAGCGACAGAACTTGGAGTCAAAATCCACAATCCCTCTTGTATTTGATATTACCCTATTGTTGGTTATTATCAATCATATTTTGTGGCAAATGATTTTCATTATTTTCGATAAATAATTAAAAATTATTTCAGTTAAAAGAAGCCTGACAGTAATATACTAATACATTTACAAAGCTAAACTCTCTTTAGCAGTAATACAATAGTGTTCGTTTTTCAGCCTGGACACAAAAGGATCCTGCAGTAGGAGGAAAGAGCACGAAAGTTGAACCCTGAAGACCTAAGTCTGATGCCAGCTCTTAAGGGAATCACATTACAGAAACCATATTTCAGATCTTCAATTTTGTAGTCTGCAACACGAGGGTAATGGTATTTACCTTCGCTATCCGACAGATTAGTTTCCATGGTCAAGTCAGATGAAGTATGTGAAAGGGTCTCATAAAGTGAAAGAAGTATATAAACGAAAAATGGAATTAGTGAATACTGCAGGTGCTGAATGTGAGAAGAAGAAGATCATATTATTATACCTAATCCAATGTTAAGGGAATCTTTTAAAGGGGAGATACAGTAAAAAAAAAAAATTATTTCGAAAAAATATTTGACAGAAAAGAAATACCCTTACTGCCTTCCATAGTTTATCTAGAATAAAAAGGACTACTTGCAAAGATTTTCTAAATGGTCTGGAAAAGTTAACATAGCTCTAAATTTGATTAGAATTTGATCCATAGTATTAAAAAAAAAAAGTATACTTTAGTTTTAACGGGGTGTCCAGTGGAACTATGCCCTTGGCATATGTAAATAATATTTGAAGAAGGCTTTCTCTGCCTATAATTATGCTTTTGTTTATTTGATAAGCATTTACTAAATACTTACTGTATACGCAGCATAAATGACACTTCATAGAAGGCACAGGAAAGGAAGAAAATGTATCCCCCTTTAGGTAGCCTCTCCCATGTTGAAGAGGCAAGTCCCAAAGCTATTAGACAACAAGAGTTAATACATGATAATAAAAGGCAGAAGACATGAATAAATGTGGACGAGATACAAAGTAAAAGGCTCATGTGTTGTGTTACTCAGGAGAGGTACTTACTTCAAGGAAGTCTCTTGGGAGTCTCATAAAGAAAGGACTAATTTTGACAAAACGAGAGAAAGGAATTCTTTATTCATATTGGAGATCTGTAAGAACCTATAAAAATAAGCAAGATTCCATCAGGGCCTTGAAGTCATGTATTTCCAGTTGTGGTGCTTACAAGTACAAACTCTAAACAGAAGAAGAATACAATTTAGAAAGAAAAAAATAAAACAAAGAAGTCACTGCGTTCGAGATTGACTAGCATGGGGAATTCTTACAACAGCAAGACCAGAAAAGAAATCAAGGATCATGGGAGTTGTAAAAGAGTAAAGATGAAAGTTAAATCCAAAAGCCAAGAAACAAAGAAAAGAAATGAGGCTACAAATTAGGAATTGAAAAGATGAAATTGCCATGGAGAGAAATATATTGACAGGAACAGAGAAAACAACATTTTGAGGGGAAAATTAATAAGTTCAGTTTACAGCAGCAGGAATCTGTTGGATAATCAAGGGAAAATGTCCTGTGGCTAGCTAGACAAGCAAGGGGCTTTATTTTCTCTGTTGTCTACCTGTCATTTTGTATAGTCATAAAATTAATGAGCCTGACTCTTCCTTTTCATGACTGGAAGGACTAAACATCTTGCTCTTCTCCACTCACGTACACATGACAGCCACACAATACTCCTGTCAGTGCAATCAAATCTCTCCAAGTTACAGGGAATTCTAAAAATGTGCTCACTTGCTTCTAAAAAATAAACAGAAAGTATAGGGGAAAAAAAAAAAAACCTCTCCCAAAAAAACAGATAATAAGTCAAAGGGGTATTTGTCTTTCTTTGTTTCTCAAAACTGTTGACCTTAAATTGTAAAATAACATACGGAGGCAGAGAATGTATCCTTACATGACACTCTTTTATCATAATTGAATTGAATCATAATAACATGAAATTGCTTAGAAAAAAGGCAAGTAGGTAGTAGAATGTTGAGTTATATAAAAGTTAGAAACAGGTGCCATGTCAATTCTTGAAACAAGTTTTTTTCCCCCTTGGGTTTCTTTGCTAAAGGTAGAAAACAGATTAAGGAAATGGTTTACCAAATTCAAAAGATCAAAATAAAACCAAATACTAGTTGGGTCGGATTCCAAGAGTTGTTTATTTTGAAGGCTTCTAATAAAAAAGTTAAAAATAAAGGTAGCTTCTACTGAGGGAGGAAATCTGAGACATACCTTTTTTAGTTTTGAACTTAGAAATCAGAACTCGAGAGACATGCTGCGAATTTCATAGGATAAACAGATTTCCCTTTAACCACGAAATTGCATTGTCCACAGTATGATTGAAAACTGTTACAAACTTCCAAGGGCTTCAAAACTGATTAGGCTGTGATTCACCTTCACCTCTGCCAACTTACCTGGTGTGTCTTTATGTTTACCAACACACTTCTCCCTGAAGCCTGCAGACAGTAGGCTCCTGGGCAATGCTGTGCCTTATCTAAATCCTCTGGAAGTTTTGCTGGCGCTTATCTCTCTGCCTGAACGTCCAACATCATTTCCCATTTCAGACCTTCCAATATTGTGAAGATATAGATGACTTTGCCTTATCATTTAGAGCAGACTGTTATTATTGTAGGCATTTTCTAAAATTAATTATTTGATTAAAATATGTACAGATAAAATGGCTTTCAGTCAACTAACTTTTGTTATCAAGACTAATCATTGCATTCACTGAGAAACATCAGTAACCTTAGTAAGTTATTCCACAGGAGGTGTGAATTTGTTCAATAGCACAGTGAATACTGAATTCAGATCAACAGATAGAGGTTTGGGTAGAAATTTATCAGTGTGTAGGTTATGACCCTGCAATCTTAAACAATGTCATATATTTACTGAAGCTTTTTATATTAACATTTTTTTATTCAATTATAAATTATAGTTCTGAGAGTTTATGGGCAAAGGGAGGCAGACTTTCCATTTTATTAAATTCTAAGATTCTCGAAAATAATTATAAACAAGTGTTTATGTTATACGTAGAAAATATTGCTGTGACTACATAGAGGAATCACAATCTAGCAAAGACCTCGTTTAATTTAGCACTTAACATGCTGCCTGCTATTGTTCACCATTTGTTTCATGGATATTAGTCTCTTCTATCCAACTGGGCTGTAAAATCTTTAAGGAAGGAAATTATTTCAAACTTTCTCACTATTCCTCCAATGTGCTGAGCACTAATGTGCTAAATAGATAATCAAATGGATGAGTTAATGAATGAATGAGCCCTCTCTCCTACATTACTATTCACTACAATCCATCTGCCCGAAAAAGCCATAGGCAGCTGACCTAAGTCAATGGCTTTGGGTCATTTCTACAGCATATTAATACAAACAACATCTTCCGGTTTACTTTTTGTCAGAGGCATATATTGAAAAGCTGAACAGAACTATGTGAGAAGAGAATTATTCTTAAAAGCATACTTCTGAAGGTTATTTGGAGAAGGCTACATGAATTTACTACAAGGAGATGTGTTTTCTCTCACTATGATAAAAACGAAGTCTAATGTATATTTTCATAAGTCTCTGTCATATTAAGTGAGAGCTTTGTTAACAAAAGAGTCAATGGGTGATAAAAAGGAGTCTAAAATGCAAAGGCAAGAATGGAGAGAAAGAGAGGAAGAAGGGAAGGAAGGCAGGAGGAGAGGAAGAGGAGAATGTAGGAAAGAAAAGAGCTCGAGTCCTTAAATGCCATTTTCACTGTACAGCAAAGTTTCCAAGCTCACCTGAACACTCACCTTCTCCAGGAAGCCTTCCCTGAACTCCAGGCCCCTGTTATCTTCTGTCTCTAAACTGCTCCTTATAGAGCCCATCTGCTCCACAGAAATTTGGACTTAGCTGTGTTGGCTTCTGTCACTTTGTATCAGTTTTCTGCGGTTAGCCTTTATAAGCTTTTAGAGATAGGGACCCATCTTCTCTGTATGCTCTGTTCCCCCATAGCCCCCACAATCCATAACTCTACAGTTTAAGCACACAGCAGATTATCAATAAAAACAAATGAAAAAATAAACAACCACATGACACAATAAGATTTCCCTTTAACTACTGTTGATGAGTTTTGCACCGATGGTTTTCCAAAACGGTTTTGGATTTGGGGTCCAATGATCTTCCAGATTTAAGGAAATCTGAATGATCTTCATTAGGGGTACCACACACTCAACTGTGTGAAAATGTATACAGAGATGCATGCACGCACACACACACACATGCACACATATCCCTATAAAGGGTTCATAGTCTTCGTCATTCTTTCAAAGGGGCATATGATGCACAAGAGACTTAGAACTATTATTCTAAGAGGTAAGGAAAAGATAATTTTGCCTAATACTTATTTTAGTCTATAATGACCTCCGATTGGCTGATTTAAATCATATGCTATATGACTTTTTGCACTATTTCAAAACTTGCGTTTAATGTTCTGTCTCCAGAGGTGGTTAATGAGTATATTAACCCACATGTTTCCAGAGTTTTTTTTCCCCATTTGCATACTGTAATTTAGAAAAAGCTTTTTAAAATGCAAGGCTTAGTTTGTTTTTTGCCAATTTTTGAAAGATGATTATCCCTGCATGTTTTTAAAAATTATTCATAAGCAGTCTCAGAAGCACAGTTTTGAAATATGGATTATTTTCCCTACTAGTTAATAGAAGAATAATTATTTTCATATTGTATTCTGCATCTTGTAATAACATATGATACTAAAGAAAGAAAATGGGTTATTTTGGGTAAAACTAAAAGCTGACAAAAAGCTTTAGTAAATATAAGAATAAATAGATATGCAAGTTTGTCATAAGACAAATTGCAGAGAAATTACTGCAGTGGTGAGGTACTGAGATGACAGAATAGAGGTGTGTCAGAGGTAGAAAATGCTTGATGTTATTGCTGAATTTTGTAATGGCCATAGCAAGGGTATTACATCTGTCATCTTTGAGGTTCCTGGCTGAAATATCATGGGTTGATGCAGACATACAAGCTTTTATTTCCCAGACAGGAACACGTAGTTCATCTTGTAAAAACAACATGGATTTAAGGTTGTTTCTTAATGTGATGAATGAAAATGGCACTGATAAATAATGCAGAAGTTTCCTTGGAAAAGAAATCAAGATAGAAAAAGAAAAACCAGTGAGTTTTGCTCTAGGTGGAAACTGGAACCCAGTAAGTAAATTCACCAAAAGTTTGCCAGCCTAGGAGACAGCAGTAGGGCTGTCAATGGGAATGCTAGGAATGAGGAAGGTGAAAATCGGTGCTAAAGAAATGGGACCAAGTAACAGACCTGAAGAAAACCCAATTGAGATAGTGGTGTACCTCAAGATTGTCAACTCTATTTCTACTTGAGCTCAAGAGCGTGCATATGTGGGTTTCTTTCATCTCATTTAACATTTACTGAGCGCTGTTATGCAGCCCTAGTAAAAAAGTGGCAGTGGTTAATAGCTATGGCTGTTAACCAAAAGGCTGGCAGTTCAAATCTTCCAGCTGCCCCTTGAAAACCCGATGGGGCAGTTCTAATCTGTCCTATAGGGTCGCTATGTGTCAGAATCAACTCAAAAGCATTTTTTTTTTTTTATGGGAGTACCGTTAAGCTGATGGTACTAAGCTTTTCAGTGCTGACCTAGGGTTTTAGGAAATGAAAAGCAAATCTGTTTAAAAGTGAAAGCTCAGAATCACATGGAGCAGGACTCCCTAGGTCATAAGGTACATTGTGTAAATTAGGGGGAAAAAAAAAGCCCCTTCCCCAAGTTTATGATTTGAGAGCATAAACTTGGCACACACAGCTGCTACACAGTCATGTTAAACATTTCTCTTTTGTTAACGTACACTATGCAACAGCACTGTTCTTTGTGAAGCTTCCGTCTTTAATTTTACAATGTTCTATTAAAGAGAGGGTATTTGGAGGGACAGCTTTCAAAAAAATGTATGTCATGGTCCCTAAATGAAGACCTTTATTAAAAATTTATTTAGTGCCAAAACTCTCTGGGACAAAAAAAAAGATGGTGCTTTTAATACTAAGAGTTACATTTTTATTGCAGAAGGAATATTTACTAGTTGATTTTGTCAATAATTGTATCTTTGGAGCACTAGATCTGTACACAGATCCTATTAAGTCATGTAGACTCCAGTTGAAAATGCACTGTATGACATTCTGAAAGCTGTGAGTTTAGCAAATATGAGAAATTGACTTCTTTTAAAATAATAAGACCTAGCTTTTGACACCAAGGGAAGGAAATAATAAGCTTCATGATTTCACAACCTGTGCCTAGTACAGTATCTCTGTCCCAAGGAAAATGCCTGGCACACAGTAGACACTCAATAAGTATATATATAGTTAAATAATTAATATTTTAAAGTGCTCAATTTATGCTTACCCATGAAAGAATAGCCTTTCTTGATAAGGGAATTTTTTTTTTCAACAAAAGACCTGCACTGCAAATTCATTTCTAAATAGTTCTAAATTATTTTTTATGTTGTTTGCATTAAATATCAGTGCTTCGTATCATGAGTACTCTATAAAGTGTTGTGTTTCGAATCACTAAGAAGTGAATTTCATATGTAGGAAGGGGATTTGTTAACATTTTTTACACATTTGTACAAATTTACCAGCTTTTTTTTTTTAAAATAATGGACCTTTTTGTACCAATCTAATATAAACCACCCAATGTAATATACCTCATGGTTGATATTTCCCACCAGATTGGGAGCAGGGGCATGTTAACAAATGTATCCAATATTTTCATTTAAAATATATCAACCCTAAGTGAGATTTGTCATGAGCATTGAAAAAACAAACAAAAATATATATATATATATATATATATCTTAAATGACAGAAGAGGAAGAAGACCAACATTTCAAAAAAGAAAGAACAGACTTTTAAGAAAACATGGGAGTAGAATTGGGCAGGGAACGATGAGTTTCCCAGACTGACCAGCCTAGAAATGAGTGGACGAGAGTAATGAGAAATAAAGATGGATAAGTAGGGTGGGCCAAATGACAGAGGATTTGAAAGCTATGCTCAAAATAATTAGAAAGTCTATTTCAGAACGTTTTGCCTAATGACAATGAATAAAGAAATTGAGTAGAAGAAATAATTGATGGGAAAGAAGATCAGACAGGATATATCAGGCTTGCACCTTACAAGTGGAAATAGATTCAAAAGAAGTGTGAAATACATTGAAGGAAGAAATAGCAAGACTTACTAACCAATTGGATTTAGGAATAAAAACTTCCACATGGTTCCAATGTCCAACTGTCAGAAAATAATAGAAGTGCTGAAAGACAAAAGCCATACACGTGGCTTGGAGCACTGGTTTGGGGAGAAGATGAAGTATTCACAGGAAACATTGTATAGGCTGTTGGAAATACAGCATTAGAATATAGAAAAAGGAACAAAATGGAATAACTGGCCTAAAAGTTTAAGGCCTGAGTGAATGTGAAGACAAGCAAAGGACTAACAAACTAAAAACAACTACCATGCTTAAGAGTTGAGAATGGGAAAGGAAAAAAAGAAAGAATGTCACAGGCATAGAAAGGGGTGCTGGTGAGGACAGTAATGTGGAAACAAAACAGAAGAAAATTTTGAGATGTGTGATCACGATATTCTAATACCAAAGATGATGCTATTTAGGTTTGACAAAAAGGAAACCATTGGTTATCTTTGAGAGAGTCTTGCATAGAATGTTGGCATCATAAGAATGGTTGCAGAAAGAATAGATAAAAGGGGTGGGTGAGAAGGAAAGACACCAGAAAATGGAGGAATATCCCACGTTACTGTTCGAATTCTATAGTCATCTATGTGGAACATACATGACAAATCTTTTGAGGTCCATATTAGTTTCCTACTGCTACTGAAACAAATTACCACAAACTTACCGGCCCAAAACATGTTTATTATTTTACAGTTCTAGGGTCAGAGTGGAGCCCTGGTGGTGCGGTGGTTAAGAGCTCAGGCTGCCAACAAAACCCTGTGGGGCAGTTCTACTCTGTCCTATAGGGTCCATATGAGTTGGAATAGGCTGGATGGCAAATAGTTTGATTTTGTCTTTTTTTAGGGTCAGAAGTCTGAAATGGGTTTCACTGGGCTAAAATCAAGGTGAAGGGAGGGATATATTCTTTTGGAGGTTCATTGGAAGAATTTGTTTACTTGCTTTTCAAGCTTCTAGAAGCTTTGAGTCAGAAACAACTTGATGACAATGATTTTTTTTTTTTTTTTTTTTTTTGAGAGGCTGCCTGCATTCTTTCCTTGGTTGCATGGCCCCTTCCTCCATCCTCAATCCAGCAGCACAGCATCTTCGACTCTCCCTCTGATTTTGATCCTCTTGCCTCCTTTTTTCACCTATAAGGACCCTAGTGATTACACAGAGTCCCTGAGTGGTACAAATGGTTGACACGTGCAACTGCTAACTGAAAGGTTGGAAGTTCAAGTCCACCCAGAGAACATGGGGTTGTCATGAGTTGGAGTTGACCAGTTGGCAATAGGTGGTAGTGGTTAGTTGTTATATTGGGCCCATGTAGATAATCCAAGTATACCTCCCCATATCAAAATCCTTAATCACACTGTCAAAGTCCCTTTGGCCATGTAAGGTAACACAGGTTCCGGGGATTGAGACGTGGACATCATTTTGAAGAGGTTAGTATCAGGCCTATCACAATGTCTAAGTTAAAATATCAGACGCAGCTTCAAATTTACTTGATTCTGGCTTAGTTCTTATGCATCAAGTTACCTTTGGAACAAATATGTGTTAGATTAATTCATTAACTAGAAATACAAGTAACATTTTTTATAATTTTTTTTTGTTGTCGTTGTTGAGCATATACACAGCAGAACATAGCAAATAACATTTTAATGGCGAGTCTTCACATTAGTCAATTATTTTCTGCTGAAAGGCCTTTAAGTTAAATGCTAAAATTCTTATTATAAAATTCCATTTAATGATAGTTTGATAGCAATAACAATAAGCCGGTAGCTTTCTGCCAGTAGCAATATTTTGATGAGCCTGTTTTTGATAGAAACTATATTTTATATTTAAAAAAATCACTCTTGGTAACATCTTGTACTGTTATTTATTTGCTTCACTGCTTTTTTTAATATAAAATGTTCTGTTAAGGATATCTCAAAGTTAGATAGGTTTTTTTTCCTTTGTATACATTTATAATACATACGTTTTAAACTCAATAACCTCAAGCCATGTGTAAAAAACTCGAACTATTCAATACACAAAGCGTTAGTTTTCTTCTGTAAAATTAAAATAATAACTAACAAAATTGTTGTGAAGATTAAATGAGACCATGTATGTAAAACCATAGCCCAGTTCCTGGCCCATAAGTGGGTCATCCATAAATTTTAGCCTCATCAGAAATACATTCCATGTGATTTGCTCATTAATATGGAAACTTGTTTCTATAAATATGACAGATGAATAATACTGTGGGTGATGTTTCCTTTTCGCAGACTTACCAAATGCTAAATATTTGGTTGCACTGCATAATAAAATTTTTTAACCTGAGCGCTCAATTTAAATAACTTCATTTAATTAAAAATAACTGTTTTTTAAATATTATAAACTAATCAGTCAGGTTTTTATATGGGCAGAAAAAGTCTCTATAGAATACATATTTTTTATTGTCTATGAATTTTTATGATTTTGCATCATTTATTTTTACAGAGAGAGATCCTATCTTGCTAACTGGATTCTCCTTTTACAGGAAAAACCTCTTTTTAGCTCCAGTTCTTAGAGGATACTCAATTAATATTTGTGGAGATGATAATTATTCTCAGAACAAACATGGGAAAATCATATGTTTACCAAAAACCTATATAATAGAAAAGATATGTTTCTGAATTAAAACAAAACAAACAAACAAGCATGTTTCATTTGGGGTTTGAGAGACCAATTGGACTGGCATGCATGTTTTCAGTGTGTCTTAGACCACTAGCTGTGGCCTCCTGTCTCAATTCCAACGATATCTTATTGGCCAGGTTCTTCCCCAAATGGCAGTGGCTGCCTAGTTTTGAAAACTCTCCCAACATTTAGACACCAAAAAAAAAAAGTTGCCATTGACTTGATTCTGACTCATGGCAACCTCATGTCCTCATGGGTGTCAGGGCAGAACTGTGTTCCATAGGATCTTCAGTGGCTGATCTTTTAGAAGTAGATCACCAGGATTTTCTTCTGAAGTGCCACTGGATAGACTCAAACCTACAACCTTTTGGTTAGCAGCCAAGTGCATTAACTATTTGCACCATCCAGGGACTCCAGTTAAGACACAATCCCACATTACTTAATTTGTCAATAGAAATTACATGTGGAGACTATAAAATCTAAGTTTACAATTAATTTTTCTACAATAATTAAACATTAATGTTTTTGAACTCTATCTAAAGATGCCAGTAAGTTGTGAGAAAAAAATTTGCTAATAATATATCAACATAAATAAAATAAAATAACCATTGCCATTGAGTCAATTCTGAGTCACAGCAACTCTGTAGGACAGAGTTGAAATGCCCCATAGGGTTTCCAAGGAGTAGCCAGTGTTTTCAAACTCCTGATCTTTTGGCTGGCAGTCAAACTCTTTAATCACTTCGTCACCAGGGCTCCATATTCAACATAGCATATTTGAAATTAAAATTAAGCTATTTAGAAGATGAACTAAAAGTAAATCTAGAAGACAGCAGCAGCACTTTAAGAAATAAAAGTTTTCCAAGTGTTCTATTTCACCAGCAAGTTGAACTATTTCAAGTTTGTTCCACTAATCCCATGTTCCTACCTCTAACTCCTTTTGATAAATGACATTCCTGGGCTTCTCACTGTCTATTTTCTTTTCGTAAACTTGTCAAACCATTTCTGTCTTGTCCTGTGTAATTCAAGACTTCGATGTAGTTCTCTGAGAGACTATCATACAAGTCCAACCAGGAGAATAATTTACTAAGTTCAAAATGAAAGGTCATTATTAATGCTGTCTCGTCTGCAATGAATACATAGACCCAGTCATGCAGGCCAGGATTTTAAGCATATTAACAGAGGTAGAAGCTTTTAAATGCAGTATTACAATGATGTCATTGATGGCATAAGTTTAATTTGTTGTTGTTGTGTGCTGTGGAGTTGATTCCAACTAATAGCAACTCTGTAGGACAGATAGGAACTACCCCACTGGGTTTCTTAGTCTGTAATCTTTACAGGGAGAAGCCCTGGTGGTATAGTGGTTAAGCACTTGGCTGCTAACTGGTGGTTTGAACCCACGAGCAGGTCCAAGGGAGAAAGATGTGGCTGTCTGCTTCTGTAAAGATGTACACCCTTGGAAGCCCTATGGGGCAGTTCTACACTATCCTGTAAGGTTGCCTTTTTTCCACTGGAGCTGCTGAAGGGTTCCAAACACCAACCTTGAACCACTGACCTTTTAGTTAGCAGCCAAGCACTTAACTATAGTGCCACCAGGGCTTCTATGGTTTAATTTACACTTTTTAAAAAGAATAATTGATTAATGAGATTAGAGGACTATAAGAAAACATGTTTTTGGATGTGAGCTTATCTATAATTTTCACACATACATTTCTTTGACTGAAAACACAATTTTAGAATTGTAAATTCATATGTCCTTAAATCAACAGTTAGTCTCCAATCATTAATGAGCATTCTTATGAAGATAAATGCTGAGGGATAGCAAAGAGAGTGGGTTTCCTCAATTTTGAAGTGAGGTTAATTTTTAAGTGTCTTTAGCAAAGTACTCCTGACTTGATGTTCCACAGTCATCGGGACTAATGATGTCCCAATGTCTTTTTTTATTACATCAGACAAATCTAATGGCTTCTGATTAATCTCAATAGCTATAATTTGTATCATAAATAATTCCTTTCCAGTTAAAGTGAAATTCTAATGTTTCCACAATGAGACCTTGTTTTTTATAAGTACATGGTGTAGGGGAGGCCAAATAAGAAAACTAACTTTTATCAGATGAACAACTGTAATAGAAACAAGTATGTATTTGAGTATATTCGTGTTTATGTACTTTATTGTTTTAAACAGAGCCTATAAATCTGAAGCCTTCCCACTTATCCAAAAGTCACCTCTTCTCTCAATTCCTTTAGCATTCAACAGAACCCCCTTCAGTGTATTTATCTCTTTCTTTTAATATTGGCGTACAGGTTTTATCTCCCATCATATACCCTGAGACCTTTTTGTTACCCACAGTACTCAGCCCTTTGCCTTGAGTATAAAGAAGTAAAGTTGTTGTTGACTGCCATCAAGTCAGCCCTGACCTCATGGAGACCCCGTGCCTGATGGAATGAGATACTGCCAGGTCCTCTGCCACCGCCACAATCTGTTGGAGACCAAACTATTGTGATCCATAGGTTTTCACTGGCTGATTGTTTGGAGGAAGACCACCAGGCCTTTTTTCCTAGTCTGTCTTAGTCTGGAAGCTCCACTAAAACCTATTCAGCATCTTAGCAACACATACCATATTTTTACAAAATAACCCACATTTTCTACATTTGTTTGCCAACCCCACCTTCCCCATGCAAGGTATTTTCGTAAGCATGCCATGCTTATTTTTTTCGTAGCAACATGTAAAAAAATTGGCACAAAGTATTTCATGGGGGAGAGCACGGTTGGCAAATAAATGTAGAAGTCACAAGTTATTTGCATAAAAATACGGTAAGCCTTTACTGGCCAAAGGGTGGTGGCTGCACATGAGGCACATTGGCCAGGGATTGAAGCCAGGTCTCCTGCATAGAAGGCAAGGATTCTATCACTGACCCGCCATTGCCATTAACTGAGCTCTATGTGCACTGGGTGGGTTCTGGGATGTGTTGGACAGGGTTCTAAGCTTTTTAGTATATTAACTCCTTTAGTCTTCACAACCTGAAAAAATGGATACCATTATTATATTCACTTTATAGAAGAGGAAACAAACTCAGAAGAGTTAAGCAATCTGACCAGAGTCACACAGTCTGCATATGGCCAAGCCAGGACCTGAATGCAAGCCTGGTTGTAGAGCCTGAACATTTAACTTCTACCCTACCTCTGATACCCTGAGCAATTTACTCTTCCTGTGATTGACTTTCAAGTACCAAGTACTTCCTAACATTTACTACAGCTATGATTTTATACTTTTATGTTTATTTGATTAATGTCTGCCTCCTCACACGATCCAGAGCATATTAATGGAACATCTAGTATCATGGATTGAATTGTGTTCCCCAAAAATATGTGTATCAATTTGACTAGGCCATGATTCTCGTATTATGATTGTCCACCATTTTCTCATCTGATGTGATTTTCCTATATGTTGTAATTCCTCTCTGTATAATGTTAATGAGGTGGGATTAGTGGCAGTTATGTTAATGAGGCAGGACTCAATCTACAAGATTCCATTGTGTCTTAAATCAATCTCTTTGAGATATAAAAGAGAGAAGCAAGCAGAGAGACGGGGACCTCATACCACCAAGAAAGCAGTGCCCAAAGTACAGCATGTCGTTAGGACCCAGGGTTCCTGCACAGAGAAGCTCCTAGACCAAGAAAGATTGATGATAAGGACCTTCCTCCAGAGTTGACAGAGAGAGAAAACCTTCCCCTGGAGGTGACACCCTGAATTTGGACTTCTAGCCTACTAGACTGTGAGAGAATAAACTTGTTTGTTGAAGCCATTGACTTGTGGTATTTCTGTTATAACAGCACATGATAACTAAGATACCTAGTATTTGATGTGTAATAACAGCTAACATGTGTTAAGCTTTCTCCATATGCCAGGTACTGCATTTATTATTTAATCATCATAAAAACTCAGTGAGGCACCTAAAAATTTATCTTCACTTTATAGATGAGGAAACTGAGACAGGGAGAGATTGGGTGACTTACCCAAGGTCACACAGCTAGTGAACGATGGATCCAGGATTTAAAAATCAAAGATCACATCCCAGAACCATGCTCTAAATAACGGAAATCTATCTTAGAGAATCAAGGAAAGGAATAGAAAGGAGGTGGCATTTGAGATACATGGAAGGGCAAAATGGAAAGGATAGAAACAACCATCTAGTTGGAGGGAAAAACATGGATAAAGTAATGTCAACCAGTATGCCTGGAGCCTAGTAGATGCTCAATAAACATGAATGAATGAATATCTTTATTGCCAATGAACTAAAACATTTTCTATATATAAGTATTTTACTAGTAATGTTCTATGTGAATTTTTTTCTTTCAGTGCCACCATGGGCCTTAATTGCCATAGCCATAGTCGCAGTTCTTTTAGTCCTGACCTGCTGCTTTTGTATCTGTAAGAAATGTTTGTTCAAAAAGAAAAACAAGAAGAAGGGAAAGGAAAAGGGAGGGAAGAATGCCATTAACATGAAAGATGTGAAAGACTTAGGGAAGACAATGAAAGATCAGGTAATGTATTCATTTCATATTTCCTCTTAGAGTATTTTGTTAAAAACTAATAGATAAATGCTTCATTATTTTATGGTAGATACTTATAGAAACAACTTCTGGACACAAGTCATTGTCATATAGATGCTTTGAAATCCTTTTAGTCATTATTCAACCTCCTAAAGTATATTGGTAACATTTGGTAGGACTTTCCTATCTCTGAGCATACAGACCAAAAAAGGGCATCCATGACCACTAGGGCCATCTTGATGGGTCCAGCATATTAGAAAGGTGCTGAATATTTTTATTACATCCATTTAGGCAGTATTAATTGTGTTTAGAAATAGAGAACAGAATAAAGAGTACCTGGATGTTCCCCCCTTGGGCAGGAGATGTTTCAAACTTTTTTTACTGTTTGTAGTCACTATAAAATGAATGAATCTTATAGTTGTTCATCACACTTGATGAAAGCTACCGTGCCTACATAGCCACTCTATAATTAGTTCTCAAGAATAGTGAGTTACACAGGGAAGAAAGAAAAGTGTGAGTTGCTCCTAAAGAGCAGGGAATTTTAAGGCAATGTCCTTATTTCCACACTTAGCGACAATTAATACCAGAACACTGGTTACAAAATCTGTTCTGGCTGGGTTGTCTTCCACAGTTTAAAAAAGCTATTTGGCTGTCCTTATGATTTTTTTCCTAAATTGACTGGATGATTTGATTCAGGGTAAGGTTTACTACTAATAATGATGATAGCTAAATGCCTCTTCATTTAGTTTTTAGAATCGTATTCATATTGGATATTTCTAAGGAACATTTAATTCATACAAAATAAAATGTAAATATGAATTTATATAGAAATAATATTTTCAGTTATCAAGGTTTCCCATCAAATAATTCAAAAATTTACTCCCATACAGTTTTTAATTCCTCTTACAGCACTAATTACTATTAGTTGAATACTTAAATATGTGAATCTGCTTACTGAACTTTATGAACAATTTAATCGTGTGTTGTAACAAATATTTTAGTACATTTGCATAGTTCCCTACTAAACTACACACTCTGAGCTCTAATACCCTCTTCTCAACTTCAAACTCTTTTCTCAAAGACATTGTAGGATCTAAATCACAAAGGCTTATTTTTTCACTCCCTGCTCTTTTGTTTCATTTCAAAGCTATGGAATGGATGTAATGCCTTCAGTCACTCTCAAGAGAGTTTTATCCTGAGCTCAGGGTAACAAGGGTTAAATTTTTCTGACAGTTTCTAATCACTGCCATAGGAGTTCATGCACAAACATTCAACGGCAGATGTCTAATAAGGATTTCTGTCTTCGGGTAATTTGTTAAGTAGTAACTGAAATTTTAAATCCTGTCTTGCTTTATTCCAGCATTTTCCATAGCCATCAAGACTTCGTACAGATTTCCTTAAGCAACTTATTGGGAGATTAAATATGGAAATAATCTCCTACATGAACGGAATAATACATATGTTAATTTCAGCTGTATTCGTGAGAAAAATAACTTGAAAATACAATACTATCATTTTCTTGGCCATCATGAAATTCAAATGTGGCTTCCCCATGTCCTAGAAATAAGAATTAAAAGCCTGAATAATAGTAGAAGATAACTATAGCATTTCTTCTTAAAATAACTATAGCATTTCTTCCTAGAATAAGAAATTTAAATATTTATATTTTTCTTTGTGGAATTTGTTCTGTATGATGTAAAACTGTAATTTATAGCATAGCAGTGGTATTTATTACCCCTGTTATGAGCTGGATAAATGACCAAGTTCTAAAGAGTAATAAATACATAGAATTGAGGGTAGTTAATTTTCCATTGCTTACCCATTCCTTTAGATGTGGGCAGGGGACAGAGAAAAATCAATCAAATATAAAAATACTGAGAATTTCATGACAGTTTACAATAACAACTGACTTATATAATGCGTTTAGGATCTCAACCACTCGGAAAGATATTTATAATCATTTTAAGTAGATCACTTGGTCTATATAAAATTTTAGTTAGGTCTTACAAGTTATAAACAACTAAATATACTTGATGAAATACAGTTTGGGCAAATATAAATAGACCTCACTGATAAGCATTTATATAACAGAAATATATGTTACTTTTCAAGGCAATAAAATAGCTAAAAATGAGTTCCATCCTTTTATGAAGAAGGATGAAGAATCAAAATAGAACGTGCAGATTCAAAGACATTATGTCACAGGAGCACCCAAATTTGAAACAGCCTAAATACAATGCAGAATTTGTCTTAAATAATTATATTTTAAAAACATTTTAAGTCAAATGTTGATGTGAATGTGGGAAAGACAATATAGATATTCCATGCCTCTCTCTCATTTTAAAAAAAGGACAGATAAGAGAGGCATTTTAGATATGATTTCTTAAAATAGGCCCCAGGGCAATCAATAAATTACCATTTCAAGCCTATAAGAACTCACAGAAATTCAAATTTCAATGTCATGGCCATATGTCTACAGGGTAAGATTTTATAACCCAGGAAGAATGTCAACTAAAAGTAACTATAAATAGTATATTTCTGTATCTATACCTAAGATATATATTAATATTAACTTTTATGCCTTAAAATTTGAAAATGTGAAAAAATCAGAGGGGAAAATATCAGCTTGTTTAGTCATAGCTCTGGAAAGGTCATTTCTCCATGGTTTTCACCAATGTCTGTGGGTATTTTAATTTTTATTTCTTCCTTCTCTGTCCTCCTTATCTGTGTTGTGTCTCATGACTGTTCTGGACTGTCTCCTGCGGTAGGTTTCCTCTGCTACTTAGACACCCCTAGTCAATGCTGGGATACATTTAGTTGCCTGGCAGCTGGGGATCCACAGCTGAGGGTGGACCATTCTCCATACATCAAGAGGCTGAACTACATTGATTTTTTTATGATCAAGTGTCCTCATTGTAAACTTTACCAACATAGATTAAATAGTGATGTATTAGAAAGCTCAAGTTTTAAATTGATGGCCACAGAAGGCTATCCAGCCCCTCTGTCCTCTTTTTGGTGTGCTTTGTCAAATCTCAATCTGAACAACGTAACTTAAAGTGAACAGATGCTCCTTCTGATGGCTTTGAACAAAGTACTATTTGAATGTCCAAGCAGGCCATAGGCATGTACACTAAAATCTTTGAAATTCAAAATGAAGCCTGATGTTCCCAACACAACTTTTTCTCCTGCAATTTATCACATTCTCAGAACCGCTGCGTTTACAAGCTCTTTCTTCCGTATTTTGTTCCACGGAGAGAAAAATATTGCTCTCGAGATATTATAATAGCTACTGATTTAATGGGTCTGAAGTTAATGCGATGGTACAGAAAATATCTTGCTTAAACTCAGCCTTTGGGACAGGAATAGACTTAATCACTTCAGTGATGAACAGTGGTACTGAGAAATTATCAAAAATTTAGCCCTATTTCATGCAGGATAATTGCAGAGATGGTCCTGCGCCTTTTATTAGAGCAAAAACCACTTAGGGAGAAAGAGATTTAATATCTCAGCTTTTCAAATTGCACTGGGCTGAAACATGATATGTAAATTGTCAGCTCTGAAAGAGACTTTTGAAAAAATATTAATCCTGAGTTTTTTATTTATTATGATAGAGTGATGTACAGATTTTTTCAGATGGAAATGTGCATTAGTTTGCTATTATTAAGAAAATTAAAAATCTTACTGGGAAGTAATTTACCTAAGCTGCAATCTTCTAAGCGCATTTTCTCTGACAGTATTAAAGATTTATATATATATATTTTTTTTTAAGGAGCCCAGGTGGGTCAGTGGTTAAGCACTCTGCTGCTAACCCAGCGTTTGGCAGTTCAAACCCACCTGCTGCCCCATAGGAGAAAGGTGTGGCAGTCAGCTTGCAGAAAGATTACAGCCTTGGAAACCCTATGGGACAGTTCTACTCTGTTCCGTAGGGTCGCTATGAGTCGGAATCGACTCAATGGCAATGGGTTTGGTTTTTTGGGTAAGCTTTTGAAAGGGCAATGGGATTCCACAGCCTGAAGTTCTCTACTTAAACTCAGTAATCTGTCCTTGTCACTTTACTAGCTCATGTTCCCTTCAGTGACCACCCCCACCATCAAGTTAAAAGATTAATGCAAATTTTTAATAATTATATTGTTCCCTGCCTCCAGCTATCAGTAAATCACCATTTTAATATCCACAGAAACATCCAAGTATAAATGAAACTTTTCAAATTAAATGGTACGTGGCTAACCAAATTGAAAAAAGTTTCTACACAGATATAATAATGGCATTTTTCAATTTTCCAAACACATTGTAGGCTCCTGAGAAATTTCAAGAAGCATAAAAGGGGTGGCATCTCTGACCACAACTCAACTCTCTCTTTATATGATCTCATGTGAGTGCATCTGTGAGGTAACCAAGCCTCAATGACTGTGGGTCAAACTGGAGTTAGCTGGGTGGAGCCAAATTAGGAAACCTTGTGAAAACAGGATCTGAGGCAGCCATTTTGAAGGATCTCTGAGGGTCCCTTGATAAGTGGATGAGTGAACAGGGAAGCTTTGTCCTGAGAATGAAGAACACAGAAAGAAAAGACCATGTGGTATACATGATGCAGGGAAGTGTGAGAGAAGCTGGAATATGATGATGCTGACACTTTTCTCTTTGCATTTATATATTTGCATTTCAATTTTACGAGCGTCTTCAGGTTCAGCTTGAGAGCTGATTTCCTTTACTCCCCTGACACACACACACATACAAAAAAAAGAAATGAGAATTCCATAATCAAAAGCTAGGAGACAATATTTGCCAATAGGACAACAACAAAAAAGACTGAGATCGCTAAAATATAAAATGTTCCTGTAAATCAATAAGAAAAAAACAAACAACATAATAGAAAAATTAGCAAAGGATATGAAGAGGCAATTCCAAGGAGAAAAAATACAAATGATTAATGTAAAGATTTTTAAATTATTCAACCTCACTCATGATTAGGAAAATATAACTTTTTAAAATTTTTAATGTTTACTATTTATTCCTAATATTTTTAATTCTTTAAAGCAGTAAGAATGCACATCCCTAGAAACAAAGTTTCTAAGATTCATAATCTATAACTTTTAATTTTTAGCAAAATTTTTGCATTTGTAAGAAAATGCATTATATAGTTTTATTTTTTTTAAAAGAGGAGCATTTGAATGTATTTTCTGAAATGACGAGCTTTCTAGCATTTCAATCTTTGTTACACTTCAGTTTTCAGTTATAAACAATATTCAACTGGTCAGACTATTTCAAGAAGGGAGAACAGTTCCACAATATTTGTTCTTTAAGCAAAATGAATTTTTATATCAATTTGAATTTTTGACAAAATTGCAAAGAACTGTTTTTACGTTTTGATATCAAACAGACCCTTACATCAATTTAATTCAGCCTAGCTTTTTGTGGAGCTGTTATAAAAACAAAATGGTAAACTTAAACTGGAAGTGGGGTGAACTTTTCTCTAAATACGCATTTGCTGGTGGCATGTTTTTTCCTCTTTTTCCATAACCATTATAAATATATTTGTGAAACTTGGGGAATTAAAATTTTCTGAGAATTACTTACTCAACTTTTTCGTAGGAAATAGGGAAACAAAAGGCCATGCACTCCATATAAATTACTCTTCTGCATGTAACCATGATGTTTTACTTGATGCTTCCCATCTCTTTAAACTAAATGAATGTGAAACCTGGCCTGGTTAATCGCATGTTTATCACATTTTTCCTCTGAAAGAAGCAGTTTGATCAGAACCAGATTTAATACCAAGGTGACATTTTCTTCACAACGATGTTACATTTTTTTGCTTGCAATATTCTGGGGGGCTTCTTCCATTGCTTCCATGTTGCTTGCTGATTGGGGGAAAAATTCCGTGCACACATGAAATTTAAAAAAAATATGTAAGCAGCAAATGTGAATGTGTGTCGGACTAACTGAGATTTCCAGCATCTTAGCACTTGCTTCAAACAGCTTGGAAGTATAACGACAGGCCCAGTTTATTTCGGGTTTTGATGAAAATTCACTTGAATTCACGTATGATCCTCTTCTCTACTCACAGGCTCTTAAGGATGATGACGCTGAAACTGGGTTGACTGACGGGGAAGAAAAAGAAGAGCCCAAAGAAGAGGAGAAACTGGGAAAGCTTCAATATTCACTGGATTATGATTTCCAAAATAACCAGGTCTGAGGAAGAAAAATGTCTTCTAATTCCATTACATTTTCTGAAATCACCAAGAAGAAATTGAAGCAAGCTTTTTTTACTTCTTAAAATATTTCATTTGCTGTGAGGGGAAAATGTAATTATCAAAGCTATTGATGAAAAAATTTCTAAGTACAGGCAGTCCTCTACTTGCTAATTTAAATTCTGGTAATTAGAATTCACAGTATTCAACCGATTATATCTACTTATGGCACTTACGCAGGCAGGCAGAATAAAAATTAACTTGAAGCAGTCAGCCTGCTTCTGAGAGCTCCCAGCCAGGCTCGCCCCCACATAGATCCCTCGAGCCTGAGCTAGAAAGAACAACTTTCCTTGGACTTCACAGATTTAGATTCAAACAGAGCTTGGGGCCTTTGTGTTGAGCCACCATTCAAGCCAAAGTTCTGAAACATAACAGATTGATAAGGAATCAAATGATAAAAAATTAACTATGGTCTATGAATTTTAAAGGCAGGAATGCCTTATGTAATATCACAATATTAGGTCAAATATCTAATGCTAATGAGATAGCAATTCTGAAAAAGCAGAAAGACCACTAATTTGATTTCTAGTGCCTACGACTGCTGCCCAAAAAGTAACAGGGAACTAAAGAGGTAACAAAACAAGCATTCCTGCTCTAATTTCTCAAAAAAGTCATGAAACGCCACCTAGATAAATGGTAATCTCAGTTACTGTTTATCCGATGGCTGCTATACAAAGAAAACTGTTAAAATCCATGACATTGAGGGAGATGTTCTTTTATCTTCTAAATTGCTAAAGAAATTTAAAAAGCTATGTAAAAATTTGTGGAGTCAGCTAAACTAGAGACCAGGACCTTAAGAATCCTTAGGGCATAGGAGAGACTTAAAAAAAAATATGTATATATATATACACCTATTGCCTTCAAATTAAATCCCACTCATAGCAACCCTATAGGACAGAGTAGAACCACCCCATGGGGTTTCCAAGGAGCAACTGGTGGATTCAAACCACTGACCTTTTGGTTTACAGCCAAGCTCTCAACCACTGCACCACCAGGGCTCCATAAAGAAGACTAGGGGAGTTTTAAATCTCTTCTCCAATTTGATTTACTTCACTCACCTTTTTCGGACAAGGAAGAACTGATACATGCAAAGTAAATATAGTTAACACTTATGCAGTATGTGTTATTTCCAGTTTTTAGAGGAATGAACAAGAAATGAATCAAGCACCAATGCTCAGCTCTGACCACTGATGTCCAATGTAGTAACGCCGTAAGAGCTCTGAGGAACATCATAACAGCTGCAGAATTCTGAGTTTTATTTGGGGATTGACAGTTCGAATAATGTCTAAAGTTTCCAGATGATTCCTCATAGAGGATGTATGCTCTGTCATGTAAAAAGGAATTTAGCCTTGGGTAGTTAATTCACATTATGCTCTAGAAAGCTGTAGATGGTTTGAAGGTACAGATAAGGATTTATACAGGAATATTATAGGTATACCACTTACAGTTAATTAAGTATGACATTTTAAGTCATTTCTATCACTTCTACCAAAATTTAAGCATCAGGACTTGGTTGGGAGCCAAACCTATTATTTGGTCAACGTATGTTATCTTAACATACAACATTTTTTCCAGATATTTCACCTGCCTGTGTATATGCACCCAATTTTTTCTCTCAATTTATTCTACTTTCCTATTTCCTAGTAGAAGCCTAGAGATATCTCAGTCTGGTTAGTCATAATTTTGAAACTTCTAAATTGGCATTGATTACTATAAGTAGTATTTTTGAGAGTAGCCTTTTTAAGAAAATAAATAGCATTGATTTTTTTTTCATTTGCTCACATCTAATGACAGTACATTTCCTGTTCCCATTCCAGCAAACATCAAATCTAAAAGGTATTTTACTCTGAGCATCTGGAAGATTCCATCTGATGAATTTTTTTTAATATTATGCATTGATTTTTTTTTTTCAAATGTTCTCAACTAATTTGACGATTCCTATTTTTTTTTTATGAGGTAGGGAAGATAAAGTCTCAGAAACGTCACAGATAAAGCTGTATAATCAAATGTATATGTTTGCTTACCAAAACTGAACCCATTAACCCATTTACCATCAAGTTGATTCCAACTCACAGTGACCCTATAACCAAAACTAGAAGGCCACCTTGGTTTGGCCTTCATGATGGATCTTTCATGATGGAGAGAAATGTGATACATCTATTTCTTATGAGTCAGGGGTTGGAAGAAATGAATTCACCCTCCAACAACAAAGTATCTGAAAGCCTTTGAAACATAAAAGATCAAGTTTTAAAGAGTTTAAGCTATACAGATAGTGCTTTCTCTGCCAAAAAGAAAATTTGTTATAAAGTGAGACTGAGTTTGACTTGCAAATACAAATCTTGTTTATTCACATTGTTATCCAACAGAAAATACCATATATCAATTTGGCAAACCAAGAGACAGATTGTTTGCTTTACTAATCCTGCGTTTATACATCTGACGCCCATTTTATTTATTCTCTGATCATCTTTCTGTGGTCTGTCTACCTGCAATGCAATACTCTTACTGCTACGGCTATATGATGACGCCACAAAAAGAAATTGAATCATTCAAATGGAAAGAACATAATCATTTAAGTTATTGGTTCAGGTGAAAGCTTGAGCCAACATGCACTTAAGACCATGGCGGGTCACTTTTACAGAAAATGGGTGTGATTTCTTTAAGGTGGTGAATTGCTTTTCTACTCTATCGGCTTTAAAAAACACAGGCTCAAATTTTCAAGCTCTTATGTGAAAAGCTATAGTGTGACTGCATGTATTGAATAGTATATACTTGAATAACAATAAGAGAGTCTACTTTTGCTTCCCAGGTGAATTTAAACAACCCCCTTAACACAAAATTTCTGATGGCAGGGCATCTAGAATAATTCATTCACGTCTTTTATTTTTTCTTTGCAAAAATATTACCACCACCAGCCTAGACTCTCATTCATCGTAAGTCTTCGGAATACATCACTAAGAAAACAGACTTGCAGAAATGCAAAGATTTCTTGTGTACTTGAAAAAATAATCCAGAAACTTATTCATTTGGCACTAAAAACCGTATCTATTATCTCACCCTCATTTAAGCTTATATTCATTTAATTTCTTTGACTCCATGTTCTATATTTAAGCACAGAATTTAATGGATAGTAATTATACTGGGAGTTAAAAAATACTAGCCAGCACACAAGTCAAAGTCAAATATGAAAGAAACTTGAAGATCTTATTTCTTATATCAAAATGCTACCCAATTTCTAAGAAATTTCTATGTAGCTTGTCTGAGGCTTTGGTGTGGAATAAAATTTTCCTACTTTATAATTACAGACTTGTGATTCTTTAACAATTTATTTCCACTTACAAATCATGCCCTGGAAAGAAACATAATGCACAAGGGCTTTTAGCAACTGGAAAGTAATTTGATTGCAACCCTTTTGCAAATATGAATTCCATATTTAACTGTAATCAGCAACCTTTTAAAAGCATCTTTTGTGCTTAAAACCAGGCTTCCTAGAGCCTGCATCTGTCAGAATTGGGTTTCTGAAGTCTATATAGCTTGCTTCATTTGCCTTCTGTGTTCAGATTCATGAGAAAAAAAAAAAAAAAAGTTTATTAAAAGCAGGAAGAGGGAGAAATCACAGTATGTAGCACTGCAAAAAAATGAATAAATCTTTTCCAAACTGCCCCCCAATGTTTGTGTTTGCTGTTTTTTCTTGTTCATTTCAGCTGCTGGTAGGAATCATTCAGGCTGCCGAGCTGCCCGCCTTAGACATGGGTGGTACATCTGATCCCTATGTGAAAGTGTTCCTGCTGCCTGATAAAAAGAAGAAATTTGAGACAAAAGTCCACCGAAAGACCCTTAACCCTGTCTTCAACGAGCAATTTACTTTCAAGGTATTTTTTTATACATATCATTTTTCTCTCTTGATGTTACATCAAAAAGACTGCTCTCATCCTCACACATACATAGATTTGCCCATAAACATTAGGTGCTCACAAAAAATTCTACTCAGAATAGTTAGAATCATTATCTCCAAACCAGTGAGGATTCTGTATTGCATTTAAATTTGGTCAAAGTAGGATTCAGCTTCGTCATTCGAGAACAGAGTATCAACTGGAATATAACTGGGATGTCATATTCACGGCCAAAAAGTAAGGTCTACTTTAAGGTTGTCAGAAGGCTTGAACATTTTCCCCCTCTCTACAATAAAATCCAAGAAATTAATAAAATCATTACTTTTCTAAGTTTCAAAGTTCCTGAAAATAGGTAAGCCTAGTGGAAATCACAGAATAAATTGTGTTCCAAAGTTTAAAGGGCAGAAATAGATATATTCTCTTTTCGAAATCCTGTGTGTGCAGGGGGCAAATTGAGTACTCTAAAGCCATTCTTCTTAACTCCTCAATTAAAAAAAAAAAGGTTAATGTACTGTTTTTCTGCATTTCTGGTGTTTTTCTTCATTCTAGGCTCTTCCCTGGTGCTCTGCATCTTGTTGAGACACTTCAGTTGACAAATAATAATGGAGAGGGCTTCTGGCCATAAAATAACTCTACAGGAAAGCACGCCCTGCAGGCTTCCGTCATCGCTGCATATACAAATTTTGTAGCTCTTGGCTTGAAATCATTCATAAAAACAATTCTTTTCATAGATATCTTTAAGAGACGAAAAAAAATGTAATGCATTACTCCAAACAGTAAAACGGCTGAAAAATGAAATGTCTGTGAATATGCCAGCATTCTAATTCAAAATCACCATGGGCCCGGCTAACAATAGCAATAAATTGAAATAAATTGATGACGCTTAGGGCATGCGTCATTTTCCCGAACCTCGTTTCCAGTTTTGTAGTGGAGCAGTCTCTTTTTATGCTCTGAAATTTTCAAGTTTTGAAGACAAAAATTACTAATTTATTTTCAGCAATCCTATTTAAAACCTTCACTTTTCCATACCCAGAGAGTTAATTTAGAGCAGCAGAAGAAAACATTATGGAGATACTCAGTTTATGAAGACCTAATCACTGTGACCAATATATCATTAAACAGAAAACATAGAAAAAAGGAAAAATATTGCAAATGCTAATCACAATAATTTTATTTGATTATATATTAATGTAGGTCAGCAGTTTCTAACCAGAATTTAATAAGCACATTCTTAAATTATTTGAAAGAACATTGTGGGGACTTAGCTTTGTTTTGAGTTGTCAGTATACTATTTCTTATTATACTGTCATGTATTTATTATTATATATACTACCATTACAGAAAAATATTGTTATTTGCAATAGCATTTTAATAAAATAATTAGATTCCAAAAAGATGATAAATAAATGGCAGAAGATAAAAACCTTAGAAAAATCGAATTTCTTACACTTACAGAGTCAAATATTCTCTCTTCTCCTTTTTTTAATATACAGAGTTAATTAGGAAATGTTTGCTAGAGCATAAGATAGCTATTTACACTGATAAAATAATAGGAAGTATACTAAAATTAATCGAACCTTCAATACAAGTCTAAACAATTTCTTAATTAGGCATTCCTACTCAGTTACTGAAGTATAGGTTACTTGGATTGCACTGCTTTTCCTGAATATTAAAAATGTCACTAATAAACACCCCCAACCCATAGCATCTGTCCCAGATATATTTGCACAGCTAGATAATTTATCAGTTCTTGGCCTTTTGCCCCCCTCTCCCCCCATCCTAAAGAGTGTCACACCTAAGAAGGAACTTCAAGGTCTATTTTATAATGCATCTCTGATATTCAAAACATCAATTTTCTAGTCAGTTCATGTCAATCGGTAAATTATTTTAGGGAGTAGATAAGTAAGGCCCTTTGTGAATTTCATTTACATTCTTTCAGACTACTCATACGCCTCTTAATAAATCACTTTTCCATTAAACTGTAGCATTCAGATAGCTCGAAAGAGTTAATGAAATGTTTGGAGCAAGCTATCTATCCCTGAGTAAGTTATACCCTAGCCAATACAGCTTAAAATAGCCTATAAAAAAAAACTTACTTATAGCCAAATGTAAGTGGCTTATTTTAGTATTTTATCAATCTTTAACTGTTTATAACCTGACAAATAGTAGGACCCATTATTAACAATACTGAAAGCTTCTTTGGGCTAAAGTGATAAATAACTATAGTAAGTTACCATTTTCTCTCAAGTAATTTAATCTCAAGCGGTAAGTCAGATGACTCAGTTTAAAGAAGCATCAAAAACATAATTATCTCCCTGTTCTGTTTATCTAATATAAACATTAAAATTAAAACACTCTAAGCCAGCAACATGTTTTAGCATTTTTCTGACCAGATATTTTGCCCTCATCTCTTTTGATTTAGGTACCATACTCGGAATTAGGCGGCAAAACTCTGGTGATGGCTGTGTATGATTTTGACCGTTTCTCCAAGCATGATATCATTGGGGAATTTAAAGTCCCCATGAACACAGTGGATTTCGGTCATGTAACTGAGGAGTGGCGTGATCTGCAAAGTGCTGAGAAGGAAGAGGTAAGAAAGACAGCATTTCTAATACGAGAAGGTGTACTCACCAGTTGCTACCCACGTAATAAGCTCTTGAGAGATACTCTTTAGAAAGGGTGAGGTGGGCCTCCAGCAGCTGACAGCTGGCAAAATAGGGTCAGGGGATTGCATAACCTCATTAAAAAGTATACAGGTCTTCTGGGTGTTATTTGAAAGAAAAGGGAGATTTGTGCACAGGATCTAAACAACTCCCCTAGATACACATGTACGTGCATGTGCGCACACACGTGCACACACACACACACACAGAATCTGTTTCTAAAGCTTGCAAAATGTCACCGAAAAACAAGCCAATAAAAAAAAAAAAAAAAACTACTTCTTTAAAAGGACGGTGAAAACCCGTCTTTTTCTTCCTATTTTTCTATAGTCATTTTGTGCTTTCTACATTGGTTATGTAGCTATTAAATAGAAATAAAATGGCACTTTTTCCTTGATTATTTCTGTGTACTGCAGACAGTTCATTGTTTCTCCTGAAAACCTCAGAGCATGATGGGGGAAGCATCAAATGTAATTCAAAAGGCTGATATTAAATCCATTTTTTATTTGACTCACATTTTTATAGTGCTCCTCACATTGTTTTTTCTCAGTTTTAATAGTTTAGCCCAGTATTTTCTGTGATTTAAAAAGGGAAGTTCAATATACTCAGTGCATTTAAGCTACATAATAATCTATTCTATTTGATTATGTTATGCCTGCCTGGCACTAGCATTTTTTCTGTGAGAGTATCTCAGCAGGCCAATACCAGAAAAGCAAATAACTCTGAGCTTCTAAATTCTAAAACAACTCATTTCCCAGCCATTTTGGGGCCCTGACATGGGGCCATGATTACCCAAGGGATTACAAACAGCCATCAGTCATTTAGGATTGATCCCTAAATGTCAAGGGCAGCCCCTGGGTGGTATAAACAGTTAACACATTCAGCTGCTAACCAAAAAGTTGGTAGTTCAAGTCCACACAGAGGCACTTTGGAAGAAAGACCTGGCTATCTACTTCCAAAAAATTAGCCATTGAAAACCTATGGATCACAGTTCTACTCTGACACACATGCAGTTGTCATGAGTTGGAACTGACTCTATGGCAACGGGATATTAGATGCCTAGGATTTCATAAGATAGGGTCACTTTGGGGCCTCCAGGGACATCAAACCACCTGTGGTTAGTGAACATCTGAACAGAGTTAAAGAAAGAGTGTCCCAAGCCTTCAGAGAAACTATCTCAACCAAACCTACCCCCTGGGAACCCTCTCAGCCTAAGGTTTTGTGTGACCAAACTGAAACTACTAACTGCATACTTCGTATATAATAAAGTAAGGTTTTAAGACAGGCTTGTGAATTGCTGTGCTGAAATGAGATTTTGCTGGTGCTCTAAATTATTGGTTGTTCAAAAAGAGTCAAAATTATTTGAGTTAAGCTTCAATTTCTTTTTATTTATTTTATTTTTTTTTTTTGAAGAGATATACATAACTTAGCGAAAATAGATTAGTACAATTGACATTCTTGGATCCCAAGATAGATAGAGCCTTACTGTGGATTTTCAAGAACAAACCTAGAATAACACTGAGTCTTTAAACTTCATGATTTTTCTAAGTAGTTCTTCCATATGAGTAAACTAATATGTACATTAAGTCCAATATCTGCAGAAAAAAAATAGAAACATTCAATCATTTTATCATAAGGTTTCCAAACATTTAACAAATTAGTGAGATGTTTCATTTTATATTTTATTGGAATGTTTGACTTTGTGTACAGTCCTTGTGACTGGAGGACAAAGTGGGACCATAACAAAGATTTATTAATTGATCAGTTTTCATTATTTGACTGGTTTTTGGTTGGTTTGTTGGTTGTATATCAGAACATAACCCACTTGTACCTCATAATCCCCACCTGTCCAGGGTGCATGGCTCACACCCCTGCTTCCACCAGGTGATGTGAGATTTCAAGATTGCACCCACTCGGTTTCTGAAGAGTTGAGAAATATTTTTCCTGAGTTAAAGAAATGTAGGAGTCCCTGGGATGCACAGTCAAGCACTCCACTACTAGCCAAAAGGTTGGCAGTTGAAACCTACCCAGAGATGCCTTGGAAGACAGGCCTAGCAATCTGCTCCCAAATGTCACAGCCTTGAAAACCCTATGGAGAGTGGTTCAACTCTGCACATATAGGGTCTGCATGAGTAGGAATTGACTGGATGTCAAGAAGGTTTCCTCTTTCAAAAATTCTAACTATGAGTAGTACTTGTTCCTTCTTTCTCTTTCCTGCATTTCTTTTTCTTCCATGTCTTCTCACCCTATCTAAAACTTTGTCATCCAACTTACTCAAAAATATTCATTTCTAAATATTTATTAAACACTGCCATATTCCAGGAACTGCACTAGGGGTTTTAAAAAAGGAAAAGGGTAGACACTTTCCCTGCTTTCATGGAGTCTAGTGTTAACTCATTTTTCTTCCTAACGCCAACCTTTGTCTTGATTATTGCCAACTAGACAGTTTTCTAGAAAAAAAGTGTTGTCTTTAAGATCAAACCCTCCTCAGTTTCAACCTTGACTAACCCATTTACTAGCTCTGAGATCTTGGACAACTCACTTAACCTCTGTAAAATTCCATTTTTAATCTATAAAATAGTCTTAATATTATCTACTCCTTACCATACTTACCGATTAAATCAGATAGAATATAAGATACCTATCTCCCACTCATTCTTCTTGGCCCATCTTCTTTTTTTGTGCTCTCTTTCTCTTTCCTGTGTTTTCGTCTACCTATTTCAGTATCTCTGTCTACTTCTTCCTTCTTTTTCTCACCACCATTGTGGTGCTTATTAAATGCCTCTAGAGGTTTTTAATGGGAAATAGAACTACAATTATATTTTTAAAAACCTGGTACCTATCCTTACTGATACGTACTCAGGAATAGTTAATTTTTGGTTTTCAGTTTAATTACTGTTTCCCTTTAACATGATATAGGAAGCCTCATAAAACAGATGTCTAACTTGGAAAGTATCTCTGGATGACTAGACTGAGGTATAAACTTCCTCATAATAAATGATCTAAGCTTCCAGTTACATTTTATATCTGAAGAATTACTTGTTCTCACTGATATGTGCCCTATCTTCTCGTGCTACTGTCCATTAACTGCAGAAAATTATAATTGTGTGAATAAATTGAAGTCTTAGATTAACTTTAGTTCTCACGAGATTTTAGAGAAATTGTTTTTCTATTTTACATGAACTATTTTGTCCAAGATTTTAGTTTTGCTTTCATCTAACAATGTTAAATGTTATCTTTCAACTTGCTAGAACTTTAAAAGTAACAAAGAAAGTGAGAAAAAGGGAATTCAAGGAACAGCTTTGGAATCTAGACACTGAACCGCTAATCACCATAATATGTCCAGTTACAGTCTTAGATTTTGACAGAATGAGGTAGGCTTTATTGCCAAAAAGATGAAAAAAATATAAAAGTCATAAGATGATAAAGCAGTTGCATAATTAAAAGATTCTGCTTTATTTTAATGGTCATTTAAACATGCAAGCAATTTAGAAAGAAATGGAAAGGATCATGGTGTAAGAGCCTTATCTGGATGTTACAAGCACATGTTTAAAAAAGAGGGGGTGTAGAAGAGATAAGCTCTGCTGGAAGAACATGAACAAGCACACAGCTCCCACTGTTAAGATTCCAGCCTCTAGTGAAAACATCAATGGTGAGGTTTCCATTCCGGCTTGTTTATGTTCCTCGAATTAACACAATGGAAACCCTGGTGGTGTAGTGGTTAATAGTTCAGCTGATAACCAAAAAGTTGGCAGCTCAGATCCACCAGGCACTCCTTGGAAACCCTATGTGGAGCAGTTCTATTCTATCCTATAAGGTTGCTATGAGTTGGAATCAACTCAGCAATGGGTTTGTTTTGTTTTGTTTGTTTTTTAATTAACACAATAGAGTCCTGATGGCACTGGTAGTTAAGAGCTCAGCTACTAACCAAGGGATCAGCAGTTCAAATCTACCAACCATAACCTGGAAACCCTGTGGGGCAGTTCTACTCTGTCTTAGAGGGACACTATGAGTTGGAATCAACTCAATGGCAATGGATTTGGTTCTTTGGTCGGTAAATTAACACAGTGAAAGGCATCCTACTGGTTTGGGTTCTCTTGCCATTTTTTATGCTGCATGATCGACCACTCCCTTCTCCCATCCCCCATCCACAATAGATGAAGTTGGATTTTGACCTTGGAGACAACTCAACATTTCTCTTACTTTTGTTTCTTTAAAACAGAAAATGTATATCTTCTGAGTTTCAAGTGATGGCTACATACAAAACTGGTAGCTTTCTTAATTTTTCCCTTCTCAGCATAAAGTGTCAAAATCATCATTTGCAATTAGTAATACAGTTGATCCGTTTGCAAAAGGCTACCAATATGTGTAGCCTCAGGCTGTCTATGTTGAATTTTTGAGATTTTCTTCTTTTGTTTAATGATTTAACAAGTAGTTATTGAGCTCCTACTATACGCCACCCACAAGTCAAATCTGAAACGTACCTTCATACCACTCATTTAATAGCTTCACTTAATCACTTCAAATGTTACACTCAACAGCTGTGACTCCATTGTTCTCCCTTTATAAATGCTCTTATTTATGATCGTTTTAGAAATTGCCTCATCCCTGCACCCCAGCAGCAGGTACATACATACAGCTTCAAAGCATTCAGACTCTTTATTTTAGCATTTCAATCCAACTTTTTAAATTTCTTTTTCATCCTCATGCCTTCCACTACTTCTTATTTCTGAAAACAGCATAAGAAGCAGATACCACCAGAAAACAACGGAGCCTCTTTGTTTTGTTTTATTTTGTGTTTTAGCATCCTGCCCTGATATGCTGCAAGCTTTCATCACTTGCCTCATACTGTTTTGTCTCCATTAGGGAATAAGTCTCTCACCTTTGCTTTGTGTGGAATTCGTTAGAGTGATTTTTAAATGGGATTCTGTAATCCAGTGCAAATGGAAAAAAAATTGATTGCTGAATTAAAACAAGTTGGGACATAATTTAATTAGTACCCAAGCAGAAGGGAAGAGAAACTGCTTTAGTGCCTTAATAGAAAATCAATTTTGCAAGAAAATTTCAAATTTTTAAGCCTAATTAGAAAAACATTTACTTCACAGAAAAGCATTTGGAGAATACATATTTAATCAAATGGCAAGAGTTTTTAGCTTCCAATGGTCAATTATTGATACTTCTTTGGAATGGGTTAAAGTTGTTTTTTGCCATGGCATCTTATATGCCCAAGGATCATGAAAGAACTGATGCCGTTTCTAAGTATACTCAGAAGTCAGATAGTGACTCATACCCTCTGAGAATCTCTGCACAGCAAATCAATGCCCTGAATGGAAAGCCTTAAAGAAAGGTTAACTGCTGGAACTTTAAACATGGTTGCCAATAAGAACCTTCCTTATCACTCACAAGCTACCACATTAGAGAATGGCCTTCATTTAGATCCATCGGATTCCAGGACAGCATACTTACTTTCGTTCACTTGTTCATTGTCTATCTTCCCCACTAGACTACAAATTCTATCCAGACAGTGGCCATATCTATTGTTCCCCACTGTGTAATCAGGTCCAATCACAGAGGCAAGAAGCACACAGTAGGCATACAAAAATATTTTTGAATAAACGAATGGGGAGAGGTGTTTCTTATATTGAGAGAAATGTTTCAAAACTCATAAGTCCATCTAAATAACAGTAATTGCCTTCTTGGTTTACAAATGAAGTCTAAAGTATTGCGAAAGTCTGTCAACAAAATGTCTTAGCACTGAACAAATGAAAATGATTTAGTACCTCTTTGTTTGTCTGTTTCTCTAAAAGCAGAGGCAGAATACATGTATGGAAAAATCATTGTTGTTATTGTTTTTGCTCATGGTGGTGAAAATGATGATAGAATTTATCTTTTTACTTTTGTAAAGACTTAGTGTCTTTTTTCTGTCTGCGATCTTCTTATTTTATGCTGTTTCCATGATGCACGTAAAGCTTGTGACTTAGCTTAATTTAACTTGTATTTAAAGTTAGATTTATTTAAAGCTGTGGTGTAAGACTCTGCTTGCAACATGGAAATTTACCCAAAGGGAAATGGAAAAGATTCCGTTCTGAAGAAAATTCAAAGAATGTGAACGATCTAAGTCTATCCTACCTACAATATTCCTTTTTAGCCAAATTTACAATATAGTAGATAGGATGTGGAAGTATTGATTTGTCTTATAGTATATTAAGACTACAGTATATTTTAGTGTACTTAATATATATGTGTCCATTCTATGGGACTAGAAACACATTGAGCTCCTTTTTAAACCTTTGCAGAAGTAGAGTTGTTATCCGATTTTACGACATATCTTTGGCAATAGCTATGATTTAGTTAATTCAGAATTTCAGTCATCAACTATAGCTGTATTCTTATGCATAATAAATGTCTCCCAAAATAAAAGAAAGGGGATCAACAAAGAAAATACATCAGCAAGAACTAATATGCTAAGACTGCCATTAACAAGCATAGTTAAGGGTGAATGAAGAATGGGGGAGATACACTGAGAAAGAAGATTGAACGAAGTAGTTTAATGACACCTTGTCTCTTAAACGTTGTTGTTGTTAGGTGCCATCAAGCTGGTTCTGACTCATGGTGGCCCTACATACAACAGAACAAAACACTGCATTGTCCTGCACCATCCTCAGAATCATTGTTATGTTTGAGCCCATTGTTGCAGCCACTTTGTCATTCTATCCCGTTGAGGGTCTTCTTTTTCACTGACCCATGATGTCCTTCTCCAGGGACTGGTCCCTCCTAATAACATGTCCAAAGTATGTGAGACATAGTCTTGCCATTCTTGCTTCTAAGAAACATTCTGGCTGTACTTCTTCCAAGAAAGACTTATTCATTCTTCTGGCAGCCTATGGTATATTCAGTACTCTTGCCAACATGATAGTTCAAAGCTATCAATTATTCTTCGATCATCCTTATTCATTGTCCAGCTTTCACATGACTATGAGGCTATTGAAAATACCATGGCTTGGGTGAGGTGCACCTTAGTCCTCAAAGTGACATCTTTGCTTTTTAACAACTTCAAGAGGTTTTTTGCAGCATATTTTTCCAATGCAGTATATCATTTGATTTCTCGACTGCTTCTTCCGTGAGTGTTGATTGTGGATCCAAGTAAAATGAAATCCTTGACAATTTCAGGTCTTTTCTCCTTTTGTCACGATGTTGCTTATTAGTCCAGTTATAAGGAATTTTGTTTTCTCTGTGTTTTGATGTAATCCTTACTACAGGCTGTACTATTTGATCTTCATCAGTAAGTATCTTCAAGCCTTATTTGCTTTCAGCAAGCAAGTTTGTGTTATGAGTTGTGTCTTCACAGGTTCCTAATAAGTCTTCCTCCAATCCTAATGCTGCATTCTTTTTCATATAGTGCTTCTCAGATTATTTTTTCAGCATACAAATTGAATAAGTATGGTGAAAGAATACAACCCTGACACATACCTTTTCTGATTTTAAACCACACAATATTCCCTTGTTCCGTTCCAATGACTACCTCTTGGTTATGTACAGGTTCTTCAAGAGCACAGTTACATGTTCTTCAAAATGCTATCCATAGTTTGTTATGATCCACACAGTTGAATGCCTTTGCATAGTCAATAAAACACAGGTAAACACCTTTCTGGTATTCTCTGCTTTCATCTGACATCAGCAACAATATTCCTTATTCCACGTCCTCTCTTGAATTTGGCTTGAATTTCTGGCAGTTCCGTGTCGATGTAGTGCTGCAACTGCTTTTGAATTATCTGCAGCAAAATTTTACTTGTATACAAAATTAATGATTTTGTTCAATAATTTCTGCATTCTGTTGAATCACCTTTCTTTGGAATCAGCACAAATGTGGATCTCATCCAGTTAGTTGACCAAGAGCTGTCTTCCAAATTTCTTGGCATAGACAAGCAAGCATTTCCTGTATTGCATCCGTTTGTTAAAACATCTCAATTGGTATTCCATCAATTCCTGGAGCCTTGTTTTTTCACCAATGCCTTGAGTGCAGCTTGGACTTCGTCCTTCAGAACCATCGGTTCTTGATCATGTGCTACCTCTTGAAATGGTTGAACATCGACCAATTCTTCTTGGTACAGTGACTCTGTGTATTCCTTCCATCTTCTTTTGATGCTTCCTGCATTGTTCAATATTTTGCCCATGTTGTTGTTAGGTACTGTAAACCAGTTTTTGACCCTATATACAGCAGAATGAAACACTGCCCAGTCCTGCACCATTATCACAATCATTACCATGTTTGAACCCATTGTTGCAGCCACTGTGTCAATCCATCTTGTTGAGGATCTTTCTCTTTTTGGCTGACCCTCTACTTTACTGAGCACATGTCATCCTCCAAGGACTGGTACTTCCTGATAACACGTCCAAAGTACATGAGATAAAGTCTCGCCATCATTTCTTCTAAGGAGAATTCTGGCTGTACTTCTTCCAAGGCAGATTTGTTCATACTTCTGGGAGTCCATGGTATATTCAATATTCTTCACTAACACCATAATTCGAAGGCATTAATTCTTCTTCAGTCTTGCTTATACATTGTCCATAGAATCCTTCAATATTGTAAATCTAGGTTTAAATTTTTCTTCAGTTATTTCAGCTGGAGAAATGCCAAGCATGTTCTTCACTTTTGGTTTTCTAACCCCAGGTCTTTGCACATTTCATTATAATACTTTACTTTGTCTTCTTGAGCTGCCCTTTGAAATCTTCCATTCAGCTCTTTTACGTGATCATTTTTTCTACTCGCTTTAGGTACTCTATGTTCAAGAGCAAGTTTCAGAGTCTCTTCTGACATCTGTTTTGGTCTTCTCCTTCTTTGCTGTCTTTTTAATGACCCCTTGCTTTCTTCGTGTATAATGTCCTTGATGTCATCCCACCACTCATTTGGTCTTCAGTCACTAGTGTTCAATGCATCAAATCTATTCTTGAGATGGTCTCTAAATTCAAATGGGATATACTCAAGGTTGTACTCCGGCTCCCATGGACTTGTTTTCATTTTCTTCAGCTTCAATTTGAACTTGCACACAAACGCAAAACTGATGGTCTGTTCCACAGTCGGCTCCTGGCATTCTTCTAACTGATGTTATTGAGCTTCTCCACCATTGCTTTCCACAGATGTAGTCAATTTGATTCCTGTGTATTCCATATGGTGAGGTTCACATGCATAGTCACCATTTATGTTGTTGAAATAAGAAAGGTATTTCCAATGAATAAGTCTTTGGTATTGCAAAATTCCATCATGCAATCTCTGATGTCATTTCTATTAGCAAGATTGTATTTTCCAACTACCTATCCTTCTTTGTTTCCAACTTTTACATTCCAATCACCAGTGATTATCAATGCATCTTGATTGCATGTTTGATTAATTTCAGACTGCAGAAGTTGGTAAAAATCTTCAATTTCTTCATCTTTGGCCTTAGTGGTTGCTGCATGATTTTGAATAATGGTAGTATTAACTGGTCTTCTTTGTAGGCGTATGGATATTATCCTATCACTGACAGTGTTGTACGTCAGGATGGATCTTGAAATGTTCTTTTTGATGATGAAAGCAATGCCATTTCTCTTCAATTTGTAATTCCCGGCATAGTAGACCATATGATTGTCTGATTCAAAACGGCCAATACCAGTCCATTTCAGCTCACAGTCTGAGATATCACTCTTTATGCATTCCATTTAATTTTTTATGGCTTCCAATTTTCCTAGGTTCATACTTTGTACATTTCACTTTCCAATTATTAATGGATATTCACAGCTGTTTCTTTTCATTTTGAGTTGTGCCACATCAGCAAATGAAGGCTCCAAAAGCTTTACTCCATCCATGTCATTAAGTTGACTCTACTTTGAGGAGGCAACTCTTCCCCAGTCTTCTTTTGAGTGCCTTCCAACCTGAGAGGCTCATCTTCTGGCACTGTATCAGACAATGTTGTGCTGCTATTCATAAGGTTTTCACTGGCAAATTTTTTTAGAAGTAGATCGCCAGGTCCTTCTTCTTAGTCCATCTTAGTCTGGAAGCTCCACTAAAACTTGTCCACCATGGGTGACCCTAAGTATTGGTAGCATAGCTTCTAGCATCACAGCAACCTAGTAGGAGCTCAATCAATATCCAATGAATATTTAATATTTGATTCACCATCCTTAAATATAAGACTGATAAATCTAGACTCAGGATACTGGGTAAAGCTTGTGTAACTTGTTCTTCTCTAGGACAAGGGTTGGAATAAGAAAGTCAGGCCCATCTCTGTGCTAAGCACTCTCCTGTTTTCTCATATTAGCTCACGTAATCCTTGGAGCATTCCTATGGGGTAATTCTTTATATCTCCATATTACATATTAGTTAAAGCAATTTGACCAGAACAGCCATAAAATAAACAACAGAGTGAGGATTTGGACCCAGGTAGCCTGACTCCCAAACCCATTTTCTCTCTACTCTGCTATATTGCCACCTAGCTGACATGGTCTGTGTTTTTTTTACCTTTTTATTCAGAGTGTTTAGCACTGTGCCTGTGTCATTCAAGGTGCTTAAATAAATATTTTCAAGTAAATTAGTTGAACAAATCAGAATAAAATGAGAATTTTATTTAGCAAACATGTATGAGCCTTATCACCTTCAAGAAAGTCATCTTTGACGGATGCCCACTTATTCCAGTTGTACTGCCGTAGCCTAAAATACTTTTGATGCCCAGTTCCTCTCTCCAAATCGCTTTCTCAGTGTACAGTAACTCCTTTCATCTGTTCTAAATAATGGGTTCTCTTTATCTTAAAAGGTAATGTTTATTGAAATGGTCATAACTACTTAGTGCCAAGGACAGACTATGAGTTGAGGATCAAATTGGGTAAAATAATTTTTAGTCAACGTGATAAGGTAATGAGGCAGTTGTACTTATGAGGTTTATTCTCACTCTGAAAGGAGAAGTGTTCCCAAAATGTTTTGACGATTAGTACCATTACATAATCTCTCAGATGTTCATTACAGGAAAATTCTTATTGGGAGATGGGAGACATAAGTTCTGACACATATAGTGCCAAAAAGATCTAATTGTTTTAAAAGAAACCAGTGTGGGTATTAGGGTTTTGTTTTTTGCTTTTTCTTATTCAAATAATAAAAAGAGTGAGTGTTTTCAGTTGAATTTTAAAGAAAACAGGTAAAAAGTAGTTCAGAAGCATGGATTTCACATCTGTAAGCTGGCAGAGCATAAGTGAGGAGTAGGAGTTGTAATGGGAATGCAAACAAAAGGAGGATGAGGAAAATGATATAGATGAGCAGTCTTGTCTGAGTTTGATTTTCCACATTATTAAAAACAATGAAGACAATTTTGAGTAGGAAGCAATGTGATCAGTTAGGAGAACGTCTTGTTCTATCTTGTCCTTCATTTTTCACACATTTGGGTCTTTTAAAATACAATCTCTTCTGTCAAGTTCATCCTATGTTTTGGAACAATTCTTTTTTCTCGTTTGGTGAATTCTCCAAATGAAATGTTTTTATGTTCTGTCTTACTCCTACCTAGCTAGGAATAGGCCATATGTTTGTATTGTGAAATCTTTAATCCTTTGCAATCTGTTACTTTGCAATTAGATGAAATGTCAGTGATTGAGTTGTACTGGTTGTACTACAAAATTAAGGCAGGAGAGTGAGGACTTGCTGAAAAACAGAACTTAAATACTTAAAGGATGAAAGAAGGGGAACACACACAAGTAGACAAACTTAACTTGTTTTGAACATGGCTTAGCAGAACAGAAGTTCTTTCTAGTTATGGGCAAGAGGCTTTAAATACTGCCAATTAATTTCATCCATTCATTCTTTGATTTATCCAACATATATTTATTAAGCCTTTATGACCCAGGGCCTGTCCTAGCTTCTGCAAATACAGTGGTGAATAAGATAAACCCTTAAAATGTAGTCAAATATAATTTAACAATGAGACAGTATCACAGGATGGATTAAACCTGGTTTGGGCTCAACTTGTATGGCTCTAACCATG
Source organism: Elephas maximus indicus (assembly GCF_024166365.1). NCBI lineage: Eukaryota > Metazoa > Chordata > Mammalia > Proboscidea > Elephantidae > Elephas > Elephas maximus. Next base: position 141,647,439 of record NC_064822.1, read on the forward strand.
ACTCCACTTACTACTGATGTGTCCATGGGTAAGTCACTTAACCCCTCTGTAAAATGAGATTAATACTATTGTCCTTCAAGAGCTGTGATACACTGTAAGTGAGGTAACGCACATAAAGCACTTAGAACAGTACTTGGCACATGATAAACTCTCAATAAATAATAGTTACACATATTATTTAAAACACTGATCAGAGTCCTTATTTCATTGCAAGCTGAAAAAGCATTGCTCTGACCACTAGGCTTATATCCTTCCTTTTGTGAGGAGACTGGGAGAAACTAAGGGTCCAGCAAGGCACTGTCACAAATGGTTTTGATGAAGGGAGAATTTCACTAACCTCCCTGATGATGCTCAGCATAAGCTTGATTTCTGAACCCAGCAACATATTGTCTATCCTGCACCACAGAATTGACACCCCTTTACACATATACCTATTTCTCTAAGAATTTGGGTACGTAGCCACGTAAAACCTGTTCCATGAAATGATGCCTGGTTTACTTGTTTTTGTCATCTGTCCAAGTACAGCCTAAACTCCCTATAAGTATAGAAAGTATCTTCAGGTTTTGCACATCACAATAGTTTGCTCCTTAGAGAAATTGTGGCATGGATCAAGTGAGCAAAGGACTTGGAGTTTTGCTGATAAACTCGCTAAGCCTGTTTTCTCACATGTAAGATGTGGCTGAAAAATATAAAGCAGATCATGGATTTAAGTTTTTGAAATAAAAAAGTTATTTCTCAAACATAGGTCTGTCCAATGCCTAAATGACTTTCTAAAATAAACAGTTGGAAACATCAAGTAGCCATTCGGTTTTTGTAGTTTATGGGGACAAAAAGACATCGTTTCTAAGTCTGTGTAAAAATTGCAGGGGTATTTTTCCTATCACTGTGGAGCCAGTGACAGTCTCAGTATCTTTTCACCTACCCTGTTCACCCTTCCAAGATTTCAAGTGCCTGAAGGCAAAGTGGAATGGCATCCCAAGCTTTTGAGAAAGTTGGTGGAGGAATTCTCTGTCAGTCTACTTTTCACAAAACAGCTTCTGTCAGCCTTATCGCCTCTCTTCTCTCCTTTATCTCTTTAAAGAGGGAACTCAAGGAATACAGTTTACTTTCACTCTACTTTAAATGTCCCTCAAATCGCTAATATAAGGTGGTTCATTGGTAGAATTCTAGCCTTCCATATGGGAAATCCAGGTTCAATTCCTGACCAGTGCACCTAGTGCACAGCCACCACCTATCTGTCAGTGGAGGCTCCTGTATTGCTATAATGTTGAGCAGGCTTCAGCTGAGCTTCCAGACTACATGGACTAGGAGGAAAGGCTTGGTGATCTACTTTGAAAATTCACTAATGAAAACTCTAAGGATCGCAATGGTCCGATCAGCAACCAATGGCCCAGGACAAGGCAGTGATTTGTTCTATTTTGTGCATGAGGTTGCCATAAGTTGGGAGCTGACTCAACAGCAGCTGACAATGACAACAGCAAATCATTAATAAGATGCAATTATTTTCTTCCTGAGATGGACCACGGCAAGACTGTGAACCAGGAATGTGTGTCAGTACACTCACTGGGGCGTCTTCTCTCCTGGGCTTCATGTGCTGGAAGACTTCTGGTTTTAAAAGCACCAGAGAGCATTGGGCAGTGGAGAAGCCAGGGAACAATGATGTCAGCCTGAACCAAACCATCTACTTACAACTTAAAAATGATTAGAGGGCAATGGTGTTAGAGGAGACTCCTTCCGTCCTAGAGTAAGACTCTGCTCCCAGCAATACAATCTGAATCAGTATTTTTCTTTTCATGTGGAACATAATTAGTTTATACTTAAGAGCGAATTTCTGGACCCTAGATAGCAATAGAATGCAGAGACGGGAATGAATGAGTGAAGTGGAAGGTCCCATGAACAATTCTAGTACAGAGTAACAAGGAAATTTGAAAAGACTTCCACTCAAGTCTTCTCATTCTCCAAGCTGCAAACACTCTGGAATGTGGTCAGAGGTTGCCAGTTACCAAAAGTTAACCGACTGATCTTCAGTTTAAGCTGCTATTTCTACATGAATAAATCAATATGCTGACAAGGTGCTTCTCCAAATTTTCACTTTCTGCTAGTGTTTAAAGGGAAGGAAAAAAAAAAACCTGTCTTTCAGGAGCCAGCACACAGTATCAGGAATAGTGTGTTCTTAATTGCATCTCAGTGTCAATAAGTAAAAATAGAGTGGGATTAGGATATCAAAACAGATAACGACTTGGGGGTTTTGCATTTTGATTTTTAAACAGGTTTTTGGAGAGTTTAAGTCATAAATTGTGAATGCAGAATACGGCCTTTGAAGTGCCTGTCTGACATAAAACCAACATCAATGTTTAACTTGTAGTCTGAGGAGAGATACTTGCTTCTTTTTAGGTCATTGATTTCCAAGCAGTCTCTTACTGGCGCCTTGTTTATATTGAGTCTGTTTGAAAATGACATAAAGACTATGGAACCTCAATGCCACAGTAAGAATGCCAAATTCTAGCTTTTTTTTTTTTTTTAATACTGTTTTTGATGGGGAGGTGTTTTGTTTTCTTTGTTTTTTGGTAGGCAGAGCCTTCAAAGCTCCTTAACCCGGAAAATTAGGTATAGCACAAACTTACGTTGAACTATGTTAAACTCACATGTGTTGAGTGTTTATCTGAGCCAGCTACTGTGCCCAGTGTGTTACCTCGTTTATTCCTCACGACAACACTGTGGTGTAGGTACCATTATTATTTCCAATTTATATACAAAGAAGCTCAAACTAAAGGAAGCTGGAATTGCACGTGGCCACATACCTAATAAGAAAGAAGGCTAAGATTCAGACTTTGGTCTGACTCCAGAAACTCTTCTCCATCACTCTCAATTGCCTGTAACTGAGAAATAGATTAGAGGGCCTGTACTAGGGATGTTTTAGCCTGAGAACACACACACTCAGCATACACCCTATAGTTTGCTTCTCCTATTCCCATTCTCCCAAGTCCAAGGCTACCACTACATTGTGCAAAGAAAGGACTACAAGCACCTGCCTTGATTTGGCACCACTTCCAGTTCTCAAGTCTCTTAGGTGCTCCAAAGTTTTCTAGATCATCCCTTCTGCATCATAGATGCATGTGAGAGATCCCATTTACTGCTCATATGATTCTGTTTTCAAGTTCCTCCACTCCCCTACCTATGGTTTGTTCCATCCTATTGTATTACCAGTTCCTGAAAGGAAGAAATTACTGTTCCATCTCTTTCATCACTTATATCATCTCTCCTATGAAGTATGATGATGAGCAGGGAGAGAAATGCTTTACCTTGGGATCATACCTAAAACACCAAAGATCAATGAAGCATTTATTTTAATGTTTTCCAAATAGCTTTTAATTAGATGTTCTTGAGTCTAAGAGAAATTTCTTTGTAAAGTAAAATATCTTTGTATGCATAAATTTCCTAAACTCCTGTATTTCAAAAAAGCAATAGGAACAGCTCCTTTTAGCACCCTCTAGGAAAGCTATTGAGCTCTGCAGAATTGTCCACTTTTTTATTATGAAAATAATTTTAGAAAGCAATAAATCTGCTAAAAATGGACGATTCCTCTATAAAGTACTACAATTTGAAATACTGGACTGACCATCCTCCTAGATTCTCATTTCAAAACTCTCTTTTAAGATAGAGAGAACATGTGCTACATCTTATAAAACCAGTTGATTATAGTAAATACATGTATTTCCACTTCCATTTTATCTTTTCTTCAAACCCAAATTTTTAATATTTTGAAGAATAAAATTGTAGCATTCCCCCAATGGGCTTTTTATGCCATCCTTTTATAAATTATTTCCACCAATTTCACATACAACTTAGCCAAATCGTTAAACACTTTGAGGCCGGGTTCGAGTTTTAGCAGGATGTTGTTAGGTACCGTTGAGTTGGTTTCGACTCATAACAATGCTACGTGCAATAGAATTAAACACTGCCCAGTCCTATGCCATCCTCACAATCGTTGCTATGTTTGAGCCCATTATTGCAGCCACTGTGTCATTCCATCTCATTGAGGATCTTCCTCTTTTTCACTGACCCTCTACTTCACCAAGTGAAGTAAATGTCCTTCTCCAGGGGTTGGTCCCTCCTGATAACATGTCCAAAATACTTGATAAGTCTCACCATCATTACTTCTAAGAAGCATTCTAGCTGTACCTCTTCCAAGAAAATTTATTCATTCTTCTGGCAGTCAGTCCATGGTGTATTCCATATTTTTCACTAACGCCATAATTCAAAGGCATCAATTCATCTTCAGTCTTCCTAATTCATTGTCCAGCTTTCTCTTCATATGTAATATAATATATAATAGTGCTATCAAATACAAGGCAATTGAAAATACCATGGCTTGGGTCAGGTGCACCTTACTCCTCAGAGTGACATCTTTGCTTTTTAACACTTTAAAGAAGTATTTCAGCAGCAAACTTGCTCAATGCAATGCATTACTTGATTTCTTGACTGCTGCTTCTATGGGGCATTGATTGTGGATCCAAGTAAAATGAAATCCTTGACAACTTCAATATTTTCTCCATTTATCATGAAGTTGCTTATTGTGAGGGTTTTGGTTTTCTTTATGTTGAGGTACAATCCATACTGAAGGCTGTAGTGTTTGATCTTCATCAGTAAGTGCTTCAAGTTCTCTTCATTTTCAGCAAGCAAGGTTGTATCATCCACATACTTTAGGTTGTTAATGAGTCCTCCTCCAATCCTGATGCCACATTCTTATTCATATAGTATAGCTTCTCAGATTATTTGCTCAGCTTTAGCAGGATAACTAAAAAAAAAAAACAAATTTTTTTTTTTTTTTTTAGCCTTTATTAAATGAGCAGTCTTTGTCATCATTTTTGATCATTACTTTCAAAGCCCTGGTGTCTTAGTCATCTAGTGCTGCTATAACAAATATATCACAAGTGGATGGTTTTAACAAAGAGAAATTTATTCTCTCACAGTCTAGTAGGCTATAAGCCCAAATTCAGGGCATCAGCTCCAGAGGAAGCCTTTCTCTCTCTGTTGGCTCTGGAGGAAGGTCCTTGTCATCAGTCTTCCCCTGGACTAGAAGCTTCTCCTCGCAGGAACCCCAGGTCCAAAGGACGCGCTCTGCTCCTGGCACTGCTCTCCTGGTGGTATGAGGTCCCCACTCTTTGCTTGCTTCCCTTTCCTTTAATCTCTTGTAAGATAAAGGTGATGCTGGCCACACTCCAGCGAAACTCTCTTTACATAGGATCAGGAATGTGACCTTAGTAAGGGTGTTACAATCCTACCCTAATCCTCTGTAACATAAAATTACAATCACAAAATGAGGGACAACCCAATGGGAATTATTGGCCTAACCAAGCTGACACATATTTTTGGGGGGTGCAATTCAATCCATGACACCTGATGTCATACTGGTGCTAGAACTGGCTTCCCATGTCAGCAGTCTTACTATCAAGTAATTTCTAGAGACCTTGATTCTCACCACCACACCAAGCCCCAAACCCAACATTTTCTACCCCCTGATTTGTGTTCCTGTTTCACAACTTCAATAAGTTTGTGGTTCTAATTGTAGATCAATCCCCCGCTTCACAACTGTAATAAGTTTGTGGTTCTAATTGTAGATCAATCCCTAGGAAAAAAAAAATATTTTACAAGTTTAAATTTAAATCTGAAATAACTAAATACATTAACTCAGTAAAATCTCGCAACAAAACTGTTATGGATATTATTAAGACAAATTTGCAAATGAGGAAACCGAGGCTCACAGAGGTTAAGAAATTCTCTTAAATCATACTAACTAGGAAGTAAACCCATTGCCATCGAGTCAATTCTGACTCATAGCGACACTACAGGACAGAGAAGAATAGTGGCCAGAAATTGAAAACAAATGTTTGCCTTATTCTAAAGTTCACATTAGTCACTACTTTTACATTCCTTTAGAGCAGGAGCTTCATGCAAATTACTAGTTTCCATAGGGAATTCAAGAAATGTTCAAGAAATGTGGAAGAAGAGACCCTGGTAATTACTTATGAAAGAAATGTAGGATGTGAGTATTTTTAACAAATGGATTAGGGATTTTCCTGCAGAAGGACTCATCACACAACATAAATGCATTTAGGATTCTTGTTCTGCTTTTTTTGGTGTGGTGGAGGGATGGAAATTACCTATCTTAGTGACTGCTACTCCATAGACAACAGAGCTGAACCTGAAGGTAGAAAAGAGATAGGACATAACTGAATTTTAACAAGACTTATTTAGACCAGAGCTCCTGTTCTGAGCATTGGTTTGAACCTGAGATAAGTATTTACCAGGATGTGCCGTGCAAGTCACCAGAGGATGAATTCATGGAAACACCCAGAACACATCACAAGGATCAAACCTTCTTTCAGATCCTCATGTTCAGTACATAATGAATTCAATGCCCTGGGCTACAACTCAAGTAGATGGGAGAAAAACTTGGCCCATCATGTATAATTTCTACAGGAAGATAATGCTTGAGACTTTGTTATCTCTTCGAAGTGGAACATAGAGCCACTTGCCCAGCCATTAGTTAGAGTGCTCGGCCGAAGGAGAGAAGTAGAGGCTGGAAGACTAACAGGGAAAGTGCAGTTGATTGTTTCTTTCCAGCACTAATGTGGTGACTGGCCATTTCCCACTGCCCCTTCTATTCTCAGTATACTAGGCCAGCCAATGTTCTCTGAGAAAATGCTTCAGGATAGCTCCTTTCCAGATAAAATCATACACACTTGACTTCAGAACAGCAAATGAAAATGGTTATTTTCCTAAATGCAAGTTCTGGAATAGCTTAAGTATCAAGTTGTAAATAGTAAGCTATGATCTCCCTATAAGTTTAGGGGATAAGGTAAAGATATTCAAACATATTCTGTGATGGCAAAAATTAACTAAGGACTCACCCATCCCCAAATGGAAGCTGCTATCGACATCATCTTCTATGCCTCATCCTTCCTACTAAAAAACTTTGATAGTTCTTACTTAACTAAGTGATAAGTTTAAATAAGACTTACATTAACTTTGTTCTTATGCATCTATCAGTGAATATTATTAATATTGCCTCACCTTTTCATGACACTTTGATGTGCCCCAGAGGCCATTGGGACCCAGCCTTATGTTCCAAACCAAATTCTCTCCTTCCTCAAGCCTCAGGGCTGTGGCATCTGTAGTAGTTTCCAATCTGATTTGGGTTCTCGTAGTAGAAGAACCAGAATATCTCTCTTGGACTTAGAGAACTGAGTAATGAGTACCCATTAATCGAGAGTAAAACATTCATTTGAAGCAGCTTAGAATGAGCAGCTAAAACCACTGAAGTCCAAATAAAAAGGAAGGCATTCAAATGTAGTAGCATGGAAGAATTAAACCTTCTGACAGTGTTCAACATTGAAACAGATATCTCAAAGAGCTTACCTCTCTGGGGAGTTTTTAAAAATAAGAATTGGGCCACAGTTTTTTAGTCCTGCTTTAAGGTAGAATAGACAAGGTGATCTCTCGTGGAATCTAGCAGCCCTGTGATTCATCAAAGCTGTTCAAAAAGCAAAGGCCTTAAGAGGAAAAGACTGTAGCATCGATCTAAATCAAGGCTTCCAGGCACTTTCTCTTTTTTTAACTTCTAATCTCTCCCTGCATTTTCATAAGACGTTATCACAGTGATTACTCTGACAAACAATGATAATAGTCCTTAAATTCTTAGTCTCTTCCGAAGTAATCAATTTTTGACAGTGAAAAATAGAGGAAATTGATTCTTGAAGCCATGGACTGCAATGATAGATTTGGGGAGTTGATTTGGCAGAGTGAGTTTGCATATATCAGTCCCTGGCTAACTTTCTTGGGAAAGTACCCATCACAGCAAACTCTCAGTGGAAAGTCAGACAAATACCATAAAAACAAAGTCATATCATGTTGACTTTCCTACCAGGTACCTTTTTTAGTGAAAAATCTTTATTTTTGATGAGGGTAACTTGCACCAAAAAAAGTCTGTCCAGGTATGTGAAATTTGGAAAGAGTTCTTGTAAACAGAAGCACTGATGAGCAGAGCCTCTGTGTTGTATCTAAATGACTATAACCAGTGCCATTGCATCTATTCTGACTCATGGCGACCCCATGTCAATCAGAGTAGAACTTTGCTCCATAGGGTTTCAGTGGCTGGTTTTACGGAAGTGGATCACCAGGCTTCTTTTCCGAGGCACATCTGGGCAGACTTCAACCTACAACCTTTCAGTTAACAGCCAAGTACATTAACCATTTACACCACCCAGGGACTTCTAAACAACTATAGGTATTCAGTTTCATGGATGTCAAGTTACTCTAACTTAAAATTTCACAAATTAAAATGGGCTCAGTATTCAACCATAAGAAAATGATTGCTGATACTACTACTTTGTGAAATGTTAGGCAAGCATTAGGCATAGGTAATTATATGGAAAAATACTTTATTGTGCTAAGCAGAAAAAGCAAAATAGAGAACTGTATCTACATCTGTATATATACTTTCGTTTTGGGTTTTTAAGCATTTTTATATAGGCAAAGATAATCTGGAGAGCTATGAAAATGAGAATAATTTTCTTAGAATACTAATATCATAGTACTTTTGGTCCCATTTTTAATCTATATATATATATATAAATAGAAATGTACATATACACATTCAAATACACATACCCACACACATGCATCTGACTTTGACATAACAAATGACCACTCTTTCAAAATTCAGTCCAGTATATTCTGGTTTCAGAACAGATTTCCTTTAAGTGTTCCACCACGAGTTAAGGAGCTCTGGTGGTGCAGTGGTTAAGTGTCTGGCTGCTAACCAAAAGGTTGGTGGTTCAAACCCACCAGCTACTTCTTGGAAGAAAGATGCTGCAGTCTGCTTCCGTAAAGATTACAGCCCTTGATACCCTATGGGACAGTACTGCTGTATCCTACAGGGTCACTGTGAATCAGAATTGACTCGACAGTAATGGGGTTTTTTGGGTGTCGCAAGTTATAAGAAAACGGGGATAAACCCCCATGATGTCTCTTGCATTCCCGTCTCTCTCCTCCTAAGACCCCTACTGGCCTCGATACACACGCATTGAGTGGGTTTCCATTTTAACTTACATGTATCTGGTGAGTTTTTCTCTTCCTTTTTCCAAATTAGTTTCCCCAAGAAACTACCCACTATATTATTCCAGGAAGGTATTTAGTATTTGCCCTTAAGAAATTAGAAAATGGCAAGGTCAAAAGTAATTAACATTTAAATGTAAGCACCTGCAGTACTTCTGTGGGATTTGAGATGTGTAGCATCACACATTGTATGTCCCTGAGAGAGTGAGGAATTTGGAAAGGGCTAAAAAATATTTTGTGGCTAGAATAAAACCTTGACTGGCAAAGAAATTTTTTTGTAGTGAATATGTCCATGACCTACAAAGGAATGGGCAAAATAGATAAGAACTTATACTCAGAATTAATGCAGCAGAAAGTACATTGTTAGAAGACTTTCAACATTTTTGAGATACCATCACAGAAACAATCGATCCAAAATACTTTGTGGAAACATAGATAAAAACATACATTTTTAATGCCAGCTGAGTTCCATTATTAAAAAAATCTATTAACATCGAGTGTCGATTCCAACTCATAGTGACCATATAGAACAGAGTAGAACTGCCCCACAGGGTTTCCAAGGCTATTTTCTTTACTGAAGCAGTCTGCCACAGTATAGCTGGTGGGTTCAAACCACTGACATTTCAGTTAGTGGCCAGGCACTTAACCACTGAGCCAGCAAGGCTCCTTATAAAAAAAAAAAAAAAAAAGTAGCCATCAAATTTTTGTTCCCCTCACCTGCCTCAAGGAAACTGTTTGCCGTTGGCAGGTTTGTCCTCCTGCAATAAAACCTAGTAACCTTCAAACCTGCTGTGTCCCACTTACTTGAGCATCTTTCCCAAGGGAAGCAATGAAGCTGGGGGGAGGCCAGACTATCCATCCATTTCTACAAGACCTTTGTCCTGTTTCTGACAGCTAAGGAGATTTGACTCCCTGGCTGGCCCACCAGAAGCTTGGGGAGCGAGGCTTCCCAGCACTTACTATGTCACTTCTTAAATCAAAGTCGTAGAGTTTGACATAATATACCGTCCTAGGTGGAGAAAAGCTGTGTTGTGGCTAAAAAGAAAAGAAGCATATTATCTCATTCTTGGTGGATATGAAAAAAACAAACCATTGGATACTGAACAAGGAAAATAAGTGCTATTATGTATCTAATTTCATACAAAAAAAAATTATAGAACTTATTTTTTAGCTTTCCTTTGGCTTTCTCATGCCAAGCCCATGTTTATTTGTAAATGCCAGCTTTGAGTAATACAAAAATGGGTATAAAATCATTTCCATGAAACCTACAGTTTATGGAAAACAAAGAAAGGGATTCCCACTCCATGTTAAGACCCAGGACTTCCTCTTTTGAGACTAACTTGGTGTGGCAGGGACTTTGAGGTCAGACAGATTTGGGTTCAAATTCTGCCTCTGCCACTTACAAACTGTGTGAATTTGAAGATCACCTAACCTCTCTGTGCTTTAATTTCCTTATGTGTAAAATGGAGAATATGAAAACTCATCAGCATCTATTTGAGGATTAAACGAGTTGGTGTATGTAGGAAATCCTAGAATTTATAAGCATGCCATGAGTACTAGTTCTCTTTCCTCTTCTTCTAGGCTTTTGGACTATTATAATTTATATAATAAATAACTGATTGTTCTGCTTAAATTTAGGATTCTTGCACCTACTACATCTTTAAAACAAAACCATATTCATTGGTAGAGGAAAAAATATATAATGCTTAAATTATATGCCATAAAATTTTTCTTAAAGGGTAGTCCAGAAAAATGGGACGGATAGTTTCTTGCCATTCACCGAAAGACAGTTAATTTTAGCATAATTATGGAAAAACTCAACTACTTTGACTTCTTTTAATGTCTGGCGATCCAAAAAGCCTTTAGATCGTATTACCTTCCCTCTCAATGTTGTAGTTGGACTGGTCATTCCCAGAGGCCTGTGACAAGCTATAGTTAATAAGTTTTCCATGGTGTCAAAAGTAATAATATTAACATGCCATTGCAAGTTAAATTAATTTTGTTTTGTGCACTGGCCTGCATAAACATGAATGACATTTTGAAATATGATCAGGCAGCAACTGAGAAAGAGCCAAGTGGCAAAGCAGAATGAGATGCACCCATCAGAGCGGAGCAGCCAGCTGCAAGCATTTGCGGGCACAGGCAAAGCGGTACAGGATATTATTACAGCAAACTTTGGGCTCTTTGTTTCAGTCGATTTTGCCCTTTTAAAAAAAAAAAATCCTGAAAGGACATTTTGTCTGTAGAGAAAGTAGAGATGTTTGACACCCTGGCTCCCTGTTTGGAAATGAAAGAGCATCTTTCTGCTACTCTCTAATTTCAAGTGTCTTCAACCCGCAGATTTTTTTTTTCTCTGCCTGCAAGAGGCAGCTGATTGGTAATAGCTTTTAAACTGATGACCGTAAAGTGGCATTTTAAAGTCTTAATGGTTGTGTTTACTTCAGAGACTTCTTCAGATCTTCCCCCACCTATACACACACACACACACATCCTGCCAATGGCACAGATAAAAACACTTTCTGTAAACAGTTAAAAGAAATATGTTGAACCTAGAAGGAAAATACCTCAGGATGACTCAGGGATCAGATGACCAAAATGACTGGTGTAATGTCTTGTCTTTTTCTCTTTGAGTTGCGGTATTTCAACTGTTGTAAACAGAAATCAAATTAGGAGGAAAATGGAGATCTCTCTATTAAAGTGGTCATGCTAGACAGGAACTAGATAATGGTACAAAGGGGCCTTGTACCTCCTCATACTGGAAGTTTGACAATTTAGGTTAGGCAACGCCCCACAGTAATATTGTTCCATCAAGTCCATTTGAGTCATAATGACCCTGTATGACACAGTAGCCGAAAAGTTGGCAGTTCAAACCCACCAGCCACTCCGGGAGAGAAAACACTGATGATCTGCTCCCATAAAGACTACAGCCTAGGAAATCTATAGTAATAAGCTATGTTTCCTTTGGAAACACTGATGGTGTAGTGGTAAGTGCTATAGCTGGTAACCAAAAGGTCAGCAGTCTGAATCCACCAGGTGCCCCTTGGAAACTCTATGTGGCAGTTCTACTTGGTCACTATGAGTCGGAATCTACTCGGCAATGGGTTTGGTTTTTTATGGTTTATAATTCCTTTATGAATCTGTTAGCACAGTTTTCTTCTTTGGACTGTTTGGGAGTACTGTTGATATGCCACCTAATTTTTAAACTTGTGTGTGAAAGTATATAAAGTTCCTCTATTGTAATAAAATTAATAGTGCTGCATTCTGGGCTGTATATATTGTTTAATATTCATAGTCATCGTACATGATATGGAAGTACTGTTATCCTCACTTTACAAAGGAAATATGAAGGGGCTCTCCCAAGGGCACACGACTGTTAAATCAGAGTCTGTATTTTAACTCACGTCGATCTGACTCCAAAGTCCATGCTCCTAGTGATGCATAATCGCAAATACCTTTGCCCTATTCCCTTCTGGAGTACCTGGGTGGTGCAGATGGTTAACATGCTCAGCTGCTGACCAAATGTGTGGAGGTTCAAGTCCACCCAGGGGCATTTCCCAGAAAAGCCTGATGATCTACTTCCACTGAAAAGCCTATAGGGCACAATTCTATTCTGACGCACAGGGGGTCTCCATGAGTCAGACTCAACTCAACAGCAACTGGTAAACTGACATTTCCTTCCAGCAGTCAATTCATTAAATGTATTAAGTGCCTTCTATGCTAAACAACTATGTTTTGTACCTTATGCATTTAACACATCTACAAAGGAAATGACTCCTCTTCAGAAGGCTTTGCTAATCTGATGATTCAATGCAACAAACACATATTCTATGCAGGGCCCTGGTGATACAAAGATGAATCAGACATTGTTTCTGCACTCAAGATGTTCAGAGGCAATGAGGAAGGGATCATGCTGTCTGGACATGGGGAGTTCAGAAGGGATGGATGATCAGAATGTGAATCTGAAGTGAGTTATAAAGGACGATTAGAAATTCTATAGGTTGAGAATAAGGACTTCCAAGAAGAGGAACAGGGTGAGCATTTGGAAAACTCAGAGAACAACAAGATGTCCAGACCTGCTGGGGATATAATACACATGAGAGGAAAATGGCTGGTGCAGGGAGAGGGGATGTAAGCCAGAAAAATAAATAAGAGTGACACTTTTAGGGACCCTGAATGGTGAGCTGTATTTTATTCTCATAGTTGGGAGCCAGTGAGGGTATTAAAGCTGCCAAGTGGCAGTATCAGCTGTGGTTTAGAAGTTAACTCTGTGGCAGTCTGAAGATGAATTGGAGGCTCTTGGCTCCATTTTGGAGGTTACTGCAGGGGCTATGAAATTATATTGTAGTGAAGAGAAGATAACTCAGATTGAAAAAAGTTTTTAAGAAGTAGAATTTACAGAACTTTGTTGTTATTAGATAGAGGAGTAAGGGCCAGAGAACCATTAAAAATTATTCCAATTATAGCTGAGTTGTCTAAGAAATGAGCAAAGAGGGAAATAAATGACATTTCAGAAAGATAAATGGAAAATGGTATGTTCTATTCTGAATATGTTGATTATAACACCATTCACTCCATTTATGATCATATTAACACCCCATTTTCCCTCTACAACTTGTTTAATTTAAATACCTTATGTACAGTATTTAATATACTCCTAAAAAGTGCCATGCCCAAGATCAACTAGCATTGCTTAATTTTTCTGATTCCACTGCCCCTTTACCAATCTAGTACTTGTTCTAAAACTACTCATAAATAGTTAAAGCCAAAAGCTATATCCTCTCTTTAAAAAAAAGAAAATCTCCAAAAGGAAAAATATCTGAGAGAGCAGCAAACCTAGCCTCTGTCCTCGCAGTTTAAGCTGGTATGTTTTCCAGCTTCTTTTTGGACTTCTTGATTTTCACCTCAACTCTCCTTGAGTTAGCATCCAGATATAATAAACCACTACAACTTACTGTGCTCCTTACTATGCTGGACCAAGCACAGGTCCACTGAGGGGTTGAGTGGCAATGAAATCCAATCATATTTTACAAGTGGACTTCAACTCTGAGAGACCCACTGTATGAGGATGCCCTGAACCTTCCTGCAGGATGAGGACCCTGGACAGGGCCTGAGTATGGAGAGATAGACATCACATAGTCATCTTACCAGGCCCCCCTTCACTGTCCAAGTGTGTCCAGCAACATAGTGAGAGGGCCAACTTAGGTGATGTAGCTATATGAATACTTACATGGCATTATCCTTCCTTTAATACAAGAAAAACTTGAGTGTCTGCTATGTGCTAGTCATTACACCCAGCACCAGCTGAGCAGGGAACATATAAAAATGAATAAAACATTATTTTTTAAATCATTCTCAATTCATATGGAAGGAAATGCCTCTGTTAGTTAAAAAATAATGACATCACTAGCATGCATCGAGCACTTACCATATTCTAGGTATTGCTGTAAGCACTCTACGTATCTCATTTAATCCTCACAACAACCAGTTGAGATCGGTACTAGTATTACTTCCATTTTATATAGTAGGAAACTGAGGCTTAGGGAGATGAAATAATTTGCCCAGATTCACAGCCAATAAGTGTCAACTGGGGTTTCAAATCTAGGTCTATATGACTTTAGATTTTAGCTCTAAATCCCTACTGTATGAAGCCCAACAGATGCTTCAATCATACAGCTATCTCTACACTGTATCCATTGACCTTTCCGAACCTTTGGCCCCATGAGAACAGAGAATATAGTACTTATTGCTTGTTTAGAGAGGTGGCGGTTTTATATTTTTCTAATTCACTATGTATAATCAAAATAATCCCTTTCCTGCACAAAAAGCATATCCTCCTAGCTCTTTTATCTTATTTGACCTCATTAAATCTCTATGAGGAGAGAGGAATACATTTTATCATCCCTGCCGATTCAAGGCAATGTAATACATCTCCCTTTTAGCCAATCTATCTAACTCAGGTAACCTCAGAAAGGTAAAGGAGAGTCAGGAAGCTTGTGTTTGGGCATGCTTCTGCTCCTCTGAGAAACCCTTTCACCTCAACAGTCTCCACATTTCCGTGGAAGACCTTGATACAGTCATTCAGGAATTGTAGCCTGCTGATTCCTGTGCATTCAGGAAGACGTGAAAGCAATTATAAATTGCTTCCCAAAATGATGCATAATATTAGAGATGAAGAATCTGGTTGTGAACCAACTTACACCAGGGAAACCCTGCCATGTGATTCCCCCACTGCCACCCCTCAGTTCAGTATCTTGTGCTAGCAGTACCTTACTGGCATAACATTGGATACTATTGAATAATGATCCAGTATAAAAAGAAAATTAATATTTCAGAAATTTTTGCCACAAAGAAAAGTGAACATGGATTTTGGAGCTTAACAGACCTGTGTTCTGGGTTCTAATAACCGTGTTGTATTAGGAAAGTTATTTCGCAGGGCTGAGTCTTCATTTTCTCATTCACAAAATGATTATCATGGTAACCTGTATTTCATGGTTGTTGGGAATATATGAAATAAGTTATATGTACGAAGTACCTGGCACGTAGACGGTGCCTATTATCAACAATGACTAATATTTATTGAGCACTTACTATGTACCATGTTCTATTGAATGCGCTTTACATGGATTAACTTATTTTATCTTCAAAATGGTCCTTTGATTTAGATAATATTGTTATTATTCCTATTTTATTAATGAGGATACTACAGCACACAGAAGTGAAGAATATTAGCTAGTAAGTGATAAGCAAAGATCCAAACTCGGCAGTCTTACTCCAGTTGTATCTATGGCACTAAAGAAAAAAACAGTGGCCGTAAAGTCCGTTCTGACTTATGGTGACCCCATGTATGTCAGAGTAGGACTGTGCTGCTCCAGAGGGTTTTTAACAGCTGGTTTTTTTGGAAAGTGGATCATCAGGGCTTTCTTCTGAGGTGCCTTTGTGTGAGACAACCTTACAGTTAGTAGCTAAGTACTTAACTGCACCACTCAGGGACTCCAGCCTCTAATGCCATTTTGAAGAAAATAATATCTTTTAGGAATCAAGACTTAACCTCCATCTGATTTTCCTTCTTAATGTACCTTATTTATAAACCTCGGAAACTGTTTCTCAGTAAACCCAGGAAAAATTGCCCCAGCTCACCTCTGTAGCCTGTTCAATTTTATCCTCACACTCAGTTGTGAAGTAGTCTTAATTTCTAACTGAAATGGCTTCTTTCAGAAAGCTTTTCACTTAACATTTTACCCTCTCACCTATAAGCAACATTATTGGCTCATTTCTCTTCCCTTAATTCACTCTGGATAAATGCGGAAGTCACATTTCACATTATAATACATTTTCTTTATATTTTTGGTTATTCTTCCCATAAGTTTAAACTTACAAGACACTTCTTTCTGAGCATCTTGTAAATGTAGTCATATTTATCTATGATGCATCTATTCCTTCGGCCAAATATTCTCAAGCATTCAACTCGGACTGCCTAAAGCTTTTTTTCAGATGAGAAAAGTTGTACACGTTATTTTCAGCTTTAAATTCAAAATGATCCACCTTGGATTTCTTATCTTCTTGCTCCTAGTTGAAAGACTTAGACCATCTGAAATATGTGTGTGTGTGTGTTTTTTTTTTTAATTTATGTAATTCTCAGTTTATTCATTTATTTGCCAAGAATTATTATGCACTTGGAGCCATGGTGGTGAGTACATAAGAGTTCAGGCTCCTAACAAAAAGGTCAGCAGTTCAAATCTACCAGCTGCCCCTTGGAAACCCAGTTCTACTCTGTACATTTGCTTTGAGTCAGTATCAACTCAATGGCACACAACAACATGCACTTTAATGAAAATAAGGATTATTTCAGACTCTTAATTTGTCCATTTGTAAAACGTAATCAAATTACAATGTTTACTACTTTTCTGGGGTAGATTTCCATAGAAAAATCTTCAAATTACTTGGTAAACATGCTTTAATGGGATTTTATATGTGCAAAAAATATATCTTTTTAAAAATTTTAATACTGATCTCCATTCTACAGCATATTGCATAATAAAACACTATGATAAAAGGTTTCTGGTAAAACTGACCAGGAACTTGTGGGTCAGTTTTCTCACTTGCATTTTCCAGAAACCTTTTTAAATTCCTTCCTTAAAATATAAGCTCCAAAATTGAAAGCCAGAATGCTACTACAAATAAAGAAGAAACTGGCAATAAACAAAACTGTGCTGTAGTTTAAAATGCCTGGGGTTACAGTTGCATAACATAAGCTTTAAAAATGTCTTCTGGTAGTCATTTCTCATAAAATTCTGTGATATATTTTACATAACTAAAAAATCCCTGACATTTCAGCAGGGTCACTTCAGCTGTCAGTCTGAATACACACAAAATGAGGCAGATAAGATATACCTATGTGCTTCCTTTGACTGAAGATAATGGCTTTCACTCAAATTCACATCATACTCATTTGCCGATAGACTATGTTTTGGTACTGTGCAATTTAGTGACATCCACATTTCCATACTAGAGAGCATTGAATTCCCGAATGATGTTCTGATTTTCTTAACAATGAACACTAGTGAACTTTCCCCTAGGCAAAGCAGATGGAAACCAAATTGTTTCTGCAAAATGAACAATTTGTGAAATCTTTGCAAATTGAATTCCAAATAGACTTAGAGATGGTCTTGACTTCCTCAGTAACTCTGCCACAACATGCGATGTGTTTAAGGCCTCCACGGGAAATACATTAATTAGTTGCGTAACCTTTAAGCAGATATGAATGAAAACAGAAGATCACTACAGAAGAGAAAAAGTCAAAAACTGAAGAAAAAAAAAAGTAACTTGCAGGAGGGACATCTTCACTAGGAATGTGTGGGGTTCACGTAGATGTTAGAGGTGTTCATTTATTGGCTTTAAATTGGTTCTCATTAACCTTATTTTGTAAAGGAGGTAACTAAATTAGTTAAACAAATGTCTTCATATTGCTTCAAGTCAGTTATGCAACCAAGAATGAAAATCTGCGTTCAACTTCCTTATCTCAAAAACCAGAAACTAACGCGTTTCCACTGAGTCAATTCAATTCATAGCAACCCTATAGGACAGAGTAGAACTGCCCTTAGGGTTTCCAAGGAGCAGCTGGTGAATTTGAACTGCCGACCTTTTGGTGGCACCCTAGCTTTTAACCACTACACCAACAGGGCTCTATCTACAGAGGGCTGTCATTCCCTTGGATATAACTAAAATGGCTACAGTAGTAATTAGGTTTTATACCTATTCAGAAATGTAGATATTCCACCTCAGTTAATGAACCACATTTAAAGAGGGTGCTTGTGCATCTTTACAAGATCCATCCACTCGATGTCTGAAAAATAATGAAACAAAGTGGTAGGGGGAGGAAATGACGTTAAACTGGCAGGAAAAATAATATCAATATCTTCCTTTATAGAACAGGTTTAAAATTTCAAAACTCTTACATTTGATTTCATTTTAGTATCACAGATTCTTTATTTTAAAAGGTACTTTTGTTACTATAAATAAAACTAGTTACAATTTCTCTCTAGTTACTAAACCAGCCAGATTTTCAGTGATGCTTGCTTATCATTTTAAAAACCTACGCAGTCCTCTCAAAAAATAGTTGCTTTTTGTCTTTGACGCATTTACATTCTTACCATATCTAGTTCATTCCCCAATGATCTTTATGCATTGCCCTTGGCATTTCTACCCTTACAGAAAATCTTTATTTCCCAAATCCTAATTCCATACTTTTCTTCTTTTCATCTAATAAATCCAAATATCTTAACTCAAAAAAAAAAAAGTATTCAAGCATTCCATTTTATTCCTCACAATCTAACTACCTCACTCCAAAATTTTTCTAACAGCACAGAGAATTGCCATTTTCTCTGTCCTATGCCTTTCCCACAGTAAGACACAATCCCTCTTGGCCTGTGGTTTGTATTGACCTTTAGCCATATGCCAGATACGGTGTTGGGCAAAATTGATTAAAGCACAGGTCTTGTTTAATAAAAAAGGCAGATAGGTATAAAACAGACTTTTATAGAATAATGGAGCACTTGGAAAGATGTTATGGAAACATAGAAGAATGGCCAAGCTCTGTTGAGAATGATCAGTGAAAGACCCACTAAAGGGATGACAGTTGAGAGTTAAGTAGGGGACTTATAGAAAATCAAAGGGAGGAGGTATGCCAGGCAGAGGAAGTCACATGTTAAAATGCTTGAAGGCAGAATAGAACATGGTGCAATCAAGAACATGCAAGTAGTAGTTCTCCTTGTTCTATTTCCTGCAACACCAAATGAATCTACTTTCATGGAATAATATTTCTATTGCATAAGTATATATCTCTTTTGATATTTCCTTGCCTAACACTTTTAATATTTTCCTTTTTATGCCCATGAACTTCATCCTCTATCCTGGTATCATCTTCATAGGTTGCCCCTTTGTAGTCTCAAAAATCTTTTCAAGTAAGACTACCCTTTCTACCAGCCTGTCAAAAGGGTGTCTGACCTCTGCTCTCCCATTTCTGCTGCTGCAATTCTTCTTGCTCCTAAGTATTGGGAGAGCCAGGAACATTCACAAACTTGGTCTTTTTTCTTTTCCACTACACATCCACACTCACATATAACTCACATTCCCTCACTTTGAGTGGTGTTCTTCCACTATTGATGAGTATCTCCCAAGTATCCCCTAAAAACCCCCAAGTCAGTCCCTTCAGGCCTGGTAAATTCTCTCCTCATATTCAACACCGTACTGTATTGAAAATTTCATTCTGCTTCTAGATTTTGATACTGTTTGTCATTTGTATCACATATTCCTTCTAAAAGCAGTGCTTTCTCTCTATCTGCATGGCTTCATTGAGGCCTTCAAAGCTCTCTTTAGTTCCGTTTCTTTCTCTGGTCTATTCCCTCATCCTGTATCCCTTTCTTCTGGGACTTGGATTTCATGTACAGGGGACCTGTTATTCTCACCTTCTTTGGCCTTTCCTTGCACTGGATTCTCTGGGGTTGTTCTTTCTTCCTCCACCTTTCTGTATTCCTCTGTGGGCTTCAAACACAGGCTTCTCTTCTTGGGTGACACTTTTCCTTTCCTCTGTAAAATCCATCTTCTCTGGGAATTTTTCTTTCCAGTTCTAGCTGTTTCTAACTCTGTTGTTGTTAGTTGCCATTGAGTCAATTCTGACTAAAATCCTGCTGCACCTTCAAATCTATTTTGGAAGAAGTATAATAAATGTGTACTATTGATAATATTTTTCTCCATTAAGCCCATAACAGTTTCCTCTACCCCCACCCCCTCCCGCCAGAAGTACCCAATGACAATCTTTTTTAGGGGCTACCTAATCACATACTTTCCTTTCTTGCTGAAGGCCCTCATGCTAGCTTGCTTTAATCTAAGCCTTTTCTCTAGGTGCTTTCTGTCTATGCAGTTTGTCAACACACATGTAAAAGGCATCTCTGGGTGTCCCAACAACAAAAGTTCATCTCTGTTTTGAATTAAAACCAACTGGAAGATAGCTAGTCCCATGTTGCCCTCAAAACCTTTCTATTTCACATTTATATTTCCCTACTTTACCCTAATGGTAGAAACCTTAGTTGCATAGTGGTTAAGAGCTACAGCTGCTAATCAAAAGGTTGGCAGTTTGAATCTAACCAGGCGCTCCTTGGAAACTCTATGGGGTAGTTCTACTCTGCCCTAAAGGGTCACTATGAGTCGGAGTTGACTGGACGGCAACAGGTTTGGATTTTTTTGTTTGTTTGTTTTTTGTTTCTCTCTGCTGCTATTAATGGAGCTTTAATATATCATAGTTTGTTGTTTTTTTTTTTTTTAACTAATGAAATTGCCATTTGACCTACATGCACTGTTGCAATCCTAAATAGAACTAACAGTCTTTAGCCTTACCTTGCTCAGGGAAATCACCACAGTTCTGCCTGCTTTTCCTTCTGATGCACTCTATAAAATAGATCTATTTTCTCTGTCATCTGAGGTTCACATCAAATTCTTTATTTCTATGAATTTGAATTACTGCAAATATGTCTCCTGGGTTCTTACCAGTTGAACTAATAATTAGGGTTTCACCACATAGTCCCTCGCCAGGCAACTGCTCTCATCCCTTGTGAAGTGAATCCCCAATATACACACACATACACACAAAACGCTTTCAAAATCCTCCCAGTGCTTTCCTCACCATTCCCGAGTTGTTTGATTTTCCTTATCTTCTTTCTTCCTTCTGGTGTCTTTTTAATGGAAGATAGGATAGACAAACCAACATTTTTTCCCTTTCTCTCTTTCCAAACTTCTTTTTTCCCTCGATCTCTTTCTCTATTTCCCTCTGCTTTGCCTCCCCAACCCCAATTCAATGGCTTTTTTCTCCTATCTTCCTTTGCCCCCCCCACCACCACCACCGCAAGGTTCCCCATTTGCTATCAACAGGCCATATGGGTCAGCTAAAGCCAGAAAGGGAGAAGTCAGGTTTGGCCCCTCTGACCTTTAGTTTAACTCTGCTTTAAAAATAATTTTTCTCTCCTCACCAGCTAGTGGGTTATTACTATCCATTTTAATAATGTGGGAAGGACTTGCTTAGAGTTCCCTCAGGAGCTAACTAGAACTCAGGTCTGCTAAGCATTCAGCTTCTCCTCTTTTATTCACTCCTCCCAGATGAGATGGAGGAAAACCTTACTGGGGCAATGGCATCTCAGAGTTGTGTATTGTCATTCTTTCTGGGGGTCCTCTTGATTACCATCATCCCAGAACTAAAAAGAGAAAAGTATTCTCCAGATACAACAGCACCCTGGCTTCTGAGCTTTCTCTATCAAGAACCTATTTCCCCATATCATCCTCTCAAGTCCTTGTTGGGATGCACCAATAAAGGTAGCAATGGAGTGACAGAACATCAGGGTACAAAGTCTTTGCAGTCATTGAACACAGTGAAAAGATAAGATTGCTCCATCAGTAAGTCTATGTACAAAGTATTCAAATACATAACTTTGCCACTACAGACGACAGTTCTCAGGGTTAAAAATGTCAAACCATGCCCTCCAAGGATTGCCTCACGTTGCTTTTCATGAATGCTGTAGGCTCAATAGCCCACTTTTGGGCATTATAATTTTTTTTTAAGGTATCTCCTTTATAACTGCATAGGGCAAATCTGCATTTTCACTTGGAAATATACATTGCCCACATTTCAGAATGGAGCCCTAGTGGTGTAGTGGTTAAGAGCTTGGCTGCTAACGAAAAGGCTGGTAGTTCAAATCCACCAGCCACTCATTAGAAACCCTATGGGGGCAGTTCTACTCTATCCTATAGGGACGCTATGATTCAGAATCCACTTGATGGCAATAGGTTTGGTTTTCTGTTCTTTTTTTTTTTTTTTATGTATTTAAAAATCACTTCATATCCATATTTATATTTCAACAGAAGATAACTCTGGCTTGCATACCCAAATCATTATTTGGGAGGAGCCACTTCCTCCCAGAGCCTCAAAGTCAGGTGAGGACAAGAAAATAGAACATTTGAAATTGAGTCTGACCCAGAAAATTAAGGACATGCAACTGGCAGAAGGACAATGGGAAGGAGACAAAAATATTTGGCAAAGGTTTGTCTTTAGGCATCTCCCACACACTATTCTCCATTATTTTTCTTCATTTTTTGATGTACTTGGGCAATTGGCCATTTAGCTGGATTCCTACCTGCCCTCATCTAACTGAAGCAGCACCCCCACACTATGGGGCCATATGCACTATCCTTCCCATTTTTTCCATTTCCATTTACTTAGATAAATCTTCCACAACCCAAGAAACTATCAACTAAAATTTAATACAGAAATGGATTACTGTGTCATCCACTAAAGGACAAAACGGTATTTCACATTATTTTAGACTCCTAGAGATCTAAAGCTTTATCTAAAGTGGATGAATGATAGAATTTCAGCCACCACAACACACTACAGCATGAGAAATCTTTTCACAAAGACATTTCTGAGACTCTTTCTCCTCTACCTTCCAACCAAAATTCACATATACAATTGCAAATTAGGTCTCTAGGTTGCATAAATGGTTTGCACTAGATTATTAACCTAAAGGTTGGTCGTTGAAACTCACTCAGTGGCTCCACAGAAAAAAGGCCTGGTGATCTGCTTCTGTAAACACTGCAGCCAAGAAAAACCTATGGTAACACATGGAGTCGCATCAGTAGGAACTGACTCTACAGCAACGGGTTTGGTTCTTCGTTACACATTACCACAACCTTGGCATTACACTTTACCACCACCCATTATTAGCTCACCTATTTATTAACTCATTTAAATAAGTCAGAGGTAGTTACAATACAGTAAAAGCACAGCAACATATGATTTCCTAGCTAGAAGAATCTTCATGGCTAAGTCATCCCATCCCATTTCATAAAAACAAAGAAAGTGAGATCCAGATGATTAAGTGATTGACCAAGTTTCACCTTCCTCAAATCCTTCTCATCGAGACCTTCCCTGACCTCCTTGTTTCAAATTATACTATCTCCCTGCCTGCTTTATATTTCTCCATAGCACATACCAAAATCTAGCATACCTTAAGTTTTACTTTGTTTATCTTGCTCACTGATTGTTGCATAATTTGTTGACTGCTTATAAATTTTATTTATAAGACCCTATTATGTGTCTAGAACAGTGCCTGGTACATAAGAGGTGCTCAATAAATATCTGTTAAATGAATGAATAATGAGCCAATGCCCATATCTGGTGCTCTTTCCGTCAATCTATACTGCAATTTACTGTTACTTACTTTTAATAGATACTTTAGTTTTCTATTTTACCAACTTTGTTTTGAGCATGGAGCCCTGGTAGAGCAGTGGTTAAGATCTCAGCTGCTAACCAAAAGGTCGGCAGTTCAAATCCACCAGCTGCTCCTTGGAAACCCTATGGGGCAGTTCTACTCTGTCCTATAGGGTCTCCGTAAGTCAGATAGGCTCAAAGGCAACGAGTTTGGTTTTGGTTTGGCATTTTGAGCATATCAGAATACCTGCTTTTCTATTTAAGTATTGTTTCCAATAGGAATACAAATATATTTTAACCAAAATGTAAATTAAAGATATAAGAAAATTTTGAAGATCTAAATCATAAAGTGGAAATCCATTATTAATTAAATTACGTGAATCTTACACTTATAGAAGAGTAACGATTTAAGCTATCAGAGAACTTTGAACATGCATCCCTGTGCCTTGAACACTCTTGCCCTCTTCTTCACAGTGTTCACACTTACTCCTCCTGCTGACCATTCATGTCTCAGCCTGAGTAACAGCTCTTCCAGGACACGTACATGTGACCCCCCACCCCATACACACTAGCTTTTAGGGCTGGCAATTTGGCTGGAATGCAGAAAGATAGAATGACTAGTTTTAAACCTGCATTTGAATGGCAAGCACACTGATTTAATAAAGAATGTACATTTGCGATGGTTTGGAGAAGTTGATGATTATTGGAGATATAAATCTCCAGTTAACATTCCCCTTTCCTTAATTCTGCCACTAGACCCTGGAAAGTTTCAGCTGTCTCCTCTTTGCTCCCCTAGCATTTGTGCCATCTCCGTGGTGCAGTTAACGCACTGTATTGCTATTCTCTGTCTAAACCTGTCTTTCCACTCCATTCTGACCTTCTGACCTTCTTAACATCTTATTGATCTAGGTGTTCACGGAATGTAGATTATTGACTGGAATGGTCTATAGTGGAACTCAGTAATTTTCTTAATATGTAATGAATGAATTCAAAGTTAATGGATTATGTAGCATCCTTACAAACTAAGTATTCTAAGATACAACATACTGTCTCATCCACCTGAACAATTTACTGTGCATCTGTACACTAGGACAGCTTCAGTCTTCTTAGTCTGGGTACGTTCCACAGCAATGTTTCACAGTGTGACCATCTGGACCATTTGATGTAAATACCAAGCCGGCTGATACTTCAGAGGTATGAGAGTAGTTGTAGGAATAAAACGACTTTGAAAGATACTACCACCCATAGGATATATTTAAAGCCACCCATTCCCTTATTAACATTGAAGACATGCCACTGTCCTTTTAATTAAAGAAGAACATTTTATTATTTTTACAAATGGAGAACAGGCAAATAGTCTGAATTTTCGTTTTTTGAGATTGTTGTGCCTGTTTGTTTATATGGCATCTCTAAAAAGACTCCCAATCTCAGTGAAAAACCCTTTATCCATCATCAGAGAATCCATTGCCAGTTTAAAACATAGAAAAAATCCTTCTAAAATTAAAATAAATTGAATATGTCTTTCTAAAATGTCACAGCATTAAGACAATTCAGGCACCTTTTTAAAATTCATTTAAAAGCACAGCATTTCTAACAAACCTGTGAACTCAGCCTCATTTTGCAAAGGTCACTAAAGTGAATCCCTTTTTAACCATAAAATGATGGGGAGTTCTATAGAAGCCATCAAATGAACATTCATTTTAAATTGAGCTTTTTATTTATCCATTGGAGATGACCTCTGTTTTAATACCTACAATGCTTTTCAAAAAGGAGAGGTATTGCTTTAGTTGTCTATGAAATCACTAATTTGTGTCTACTCTATTCAGTGGCTGCTTTAAAAAAAAAAATGTAATTATAAAGCTGCTCAGAACAAAGGTGCCTTCTGATTGTCAGGTCCATATTCTAAAGGAGCAGGTTAACGTTTCTCAATCTCACAGTTGGAACTTTCTAACACTAACTGGTAGTTTCCACCTAGTGATAAAGGCAATTGACTAAAATAAATTACACATAAAGCTGAAATTCCTAATAGTAATAAAGCCCCTTCGTGAGATAATCACACCAGCAAAAGCACTCATCTGTTGGCTGCAAGTCTGCAGGGTCTTGAAATTATCTTTTAAAAACTACACCTTCAGAAATGTTTTCATTTCTGGTTTCACGACGGGGTTGACTTGGCAACATCCATAGTGCTAGGCATGAGGAGGAATTCAAAATATATTCATTAGTCGGTTCGCTGGTTAAATTGGAGACATGACTGATAGAGCAATAGTGTTGGTTCTGTTTACAAGCAATAGACAGGTGAGGTTTTCATTTAAATACAGTCAACCAACAATTATGTATAAGCCCTTACTCTATGCCTGGTACTAGGCTTAGAAAAGTAGTTTAAAGCACAATCCCTAATCTTCTGGAGTTTAGGGTGAGGGAAACTTACAGACATGAAATAAACTGGGGAAAAAATAATCCCTAAGCACTATAGTACCATCTCTAAGGCAATTTCTAACAGAAATCCATGTGAGGCAGAATAGTGAGGGGTACTTTATTTAAGACATGGAATTTGAACTAGAGATTAATGGTTAGGAATAATTTTATTAGGCAGGAGAGAATAAAGGCATTGCAGGAGGATGTCTCACCCAAGCAAAGCTCTGGTGATAAGAAGGAATATAGCTCATTGAGATGTAGTAAGTGTTGTGATGAACCACCAATCTTTACCCATCTTCGTGGTCAAGGCATGTATCCCTCTGGCTGCCAGGAATGTCAATGACTGACAGCTTATAACCGAGTTCCTCCTTTTCAGCGTCACCCTCAGCTGAAGAGACCCTGTCCCAAGGGTGCAAGGGAAGCCCACATCCAACGATTGCTGGATATAGGAGTATAAAATCTCATCCCTGTTACCCAGTATCAGCACATCTCTGAAGAGCTACCCTAGCTCCAGAGCTCCCCATAGAATCAGCTGAGCCATTTGAAGTGACTGCATCACAGCCCAACTTCTCCATCTGCTCAATCCTGCTTTCCTCACTCCCACACAGGTGTTGATCCCAAGGGCATTCCCCAATAAGCTTTCTGCTTACAAACCTCTTCCCAAGAAATTTGACTTGTGACAATAATAATGTATACCGAGATCAACCTGACTATATTAGAGTGTAGGAAACCTGCATTTATTCCTTCAACAAGCATCTAAGGAGCCCTGTTCTGTGTCAGGCACTATTCTCATGCTGGGGACATAGAAGTGAGTAAAACAAGCCTGTTGCCTCATAGAGCTGATATTCTGATGAGGGAAACTTAAATAAACATAATAGAGTGTCAGGTAATGATGCTAGGAAAAAAGGAAGTAGAGTAAACGGATAGGCAGTGTATGTGTTTAAGAGTGGATGGGGCTTTTTTAGATTGCCTGGCTGTAGAAAAGCTCTCTAAAGAAGTGACATATGAGCAGATAGATGAATAAACTCATGGAACAATCCTGGTAGTATCTGGGAAAAGAGTATTCCAGGAAGGAGAATAGAAAATGTAAAGGCCCTGAAGTGGAAGTGTGCTTGATATGTTTTAGAAAGAGCAAGGAACATTATGAGATCATGGGGATACTGGAGGAGTTGAGGTAAGGCATGTCAGATCATATAAGACCTTTTAGTGTAAGGAACCCAGATTATCCTAAGTAAAACAGAAAAACATTTGAGGGTTTTGAGTAGGAATGTCCCATGATCAAATTTACACTTTAAAACAGAGTATACTGAGTCTCAGTATACCTCTGAGTCTCAGTGTCTTTATTTGTAAAATAGACATCACAGTACCTACTTCACAAGACTACTCGGGACTGCTAAGGAGCAGTAATGATCAGAGATACAGATTTGGGTATCTTCTTTTTGTCTTTCGGTAAATTTTCTAAGAACCGTTTTTGCTCCTCATTATGATACCCTCACCAAAGAAAAACTTTTTTAAAAAATTAGAGAATCTTGGATTCTAGAATTTTTGAGTGATAAATCAAATCTTTAAAATCAAATGTTTGTATATTGCTATCCAACCTTCATTCTCTCTAAGTGACATTTAAAAACAATGAAATAAGAGTTTGATGTGAAACTGTCCATGTAAAACTATCAGATCATGCCAGGCATTCTATGTGTATGAAAAGAGACATATTAAAACCTTCACACGCTAGAACGAGGTCTATTTTGGACTCTAGGGACAGACAGTATGCATCTTCAGGGGATGGCAGTCAGGAATTCTGCCACACACGTCCTACCTGCAGGTGGCAAGAGCGTTGTCTCCTGATACATAGTCTGGCTCCTCTTGCTTTGCATAAACCTCAGATTCCCACATCATCTGCAACGTATGAAAACCACATGGCAATCATGTTTGGAAATACCCCAAATCAATTAGTGACATAAAATTCGCATGTAAGAGGAGAAAGTTGCCTCAATTTTCAAACTCTGTTCTAGAAAATTATTAAGGCTGATTTTTCAAGCATTAAAAAGGCATGTACTTATACCTCAGATAGTTACAACTCAGAAAATGTAGCTAATAAGACAAAAAAAAAAAAAGACAAAGGTTCATGTAATTTGATATTTTCACTGCCTTTTCTTAGACAATGAGTTTTTCTTTATCTGCTTAATGCCATAAAGTATATGAATTCTAGTATAAAACAGTGAGTAGCTTCCGTATAGCTTGTAGATTCAGAAGTAATAAGTTTAAAACATTAAAAAATAAAAACAATTAATAAATGTGAATATATATTTGATTTGATTTAGCATATCAAATATGATAATTTTATGAGCAAATGAAATTTTATGTGTTTAAGTTCCCAAATTAATGAGTTAAATGTAGCTCTTTAAAGAGTGTAAAAATAAGCACTTTTGCATATTTCTCTTTATCTCAAAAGATCCGTTTTGATTTTTTTATGGCAAACATTTACTTTCCACCACTCGCCCCCTCCCAGGCCATAGTTAAAATTACAGGTTCCTTCACATTTTTTTCCTACTGAAGGTAAGGTTTTTTTAAACCCTTAAGTGCTCTCTTGTAAAACTAAATAGGATATAAAAATCTCAAAAAAATTCCCTAGATATCATAAGATTAAACAATAAAATGATACAGAAGAAAGACTGGTTGTGGCATTTCTTTGTTTAAGCAATTGAGATGCCCCTAAATTAATTGTGGGATTAGATTATGGTCTATAAGGAGAGGTGCCATTTAACAGGGATCGGTCACATCTGAAATGCCTAATTAGACTGGTTAGTGCAACCTGATTTTGCAACACAGTGAGCTCCCCAGGGAAGCTATTGTGAAGAACAGACAGAATCTTACAAAAAGAACCCTCCTCCTAATGAGCATTTTTGAACAGCAACTTTGTTCATTTACATTTCTCTTGTCTCCTAAAGTTCAGATGAATTTGTCCTTAGCAAAGAACAAAAACTTTGTATTAATTTCTGTGATAGTGCCTCCCATTTTGTATTTTCAGAGACTGTGAAAAGTAATTTATTCCACTGAATTCTCCTGATGTGTAAATTAATTTCTAGGGGTGAGTAGGCAGTCAGATGAATTTGGCACATTACAAGTAACTCCCTATTATTTACACTAATATGAGGGAGCTACAACCTAGATAGTTCAAAATGGGGGTGTTATCTAAAATGTCCGTTTATTTAGTATGGAAAATGTATGGAGAGTGATAAGCCAGGCAAGGATCCTGTCTTCAAGGAGTTTACAATCTTGTCAGAGAATTAAGGCATGAATACAATATGATTTAAAAAGGGGGGGGAGTGCCTTAGTGACATAAGAGATACATAGATAAGATGCTATGGGAATTCAAGAAATGAAAGAATTGGAGCTATAAACAGATGTGCTGATGTTTCCAACAGAAGCATTACTGAACCAGAAAGAGGCACCATTTTCTGCAAATACCCACACACACATGCATATTGAATATATTCACCATCAGTCAACTCTATCTAATTGACATTTGTAGAAGACTGATAATTTTTTTTCATCCAACAACAGCAGAATTTACATTCTTCTCAAGATCACATGGAACTTTCACCAAGATAGACATATTCAGGCCATAAAACACAAATAAGCAATTTCAACAGAAGTCAAAGTATGCTCTCAGATCACAATGGAATTAATCTAGAAATCAATAGTAGAAAGATAGCTGGAAAATCTTATAATAATTTAGAGAACAAATAACACACTTCTAAAGAAAAAATGAGTCAAAGTAAGAAATCTCAAGAAAAATTAAGAAACACCTTGAACTAAATGGAAATGAAAATACAACATATTAAAATTTGTGGGATGCAGCAAAAGCAGTGTTTAGAGGGAAACTTATAGTATTGGATGCATGTATCAGTAAAGAAGAAAGATCTAAAATCAATTATCTAAGCTTCAAATTTAGGAAACTAGAAAAAAAGAGAGTAAATTAAATCCAAAGTAAGCAGAAAAAATAAGATAACAACACAAAAATCAATGAAAATTAAAACAGGAAATCGATAGAGAAAATCAACAAAACCAAAAGCTGGTTCTTTGGGAAGTTGAATTTACAGATTCCCGCATATAGATAAATCAGAGAACAGGCAGATATCCTTTACTTTTTGAAAAATGCATGTAACAACTGCCCCCCAAAATTAATTACATTTTTTTACATTGTTAAACTATACCCTGGCAGTAATTTCCACAGTTGGAGACTCTGGCTGATTTAGCATGTACATCAAATTATAGATAAAATACAGTCATAATAAGAGGAGATGGCCTGCTGCACCTCATCCTTACGTTAAGGAAGGAATGTGTAGAAATCTGCTGACATCTGACATAAACATTGCCTTCTTTCGAAATCAGAATTCGCATTGTGGGGGGGGAAGACACTAAGAAATGAACACTAATTTGCCAGAGAATAAACAATTCCCCATTAGAAAGCAGACTACAGTCTCCACTATCTGAGGGGGGTACGGTGAACCACATGATACCCTTCTTTCTCTCATGTTTATATAAGTAAATTCTACCTGTGTTGAACAATAGTGTGATGCTTCATTAGTAATCCTAGAAAATAAGACTCAAGGTAGTAGAAGTGATATGAGTACATTCTGAAAAAGGCTAAAAAGTTCTATGTATCATCATCATTTTAAACTCTCAATCAGTTGCTCAAAAATGCCAGTGTACAGGATTGGTGAACGTTCTTTGAGCCTAAAATATGACACCAATGAAATGGCATCAGGGGTAGGTGATGCTTTGCCTTATATTACTATGTGATTCTATTTTCTAACCTGCTCTCAGATCTCTATAACTTTTAAAATAAGGGGAAAAGAAAGTTAGATCTCACCTGAAATGAATAAAGCTAAAATTATCAATCACGCAAAAATACTTTGTTACATTTCAGCTATTAGAAATTCAGAGAATTTATCATCAATAAATACAATTTAATGGAACACAGACACAAGTCTTTTTCTCTAAGAATCTCAATATAAAGAACTAGGTATAATCTTATATGAAAGGTAAAAACACAAAAATTTAGGTAGGTTAATTCTACTTTTAAAACAAGTGTTGGGCTCTCTTAAAAGCTATTCCATAAAGTTGTGAAATTTTGCAAATAGCTTTGCAGTGCTATTTAGAGTACAAAGTCTCTACCAAAGTCAACTTGATCTCATTTCCTATACTACTGAATTATAGGTTTATTTCAGTAAGCATAAAAAATATAGATGGACTTTTTAAAAAACTGAAGTGGATTACTGTAAAAGGGTAGTAGTAGTAATAGTAGCATCAGAACCTGTCTAACTTCAGAGAGGATAATGCAAATCAAGATCAGCACAAGGCTGATTCCTATGAGGTGGAGGTCAGACTTCACTCTTCAACCTTTTTGCCAATTCTGACACCAGCCGTACCTCCCAAGACACTCTCTACTTCTCTGCTGAGTTCAGTAATCTGTTGCAATGTCCACACAGAACTCACAGACCATACTTATAGTTAAGTGGTTTATTAAGGAAGCAACAGGATAAAACTTGGGATTCAGATCTACAGGCTACAACTTGGGATCAGGATGAGGAAGCATGTAGACAAAGTCTCACTTCTTCAGCTCCTTTCAACTCTGCAGGCCTCCTCTCAGCCCGAGGGCAGGCTCCTCTTGGCCCTGCCATCTATTGCAGCTGACTCTGCTGTTGGGCCTCTTCCAGGCCAATGACTGTCTTCAGTGTTACAGCCCTTGACCTGTGTTACAGCTCTTTTAGGAGGTTACTCTCCTCCTCTCTCTCTCAGCTTCTTCTCTCTCCTCTCTTCTCTCTTCCTTCTACTTCTTCCTGGTGCTTCTCTTCCTGCTTCTTTCTGTCTCAAATACTTCTTTGGGGCTGGCTGTTTAAATATACAAACTCTTTGTCAATTTCGAGGCATAGCACTCCCACTAGGGTCATGAGCGGACCAATCCCCTCTCTGTAGGCCACAGACATTTCATTTGCATAGTAGGCTACAACTTACCTCGTTTGCATAGTCTATTGAAAAAATCCCTACAAGGTGCATACCAATCACAGGGCAGGCTGCAGCCCAGAACCAAATGAAAATATCAAACCAAGTTGTTTACAGCTTGCCCAGGAAATGTCAGTCAACCTGAATAAAAGTAACAAACCCTTTGGGGTAGAAAACTAGGACAAAGGTAACTCCTGAGAGCTTAGGGGAAAAATCTTTCAAACTGTTTTTCCAAAGAACCAAGCCAAAAGGCCACATAAAGTAACTCATTTTACCATAATTACAGCCACTTTTGATGATATCTTGGTGAATGAAAGACCACTGTGACCAATGGAACTAAGAGTTCTCAACGACTAATGGTCATAATTCTTCTCCTGAGGAATTTGCAATATATATGCACAAAATGGTGCCCTGATGGCACACCGGTTAAGAGCTCAGCTGATGACCAAAGGGTTGGCAGTTTGAATCCACTTGCCACTCCTTGGAAACCCTATGGGGCCGTTATGCTCTGTCCTACAGGGTTGCTATAAGTTGGAATCAACTTGACAGCTATGGGTTTTGGATGTACAAACTATATTCACCTTTATTTTAAAATTCATTAATACTTTCTTATTGGTTTTTATAGCAAGAGAAATTGGGTGATATCTGCTTCTCCCTTCGCTATGTACCTACTGCTGGTAAACTGACTGTTGTCATTCTGGAGGCAAAGAACCTGAAGAAGATGGATGTGGGTGGCTTATCTGGTAAGTCCGTGATGTTTATTGATTTTTTTTTTTAATGCCATTCATCATGGATACCAAAAGCACAGCACATCTACTGTGACTTCCCACTCCTTATTGATCACAGTTCTCTTTCCGATGGAGCCTGCAAGCAGCCTCAGAGCTCATCCCAACACAGCACTCCAGGAAATTACCCTTAATCTATTGGTATTGACACATAAGATAAAACCTGTTTTCCTGCTTCATAACCAAAGTATCCATTCTCAGCTTTGTGGCATTGAAAGCTGACAATTTTTGTTTCTCCTTTGAAAGGCAGTAATTTTTCTGAGCTTTGGTTTGAGGGGTTTGTTGTTGTTTATGGTCAAAATTCATCATGATGTAAAAAATAGTGTTTTATCTAAAACTTATTAGGTATATGAAAGCCTAGCAGCTTTTTACAATACCATTTTATTAAGGAGTCAGCATTTCAAGTATATATGAACAATTAAGTCTCTCTTTGACTGTGAATCCTCATGGTAATGCATTTATTTGCTACAATTTATGGGGGAGGATGGGGAGGCTTTTGCATAGAAACTCGTATATAACCGAACTTTAGTAAAACATGGTAAGTAAAGTATACTTCTGCTCAAAAACAAAGTCAACTCAAGGACTTGTCACTTCCACAGCTGAACATAATTTTTTTTTCCTTCTCTATGTGATTAAATCAATTATATTGCTAATTTCCAGCAAATCATTAAAGTGTGAGGAATTTTCTTGAAATATCCCAAGGTCATTATAAATAGACTATAGTCATTGTTTGTAGCTGTGGAATTCAAATGAACATTACTGGTTACTCAATGCTTTTTCTCATAAAAGTATTGCCAACTTCAAAAGATTACCCTAATGCAGCATGGTGATTTTATATTCTAAAACTAAACAGCTAAAGAACTGTTAAGGCTGAATTTCCATTTACTGGATCACTGATCTGTCAACCACATTCTCCTAGTTCCTAAGATTTTTTCTCTTT
Organism: Elephas maximus indicus; assembly: GCF_024166365.1. Classification (NCBI taxonomy): domain Eukaryota; kingdom Metazoa; phylum Chordata; class Mammalia; order Proboscidea; family Elephantidae; genus Elephas; species Elephas maximus. The sequence goes on from NC_064822.1 coordinate 141,681,463, forward strand.
ATAAATAAGTCACCTAGGGAAGCTTCATTAATTCTTTCATATCACTAAGACCCTATTTAATAACTTACTGCTTTCATTGTTGAATAGCATAAGACAGAAAATTTAAAGGAACGAGTGATTGCATCTAAAAATGTAAACAGTATCTAACGTGTCTATATGTGATAAAAATGCCAAAGCATATTAAACTGCAATAACTGTTCACTCTCAATTACTACTTAGTATACTGAAGCATCATCACCGGAATCACCTCGACGGCAGTGGGTTTTGTTTGGTTTTGGTATACCGAAGCAACGACTCTAGACACCTTTAACCTTTCCCTGTCCTTTGGTTCAAAGTCAAGCATTATTACATGGTTCCTTTGCATCCTCTTTCACATGATTCATCCCATATTCCCATGGTAACCATCCCCTCATTACCCCGTACCTAGTACTCCTTTGTTCTTCCTCACAACTCATCCTATACCATTCTCCAGAGTTCTAGAAGAAGATTTACCATGAAGCCAATAAAACTTCTGGGCTTCTCATTCTAGGAAACTCCCAAGGTCCTAGAAATGAATGTCCATGGTCATAGAAAGATACTTTAAGCACAATTTGTTACTCACCATTCATTGTCTCTTTCCACTCTGATTTCCCCAGCATCTATCCCTTCTTGTTCAGTGGCATCAGAGAGGCTGAAAGCATCTTTGGGATCTGGCTGAGGGAATTTGGGCTTAGCAGGATATATTTGTTATGGCTTATAGTCATGCCTGTGCATAGTTAGGTTATTGCTGGCCATCTCAGTGAAGGGCAGGCTTCTGGATGACTCCTACCATTCACTGCTCTAACTAACTCAAATTGTGACATGAAAGGGGAAAAGCCAGAAGTCATATCTAATTTACTACTGATAATTTTGTGTTATTTTTTTTAAGAGAGCTCAAAAAATCATATTGGCTTTAGGACACACACAACCTGGGACCACCCTTGCATTTGAATGACCTGGAAGGATTTTAGTTTTTTAATTAAGTTTAATTATTAAATACTAAATTTAATAAGAATATTTAAAGATTAATTATCTTTAAAGAGTCCTAACTTTAAGGGCTCACTGTTGCATGTGGAATTAAGTCATAATTACTCAGGTCTGTTATATTCTTTCAGGCTCTGTCCCACCATATCAAAAAAAAAAAAACATTTCAAATACACTATGCACCTTGCAATCTTCATTCTTTACTTAGGTCATTTCCTCCACCTGGAATTTCCTTCCTTTCAACAATGCCCAGTAAGCCTTCTTCATTCTTCAAGCACAGCTTAAGTATTATTTCCTCTATCCATTCAACAAATATGTATTATGTCCCTACTTGGTTTCAGGCATTTTTCTTAGCATTAGGTTTCCATCAACGGACAAAAGAGCCAAAAGACTTTGCCCTCGTGGAGCTTACATTCTAATGGGGGGAAACAGACAAAACCAATAAATAAGAAAACATACAGTATGTCAAGTGGTGATAAATTCTATGGAGAAAGTAAAACTTGGAAGCAGGACAGAGTATGGTAGGGGAGTACAATTTTATATGTGAGGTCAGGGAAGGCCTCATGGATAGATGACATTTCTGCAAAAACCTGGAAGATGTGAGGAAGTAAGCCATGAGGTGTCTGGGAGAAACAGAGTTTTAGGTGGACGGACTCCATAAGGCCTGTTCTGATTCATTCCAATAAAATAATTCTTTACTTTTTTAAAAAGCCAGTAGCAGTTTGTTTACACTCTCAAACATCACTGTCTCTCTCACTAGACTATGTTATGTATTTATATCTTCCACAATGCCCTTGCTGACTGGTAGCAGTGAATGTAGCTGCTGAATGAATAATTAATTATTTACAAAGAAGCTATGACATGAAAAAATAAGTCTTGCATTTCAAATTGTTTAACCTACTTACCATCAAAATAACTTTAAGCACTTGGATGGTCTGTCTCAAAGCAAGTTGACCAATGCCCAAGGAGATCAAAATTATGTAACAAGATTATTCCAGGTAATTCAAATGCAAATTAAATTTGTTGGTAATGGTCAGTTAATTGGAACAAAAGTAAACGGCTTTGTTAGGGTTTAGATCCCATTCTGCCATTAACTAACTGTTTGACCTTAGACGGGTTATTTCGCTTTTCTAAGACTCAGCTGCATTATCTATAAAGTGGGAGTAATAACCTGGATTGACATGGTGGCTGCAACAATGGGCTCAAGCATAACAACGGTTGTGCATAGGGTCGCTATGCGTCGGAACTGACTCAATGGCACCTAACAACAACAACCTTGATAAAGTTATTTTAAAAATTAAATAAGAGCACAGGGTCTGGCACACCTAAGGACTCAGTAAATATTATTGTTATTTCTATTAGGAAATTTATCAAATCTTAGGCTAGATATACAAAAATGTGAAACCACCTATGGACAGTTTAATCAATTAATTGATTCAGTGGAAAAAAAAAGTTCATCTGCCTGTTTGTTGGGATTGGCTCTGTTCAATTCAGGCAATATGATTTCATTAGTCTCATGTTTTATAAGACCCAATAATTAATAACACAAGATAAGAATAAGACAAAATAAGGAAGTAAAGGTCCTGGGAGAGATGAAGATTCCTGAGGGTGTGAGGTTGTACATCTTGCAGTTTTGAGATATATTACATAGTTTTCATGCTCAAATTTATACCTGTGCAACACTAAAAATAGGGAAACAGATGTCGATATGTAAAACATGACAGCATTAAAATAAAAAAAGAGGGACTAAATAATGTAGTCATAGATCTTTCATATGGAGAGGAAGTCAAGGCAATATAAAGAAAGAAAAGATTGGTTGAAACTTAGAAAAACAGAGGTAAATATGAAGGTAACCACAAAGGAAACTAACAATTTTCCATGTCAAAATTTTTACCTGTGCAAAACTCCAGAGTCAGAGAGTAATCAGACAACTTGCTTCTAATTGAACTTCTTATCCCTACTTGAGGCTTCTCAATACAGCTTATAAATCAGCAAAATGGAAGTAATTATAAGCTTTTAAATTTAATCTATTAGGTAGAAATTATATTTTCACCTTAAAACTGAAAATTATTTTTAACTCTTAAAAGTCACATTATCACATAGTTATAGAATGCTTTCCAATTTACAAACCCTTTTGTAACTTGGCCTTTTCGTGTGATCATAGTCTTATCAGGTAGTTTCTGAAGGTAATATTCTCATTTCACCAGTGATGACATTGACCCTTAAGAGACATTAGATAATATACATAAAGCATTTTGCTCCACATCTGGCACATCGTATAGACATTCAATACTTGCAGTTGCTTTTATCATTACTGCCATTCAAAGTCATTTGATTCGTAGGTGGTATTGCTAAGACTGAAGCCCAGGTCTCCTGATTCCCAATGCAGAACATGTTCAATACACCATTCAATCTTCCCCACACTCATCATCTTTGAGATAGGAGGAGGATTTCTCAGTTCTAACCTCCTAAAGATGACTCTCCTACCTGGAGCTGAAACACCAAGATAAGGTCATGAGAGTTTGTAAGGCTAGAAATGGAGGTTTCGAGGATTATTGGAAAGGGAGGCATTCATGGAAACTGGAGAAATTTCCATCTGTATAAATCCCTGTGAATATCAGTTACTTTCAAGTCCATTCTGACTCATAGAGACCCTATGTGTGTCAGAGTAGAACTGTACCACACGGTTTTCAGTGGCTAGTTCTTCTGAAGTAGATTGCCAGACCTTTCTCCCAAGACACCACTGGGTGAACTGTAACCTCTAACCTTTCAGTTAGCAGCTGAGTATGTTAACCTGTACAACTACTCCCAGCCAAATAATTCCCTGACCCTTGCTTTCTTCACAGCACCATAAATTGACTTCCTTGCCTGACTTGTGGCTTCTGGCAGACTTCTCTTCTGCCTGTCCTAGCGTAAAATATTATGCAGTCTCAGACCTGTTCCATTTCCTTCTTTCCTGGAAATGAGCACATAGTCCCTTTTGAGATTTTTCTGTGTTTTGCTGCTGGGAATCATGGCAAACAGATGGGTAAAAAGTTTGCAGCCCTGCCCTGTTAATGTGATTTATATTCACCTAAATTGTGAAAGAATGACAGCACACTAAGCATGGCAACAAGAGGGTGCTGGGAAAACATATAGAAAGGATTGAAGTCATATTTATCTCTTTCAGCAACCTCCTGAACATCAAGGAGCTATAGAGGTGACTATGAGGTGAGATCAGGTAGTCTCATCAAATATGCTCTATCAGTGCCATCCCCAGTCCTCTTATTTCACTATGGCATCTATACTGTGAAAACCAACAGGGTGGGACTGTAGGAGAGGTCTCCTGGTACCAATTGTCTTAGGCTGGGTTCTCTAGAGAAGCAAAACCAGTAATGCATATAAATATATAGAGATTTATATTAAGGAAACAGCTCACACCACTGTAGGGGTTGGAACATCCCAAGTCCTTGGGTCAGGATAGAGTTCTTTCCCAATTCATGGAGCTGCAGAAGCTGGTGAACCCAAGATGAGCAGGTTGGAGAGAAAGGGTCCCTCTCACAGGTTCTGACAGTGAGGGAATCCCCAAGGTTGGTAGGCAAGACCACAAGGTTTCTCCTAAGTCACTTAGCTCCAGGGGCTGGTGAACCCAAGATAGGCAGGTCAGAGAGCAGGACTCTTGCTCACAGGCCGTGCACATCAGCAAATCCCAAGACGGACAGGTAAGCTGCTAGCTCAAGTCCCAAGAACCAGAGGTCAGACAAGAGACAGCTGGTGGATCCAGAACAAGCCAACAACCTTTGCCAGGTGAGCAGGAAGGAAGTAAGCAGTGGAAGGCTAATGGCTGAGGGGGAGGTGAGCCACCACAGGCCCCACCCCCATTGGTACCACTCAGCAGATTCCATCATGGAAGTGATCACATATCAAATTTCAACAAGAAAGTGATCACAGCATTATAGAGCTGCCAAAACACTGAGAATCATGGCCCAGCCAAGTCAACACCATCTTAACCATTACATCCCCCAAAGCAATTAAGTCTCCCAAAGAATAAGGCAATGAAATTGACAAGTGGCAGCAACTACTTGAGGGAAATGATGGGGGAGGAATAAAGGGGACTCATAGTGGTAAAGAGTCACACCATCGGTGTATGTCAGAGTGTCAGTGTATGAATTAGCCACTGAAAACAAGACTAGTAAGGTTTTTACCCAGCTTCACCCCACACATATGCATTCCCTCCCTTCTATAAAATGCAATTTTAAAAATTCATCATGGTTTTATCTATTCTCCAGTTACTTTTTTATTGCCCTAGAAATATAATTTGGTGAATACAGACAGATTTAAGTTTTTGAGGTCATCTAGGAAAGAGCAACTCACCCAGCCTCAGGTTACCACAATATTCCACACAGAAACCTTCACTCAGCAGAGGCTGCTCATTCCTTCAGGTAACGTTTATCTAGCTGTGATATTTTGCCTGCCTACATCAGAATCACCTAGGGTACACATTAAAATTTCAGATTTCAAAGACTACCTCAGACCAGCCTATGACTGAATATCTAGCAGTCAAAAACTGGAAACTGCATTTTAAACAAGCCCACACCCTATGTTATTCTTATGCATCTTAAATTTGAAAACCACAGCTTTAGAGGCATAAATACTACATTATCATTTTAGCTGACGCTCACTACAGCCCATGTTCCAGGCTAGAATATTTGTGTCAGTGATGTAAAATGCACCCTTTTCTCAAATAAGTTCTATTTCTTTTATCACTGCAGTACCCTCTTTCCTGAAAAATACCCACATGTCTGCACTCTTCTCTTTTTCCTTCAGTCTCTTGCACTGAAAGAGAAGATAGAAGCAATACATAGGTCCTTCATACATTTGGGAATCTTCTCCTAATATCCTTGTTTGTCCCTCCACTGCTGCTGAAAGCATGACAAAGAGAACCATTCCAAACTCAATTGATTTGTACTAAAAGCCACTAGTCTGGGAGCTTGGCCAATATATAAAGTGGCAAAAACTTATTTGAGCCAATTAGATAGGGATATGCAAATTAATTGGCCATGATATCAGGGTCAAGCAATAATATGCAAATAAACTGGCATCTTATTGAGTTAATGGGACAGGAATGTGCATAATAAGTTGGCTGTGATGTCAGGAGGCTTCATCATAATTTTAGGCTTGAATGTTACAATATAAAATTAATTCTGGGACACTTCAAAAATGCTTAATTACAATATTGATCAACTAATCTCAATCCCCAAGATGTGAACAAATTGATCTAAAAAAGAAATGACAAATCTTGAAAGGGTATCATCCTGGAAATTGAGTTCTTATGTTAAAATGAGGTACAACCAAGTCCAATGCAAGTTGAGATGCAGGTACATTTACAATTCCATAGAATGGATGGAAATGTTGTGCCTGGTTTTAAGGAAATGAAAAGAGTAGATGTGGGGTGCAGGGCCAGATCTGAAACCAAGAGATATGAGTGATGGGCTGAAAATTGTGTTAGTTCATAACAGTTCGCACAAAAACTCCTAAGTAGGTCCTTTAGCCAATCGTTCAACAAACATCATTTGAATACCCACTGTGTGTCAGACACCATGCCAGTCCTTGGGTATACAAGTAATAATAACAGCAGACACTGGCACAGCACAATATGTGCCAGAAACCATTCTAAATACTTTATATATGTTAACCGATATAATCCATACATCCCTGTGAGGTAGCTACTATTTTTAATATTATTTTATTGATGAAATAGGTCATAGACAGATAAATAACTTCTCTAAGGTCACAGAATTAGTAACTGGCAGAGCAAGATGTCATCCCAAACAATCTGTCTACACACTCCATAAATAAAACATGACTCCTAAGTCCTTATCTTCTCTCACCAGGTTCAACCCAGAGACAAGGTAGCTAACTACATGTTACAGTTTGAAAGATGACAAAAAGTCTACCTGATTCCAAATATCTTCTATACCTACACTAAAATTCTATCATGGAAGCCACTAATATAAATTAATTGGTTGATTCTGTAATTAGTTATTTAGGTAGCAAAGAGAGGATCGATGAGTTGTAAGACCAGACACCAAATGTTAATTATTTCCCTGCTAAAAAAGGGCCTTCTCAGTTTATCTTTCTGGTACATACTGGTATGTTATTTTAATGACTCCTTCTGCATGAAAGAAGAGGTTTGTTTTAGCTGTATCATGGTAGAGGGGAAGGGATATTTTCAGAACATTATGGAAGAAAGTTGAAGTCTAGGTGACTTGATAGCCTGTTAGGTAGTACAGAGAGACTAAAGAAAAACTTCACCTACTAAATTTCATCACCTGGGAGAGTGTGTGAAATTATTAGAGGGGTCAGAGCCTGCAGTATGATGCCATAGTACAAAAGCTTGTTGTTGTTGTAGACAGCTGCCTTTGAGTAGACCCAACTCATGGCAACCCCATGTGTAACAGAAGGAAATGCTGCCCTTTCCTCCACCATCCCCATGATCAGTTGTGGATTGGACAATGTTCCATTGTGATCCACAGGGTTTTCATTGATTGATTTTCATACTAGATTGTCAGGCCTTCCTTCCTAGTCCGTCTTACCTAGAAGCTCTGTTGAAGCTTGTTCAGCATTATAGCAACACGCAAGCCACCACTGACAGGTAGATGGTGGTTGCTCATGAGGTGCGTTGGCTGGGATAAAATGTGAGTCTCCTGCATTACCCATTGCCTTCAAGATGATTCCTACTCATAGTAACCCGACAGGACAGAGTAGAACTGTCCCGTAGGGTTTCCAAGGAGTGCTTGGTGGATTCAAACTGCTGACCTTTCGGTTAGTAGCCAAATTCTTAACTGTTACGCCACCAGGATTTCTGAGCCTCCTACATGGGAGGCAGGAATCCTACCATTGAACCACCAGTCCCTGGGTGGTGTAAATGGTTAACACTCTCAGCTACTTTTGTTGACTAAAAGGTTGAAGGTTCAAAGTTACCCAGCAGCACCTTGGAAGAAAGGCTTAATGATCTACTTCTGAAAAGCAGCCAGTGAAAATCCTATGGAGCACAGCTCTACTCTGACACACAGGGAGCTGCCATGAGTCAGAATCAACAACAGCATACAATTCTTTTAATTACTATGGAACTCTGTGGGTCAAAAGTACATATTTCAATATTAAACTTGAAAAAATTGGAATTTCAATAGACAACTCTAGAAGGAAAATAGAGCTGGGCTGAAAAATGTTAACAAGAGAAATCCACAGATGGGGAAGTGGAAATAATGAGTTCCAAAGAAGTCTGTGCTAAGAAATTTTCACTAGTCACCTTGAAACTCCCAATTTTGAAGGTGACATAAATGTTTCCTGCCACAGAAAAGCAAATCTTAGAGAATAAATGAAAAGGCCTTGCTAGGTTTGGTAAGCCAAAAAGGTGCCAGAAGAGCTTCATTGCATGCAAGCTTAGAAATAACATGTTGAAAGAAAAAAAAAAATAGCCCAAATTAGAATATAGAATAATGGAGTCAATTATAAACCAGGAAAAAAGTCATGTGGAACCATCTATTGAAGATACTCACCAAGGTGCTGCTACATCCAAAAAGGCTTGGTGTTAAATGGAAGATTTTATAAATACAAGGAAAAAAAATGCTCTACTTTTGTCCAAGAGCCCTGGTGGTGCAGGGGTTAACAGCACGGCCGCTAACCCAAAGGTTGAAGTTTGAATCCATCAGCTGTACCTCGCAAACCCTATGGGACAGTTCTATTCTCTCCTATAGAGTCGCTATGAGTCGGAATTGACTCGAGAGCAAAGGATTTTTTGGGGGGCGGGGAGGGGTTTGTCCAACACTAAAGCTTATTCACATGTGGAGTGCATACAGTTTTGATCTTTTACCTCAGGAAAGATTTGGCGGTGTTAGATTACAAACTGCCAGAAGAGGCAGCTCCAATAGAGGGACGAAGGGGCTGTGCGTAAGGGCAGGTTAAAATGATTGGGACTTTGTAGTCTAGAAAAGGAGATTGGGACTTTGTAGTCTAGAAAAGGAAGGCAAGCAGGGATATGATTAAAGTCTGAAAATCATGAAAGGTATAGCAAAAGTAATACCTACCTGTTTACCACATCCCACAATACTAGAATTAGGAAGTGGCCTTGATGTTTGAAAGAGAACAGATAAAGGAAGTGCCATTCAGGATGATCCCAAAGGCTCGTTTCTACTCAAAAACTGTCAATTTTTCTTTGCTACTTCACATTTGGGTGGTAAGCTTATGAAGTTTATTGCGCTAAGAGGTGGAAGGGATTGAAATAAAAGGCTGAGATGACTATATATGTCTGTTTTGAGGGGAACCCTTTAAACCTTTACTCCGTGTTATCATGCCTGGGCATGTATATGTTGTCATACTATGTCCCATGGGCAAGCATAAGAAACAGACCCCACAGCTGCATATCCCACTAATCCAATCCCAAATGACTACATCCGCACCCTTGAGTAGGCAGTTTCCATCTCCTCCTCCTCTTACCGTGAGTCGGAATCAACTTGACAACAACTACAACAATAACTTTCCATTCAGTATAAAAACAGAAGGAAAACAGAGAAGTTAGAATTTGTAATAGGTAACTGGGTTGGCAGGATTAAACCATCAAAATACAGCTGTTTTTAAAATTATATTGAGTGGGAATCTGGCAAAAGAGATCTTACTACCATTTTTAGTAAAGAGCATTTTTTAAAAATAAAAACTATTAGAAATACATAGCAAAAGTCTGTCATTCTTCTCTTCCTTTTTATGAAGCCACAAAATTCTTGTCAGTAACACCTTTAACAGTTAGGATGGAGCCCTGGTGGTACAGTGTTTAAGAGCTTGGCTGCTAACCAGAAAGGTCATCATTTTGAATCTACCAGTCACTCCTTGGAAATCCTATGGGGAAGCTCTACTCTGTCCTATAGGATAGCTATAGGCTATCCTATGGGCTCGGTTTTTTTGTTTGTTTGTTTTAAAACAATTAGGTAACAAAAACAGAAAATACTACTGAGTTGCAAACATTGCAATAATGGCCAAAGAAATAGAAGCATAAAAAATAATCTTTTTAAAAAAATTGTACTTTATTGTAATCACTTCCAAAAGGATATACTGTTTGTATTTGGTCCTTCAATCCCTTATGCTTAATTTTGGTTATAAATGTTATCACTCATTCCCTCTTTTTCATAGTGTTTCCACCTGCTATATCATGAGCTACTTTATGGCAGGGGTTGTGTCTACTTATGTTTGCATTCTCAGAGCCTTCAGCAGGTATGTTCGGGTAAGAAACCTCAGCATACCCTAAGCCACCTGTTATGAATTTTAAAATTCTGCCAAACCAACTGGTTATTTTGTCTTCACCTTCCAACTGATTTGGCCTAAATTTTTTGCCACTTAACCAAATTATTTTGGAGTCATGGTGTTGTAATCTTACTATAATAGAAATAAACTCATTGCTATCAACTCCATTCCAACTCATAGCAACCCTATAGGACACAGTAGAACTGCCCTTTAGGGTTTCCAAGGAGGAGCTGATGGATTCGAACTGCCGACCCTTTGGTTAGTAGCCATAGCTCTTAACTATGGCGCCACCAGGGCTCTATAATAGAAATAGAGTCTGAGAAATAAAGCCAGAAAGAATAGAAAATATAAATTTTGAAACTGATTCATTGATACAGCTGTCATTTTAAGGAGAATTTTTCTCCTCCTTCCTTTATCTCCTCCACCACTTCAGGGGTAGAAAATTGAAACAGACTATCTCCAAGAGATGAAGAAAGAAAATAACCCAAAAATACACACAATTACTTTAGCCATTCCTCAATGGCAGTCAAAGACATTTTTTAGGAAGAATTAAAGACCGAGGATGATCCGCTGGTCACATCTTTTTTGCCAAGCATGAACGGATAAGGCAACGATTCAGCATCTTAGTTGCCCACTGGTTTATAGACTAACTATAAATGGAAGTCAAGAGACCAAAAAGCTGGTTGCATCTGAATTACTAATGGCCTAACTTTTGCTGTCTATCATTCCCAGTGATCCCAGGAAAACTAGAAGGCTTCCTATATTCTTTTCTTCTACAAATGATTTTTAAGTTTTTTATTTACTTAAAAAATTTACATTTTAACTTAAAAACACACCACAAGCACATTTATTTTAGATCATCAGGAACACTGCTTTTACCTAAAACTAAAGTAACATGGTTGATTGAATTAAGAAATTGGTAGATTTTAAACTACTGATTTCAGCTGATGATATGACAATGTAATTAATGAAATAAACAAAAAAAAGAGCCTAAGACACACTTAGTGACAGCCGCCTCACAGAACCAGTGCATATGCATACGGAAAAGTGAGATTACACCGTTCTCTACCAATATCACTGCGGTCATTTGTGGATAATATTATGGACTTTTCTACCCTGATTAGTTAAGGAAAACAAATGCTTTCACAAATAGCATGATGTTTTGATATTTTCCTAGTTTTTTTATTTCAAAATTATAGAAAAGCTCAAAAAATAAAGTGAAAATTATTATAGCTTATTTTAATATATAAAGTAAGAAATTAAACTCCCATACTAACCTCTATAATCCCTTCCCATTCCTCACAGATAGTTAACAGTCCCAAGGAAACAATTTGAAATTTCATATCCTTCCATATTTTCTTTTAAGCTTATACATTATATATAGTATGTGAATATATATGCATTTTACAAAAATGAGATCATATTAAACACATTATCATACAATTTTTTGTGGAGCAGTAGGGTCGCTATGAGTCGGAATCGACTTGACGGCAACGGGTACAGGCTATACATAATAAAAAAATCTTTTTGATAGAATTTGTAGATCTGCCATTGTCTTAGTCATCTAGTGCTGCTATAACAGAAATACCACAAGGGGATGGCTTTACCCAGAAAAACAAAACCCACTGCCATCAAGTCAATTCCGACTCATAGCGACCCTATAGGACAGAGTAGAACTGCCCCATAGAGTTTCCAAGGAGCGCCTGGTGGATTCAAACGGCCGACCTTTTGGTTAGCAGCCATAGCACTTAACCACTACGCCATCAGGGCTTCCAAAGAGAAATTTATTTCCTCACAGTAAAGTAGGATAAAAGTCCAAACTCTCGGTATCAGCTCCAGGGGAAAGCTTTCTCTCTCTTGGCCTTCTCACCAACGTGTCCTCCCCCTGCCTCTGGCTAACAGCTTCTCCGCACAGGGACCTCGGATCAAAAGGGCTCACTCTGCTCCCAGCATTATTTTCCTGGTGGTATGAGGTCCTCCTGTCTCTCTGCACCTTTCTCTCATTTATATTTCAAGAGATTGCCTCAAAACACAATCTGATCTTGTAGACTGAGTCCTGCCTCACTTAACACAACTGCCACCCATCCTCCCTCATTAACATCATAGAGGCATGATTTACAACATAAAGGAAAATTACAGTGATATCAAGAATCACCCACCCAGTACCCAGTGCCTTCGAATCAAGGCCCAGCCAAACTGATATACACATTTTTGGGGGGACATAATTCAATCCACGACAGCCATTATTTCTGTTGGCTGCATAGCGTTCCTTTGTTTGAATATACCATAATACATTTAGCAATCCCCTTATTAATATAACTCTCTAAGGAAAACTACTTAGCTTCACTGAAGGACTTAAAACAAGACCTAGATAAATAGAAGCATAACATACTCCTGAATAGGAAAGCAATACAGTAAAGATGTCAGTTCTTTCCAAATTAATATTAAATATCATAAATGTCGTTAAAAGGCAATAGACTGGAAGAAAGCGTTGTCTCACATAAACAGAAGAGGTGTTGATGTCCCTATAATACGATGAGTTCCTACCTATCAACAAGAGCAGGAAAAGCAAAGGGGAAATCTCCCCCATTTTCTTAATGTTCCCAAAATTTGTTTGCTCCTTCTTCCACCACTGGTTTCTGCTGCTGAAGGATAAAATGTTACATTTATGCAGTCTCTTTATGTGTCACTTTTCAGTTTTTTTTTCTTTATGTGTCTAAATAAGAAAGGATTTTAACGTAAGATGCAATTACCCTAAGTTCAAAACCTCAAAATGTGTTTCTTAAAAAGAGAACCTGAATTGATTGCAGACAGTACAAAAAAAAAAAAAAGAAAGGAAAAAAATCAGGTTATTAGTGTATAGATTTTCAAATTTCCATTACCTATATTTGCAGGAGTTTGAATCCATTAAAATACTCAATCCAGCAGCATTGTTATCATCATAATGGAGGCTATCTATGGTAGTCACTAAAAGTCACAATATATATAACTTTCGAGAAAGTCAAAATCAGCATTTTTCAGAGAATTTCTCCATGTCTAGAGGTTATAAATCCATTTAAGTAAACATTTGGGAGAGGCTTATACTAAAAGATGCTGATTCAAGGTGTTTATTTAGAAAACAGTCTTGAATGTTACAGCACCTTAGGACCCCTGGTGGTTAAGAGCTTGAAAAAAAAAAAAAAAAAGACTGCTAACCAAAAAATTGGCAGTTTGAATCCACCACCTGCTCCTAGGAAACTCTATGAGTCAGTCTACTCTGTCCTATAGGATCACTCTAAGTCAAAATCAACTCGATGGCAATGGGTTTGGTTTTTGCTTTTTTTTTCACATGCAATGAAAACATTGTAAATGAAACTAGCCTAGGAGCTCCATTATCTTACACTGAAGCTTCAAGCTTACTATAACTAGAAATCTATTTCAATTGTAACTGAAAGACACGTTCCAGTTTTATATAAGGACTTCACTGAAATTCTTAAAAAATAATTCAGTGGCAGAGATTTTCAAAGAGGCAGGGAATGTTTATGAATTATTCAAGTCTGAACTTTCATTTTAATAACTTCATTAAAATATAAAAGCCTCCCAACAGGAATTTAACTTCATAGAAATGCTTTATACATGCCCTGACCTTGCCAAGAGGCACACCTAAGGCATTATTTAACTGTTATTACAGGGCAACACCTAATAATAAACACACCTGAAAATGCCAGCATTTGTCCTTGCCCTCTTCGCCTCCAGTGAGGTTGAAACTCAGCCATAAACAGACCTTCTCCTGAGGGACAGACAGCAGGGTGCAGCAGAAAGAGAGTAACAACTGGCATTGGAGAACCTGGGAATGAGGTCTTTAACCTTTCTGATCCTCAGTTTGTTCACCTATAAAATGAGGCTATTAATGACAGCAACTCTGTTGAGAAAACAAATGAGATAATGTTAGATGGAAGCTCTAAGTTGGAGATAGATATGGATAGCTGTGTTTAACTCATGGTGACCTTATGTACAAAAGAAACCTGTCCACTGTGGGTGACCCTACTGGTATTTAAAATACCAGTGGCATACACAGCATCACAGCAACATACAAGCCACCACAGTACAGCAAACTGATAAACAGGGGTTGATTATTAATTTAGCAAAAGATAATTCTTGATCAACTTTATTTTTCTCACCATTTCCTGGTTCCAGGAGAATATGAGCTCCATTATGGATTATATAATTACTCTGTGTTTGTGTGTGTGTGTGTGTGCGCGCGCGCGCACATGTGTTTGCATGTTTAAACAACGCTCCTTCATTAAACTAATTTAGCAGTATATCTGGAGCTAACCAACAAATTCTCCTCCCCTCTTTTGTTACTATTTGACCACAAGATCTAGTATATTTTGTAAGAAATAAGACCAGTATTATATTTCTACCACCCTAAAAAAAAAAAAAACTCAAGTTATTTGAGTTTCTTAAGATACAAGAGTTCTCTTCTGAGTGCTTCTTTTATGATATCAGCTCCAAGACAGTTGGGGCTAATTGGGCCACCAAATATGAATAAGAAGGAAAACGGGGCCTTTTTCATCGTAATTATCAAGTTAATGCCTGGTTGCTGGACAAACTCTCCTTTTCTAAAATGAAACACCACAAGATGCACCGTGCTGCTGCTATGTTAATTGGACTAGAAATGGCAGGGACTGGTCCCACAGCAACCCCCGCTGTCTTTCCAAATAATTGTGCCCCAGCTAATGAATACCTAATTGGCTACAATATGAGTCAGCATTGGTTGCTCATTGTTGGTGCATAATTGAGTGGTCAAGATTCCAACATTCACTTAACACTACAAATTATCAAATCGCAACAAAGAGAATCAACACCAAAAACAAGAGAAGTACCATATAAACCCCCACATCCCTGCAGCCAAAAATCCTTTTTTTCTTAGCTTATTTTCCCCTAGCTGAAGCTTCCTTTTCCAAATTAAACATACCTTTAGGGTCTGCCCATCCTGGCATTTAAAAAAATGAAAAAAAGTCTGGTGACATCATGCATCTCTGCAGCCTTCACCTAAATCAAGTGAATTGCTCCACTTGCTGATAGGACAAAGAGCTCAGTTAAAATACTAAGAAACTGAGTAAGAAATGGGAAAAATTCTAGTGTATTTATTTAGTCCTACTGCAGAGATGCTTCCTCTCTGCCGCCTTGATCTGGTCTTTAACTAATTACTGAATTTGCCCACGTCAGTAATGTTGAACTGTGCCTCTCACGAACAGCTAGCCAGCCTGACCCAAGGTTAAACCAATCGCTTAGAAAACATTTTCTGTGAAGCTATAAACCTGAAGACTATCCATATTCTGAACTCCAAGGACGAAGATGTCAGAGTTTCACATACTAAAGCAGATATAAACCTGAAATCAGGAGGTACATTCTAGCCTGAGCCTCAAATGAAAAAACTCTTCACAAACATATATTAACATTAGGACTGTTTTGTTTTGTTTTGATTTTTAAATAAAGGTATATTTTATATTCATACAGTATAATTCAACACAATAGAATTGAATTTTTATACAAATTTAGTCCATAGCTAAAGAGAAAAATACTATCCTCAAGCCAAATATAAATGGATAGATATATAGACAGACTGATCATATACTATAAATCGAGGTTTTAAATCAACTTGCCCATACATTATCATAGCATATATAGGTGTTCATTCTGATAATTTCCACTTAAACCTAAAAAACTCTAATTAGTCCAGTCATATTTAATGCTATGAAAGGAACTAGCTATTGAAGCTACTAGAACTTGCAAACAATCAGAATTTTTTTTTTTCTTCTTCATTTTGGGTGGGGAAGTGAGTAAAGATATTTTTTATGTCTGTTTGATTGCTATTGGTATGGGTGGTTCTTGTCATTGCCTCTCTAACTTTTCATTTAAAATCTCAAAATGATTTAGTCTGAAATGTAAAACAGCAGTGAAATTTCATTACCAACTGAGATTATTCTCTTCAAAGACGAGACTCCAGAAACAGAGCTGCTATACTGTACACTAGGAGGTCTGGAATATTGCATTCATTTCTGGGAACACACTCAATAGAAGGGACGTTAACTTTCTGAAGCAGCCCCAGAGGGAAATCAGGTTCATGCAGAGGGCAGATACAGTCTCAGCTGAGGAATGGTTGGAGGAATTGGAGAATGTTTAACCTGTAAAAGAAAAGACTTTGAGAGGACGTGATAATTGCCTGCAAGTATTTGGGGAAAGAATTGAACCTAGTCCTGTTAACTATAAAGATCTGAATGGACATCAATGGCTGTAAGCTATGGAGACCCGTACTTGGCCTTTCAATTCCAGTTTCTAAGCAAAACAAGGAAACTGGTGGCGTAGTGGTTAAGTGCTACGGCTGCTAACCAAAAGTTTGGCAGTTCGAATCCACCAGACACAGCTTGGAAATTCTATGGGGCAGTTCTACTCAGTCCTGTAGGGTCTCTATGAGTCGGAATCAACTCGAGGGCAATGGGTTTTTTTCCTGTGTGTTTCTTATTTCTGCCAGAAAATAACATTCAGAAGGAATTTGTGTTCTTTTCAACCTCTTAAAAAAAAAGAAAGAGGAAGCTGTTTACAAGTTTACATAATGCCAAAAAGAACAGCCATAAAACAGCGAGTTGTGGCTTCCCAGTGACAATCACATGCAGCCAGTGAGTTTCTGAGCAGCTTTAATTTACTTTTAATCATTTCAGAAGTCGTGCCTCAGAGGTATGAGCTAAAACGCCTCACAGCATCTTGCCTTTTTCTTTCTTTTTTCCCCTCCTTTTTCAGTTTGGCAAAACATAGTCAAAAAAAAAAAAAAAGCAAGTATGCATAGAATCAGTTAAAATGTTTACTTCTCCAGGAAAGTTCCCCAGAGATCCTGGCCCCATGTATTCAATATTCTTTACCTTCATACTGTCCTGGTGGCACAGTAGGGAAGAGCTTGGCTGCTTATCAAAAGGTCGGCAGTTTGGATCCACCAGCTGTTCGTTGGAAACCCTGTGGGGCCCTTCTACTCTATTCTGTAGGATCACTAGGAGTCAGAATTGACTTGACAGAAACAGGTCTTTAGTTTTTTTGTACTCTCCACATTTTTCACTTGCTCATTGAGTGCTGGCTCTCTTTGTTTCCTGTGTGTGCCTTTGCTTACCCATGAACTATGAGTTCTTTAATCATCAGGTTGACAAGTACCCTAATTATTTATTTTTCTGTGGCTCCATGGCACACAGGAGATATCTCTTCTTGTGATTGCTATGTATTGTGTGTATTTGTGGCTCTTCCTTTATGAATTCCTTTTGCAAAAAAACCCTACGTTTTTGTATGTGTCCATCATCTAGTATTGCCTAGCACATAGTAGGCCACCACCAAAAAAATAGCTGCTATCAAGTTGATTCCAACTCAAGGCAACCACATGTGTTTCAGAGTAGAACTGCACTCCAAAGAGTTTTCAATGGCTGTGATCTTTTGAAAGTAGATTGCCAGGTCTTTCTTCCAAGGTGCCTCTGGATGAATTTGAACCACCAACCTGTTGGTTAGTAGCCGAGCTCTCATAAGAGTTGGAATTAAATAAAAATGCAAACATGTTATTTTATCCCCAGTATTGAAATAAAAAAAAACAGTACATAGTATGAACTTAATTGAATCAGAACAAATCAAACTGAGCTGAATATATTGTTTTATCACAGTAAAATTTTCTTGATTTATAATTTGTAAACAAAGTGATCAGCACAGCCTACGTGTGATGTTACGTAATTCTACTTACTGATAATCTAGGATTACTTATGTTACCACAAAAAGGGCAGCACGAACCCTTTAGGTCTAATGTTGTAATTAGTTCTTTAAGCCAAAGCCATAATGGTAGACACAGCCTAAATCGCTGTGTATTTAAAGAATGTCTGGGAAATATAGAACAAATTCTAGAAGGCTGTGTTAGTCATCTAGTGCTGCCATAATAGAAATACCACAAGTAGATGGCTTTAACAAAGAGAAATTCATTCTCTCACAGTCTAGTAGGTTACAAGTCCAAATGCAGGGTGTCAGCTCCAGGGGAAAGCTTTCTGTCTTTGTTGGCTCTGGAGAAAGGTCCTTGTCCTCAGTCTTCCCCTGGTCCAGGAGTGTCTCAGGCACAGGGACCCTGTGTTGAAAATACCCGCTCTGCTCCTGGTGCTGTTTTCTTGGTAGTATGAGGTCCCCAGCTCTGTTTACTTCCCTTTGCTTTTATCTCTTGAGAGATAAAAAGTGGTACACACCATACCCTAGGGAAACTCCCTTTACCTTGGATCAGGGAGGTGACCTGAGTAAGGGTGGTGTTACAATCCCACCCTAATCCTCTCAACATAAAATTACAATGACAAAATGGAAGACAACCACACAATACTGGGAATCATGGCCTAACCAAGTTGATACACACATTTTTGAGGGTGACATAATTCAATTCATGACAAAGGTCGACAGCATTTCTGGAAAAGCAAGTGTTATGTAAAGTAGCATGAACTGACACTGTTGATCATACAAGAGTTCCCCCAAGCAAAAACCCATTGCCACTGAGTTGATTCAGACTCGTAGCGACCCTATAGGACAGAGTAGAACTGCCCCCATAGAGTTTCCAAGGAGTGCCTAGTAGATTTGAACTGCCAACCTTTTGGTTAGCAGCCTTGGCTCTTAGCCACTGTGCCACCAGGGCTTCCTCCCCCCAACTAGGAGTCCTTAAATTTCATTTCTAGGACTAAGTTGCCTTCTTGGTTCAAGGTTTGTTGTGATCCCAGGAGGAAAGGGCAGTGAACAGTAGCCCTTCACTCAACTCCTCTATTCCTATTATCTCTTTTCTAAAACCCTGTCAATCAGGGTACTTCGTGTATCTCTTCTGGGCTAACCCCTGTGCTAGGCATTTGAGACTCAGTCAACAAGATAGACATTGTCCCCCGCCACCGTGGTGCCTACAGTCTCAAAAAGGAGACCAAATAAACAAGTATGCAAAATATAATAAATTACCACAAATCCTATGAGAAAAGTCAACAGGATGTGAAATGGAGAAATGAAAAGAGGTTTCCTCTTACCAAAAGGTAAGACCCTGATTGATGAGTTGCAGGCAACTCTTTTCTAAAAATTATATCCCTTTCATCAAAAAAAGTAATTGTTTATAAACTAGATCAATATTTTACAAAAGCTGTGAGGGTGAGGGCTATCCCTTTCTACGATCTGGGTAACTAGGTTAGGTTTGTCTAATGATGAAACCAGGTAACTCCAAACTTTTGATGATGTTCACGTACCAGTAAAAGTTTTGGAGCAAGTATTCCCCTATATGTTCACTTGTGGGTTTATAAACTTTTTACATCTCCTACTGTGGTAATATAAAATGGGCATTATTTTAAACTAGAAAAATATAAAGGAAAAAATAAAAATTAAATAATCAACACTTTTATGGATAAAAACATTATTCTCCCTTTAAAATATTATTATTAATATTACTATGATGTTAGCCAATACGCCCCATTATTTTTGGAGATATTAGTTTAACTTTGTGATAATAGCAATTCACAAGTATAATAGATTTCATTTATTTCAACACTTCAGTTTTGAGTGTTAAATCTGAAAAAAATACCTCACAAATGCACAATATTCAACGTATATAATATGGACTGATGGTAAATATAAATTGACTTTTTGAAAGTTATTATTTTTTAAAATTTTAGCCAACATCTCAAGCCTGAAATAGATCATCACCCTTTTTACTTCTAAGCATGACTGACACAGAGCTCATTCTAGAAGCCAAAATGTGCCAGCTCTGCGATTTTCTTTTTTTTTCTTCTCATATTTGCATTATAAAGTTTTCTTCCAGCCACAGTTGTTAGGAGTTTTTTGGTTTGTTTGTTCATTTTTCTTACTAGGAATCATTTTAAGCAACATGCTCATTTTATGAGGATTAGTTTGGTTACAATTAAATAATATAATCCATAAATTAGTTTAACTGGGCCCACATAATCTGCAGTAAGAGCAAAATGCTGAAAGCAAATAAGTAAGGAAGCTTTCAACACCCCTGCCCCCACTGTGCCCTGGGATCTCCCTCAGAAAACCTCGAGTACTGTGTGTGAGTTATTCCTAAACAAGGGCACCACGCTAGCCTGTACATCAAAGTTTAATAAATCTCCAATCCTTTGCTTTTAGAAGAAAAAATAAAGTAGTAATTCTAATATTTTCTTCTAGCACCCCACGGGGACCATGTAACTCCACACTGGAGATCAGAGAAAACTAAACGTTTCCAGCTTAGAAACCAATATCTGCCAATAGTATGACATTTTCCTCTCTTTTCTCTGACCCCAAAGACAGAAGAATATTATATTGTGTTGCTTCAATTTTTCTTCCTTTAAAAATCAATTACTCATTAACCCAGAGGAATAGTGCTTTGTAATTTATCAATGTGACACAAAATTTTTATGTAATAATGGTACCAGAAAAAACCAATTGCAATAAATGGTGAGTTCTTCATAAATTTCAGGGATAACGCCACATTTTAAAAAGAAAAACACACAAATTGGACTGTGTAAAGAAGCAATACACCACATTAGTTTCCGGATTCCTAGTCATACAAGAAAGAGTGATGGTTGGATGTTTAGACTGTAAAAGGGAAGAATGGAAAAGAAGGAAGGATGGCACTCCACACGTACTTGAGAACGGCCCTAGGGACAAATGTATGGAATCATGCGTTCACCAAATACATATTAAACACCCATGGGGTATCACATTGGGCTAGGAGCTGCAGATACAAAGATGAATAAAACGTAATACCTGCCTTCAAGGAGCTTGGGGCCTGCTAGGGAGATTCACTTACAAAGATGAAGGTAGTACTGTGTGCGATTTCAATCACAGGATTGACAAGCGTTTTCTGTAAGGACTAGGCGGTAAGTATTTTAGGCTTTGTGGGTCATATGTTCTCTTTTGCACCTATTCAGCTCTGCCTTTCTAGCACAAAAGCAGCAATAGGCAAAAGGTAAATCAGTGGGTGTGGCTGTGTTCTAATTAAACTTTATTTATGGACACAGAAATTTGAATTTCATAATATCACATATCAAAAATATTATTCTTTTGATTTTTTTTTTCTTTTTTTAATCTTTAAAAGTGTAAAAAACCTTCTTAGCTCAAGGCTGTACAAAAACAAACTGGAGCTGGGTTTGGTCCATGGACACTAATTTGCCTGCTACCAATTTAGATTAACAGGGTTTTATGAGATCTCAGAGGAAGGGTACTTAACCCTGACCTGGGAGGTCACGGAAGCTTCCTGGAGAAAGAAAGAATTGAGTTGCAGAATTATGCAGCTCAAGGGGACAGTAGATTAAGGAGGGCAGGACCAAAGCACAGCGTGAGCAAAGGCATGGCTGTGAGAAACAGACCGGGAAGCGAGATGAACCACAAGCCACGCTGCTAGAGCAGAGAGGAGTGAGAAATGATGGGGAGACAGGCAGGGCCAGCTTAATAAGGAAATAGGACTTTAGGCTCTGGAGATGGTGTGTTGCCACTGAGGGCTTTAAGCAGAGAGTTTGTGTTGAAATGGTCAAGAGTAAAGTATGCTAATGGCAATTCCAGCTCTGGCTGTGGAGTCAGTTTTACATGGCTTAGGAGCCCAGTTCTGCCACTTACCCAGCATGTATCTCAAATCAGTTTTCTTGTCTTAAATCTCAATCCCCGCATCTGTAAACCAAAGTTAATCCCTACCTTATCATGTGTTAGTCTTTATTATTGCACCTGTTTGCTTGCTTTTGGTGGAACTAGGTAGTATAAACAGTTAAGCATTTAGCTGCTACTTGAGAGGTTGAAGGGTCAAGTTCACCCACGGGTGCCTCAGAAGAAAGACCCAGTGATCTACTTCAGAAAAGGCGGCCATTAAAAATCGTGTGAAGCACAGTTGTGCTCTGACACACATGGGGTTGCCATGAGGCCGAATCAACTCAACAGCAACTGTTGCTTGTTTCCTTTACTGCACATGGTGTGACAACTGGTAATGTGGTATGATTACTAACTTGTTTTTTGACTGATGCCCCACTAGCTCACAGGACCATGTCATCATCCATATTTACCAAGTGCCAAGCATGATGTCTGACCTATTTGTTGTTGTTAGGTGCCATTGAGTTGGTTCCGACTCATAGCAAACCTGTGTACAACAGAGTGAAATTCTGCTCGGTCCCGCACCATTCTCACAATCATTGCTCTGTTTGAGCCCACTGTTGCTACCACTGTGTCAATCCATCTCATTGAGCGTCTTCCTTTTTTGCTGACTCTCTACCTCACCAAGCGTGATGTCCTTCTCAGGGACTGGTCCTTCCTCATGTGCAAAGTACATGAGATGAAGTCTTGCCACCCTCGCTTCTAAGGAGCATTCTGACTGTACTTCTTCCAAGACAGATTTGTTTGTTTTTCTAGCGGTCCATTTTGCCAACACCAGAAATTCAAAGGCACCAATCAGGTCTTCCTTATTTATTGTCCAGCTTTCACATGCACGTGAGGCAGTTAAAAATACCATGACTTGGGTCAGGCACACCTCAGTCCTCAAAGTGACGTCTTTGCTTTTTAACACTTTAAAGAGGTCTTTTGCAGCAGATTTGTCCAATGCAACGCGTCATTTGACTTCTTGGCTGCTGCTTCTCTGGGCGTTGATTGTGGATCCAAGTAACATGAAATTTTTGACAAGTTCAATATTTTCTGTTTGTTACAATGTTGCTTATTGGTCCAGTTGTGAGGATTTTTTTTTTTTATGTTGCAGTTGTAGGCATATGGATATTATTCTATTGCCGAAAGCACTGTACATCAGGATAGATCTTGAAATGTTCTTTTTGACGATGACTACAACTCCATTCCTCTTCATTTTGTCATTCCCAGCGTAGTAAACCATATGATTATCCAATTCAAAATGGCCAATACCAGTCCATTTCAGCTCACTAATGTCTAGGATATTGATCTTTATGCCTTCCATTTCATTTTTGACAATTTCCAATTTTCCTAGATTCATACTTAGTACATCCCACGTTCTGATTTTTAATGGATGTTTGCAGCTCTTGCTTCTTATTTTGAGTCAAGCCACATCAGCAAAAGCTTTACTTCATCCACATCATTAAGGTCAACTCTACTTTGAGGAGGCAGCTTTTCCCTCATGATATTTTGAGTGTCTTCCAACCCGAGGGGCTCATCTTCTGGCACTATATCACACAGTGTTTCACTCCTATTTGTAAGATTTTCAGTGGCCAATTTTTTTTAGAAGTAGATCACCAGGTCTTTCTTCCTATTCTGTCTTAGTTTGGAAGCTCTGCTGAAACCTGTCGAACATGGGTGATCCTGCTGGTACTTGAAATACCAGTGGCATAGCTTCCAGCATCACAGCAACACGCAAGCCACCACAGTACAAGAAACTGACAGACGGGTGGTAGCTTCAACTGCTGCAACTCTGTTAAATCTTTCTCTTTTGTAGATATTCAGGTAAACTTTTTTTTTTTTTAAACATATTTACTTGTTAAATAGCTTAACTATTAACCACCAATTGATTTTTTTTTTTAATCCACTATATGTATGGGGGAGCCCTGGTGGCACATTGGTTAAGAGCTACAACTGCAAATCAAAAAGGTCAACAATTTGAATCCACCAGCCGCTCCTTGGAAACCCTATGGGGCAGTTCTACTCTGTCCTATAGGGTCACTATGAGTCAGAATCGACTCAACAGCAGCGGGTTTTTTATATGTATAGGTGGAGCCCTGGTAGTACAGCGGTTAAAGACCTTAGCTGCAAACTAAAAGGTCAGCCATTCAAATCCACCAGCTGCTTCTTGGAAACCCTAGGAGGTGGTTCTACTCTGTCCTGTAAGGTTACTATGAGTCGGAATCAACTCAACAGCAACAGGTTTGGTTTTTTGGTTTTTGAATGTATGGGTAACTATGTCCCAGATATAAAAAGCCTAACAACACTGTTGTTGTTAGGTGCCGTCAAGTCAGTTCTGATTCCTAGTGACCCCAGATTGAAACAGATTGAAATATTGCCCAGTCCTGTAGCATCCTCACAATCATTGCTATGTTTGAGTCCATTCTTGCAGTCACTGTGTCAGTCCACGTCATCAAGGGTCTTCCTCTTTTTTGCTGACCCTCAACCGTACGAAGCATGGTATCTTTCTCCAGGGCCTGGTCCCTCTTGATAACATGTGCGAAGTATCTGAGACCAAATCTCTCCATTCTCACATCTAAGGAGCATTCTAGCTGTACTTCTTGTAAGACAGATTTGTTTGTTCTTCTGGCAGTACATGGTATATTCAATATTCTTCACCAACACTGTAATTCAAATGCATCAATTCTTCTTTGGTGTTCCTTATTCATTGTACACTTTCACATGCATATGAGGTGATTGAAAATACCATGGCATAGAGCCCTGGTTGCACAGTGGTTAAGCACTCAGCTGCTAACCGAAAGGTCAGTGGTTTAAACCCACCAGCACTGCATATGGCAGTCTTAATTAAAAGGATCAATTTTTTTTTTCTTTTTAGAAGCCAGACTTTATTAGTATTTAAAAACAGTGCTTAAAAGGCTTAAAAGTTCCAAGGCCACAGATATCAAGTTCAGGATACAATTATAGCCAGATGTTGGAGACGATGGAAACCCTGGCGGTATGGTGGTTAAGGGCTATGGCTGCTAACCAAAAGATTGCCAGTTTGAATCCACCAGGCACTTCTTGGAAACTCTATTGGGCAGTTTAATCTGTCCAATAGAGTCACTATGAGTCAGAATCAACTGGACAGCGATGGGTGGTGGTGAATGATGATGGCTCCCGCTATCAGTAAGGACTCTGAACCATTTTGGGTGTTCAGCATTCCTCCTTGCTGCTGCTGGTCTTTGGTGGTTCTCCTGAGTTCTAGTTCATCCCATCCTGGGCTAGCACTCCAGTAAGGACAATAAAAAAGATACCCATGACTAGCATTGTTATTCTAGCAAGGAAAGCCACAAGGTCAGAGGAGTCATACACAAAGACAATGTAAAGATTATAGCCTTGGAAACACTATGGGACAGTTCCACCCTGTCCTATTGGGTCAAAATCGACTTGACAGCAATGGCTAATAACACTAGTGATATGGTAAAATATAAAAATCTACAGGGCTACTTAAGTTGTGTGCATGTTTTAAGAAGCACTATCTTCAGTTTCGGCCATCCTTGTATGTTCTAAGAGAACGTATTAGCATCCTGAAATCTAACCTCACTTATATATAACAGAATTGCTTATGAAAATTTAGACTTTGGCTATACTGACTTTTTTGTATAAACAACATAGTTTCCCTTTCTCCCTTTTAGTTGAAGCATCTTTTAAGATCAATTATAAATCGAGAATATCCAGCATGCTAAAATGATGTATAATTTACTCAACATACTCAATCTGTTATTTAGAAAAACCCTGTGGTTTTCTAAAGATTGCTTATAATTACGTTTCAACACACATTTTATCATCTCTTCAGCCTGGAATAAAACTAAACAGAAGATAGTCTATATGAGAAAACAGTTTAATTGTATTCCTGAAAACGAGTTATTGCCATGAAAATTCTGTCCAAATGTGAAGAAATCTCCTGGGATTTAAATTTTTACATTTCCAATTACTAATTGTTAACCCAAATAAGTGAGGCATGTGTGTATGTGTGTGTCTGTGCATATTCAGTGGCATAAGTACATACTCTATGAATGTATATGTTTTATTTATACATACTCTATGATTTATATAAATTATATTAGAATTATTATTTTATCCAAAATCCTAAGGATAATTTACTATTTTAATGAACTACGCACAAGATTTGAAGGCTTTTAATATTCAAGTAGGCACACGGCAATACACGAAAATAGCTGTTGAATTAATCAATTAAGAATAAACTCAATTTAGTATTTGTTGCCCCTTCCTCTTTCTTTTCCTAATAGCTTTACTCATTCATTAATTCAAAAAGTATTTATTGAATGCTTACTATGTGCTATAGGAGCCCTGGTGGTCCAGTGGTTAAGTGCTTGGCTGCTAACTGAAAGGTCAGCGGTTTGAACCCACCAGCTGCTCTGTGGGAAAAAGATGTGGCAGTCTGCTTCCATAAAGATTTACAGTCTTGGAAACCTTATGGGGCAATTCTACTCTGTCCTATAGGGTCACTATGAGTTGGAATTCAATTCAATGGCGATAGGTTTGGTTTTTGTTACTATGTGCTACATAGTTCTAAGGGCCAAGGATACAGCAATGAATAAAACAGGCAAAAGCCTTCCCCTGTGAGGGCTGACATTCTAGAAGGGGAGAGAAACACTAAACAAGATAAGTGAGTAAAACACAAAATGTATTAGATAATGATAAATACTTAGGAGAAAAATAAAACTGAAAATGATGATGAAAAGTAATCAGATTGTAGATATATTTTTAGGGAAGAGGCAACAGGATTTGCTTCTGGGTATGAAACAGAGTGAGGCACCAAGGATGAGTCTGTTGATTTGGGTCTGCACAATTCTAAGAATGGAATTGCCAGACACTGAATTGGGAACTCTGCAATAAAATAGGTTCAAGGAGAGTTAGATAACATGAGCTTGGCTTGGGACATATGGAGTTTATGAAACCAATTAGAAAAACAAATTGAGAGGCCATGAGTCAGAATCAACTTGATAGCAACTATTTTTTAGTATGTAGTTAATCACCAAAATAAATTCTTATTTCACTTCTTAAGTTTTAACCAACTATGGAAAAGTGGCTTTTTTCTTCATCTCAACCATGACAAATTACTCCTGTTTATCTCTTCTAATACATCTGAAAACTGTTAGCAATGATATCTTACTTCTCTTTCATACCATCTAATTACTAAAACCCTTAACCATAAAAATCAAGACTTTAAGCCATGCAATTTACCCTCTCTTTGTATTTAATTTTGATGCTAAATTTGCATTCATCTTTAAACCACACACTCTACTTAAAATATTTGTCTCTCGGATTATCAAGGTGAAATTCCAGATTCCTTTTAAATCTTTCCCCCACTAACCAGAAAATCTTTAAGGCTTAATTCCTTTTTGAAATCCTTCCACTCCAACACCAATTTACTCAAACATGTCTTTCTGCAAAATAGATATAGAAACTTTCCAAAAGATCACTGGTGTGACCTCATTTGTTGTTATGTAATCTGTGACACATAAATGTAACTCTTAAATGCCCAAAGAAAACAGTCCATCTGAAACAAAATTTTTTATTCTTCTTACTATCAAACAGGATGGATTGCATAGCCTAGCCAGTCAATTTACAAAAACGTATTTGTAAAGAATCAACTAGAGACTAGAAGGCTCACTAAGACTATCATCCTGAGATATTCCATAAACCTTGAACCAAAACTACCCCCTGAGGGCACCTTTAACCTAAATAACACATTGGCTCATAAAATAAAGAATATTACCAGTGAGTACTGTGCACCTTTAAAAAATCATGGTCGACAGGGGACAGGGATAACCAGATTACTGGAAGCGAAACATCCAAAAGGGAATTAATGAGAATGTTAAAGCATTATGAAAAATGTAACCAATGTCTGTGAACACTTTGTGTAGTAATTGTTAAGTGGAAGCCTAATTTGTTGTGTAAAGTTTCACCGAAAACACAATAAAATAGTATTTTTTAAAAAACACAGTATTTGTAAAATATGCAAGTGGCAAAACCTCTCAAATTTAGTATTTACCTGAGAGGAAATTAAATATGCTATGATGTAATTTAAAAAAAAATCAACTAAAGAGAAGTTAGTTAGATTTCCCTCATATACTTCATTATTAAAAGCAAGCCTAGATCTTAATTTGGCTGTACTTTCATATCATACTGATCCATAACCACTCATGAAGGTCAAAAGCACAATTTTCTTACCTCAATGACTATAAAAACAAACAAAACATGACCCACAGGTGGGCAGATGCTTTTGATGAGACACCAGTCAAATCTCTAACTTGCGCCAAGAACAAAAGTATAAAGATTGGAATCCAAATCGGCAGTAACTTACTCAAGGAACAAGCTGGAATGTCCCCCCACAGACCCAACCTAAGGACCCCAGTTGGGGAGGCACTAAATATCATAACTAAAATGGCCATTAGATGAATTTACAGTCCAAATTAGGAAAGTGTTTACATCAATTAATTGTATACAGAGCCTAAGAAAGTTGTGAAAGTAATAATGGTAACTTCCAAATCAATACAAAATTAAGTGTATGTTTGAAAACAGGGCTTTGGATCAAACTGTTTCTTTTTAAAATGGAGGTGGGAATGGGGGATCTGCTACCTTCTGCATCCTTCCATGGTAATTTCCTCCTGAGAAAAGAAATACATTTAATTTTAGAGTTCCTGTCATGTTCTTGACAATTTACATCCTCATTTTCAGCGCTGAGATTATGGTTTAGTAAATGGTCCTCAGACCCAATAAGCATATCAGCCGAGAATTTTTTTAGCAAGTTAATCAAAACACAGAAAAGACAATGGGATATGCTTGAAATAACAAATCACTTGATTACTTAATTAGGTTAGCAAGATGGCCACAAAATCAAACCCTGTTGTTTTTTAAAACCTCAGTTGAAAATATTTCTGGGTAATGACATGTACATTTTCAAAGAATGAATAACATTGGCTTTTTGAAGTTTACCAAAAGTTCCAGCTGTATACCATTCCAAGGAGTCCTCTCCTCCTTAGTGGACTCTGAAATACATATGGGCTTTGTTAATCATCTTAAAACCTCAGCAAGCAGTCTAAGCTACACAATAATGCACAAAATTCATAGAAAATTTCCTGGTGCTTTATGGAAAACTCCAGTTAGCCAAAGATCTTGGATTGGTTGAAATCTTTATTTCCAAGCTCCATAGCAAACTTCATGTAGACCTCTATATTTTGTCATATGCGTCTTAACAATCATATATATGATCATCTAATAAAACTCTAACTTTAGTAAACATGTTTACTAACAGAACACTAGAGTTACTCAAAATGGAATATGACAGTAAAAATAATAATAAATATTGCTGAAGGTTTACTATCTTCTACTCACTGTGCTTAATACTTTACAGGAATTATTATGTCTTATCTTCACAACAAATCTGAGTTAAGCATTATTTGCCCCATTGAACAGATGAGAAACAGACCTAACGGAGTTAAATAACTTGCCAAAAGTCACACAGAGAGTAAATGACCAGACCAATAATCAAACCCATGCCTTATAACTCAGCTTTGATCATGTTCTCTGATTTGTGAATCTAAAATTCCTTTTCAGGAACAGTTTGGCATCTTTGAATTCTTTTTAGAATTGACCTGTTCTACTTAAAAAGATACCATTTGCGAGCAAGATTAATCAAAGATTTTAAATCTAATCTTGGACTCCTTTCTACACTTCCTCAATCCACTCCCTCCCAAAAAGAGGAAATATTCGGAAACTGACAGCACCTGTCATTTTGATCTGTTGAGAAAATAATAACAGTGGGAACTAATTAGCATACTCTGAAAGACAGATAGGGCTGGGAGTTCGGAGAGATTCTTTGGCAAAGATAAAATCTGAAATATGTTCCAGGAGCACATTTATTCACATTTATACCTCATTCAATAAATCAGCAAATGTATCATACCTCCGTGTCTGGGGTTAAACATACTTTCCTGAAAGTGAAAAGGGCTTGCTTAGCAGGACTGGAAGATGCTTTTATTGCAATTCCCCAAGTAGAATTTTGCAAAACGTCCACCCCTCAACTCCACTACCTCCTAGAAACACATAATCATACCTTCTTCCTTCCCATAATCCCAGATGTGCTGGGCCTGCTTGAGCTATAGCAATTCCATGTATAGGATCTCAAAAATTAGATAAAGTGTAGAATGTGTCCCAGAATGCCAAATCCGCGAAAGCAATTTAGCACCAATATGTAATTGCTATGTAGTCTAATAAAGCTAACTGCTACCTTATTGAGAATTGACTGTGCAAGGCACTGTAGAAAATATTGAAGTAGTCAAGGATTTCATTTTACTTGGATCCACAATCAACGCTCATGGAAGCAGCAATCAAGAAATCAAACGACGTATTGAATTGGGCAGATCTGCCGCAAAAAACCTCTTTTAAGTGTTAAAAAGCAAAGATGTCATTTTGAGGACTAAGACGTGCCTGACCCAAGCCATGGTATTTTCAACTACTTTATATGCATGTGAAAGCTGGACAATGAATAAGAAAGACTGAAGAAGAATTGATGCCTTGGAATTATCACGTTGGCAAAAAATACTGAATATACCTATGGACTGCCAGAAAAACAAATCTGTCTCGAAAGAAATATAGCTAGAATGCTCCTTAAAAGCAAGGATGGCAAGACTTCATCTCACATACTTTGGACTTTTTATCAGGAGGAACCAGACCCTGGAGAAGAACATCCTGCTTGGTGAAGTAGAGTGTGGGCGAAAAAGAGGAAGACCCTCAATGAGATGGACTGACACAGTGACCGCAACAATGGACTCAAGCATAACAATTATGAGGACAGCACAGGACCAGGCAGTGTTTTGTTCTGTTGTACATAGGGTCGCTATGAATCAGAACTGACTCGACAGCACCTAACAACAACAAGACACTGTTCAGACTAAACACTTGACAATCTTTGCCTCATTTAAATCTTATGACAATTCTAGGAAATACATACTATTATTATCAACGTTTTACAATTGAGGCAATTATGACTTAGAGACCTAAGGAATCTAAGTTCATACTCTTCTTGCCATGCACCCTATTTTCTCCCAGGATTTAATAGTTTTTATTCCCTGAAAAGTTGAAGATCAATGGCATATATTAAGTTACAGTACTGTTCTTCTGTATTCCCTGATTCCTACTTCAAAACACAACAGTTTCAAACTTTGAAGGAATTATAAACGCTGCTCTTCTTTTGCTCTCCCCAAATGAAACTATCCTTTGTTCGAAGATAAAACTGTACCTCTAAACTTTGTAAAACTCTGTAGTCGAGGCTCTGTCAAGGTCCCATAGAATCAGATCATTCTTAATCAGATCTCCATGAGGAAGACAAAAGGACCACCGTGGTTACAAAGTGCAGAGCAACAAAAGCCTAGGTCCAGTTAACAGCACTTTACTGAAATGCAGGAAGCATCTGTGTACTTACTCCCCATCTTAGCATACAGCATGGCAGGGGTTTTGAAGGATCAGAATTCTGAATTTCTGTTAGAATAACATCTGCCAAGAACAAGCCCTACTTGTCCCTGTAGAGAAAAATGAGGAGATTATCATTCAGGTCTTTGTCAAGATAATACCTGCACCTGTTGTCAAGCTAAAGATTTAGATACTCCTGGATGAAATGCCAGGTACGCAGTGTGAGGGTTAGAGAGCGTGGCTGAGCTACAAATTGCTTGGAAGCAGGCTGATTTTAAGTTGCCATGGTAAAGAAAAAGCAGACAATGAGAAGCTTTTACATTAATATTTTGTACATCTTGTTATGATAGAATTGTCCAGCTGAGGGGTACTTTTTTCCACTTCTGTTGACATGAGCAGATAAAATAATAAACAGTAATTACGGCATATTTTAATGATTTCTGGGCTTCACCTCAGAGGGGCGTGTATCTGGCTGGGTGATTACTTCTCTTGACAGGTTTTTATGTGAGAATGGAGGATGATGAACTTAGTTGATTGCCTACTGATGAGACCACGGGGGAGGAAGGTCATGAGCATGCTTATTAAGGCCATTTTATTCAACATGGCTTTCAATCAGTTGTCAAGGTATCCACCCCTGGTTAAAGAAATGCTGCTTATGAAAATGACTCAGTGATTCTCAGTCGTGGGAGTCTGTTACTTCAGGGGCGTGACTAAATGGTAAAAGAAGGTTCTCAGGTTGAAGTGGAAGGCATTTCTTGAAAAAATACGATGTCTTTGCCTGTAGTTCACTAAAGTTTATTGCTCTTGCGTTAAAGGGCTTTTTTTTTTTTTTAATTACTCTTACATTCCCCGAGAGATTATTTTCCCCCAATTCAGATTCAAATTCCTACACAATTCTGGATAATGTTTAGAAGATACCCTGATCTCAGAGAATTTTCAAAAATACACAATCAAACACATGCATTTTACTACCTGTGACATGAGCTTGAGAAACCTTCCCCCTCCATCCCCACCCTAATTAACTTTGCCAGAAAGAAAGGGGGGTGGAGATTAACTCTCCTTGTTATTTGCTGGTAGATAGTAAAGAATATATAACCGGAAAAAAAAAAAAAGTTGCCAACCCATTGACTCCAACTCATGTGGACCCCATTTGTGACAGAGTAGAACTGTGCTCCATAGGATTTTCAATGGCTGATTTTTCAGAAGTGGATTGCCAGGCCTTTCTTCCCAGGAGCCTTTAGGTGGACTCAAGCATCCAACCTTTCAGTTACCAGCTGAGCAAGTTAACCATTTGCACCACCAGGAGCTCTTAAAGAATAAATGTTGTTCTTAGTTGCTGTCAGGTCAGCTCGAACTCCTGGTGACCTTATATATAATAAAACGACACACTCCTCAGTCCTGGCCATCCTTACAATCTTTTGTATGTTTGGGCCCATTGTTGCAGCTATGGTATCAAAAGAATATATCAGGATTGGGAGTAGGGGAGAGAAACAAATTCAGAGAAAAGAGGAAGTAAATGAAACCTAAATAAAGCTTTATAAAAGAAAAATTTTGTAATGTACACATGTACTGCCCTTCTTGAAATGATCCATCTTATTAAAATAATATGGTTTCAGAACTTCCAAGAGGTATAGAGCCTCTTAACCTACTACATGTACAGAGATTTTTAAAGAAGATCAAGGTTATCACTTTTAAAGGATTCCAAAAGATATAAACTTCAAAGACTAAGTAGAGATTCTTGGGTTTTGATGAAGTGTAAAAGCCGTAGTGCAGTCTCTACTTAAAATTACTTAAACTTAGAAATAGTAGAAATCCAATCATTCCTGGATAGCTCATAAAATATAAAATTTTCTCCCAAGTCATCTGTGTGATGTTTGGGACTATAAGTAATTGATCTGGGATCAATTACCATGTCTTCTACGAATGCTCTAAGGCAAGTTTATCCACACCTCAACATAGTCTCAAAACGTTTATTTCTCACACAGTAACAGAATCCTTAAATCCTTTGTGAAACAGACATGCACATCTCCTCCCTAACTATACTTCCATCCTGATCGATCTGGCACAATTGCAAAATAAATTTGATATGGTACAGTTGGCTCTTCAAGATAATTAGAAGTTTTTTCTTACTAAAAAGTATTTTTCCTTTAAAAAAAAATTCCTTTTACTTCTCTACTTGTTTTGTACATTCTATTGTTGTCCCTTACAGCATTTATAGCACTAGACAAAACACACAGTGCAATGATTAGAATTTAATCAGGTTTATTTGTTCTTGCAACACCTTTCAAATTCTTTCATCTTATGAAAGAGCGACTCTTTAGATTACTCGGAGACACATGAAAATTAAAAAAAACAAGATAGAGGGATTTTCACATTGTACTCGTCAGTTCTTAATCATGTAGAGCACCTGTGCCTTTCTAAAAGATGCAGATCCCTCTTTATCTTTATTAATTTGATAGGCTAAGAGAATGAATTCATCTCTAGAACACTATGAAAAACTCAATTGTGATAAATGGCCTCTAAGCCTATAACCTCCCCTTGATCATGCCTGGTATTTGGAAATTCTCTGGGGAAACTAGAATCTTACAAAAGTGCTACTTGTATCCTTGCTACTCAACTAGAAAATTTACCCTTCCCTGCAGAATTTAATATTGAGGGTAAGCTGAGAGGTGATCATTTCGATCTGGGAGATTTCCTATAAAGGACACGGACTCTTAGTAGTTAGAGCAAATTCTCCGCATGCATCATGTTTCACTGAGTGTCAAACATATCCAGCCAACACAGCAACTGAAGAAAAGTTTCCAGCTTTGAAAATATCCAGCAGATTTCAGTGTTGTTATTTACCCTAACCACTTTTCAAATATATGCACATTGCAATTACCAATATAAAAGCTTTGTCATATGTATATTTTGTATGTAATACCAAATTGCATGTGATTAGATGCATATGCCAAAAATTATCTTTAGGTAGATAACCTCTTCTATGTCTCTGATGCTCTAACTCTTGGGTCTCAAAGACAAGACCAACTGAATACTTTAGTAATGAACTAGAAATTCATCATTTACAGGGACCTGTAATGAGAGTGGCCCATATCTGGACTAGGCATAAAAAATGTTCAATAGTCAACTTAACTCTGGCATGTGAAATTTATGTGATTCAACAACAACAAAAAAATTCAGTGGCTTTATATTGTCTGACCATATAAGTTATAGATCAAAAGCTATGGCACTGAGAGTAATTAAACTATTTTGACAACATTTTTGACTGTATCCATGAGAGATCTGGAGCACCATACACTTATAGTCATAATGAGGATTTTAATTTATAATTCCATCATTTCAAGATTTGAATAAAAGCGTATCAGCAAACAAGAATGTAAGTTGATTCAGTATTATTGGCAGGTGAGAAAATATCACTTATAATATGATAGGTTAAATGGCTTTCTGCTGAATTACATAGATATTATGTTCCTAATCTCTATAGAGATGTTTAATGACCAAATCCTTGTGTTATTGTTTGATTGTTTATTCTTTTCTGATAATGGTTATTCCCATGAAGCAATTAATTATAAACAGCTCTTTGTGGGGAGGGGGTATTGGGTTTCAATGTGAAACAAGCTACCATCAAGAAGAAAAAAATTTTTTTCCCCAACTCTATACAGGCAAGGACTATATAATCAGTTATTGGAAATGAATTCTCGGGACTGCTTCTGTAATTTTTATTTTCTATCTACATGTGGATACTCAATCAAGGTTTATGTATATTCATTGATTTTTCAGGTCTGATTAGCCTTAAAAGCACAACTTGAATCTTTATTTTCATCCCCCCAAAATGACACCAACAATTAAAAGACATGATATCAAAATTACCTGTGGCAGAGTGCTAGGATTTACAATTTAATAATGGTGTTAGGGCAAAATTAGACTAGTTTTGTATACTCAGGCTCTTATGGGTTTTGAAAATAGAATGGTATCCCTGGTGGCATAGTGGTTAAAAGCTATGGCTGCTAACCAAAAGGTTGGCAGTTTGAATCTACAAGGTGCTCCTTGGGAACCCTGTAGGGCACTTCTACTCTCTCCTTTAGGGGTTGTTCTACTCTGTCCTTTAGGGCCACTATGAGTCGGGATCAACTCAACAGCAACAGGTTTGGTTTTTTATAGGCCAAAGTTACCAACATGGTGGGGGAAGGGACATCCACTTTGGATATAAAGTTGATTGCCTGTTTTTCAATTTGGGAGAATGTGTTATACACAAGCACGCTAAACAAAGGAAAGAAAGCTGTAAACAGAATGTGCCACTGGTGTCTTAGGTGAGAAGACACACCAAGAGTACTAACTCCCCTAAGGTTGCTTCCCTTTCTGGCTTTTGTCAGTTAGCTGGATAAAGAGGTCCCCCATTAAGTGAATAAGCTAGAAAAATGCAGGCAAAAGGAGAAAAAAACAGCTATGGAAACTGAGGCTGGCCCAAGACGGAAGGGGGTGCTCGGTGGTGATAGTGAATGTCATTGTCATGGTCTCCGATACTGCTCTAGGGCTGCTAGAACTGCTATTTTAAATCGACATCAGTTAATCTAGAATTAACCTAATGGTTTTTCCAGTCCATCACCCTGTTAAGGAGGCCTGGTGGTGAAAAGAGGCTAAGCACTCAGCTGCTAACCAAAAGGCTGGCAGTTGGAATCCACCAGCTGCTCCTTGGAAACCCTATGGGGCAGTTCTACTGCATCCTGCAGGGTCACTATGACTCAGAATCAACTTGACAGCAGTGGGTTGGGTTGGGTTGGGTTGGGTTGGGTTGGGTTGGGTTGGGTTGGGTTGGGTTGGGTTGGGTTGGGTTGGGTTGGGTTGGGTTGGGTTGGGTTGGGTTGGGTTGGGTTGGGTTGGGTTTGGTGATGAAAATGGGTTAAGCACTGAGCTGCTAACCAAAAGGTTCTCAGTTCATACCCACCTAGTGGCTCCATAGGAGAAAGAACTAGCCATCTGCTTCTGTAAAGATTACCAAAAATCAAACCTTTTTTTGCAGTGGAGCCGCTTCTGGCTCATAGCACCCCAAAAGAACAAAGTAGAACTGCCCTGTAGGGTTTCCAACACTGTAATCTTTATGCAAGCAGATTGTCACATCTTTCTCCCCTGGAAGGGCTGATGGGTTCCAACCTCTGACCTCTCGATTAGCAGCCAACTGCTTAACCATCGCAGCACCAGGGCTCCTTCCATAATGATTCCAAAGAAAAAAAAACATTGCCATCAAGACGATTCCAACTCATAGCGACCCTGTAGGACAGAGTAGAACTGCCCCCATAGGGTTTCCAAGGAGTGCCTGGTGGATTCGAACTGCTCACCTTTTAGGAAGCAGCTGTAGCTCTTAACCACTATGCCACCAGAGTTCCCTCCATAATGATTAACCAAAAACCAAACCCGTTGCCGTGGAGTCGATTCCAACTCATAGCTACCCTATAGGACAGTATAGAACTGCCCCATAGAGTTTCCAGGAAGTGCCTGGTGCATTTGAACTACCAGCCTTTTGGTTAGGGGCCGTAGAACTTAACCACTACACCACCAGGGTTACCCCATAATGATTACAGCCAAGGAAAGCCCACAGGACAGTTCTGTTCTGTCACATGGGGTCACTATCAGTGAGAATTGATTCAATAGCACCTAACTACAACAACCCTGCTATTAGATAAAATTACTTTATATCGCAAGATGGCGGACTAGGCAGACGCTACCTCGGATCCCTCTTACAACAAAGACACGGAAAAACAAGTGAATCGATCACATACATAACAATCTACGAACCCTGAACAACAAACACAGATTTAGAGACGGAGAACGAACTAATACGGGGAAACAGCGATTGTTTCCAGAGCCTGGAGCCAGCGTACCAGTCAGGTACGGCACAAGCACAGAGACCTGCTCCACCCTCCTGAACTAACCCCGGGAGGGGGACCAGCCAGTTCCACGGGCGGCGTGGGACGCAGCCAGTAGGAGAAGTCCCCGGGAGGCAGTGACTGGTCTTGGAGCAGAAAGAGCAGCATCCGAGCCGGGGAACCGTCCCGCAGGGATTTGGACTGGACGCAGGTACGCCATAAACACGGAGAGTTGCTCCACCCCCCTGAACTAACCCCGGGAAGGGGCCCAGCCGGGTCACGCGGGTGGCGTGGGACGCAGCCGGTAGGAGAAATCCCCAGGAGGCAGCGACTGGTATTGGAGCAGGGAGAACAGCGTCCCAGCCGGGACACTCGGTCACGGCACAAGCACGGGGACCTGCTCCACCCATCTGAACTAACCCCGGGAGGAGGCCCAACTGGTTCTCGGAGGCGGCACGGCCACGCGGCTGGAGGGACGAGAAGTCCCCGGGAGGCAGCGACTGATTTTGGAGTCGAGAGTGCACCGTCCCAGTAGGGGAGCCTTGACGCTGGGCGTGGGGCTGGAAGCGGAGGATCTGACCATGACTCCAGCGGGCCAGACCCCCAGGGGGCAATCTCCACACAGCCAGCACACATAGGCGACGCGCCCGCGGGAATCTCAGATATAATAGTCATTCCAAGCAAGACAAGCAACTCTGGCTATATTCTGAGGTGCTACTCTCCTATCTCTCTGTTCCCTCCCCCACCCTCCCCAGGCGGCTTCATTAACATCTGAATAGCCTGAGCCAGAGGGAGAACTCTGATAGGGATCTGACTGCATTTTTTTTTTTAGCGGATTTTCTGGAAAAACTAGTTTCCCAGTGATGGCTCGGAGACAACAATCCATATCAAACCACTTAAAGAAGCAGACCGTGACAGCTTCTCCAACCCCCCAAACAAAAGAATCAAAACCTTTCCCAAATGAAGATACAATCTTGAAATTATCAGATACAGAATATAAAAAACTAATTTACAGAATGCTTAATGATATCACAAATGAAATTAGGATAACTGCAGAAAAAGCCAAGGAACACACTGATAAAACTGTTGAAGAACTCAAAAAGATTATTAAAGAACATACTGGAAAAATTAATAAGTTGCAAGAATCCATAGAGAGACAACATGTAGAAATCCAAAAGATTAACAATAAAATAACAGAATTAGACAACGCACTAGGAAGTCAGAGGAGCAGACTCGAGCAATTAGAATGCAGACTGGGACATCTGGAGGACCAGGGAATCAACACCAACATAGCTGAAAAAAAATCGGATAAAAGAATTAAAAAAAATGAAGAAACCCTAAGAATTATGTGGGACTCTATCAAGAAGGATAACCTGCGGGTGATTGGAGTCCCAGAACAGGGAGGTGGGACAGAAAACACAGAGAAAATAGTTGAAGAACTCCTGACAGAAAACTTCCCTGACATCATGAAAGACGAAAGGATAGCTATCCAAGATGCTCATCGAACCCCATTTAAGATTGACACAAAAAGAAAAACACCAAGACATATTATCATCAAACTCACCAAAACCAAAGATAAACAGAAAATTTTAAAAGCAGCCAGGGAGAAAAGAAAGGTTTCCTTCAAGGGAGAATCAATAAGAATATGTTCTGACTACTCAGCAGAAACCATGCAGGCAAGAAGGGAATGGGACGACATATACAGAACACTGAAGGAGAAAAACTGCCAGCCAAGGATCATATATCCAGCAAAACTCTCTCTGAAATATGAAGGCGAAATTAAGATATTTACAGACAAACACAAGTTTAGAGAATTTGCAAAAACCAAACCAAAGCTACAAGAAATACTAAAGGATATTGTTTGGTCAGAGAACCAATAATATCAGATATCAGCACAACACAAGGTCACAAAACAGAACATCCTGATATCAACTCAAATAGGGAAATCACAAAAACAAACAAATTAAGATTAATTAAAAATAAATAAATAAAAATACACATAACAGGGAATCATGGAAGTCAATAGGTAAAAGATCACAATAATCAAAAAGAGGGACTAAATACAGGAGACATTGAACTGCCATATGGAGAGTGATACAAGGCGATATAGAACAATACAAGTTAGGTTTTTACTTAGAAAAATAGGGGTAAATAATAAGGTAACCACAAAAAGGTATAACAACTCTATAACTCAAGATAAAAACCAAGAAAAACATAACGACTCAACTAACATAAAGTCAAGCACTATGAAAATGAGGATCTCACAATTTACTAAGAAAAACGCCTCAGCACAAAAAAGTATGTGAAAAAATGAAATT
The DNA here is from genome assembly GCF_024166365.1 of Elephas maximus indicus. Taxonomy (NCBI): domain Eukaryota; kingdom Metazoa; phylum Chordata; class Mammalia; order Proboscidea; family Elephantidae; genus Elephas; species Elephas maximus. Next base: position 141,721,034 of record NC_064822.1, read on the forward strand.
GTCAACAACACACATAAAAAGGCATCAAAATGACAGCACTAAAAACTTATTTATCTATAATTACCCTGAATGTAAATGGACTAAATGCACCAATAAAGAGACAGAGAGTCACAGACTGGATAAAGAAACACGATCCATCTATATGCTGCCTACAAGAGACACACCTTAGACTTAGAGACACAAACAAACTAAAACTCAAAGGATGGAAAAAAGTATATCAAGCAAACAATAAGCAAAAAAGAAGAGGAGTAGCAATATTAATTTCTGACAAAATAGACTTTAGACTTAAATCCACCACAAAGGATAAAGAAGGACACTATATAATGATAAAAGGGACAATTGATCAGGAAGACATAACCATATTAAATATTTACGCACCCAATGACAGGGCTGCAAGATACATAAATCAAATTTTAACAGAATTGAAAAGCGAGATAGATACCTCCACAATTATAGTAGGAGACTTCAACACACCACTTTCGGAGAAGGACAGGACATCCAGTAAGAAGCTCAACAGAGACACAGAAGATCTAATTACAACAATCAACCAACTTGACCTCATTGACTTATACAGAACTCTCCACCCAACTGCTGCAAAATATACTTTTTTTTCTAGCGCACATGGAACATTCTCTAGAACAGACCACATATTAGGTCATAAAACAAACCTTTGCAGAGTCCAAAACATCGAAATATTACAAAGCATCTTCTCAGACCACAAGGCAATAAAACTAGAGATCAATAACAGAAAAACTAGGGAAAAGAAATCAAATACTTGGAAAATGAACAATACCCTCCTGAAAAAAGACTGGGTTATAGAAGACATCAAGGAGGGAATAAGGAAATTCATAGAAAGCAACGAGAATGAAAATACTTCCTATCAAAACCTCTGGGACACAGCAAAAGCAGTGCTCAGAGGCCAATTTATATCGATAAATGCACACATACAAAATTACTTTATATCATTGCCAAAGAAAGGTGCTTCATTCCCCTCCAGAAAAGAAATTCCTTGATGCTTAACAAAAATATATATTTGTATAAATAATAAATTTCCAACCAGAAAAATCACAAATTTCAGATTCCTTTATAAATAGCCATAGTTTTCTCCAAAGATGTCTTTGTAGTTGTTTCCTCCTTTTTATTTATTTGTTTTCTAGTACATGGACTATCTTTCATGCCTCTCATGGTTTTATTTTTTTTTTTAATAAAAAAAAAAAAAAAAACTGCATTCTTGGCATTCCCTACTGTTTGAGTCTTTAAATATATGTTAGAACCTGTACCCATTGCAACCAAGTCGATTCCGACTCATAGCGACCCTATAGGACAGAGTAGAACTGCCCCATAGGGTTTCCAAGGAGTGCCTGGTGGATTCGAACGCCAACCTTCTGGTTAGTTCTTAACCACTACGCCACCAGAGTTTCCTTAAATATGTATTACGATCATAATATCTGTAGCCTAGTAATGCTTTACAAAAATTCTCAGTACCCCTTCCTAAAATCAATCAGTAGTTTCCAGATATCCTGTATCTAGTACCTCCTGCACCCCATGGTTCTGTGGGGTCCCCTAAGAGCATTCTCAGTTGTTTCAGTTTCCCAGTCACCTCCTACTTCTTTCTTCCTGCCTTCCTGTACACAGCTAAAGTTTCTGTAGTTGTTGTGTGCCATCCAGTCGACTCCGACTCACAGCGACCCTATAGGACAGAGTAGAGCTGCCTCATAGGGTTTCCTAGGCTGTAATCTTTGTGGGAGCACATCACCAGGTCTTGCTCCCCCAGAGCCACTGGTGGGTTCGAAATGCAGACTTTCAGTTAGCAGCTGAGCACTTAACCATTTCATCACCAGGGCTCCTGGTTCTACAATTCTTCAACCTTACCCTCCTTGCTTTTTCTTGGACTATAACCTCACATGCCTGAGAGACATCCCATTGGAAACATAACCTATTCCAGCATTTAATAAAGCCGTTCTGAACACATCTGACATGAAGATGTCTGCCCAGTCACCTGCCTGTACGGTATAAAGGAAACAGGTTGAGATCAGAGGCATACATATTATTGCAAACCACAATCATGGCTAGTATCTTAACTTGTCTTTACCTTAATTTACCTCAGTTTACCTCTGTTTTCAGCACTACTGCTATCTCCATCCTCTCTGACCTGCTTTATAATCTTTGAATATTGTACCTAACTGGGAAACTTCATAAGGGAAATATTTTTGCATATATTATATACTTTTTCTTGAAGAGACAGTAACTCTCTGGGAGAACAGAGACCTAGAGAAGGAATTGGGAATCTAGTGATAATTCATAAGTCAAGATCTACCTCTTTTTCTACCTAAGTTTAATGAAAAAGGCAAAAAACTGAGTTCTAGTCTCAATTTCACCATAATTACAATCATAACCATGGGCAAGTCACTTAACTTGTCTGGGCATCAATCTTCCAAATGAAAATGTTAAACTATTTGACGTCTAAGGCCCCTTCCATCTTTAAACCAATAATTTTATTACTTTTATATTAAATGAGGTTTAGAAAACTAGCCTATCAAATGAAGTCACTGTGAAGAATAGCTAATAAAAATTATAGTTAGATAACTTTTCAAATATGAAGCTATTTAAATGTCAGCTGTGCAGACATTTCTGGAATATTTCTAGTCAGTCATAATCACTGCTTTCTAATTCTTTCTATTCTTCATTCTATATACATTTGATTACTGATGCTGTACAAAAAACTGGCTTTCTATATGCATCCTATTGGGGATGCCAAATAAGATTTCTTTTACTTGTTCATTTTAGAAGTTGTTTATAATATCAATACATTCTTAACAAATGCCCATTACTAGGAAAGAGGATAAAATGCCCCTTAGATGGGCCATTAGATGGTCCTGGAGATTTCTGTAGTGTCTAATTACGTATAGATCCATACTGTCTGTGCTTGGCTTACATCTAATTGCTGAAAATTAGAATGATTTGACCAATATGTGCATTTTTTTTTTCCAGTTGCCACTGAGTTGATTCAGACTCATGGCTACCCACATGTTGCTCACTAGAACTGTGTTTCCTATCAAAAGATAGTAGGACCCTCAACATGACCTTTCAAAAACAAATCACCAGGCCTTTCTTTCAAGATACCTCAGATGCATTCAAACTGTCAACATTTAGGCTAGTACTTGAGCATTTAACCATTTGTGCCACCTAGGGGTTCATGTGAACATCTTTTAATTCTTAGAAGTTGTTTATTATTACATGAGCATTTATTTTTTAAGTGATGTATTTAATTTCAGAACACTTAATTGTGCTCATGAGGAACTTGTCCATAGACCAAGAGGCAGCCATTCAGACAGAACAAGGGGATACTGCATGGTTTAAAGTCAGGAAAAGTGTGCATCAGGGCCGTATCCTCTCACCATACATATTCAGTCTGTATGCTGGGCAAATAATCCGAGAAGCTGGGCTATATGAAGAAGAACAGGGCATCAGGATTGGGGGAAGACTCACTAACAACCCGTGATATGCAGATGACACAACCTTGCTTGCTGAAAGCAAGGAGGATTTGAAACACTTACTGATGAAGATCAAGGACTACAGCCTTCAGTATGGATTACACCTCAACATAAAGAAAACAAAAATCCTTACAACTGGACCAATAAGCAACATCATGATAAACAGAGAAAAGATTGAAGTTGTCAAGGATTTCATTTTACTTGAATTTATAATCAATGACCATGAAAGCAGCAGTCAAGAAATCAAATGATGTATTGCATTGGGCAAATCTGCTGCAAAAGACCTCTTTAAAGTATTGAAAAGCAAAGATGTCACCTTGAAGACTAAGGTGCACCTGACCCAAGCTATGGTGTTTTCAATCACCTCAGATGCCTGCAAAAGCTGGACAATGAGTAAGGAGGACTGAAGAAGAATTGATGCCTCTGAATTATGGTGCTGACAAAGAATATTGAATATACCGTAGACTGCCAAAAGAATAAACAAATCTGTCTTGGAAGAAGTACAGCCAGAATGTTCCTTAGAAGCTTTGTCTCACGTACTTTGGACATGTTATCAGGAAGGATCAGTCCCTGGATGAGGACATCATGTTTGGTAAAGTAGAGGGTCAGCAAAACAAAGAAAGACCCTCAATGAGATGGACTGACACAGTGGCTGCAACAATGGGCTCGAGCACAGCAAAGATTGTGAGGATGGCACAGGACTGGGCAGTGTTTCGTTCTGTTGTACACAGGGTCGCTGTGAGTCAGAACCAACTTGATGGCACCTAACAACAACATATTTAATCCAAAACCTTTGGTACTTCCTGAAGACCATAGTGTAGGTTGTCATAAACTTAACAAATGTCATTTTGTTAAATTAAAACAAAACAGCCTCTACCTTCTGTGCTCTACAACGCTTTTTCTTCCTCTACATTGCACAAGTATTTAAACCTGCCTGTATACATAGCTCCAGGGGCTATGGACAGAGCAAAGAATTTTAGTGTAAGCTATTTAGACTTTTCTTAGTATCATTTCATTTGATAAACTCAGCAAGTCCTAAATTAGATGATACAGCCAATGAAACTAAGAACATTTTTAGTTAATTTAAGAAACTGCCATTTGCTAAGTGATGGCTGGGAATCAGGCACTGTGCTAAGTGATTTACAGAGAGTAGGCCATCTAACCCTCACAGTAACCCTATGAGGTAGGTACTGTAATTATTATAATTTGGTATATGAGGAAATGAGACTTAAAGAGTTTAAGTAACTTTCCCATGATTATAGAAGTAGATCTAGTAATCAAATCAAGTTTATCTGACTCCTAAATCATTATTTACACTATACCCTAGCAGTATATTTATATTCAGATTTCTTTTGCTATTTCACCATAAAATGCTGACAGCCCTTCTTAGTAGTGGAAGAGATTTAACTCTCAGTTCTGCCACAAACAATAGCATGCAATTATAAATGTAACTCTGGAAACAACCAAGAGCATTGAACTTGATAAGGTCTTAATGTGATTCACTATAGCCATTCAAAGCTCTTTATGTCACTATCCTAGTAAGGTAAATAGTCCCTTCATTCAGGACCAGTCACAGTACTAGGCACAGATGATTTAAAGTGATGCTTTTCAGTTAGCCAATTGCACTTGTCTCTCCTGGGATGTTTGTTTACAATGCAGGTGACCAGGACCCACCCCAGTAATTCTGATTCAGCAGCTTAGTGTAAGGGCCTTAACAATCCACATATTAACAACCAAAACCAAAAAAAAAAAAAAAAACCCAGTGCCATCAAGTGGATTCCGACTCATTAACAACCAACAGTAACTTTAATGCAAAGTCCCTGAAGAATCACCCTTTGAAAAGAATTAGCTTAAAGGTATACAACAAAAACAACAAAGGACAACGGTGGTTTTCAAAACCATCAGTAAAAGAAGCTTCCAAAAATTCCTTCTCAGTTCCAATATGTATACATCTGAGAATGCCAGAATCATATTACTTAAAATTTTAAAAGTTCCCTAGGAATAGAAAAACCTAATTTAATAAAGAATGGCATAGTCCATAGGCCCTTAGCTCCAAAGCATGTATTAGGAAGATGGCCAAGAGCTAAAGTGGTCCATTTTCATTATTTTCTGAATATGGGAAAGATGTTGCCAAGAGCAAAGAAAAGAAGACATTATCTTTTGTAATCATTGAAATAGAACCTTTAGTTAATCCCTCCAACCATTACGAGTAGACAGTAAGAATTACACATGATTACACCACTTACCAAAGCAACAGAAAAAAACAGAAGGATTTATTTTTATTCAGGCTGGCTGATTTGTTGTGACCAGAAACCAAGGAATTGTAAAATACAAAGGAGCACAAACCTGCATGAAAAAAGCAAGACGATGGTAGAAAGCTAGATGTCACAACTGAAAACAAGGCCATCAATACAGCAGTTTTGCAAGTTACATGGCAAATACCAACCTATCGTTGTAAGCTCTTCAAATCATGAACGTTTTAAACTCTTACTAAAAATGCGCCCCACCTGTGCCACATGAACAGCACATATCATCACAAAACAATGTTCTTTGAAGAATGAGTGGGCACCGATAGGCACGTGAGATATGACAATCTGCTATCAATCATTGTTTCCCAAAGAAGGGACAGTTTAGATATTGTTTTGTGAGACTATCTCCATGGCCACGATATTTCCAATCCCTTTACAATATATGTTTGACATACTCTAAATAGGTAAGTTTCCATAGGAATATACCTTGGACAACAATTTAAAAGCAAACAACTAATTACAAACCATTTCCTAAAAATCATTTTAGTTTCACAGCTTATCTACAAGAAACATCATTTTTTGCCATTGTGAAAGTCTACATGTAATAGGAAAAACAAGTAATGATACGTGCAGGTTTTAAAATATTTGTAATAAGACTATCAGCTGTACAAAGATTATATAAAGGCATGCAAGCAATACAGGCTGTTTATATATAAGTGAGAACATACACTGGTTTAGAGCGAATGAGAACAAGAAGATGGAGGATACTTCTTTACTCCCTACTTGACCTCACATGCAGTATACAATTTACTCAGAGTATAAGGGAAGAGGAGAAAGGGTATAGAAGAAAATACCAAGAGAGGGATAAACCAACTTCAGCTGATGCAAAATTTAAAAAGACAAGTATATATGTCTGATGGACATAAAATGAGATTAAGAATTCATTCAGTTTAATCAAGATTAACCTGGTCTATTAAAGAAAACCTAGTCTATTTATTCTTTTTTAGTCTATTTATTCTAACCATGTTTGGGTAGACAATCCATCAGCTTTTTTTTTTTTTTTTTTTAAGACTTTTCTGCCAGCCATCCTCTAACCTTCTTCCATCCCCTCCTTTTCCTGCAAGGAACAAAGGCTGAGCAGCCCTTCAATATTTATCCCTCTGCCAAGCTCTAGCGTCCCTGTGCTATTCCATTCTGGGAGGATGAGGACCAGAAACAGCTGCCATTTCAATGTGTATCTTGTTTCGGACTAACCTAGAAGCTATAGGAGAGACTGCATTGGAGAGGTGGTATATATTATTTGGCTGCAGTCTGCTCTAATGCCTTGACATCTCACCACATGTATTATTTAAAATCAGACAAATACATAAACTGTTCATGTAACCCAGATAAGCACCCGGTAAATGCTAGGGGTATGTAGCTAGGTATTAACTTGAATTGCAATGGACCAGGAGATATGAACATGATTTGGGATATCATCGAAGCAATTGTCAAAATGGAAATAATATTGCTTTTACTGGGAAGGAAAAATTGAAAACAGTGAAAATGCAACTAAAAAAATTACAGGAAGCAGCTCAGTGTGCCAGGGTTAACCTGTGTAGGCAACCGATAAACGCTGATGAAGATGGATTGCTGTGACAGTGTATAAAACAGAGTCTGCAGGATGATTCAGTCTCCAAATATGAACCCACTGAAACTCTCAAAGATCAATACCAATCAGAAGTTGATGACACATAACCCACCCTTTATTGTCACATCTCATCTTAGAAGTTGACACATTTCAGAATTCAGATATTTGAAGATGCTTGACTTTTGGGATAGAAATTGATCTATTTGGCTCATTTTACGTTAAATAAACTTGTTTTAGACCACATCAATAAAATATAATACCTAACTAGAATCATCAAAACAGGTTCTTACTGTATCAATTCAGAAAGCTAGAGGATATGTTTTCACCCTTATTAATCATTTAAATGCTAAAATATTTGGACAAAAAAATTATTCTTACTAAAACATAGTTAAACAATACCGTTGTTTTGCTATTAAGTATATTCAGTCATTAAATGGGTTAGTCTGCCTACCTAAAATTACGTCCATAATTATCAATAGAATTAAAGTTAAATAGATCAATCTCATGGTAAATCTTGTGAGAATCCCAATGTTTGAAAACTCTTTTCACCCACTACACAAACACTATTTATATATTTTTAATGCCGAGATTATTGTAAAGGACTTCATACATAACGTGTATTAAACACGTTCCTCAAACAGGAAAGAAGAAGGAAAAGAGGTAGAGCGGAAGACTGATATCATGTCTGTACTTCAAAAACTCCTCTGAATGACTTAATTGTAGATTAATTAGGGAAGTAGATCAATATTTTTTATAGACTGTTATGGTAATCTTTGATTCATGAAGGAAAGATATTTCTTTGCCTAGGTCTATATATACCTATAGTATACACGTTACTCAAAGAGTATAACCAACGAAGGAAAAAGAGTACAGAAAGAATATCGAGGGGGGAAAAAACAATTTAGGTTGATGCATATCGAAAATAAAACTATTTACATTAAGAAATACATCAGACCTTTCTCCTCTTCCCTTATACTGCAGTCGCACTGAGTAAAGAAAGCAAGTATTCAGTTTTCCTAATTTCCTAGATTAGTCCTTAGTAATAAATTTAGGGAGATTTCTTTTTATAACCCACAAGAAAACTGTTGACTATTTTTGTAATTATATTTTGGCTGCAAAATGATTTCCTAAATTAGTTAATACGCCTGGGTATAAAATTTATAGTCAGTTAATGCTTAGATATGAAGTTATCTATATATATTTCTAAACTAGATGTTTAATAATTTAGAAACTGAGTGAGATATTTAGTATGCAGAACAATGTATAGGGTACCAAGAATACACAGATACTTTTCCAGATGAGAGTAAGAGATCTTTTTAGTGATGGCTAGTTGTGACTAAGATGCGCCTGACCCAAGCCATGGCATTTTCAATCTCATCATACGCATGTGAAAGCTGGACAGTGAATAAGGAAGACCAAAGAAGAATTGACGCCTTTGAACTGTGGTGTCGGCAAAGAATATTGAATATACCATGGACTGCCGAAAGAACAATGTCTTAGAAGAAGGACAACCAGGATGCTCCTTAGAAGCAAGGATGGCAAGACTGCGTCTTACATACTTCAGAGGTGTTGTCAGGAGGGATGAGTCCCTGGAGAAGGACATCATGCTTGATAAAGTACAGGGTCAGCAGAAAAAAGGAAGACCCTCAACAAGGTGGATTGACACAGCGGCTGCGACAATGAGCTCAAGCATAACAATGATTGTGAGGATGGCGCAGGACCGGGCAGTGTTTCATTCTGTTGTGCATAGGGTCACCATGAGTCGGAACCGACTTGACAGCACCTAACAACAACAGTTGTCATCTGGGGCCACTCTCAGTGTGGGAGGATTTGTTGATGTGGTTTCTACTCTGAATTGATACTTTCTATATTTCACTTGAATTCATTTGGGGAGAAGATATTTGATAATAACTCTGCAGCGTATGAAAAATAAGTATTAATTAATCTCATTTTTCTCAACCATCTCAGTACATCAAAATCACTTTGAGAGATTTTAAAATAGAAATGCCAGGGTTCCATCCCCAAAGAGACACGGTTGGTCGAAAGTCCCAGGCATTAATGATTTAAGTTTCCCGAGGTGTTACTAATATAATGTGAAAACTGGATTAAATAAAGTCCTCACGATCTTTTTCCAATTGAGAATACAGGCATGGATCTTAAAGAATGCAAGTTTAATGTCAATTATATATCCAGGCCAAGGAACATAATCATAAGTTAGAGAAAAATGTGGCTCAAAATGTGACCATACTTTGTGTGGCTTGGTTAAAGGATGACATTTTTCAGACAGTTTGTGAGCAAATATTTACAGAATGCTTTTTTAGTGCCAGGAACCCTGGTGGCATAGTGGTTAAGTGCTACGACTGCTAACCAAGAGGTCAGCAGTTCGAATCTGCCAGGTGCTCCTTGGAAACTCTTTGGGGCAGTTCTACTCTGTCCTATAGGGTCGCTATGAGTCGGAATCCACTTGACAGCACTAGGTTTGGTATTTAGTGCCAGGCATTATCTTATAGATATTGGGGACAGAGAGGTTAATATGACAAACAGTTTGCCCTAAAGAGCTTACGTTCTAGTAACAAAAAAAAAAAAAAACATATTTCTGTCAAGTCAACTCTGACTCGTAACAACCTTATAGCACAACGTAGAACTGCCCCACAGGGTTTCCAAGACTGTAATTTACAGAAGCAGACTGCCACATCTTTCTCCTGGGAGTGGCTGGTGGGTTTGAACCACCAACCTTTCAGCTAGCAGCCGAGCACTTAACCACTGTACCACCAGGGCTCCTGCATATTCTAGTCATCAAAAACCGAAAACCACTGAGTCAATTCTGACTAATAGCAACCCTATAGGACAGAGTAAAACTGCCTCATACTGTTTCCAAGGAGCAGCTGGTAAATTCATACTGCCGACCTTTTGGTTAGCAGCCATAGCTCTTAACCACAGCAGCACCAGGGATCCCTATATTCTAGAAAAAATATATATATATATATTCTAGAAGGGAGAGGTAAATAAGCGTGAGAAAAAAAAAAGTGAGATAATTTCGAGTCCCTGAGTGGCTCAATGCTTAAGCACTCTACTACTAGCTGAAAGGTTGGGTGGGGGTTCAAAATCACCCAGAGACACCTTGGAAGACAGGCCTTGTGATCTGCTTTCAAAAGGTCACTGTCTTGAAAACCCCATGAAGCAGTTCTACTCTGCGCACATGGGATTGCCATGTGTTGGATCGACTTGATGGCAATTAACAACAAGATAATTTCGGGTACCGGTAAGTGCTGTGAAGAAGACAAAAGGGTAATATGGAGGGTGAATCCAGGGGTTGACTTAGCTCTGGTGAAGAGAGAGGTCTCTTTAAAAAGGGGACATTAAAAATCTGGAGGAAGAGAGTTTCAAGCAACAACAAAAAAAAAAAAAAAGTGTTGAGGTCGTGCAATGGAAAGAAACTTTATATGTTTGACGAATATCCAGAAGGCTGTAATGGCCAGAGCTTAGCACACTGGGGGAGGGAGACAAGAGGATGAGATCTGAGAGGAAGGCAGGGGCCAGCTCGTGTAGGGTTCCGGAGGCCGTGGGATGGTGTTTGCTTTTATTCAAGTTGTGCTAGAATTCCAGTCATGAGAGGTTTTTAAATTAAAAGATGACAATGATGCAAGCTGTTTTTACTTTGAGATGCTTCTCTGGTTTCTGTGTGGAGGATGGCTAGGGACGTGGGGGTCAAATTTGGAGGCAAGAACTCAAGTAAGGAGACCCCTGCTGCAGCAGGATGATGGTAGCTTCCTCCTGTGGAGGTTCTAATTGATCCTGTAAAGTGTCACAAATACTGATTTTTCTTCACCATTCCTTTTGGTCAAAAACTCTGTATTGCAACTCTTAAATAAGAAATAATAATAATGTGATTCATATAAAAAGGAACTATCCCAATATATTTTTCTAAGTATGTGTGATGCTCTAATTCAATGAGCTTCAAATCTCAGAAACAGTTTACACAATGTCATCCACTATCAATTGTACATTCTATATTATTATGTGGAACTGAAATATCCTGAAGTTTTTGCATTTCTCAGACAATTTTGGCAATTCTTTTAAATCTTGTAACTGAATGAGGTTAGGTTATGTTCATGTTAGAAACAAGATTCTGAATTACTGCTCAAAGTGGAAACTTGACCTAACTGAGTTATTTTCTAAATTCAAAATATTTCTCCTGTTACTACCAATTATATTCTACTTGTCATTTATCACATTTCAGAAATAGTGATCAGCATGCAGGGTCAGTCTGATCCAGAGAACAACATAACACTGGGATAGGAGGGGCCTGGCTACAACACAGGCTAAGATCCCCTGAACCACCAGGGGAAATCTGTTCAGGCACTATTGAAGGAATTTCACAGTTTAAGTAGACGGAATACTAAAGGCTATCCTCCAAGTTCATGGCAGCTGCTATCTTATATTTAATAATCTACTTGGCTTTTAAACAAGTACTCTCAAAATATCTTTTGAGTAATTGTGTTCAATTTTTAAATTATTGCTTGACTTATCCTGGCTTTGTACTGCCAGCCAACAGGACTTAAGTTTCCTGACAACAGGAACCAGGTATCACATGTGGCACATGTGTCTTAATATTCTAGTAAAGTGTAAAATATGTAGTAGGAAGTCAGTAAAAATCTGAACAAAACAAACATCGAATAGAACATGGTCTCTCTACTCCAGAAGCCACACAGTAAAATAGATTTTTAAAGCTAATTAAATTAACATTAACTTTTATCAATCAGCAAATACAAAATTATGTCAACAATAGCATGTATCAAAATGTTTGCAGAGAAAATGTATTGATGAAGAAAGTTTTCTGGAAGAACACATCTAAATTGCTATTCAGAGAAGAAAAGGTGTAGTATATGGAATGGCATGTTTTATAAACAGTGCAGTTTGAGCAAAGGAACAGTGGGAAAGTGAAGAGAATTTGATAGTGGGACCAAAAATAATGGCATCACTGGGGGGGGTACAGGGGTCTGCAGCAGCAGTAGTGGTGGCAAGCAGGCCATTGCCACAGGGGGAGGGGCCGCCAAGGCAGTGGTGTCACTAGGGTTGGCATCACCCATCACCCAGTATGGTAACTCATCACCACACCCCATCACCTGCCAGTCAGGGTGCGGGTGGGTGGACCATGGCGCCCCTGTTGGCAGGAGAGGAGGATATCCACTTTGGCCAATGGGAGAGGGGAGGAACTGTGGGGAACCATGTCGGGGGGAGGGGTTCACCAGCCAGCAGCGCCCATGGATGGGGGGGTGACACTATGAGTTACCGCACTGGGTAACACCAACCCTAGTGACACCACTGGCCAAAAAAACTATTTTTCTTAACTGCTATGCCACATGAGTCAGAAATGACTCGATAGCACTAATTTTTTTTTTATGCCACCAAGGTTTCCTCTGTTCAATAGCTACTCCTTTAACAATATTATATTTCAAGTCCATTGTAGCTGATACCTCTCCACAGCCCTGTTCCAAATCACTGTCCAGCTCAACATGACCATACAAATACCTGGTACAGTGAATTAAAATGAATGGTGTGATTTCCAGAAGGTCTTCTCTGTATTTCTGCCTGCTTAATTAGTCAATGTTGACAACTTCTGGAATTTGATACACCGTCCAGTATTGTGCCTAATTTCCTCTGAAGTGCTGTAATCTTAGAATCCTATGATTTGAAAGATATTTCATTTCTTTGGGGCATTGGGGTAGGGCAAGGATGAGGAGTATTTATCTTTCCCTTGTCTTTTCAAGTTTTAGAGTGGTTTTGATAATTGGTATTTTATATGAATATGGTTATATGATACTGTAATAGGTCATCTGCAGCATATTTGAATTTTTTTTTGCCTTTTAAAATTTAAATCATTGTCTTTAGCAGGCAAATTCAAAGAAAATAATATGCTGAAAGATAAAATAAAAACTCAGATATGATGTTCCTGTTATTTAGAATTTATATTCCATTTTCTCTAAAACTCAAGCTGTTCAAATAAAAAAAAAAATTGCCAAAAAAACCTTTATTGGTTTTATTTATACTAGAAACAGTCTGCATTATTACGTTTATCTCATTTTCCATGATGTATCAGAGGAGAAAGCACACTAAGTCTTATCAAGTACATTTGATGATTGCTGATGAAATTGGTTTTAAAAGCACCTTTTCATATATAAATGAGGAAAGATTAAAACTCTCACCTAATAGTACAGAGTAAAGAAGTGGCTCTCAAAGTTTGACTGTGCTTCAGAATCATCTCAAGGTCTCGTTAAAATGCAGATAGCTGGCTCCACTCCCAGAGTTTCGGATTCTATAGGTCTGGGGTAAGACCCAAGAATTTGCATTTATAACGAGTTCCCAGATGATGCCGATGTTGCTGGTATGGGCCACACTTTAACAACCACTGAAGTAGAGGTTGCTTACTTGCTCTGTGCTTTTATTGAGGAATAAAAAATTTAAGCTAATCAGTTTATATCCACAAAAACAACGTCATTTTAACAGAAGCTTTTATAAGATCTTTAAACACATTTGTGTGCAGCTCTCCTGGACAAACCAAATTGATTTGAGTGAAAGCAAAGAGTTTATCAAAGCATCTTTCTCTTTAAAGCCAAAATGATCAGAACATAACTTAATCCCACCTTTTCTCCTTCTCTTGGATCCCTCCCCCTTTTTCTCCAAGAATACACTAATCATCCTCTCTCCATCAAATTCAAATTCCCAACTCTACACTCTCACTCCTCTATTGCCTAACATAATCTTTTTATTCACGGAAGTACTGTGAAAGTAGTAGGCACAGTGACCTGGGGTAATTTACTGAGCCTGAACCACAATATCGTCACAAAAAAAAAAAAAAAGAAGAATAACTACCTGTCTTGGTTATTGTCAATGGTTAAAGGAAATTATATGTGTACAGTATCTAGAACAATGACCAGCACATAGGAGGCCTACAAATCAAGAGTTGCCTTTGGGTCCTCCTAGAATTACCGGCTCTACATGTTATTATGCTAATCTTCTACTCAACTACACCCAATTCCAAGTGTATTGGGCAGGAGGTAGAGAATGAAGATCCCAGGCAGGGTTTGTAGGTTTTCAGAGGGCAGAGAAACACAAAGGACCAATTGATGGCTGCATCTAAGGAAGCAGAGGGCCAGAAATCAGAGCTATGGAATTTTCTGGCTGTCTTAATCCCGTCTGGCTAAGTAGCTTTATACAGGTAACCATGCTATCTGACAGACACAATGGATGTGACCATGCAGTGTTTAATAGTAGTTTTAGATCCGTAGGTACATTGCTGAAAGACAAGCATCACTTTGTTCACCTCTGAACTCACTGTGACCTGTGTTATTGCCATGTATCTATAGGACAATGCAGGACATTTTGGTTTCCGTGAATTCTGTACATAAATCTAAAAGAACCAAGTCTCTGATTCCAAAAATGGAATAAATATCTTTCTTTATATTTTCATTCACCCCTTTAAGTAATATCACAAGGTCCCTGGGTAGCACAAATGGTTTGCATCCAGCTGGTAACCAAAGGTTGGCGATTCAAACCCACGCAGTGGCACTATGGAAGAAGCAGACCTGACGACCTGCTTCTGTAAAGATTATCATCAAGAAAGCCCTATGGAGCAGTTTTGTTCTATAAGACAGGGGGTCTCTCCTAAGTCAGACATCAACAACAAAAATAAATATCACAACAATCCATAAATTCAAGTAATCAGACCTAGCAAGTTTGAGAAGCACTATACTAGGTGGGGAGCCCTGGTAGTGCAGTAGGTTAAGAGCTCAGCTGCTAACCAAAAGGTCAGCAGTTCGAATCCACCAGCTGCTCTTTGGAAAAGCTATGGGGAAGTTCTGCTCTGTCCTACAGGGTTGATATGAGTTGAAATCTACTAGATGGCAATGGGTTTGGTATACTAAGTGGAAGGAGCCCTGTAGTACAGTGGTTAAGTGTTCAACTGCTAACCAAAATATCTGCAGTTGGAAACTACCAACCACTCCATGGGATAAAGATGTGGCAGTCTGCTTCCATAAAGATTACAGCCTTGGAAACCCTATGGGGCAGTTCCATTCTGTCCTATAGGGTCACTATAAGTCAGAATCGACTCAAAGGGAAACGAGTTTATACTAAGTGGTGCAAACAGTTAATGTGCTGGGCTCCTAACCAAAAGATTTGAGGTTCAAGTCCAACCAGAGGTACTTTGGAAATAAGACCTGGAAATCTACTTCAGAAAAACCAGCCATTGAAAACCCTATGGAGCACAGTTCTACTCTGACACACGAGGTCACTATAAGTTGGAGTCAACTCCACCGCAACTGTTTCTTTTTTTATACCAGCAGTTAGAAACAAGTCAGATAGGTGTGGTTCCAATGAACAGTGTGACCCTGAGTAAACCCTTTAGGTTTTTTTATCTACTACTTCATCTGTAAAGTAGACATAAATATACCTGCCTAATCTACCTTTCATTGTTGTCAAGATATCAAAATACTTTGAAAAGTAATAATGTTAACGAGGGCAAATGTAATAGTGGTGATAGAGTTGATTACAACTATATTAACTAGAATGAAGTCAATTATCAGCTTTCATACATGCAAAATATCAAGAATGCGATAAAACATCCTCATAATCCTTTCACTTGGCATTCATGAAGCCAGTAATGTAAAGCCTCTGATGATATAGCCTGTGCCACTTTGGAATAAATGCTTTTTTCTGAGTACTTTTGTTGACTAGCAAATTTCTGTAAAATTTTTTTATTTTTCAATTTATTTCATTTATAAATTAGAGATCTGCAAAAGGAAGATAGATATTTAAAATAATAATAACACTCAAACTTTTAGAGGGATGCTGGCGAGCAGTGAGCTTCTTGGATCAGGTGGACCTTGAGACTATGTTGGCACCTCCTGCCTGGAGGGGAGATGAGAGGGTAGAGGGGGTTAGAAGTTGGCGAAATGGACACGAAAAGAGAGAGTGGAGGGAGAGAGCGGGCTGTCTCATTAGGGGGAGAGCAATTGGAGTAAGTAGCAAGGCATATATGGGTTTTTGTGTGAGAGACTGACTTGATTTGTAAACTTTCACTTAAAGCACAATAAAAATTATTTTTAAAAAACTCGAACTTTATAGGAAGAAAGAAATTAACAAGGTGGGCTATCCTTGGAGTTCCATGATTGTGTATGTTCACGGCATTGTTTGCAAATTGTGGTCCAGCACTTTCAGAACCTGAGTCTCCCACAGAACCTTCCTGAAAATGGAGTTGACCCTCCAGCTTGAGTCAATCTACACTTCTTGCCTCACAAGCTCAAAAAATAGGAATTTCTCCCAGGAGGAGTTTCCATAACTCTACATGCAAACCCCCAGATAAGATAGCTCCTCTTTTTTGTCTTAAAATGTAAACTCCTTTCTAGAACTGCGATATCACACTTGGCCAGTAGGTGCTGCTAAACACGTACTATTTTCTACTTCTGAACACAAGTTCAAGGTTTCAAGATTTGGAAGATAAAGTCAGGGTTTCAAGTTGGATTTTTTTTTTTTTTTTTTCCTTAAGAGTAGTTACCTAGGACTGATCAATTCTGAAGGTTCTAATTTCTGTTCTTCAAACCAATTTAAAGTAGCCTGAGAAATCTCTCTCTTGGATGGGTAGCCTGAGCAGCTGGCTTTCACAGGTGTTTCCTCTGTGCTGCACGTCTAAATACCCCCCTAAGTTCAATCACACTGATGCCAGAGGCAGAAAAAAAATTGCAACAAAAGATGAAAAGATATCAAGCTCAGTAAAGCTAATGGCTCCCCAAGAGTTGTTTTGATGGAGAGATCTCTGGGGAAAGCTCATTAAGTCCTCAGTGTGTGAGGCTAAGGCTCAGGGACAAGTCAAAATGGAGATAATAAGATACCATATTCACCCACACTGACATGTTAGTAAAGCATTCAGTAATCAGAATACACCAAGGAGATTCATCGTGACTCCCAGCACGTTATACGGCCTGAATTAGCTCAACTACTTAGACCACAATCCAAATTAACAGCTGCATGCTTCAGAGATAAAATTAGTTCTGTCATAACTTTGACCACAAACAAAACTATTAAAAAAGCAACTCAAAGCAAGATCCCTACAATGGAGAACCAGTTGAATCTTCTTCACAAGCAAAGAGCAGTCCCCACACACCGTAAATATCCAATACATTTGAATACCAAAACCAAACCCATTGCTGTTGAGTAGATTCTGACTCACAGCAACCCTCAGAGTAGAACTGCCCCTTAGGATTTCCAAGGAGAGGCTGATGGATTTGAACTACTGACCTACTGGTTAGCAGCTAAGCTCTTAACTGCTGTGCCACCATGATAACGAAAGACAGTATATAACCTGTGCTTATGAGAAAAGCCAATAAGATTGGATCTCCCAGTACTTTTACTTTCTGGAAAATATCTGTAAAAAAAAGAAGTCTGTCCTCAGGTTCCAACCAGAAGTTGAAAGGGAATAAGACAATTGGCCTTATTATATATATTGAGAGAGAGACTGAAATTGAAACCTTTGGTAAAGACATGCATTTCTTGGAGCAGTGATTCCACTAATCTTCAAAGTGTGATCCCAGGACCAGCAACAGCAAGATCATTTGGGAATTTGTTAGAAATGCAAAAACTGGGACCCAGCCCCAGCAAGCTTTTTTTAAAACCCTCCAGGTGATTCTGATGCAGGCTAACATTTGAGAACGACTGTCTTGGAAATTGCTTGGCTACAAGAACGATGCCACCTGAGAAACTATCCAACAAACATGGATACCTTTCTTAAATATATTATCTAAGGCATATTTTATAAGGGGTCCTGGGGTCCATTTTACTTTCAAAAATTGGAAACGGAGCTAGAGCTCAAAGAATAAGCATGATAATAACACTACAAAAGAACTTGACCCCTGAGTACAGATTTCACAGAGTAAAAGCACGGCTGTGGATACCCAACAGAGCTAATGTAGTTGCATGGAAATCAAATTAATCAACCCAAATCAATTTATTATCAATTCTCTCCCCACTCTGTTCCACTTTTGACACTACCTGTATATGCAGCACTTCTTCTTCTGACCCTAATGACCAGGAGCTTGGGCAGATCTCTCAAGTTAAAGGATGCAGCCCTCCAGATGCCCAAGGCTGCCCAATACCTCAGGTGCCAGCCACAAGCTCAGAGTCCCTAGACACCCACACTTCTGGCCATCTGGCTACAAACTTGAGGTTTCCCCAGGATACTAGCCATAAGCTCAGGGGTTCCCAGGCTTCCATCACTTCTGACCTACTGGATCCCACCACTCTGTGGGAATTGATATTTCACTATAACGAATCACAGAACTTACTGAAAGCACTATACTTACAATTACTTTTATATTACAGCAAAAAGTATGTAAATGAAGGGAAGCATAGGGTGAGGTCTGGGAGAGTTCCAAATTGAAGCTTCCATGTTAAAAGGAATGCACTACCTTCCCAAGTGCACCAACCAGGAAGCCAATAGAGCTTAGGTGTTCAGAGCCTTTAATGAGGCCTCATTAAGTAGGAATGATTGATTGAATCACACCCCTCTCCCCTGAGGTCAACTGATAACAAGCTGTGGGTCTTTCTGGCCTCACCAGCTGCCCCACTGATATCACCTCATTAGCATAAACCCTCAGGTGTTCTGTAGGCCTCCTCGAAGACTTCAATCACTGGGGAAATTCCAAAGTTTTAGCTGTTCTTATGAACACCAAACTCTTTGGGTAAAGTTAACCCCTTCAGCCCACGGTTATCAAATACTACAGCAGTCTAATTGCTGTCTGTCTGGTTGCAGGCCTCAATTACCTTATTCACTTCCCATGAATGGCGGACTAAATTATACTGGTTGAACTTAGTAAAATTCACTCTCCTTCTTAAAAAGGAAAGACTTGGAATAGAACTGTTAAGTAACCACTTTGGAGAATAATTATATTTATACTATACTGCATTTTGCCCAAAAATGCTTTCTACACCCTTACAACATTAGCCTTTGCAAATACACAGAACAACATATCAGACTTTTGTTTTAATTCTTCCTAATCAAATGAAATCTGCAATAGAAAGGCCAATAAGCAAGCCTTTCTTCATGCCCTTTTCAGAATTTACAGCATCTGAAAGCAAAAAAAAAAAATTGAATTTAACTGAGAGTTATTTCCAAGCTTCAGTGGACAGTCAGATCTGCAAACAAGGGTACACATAACCCACTTACGTGGAGAATCGGTTTCATTTGAGGCCTATGTGCTACGTGTGCTATGTGGTGGTCAGGTGCCTGCCACTAAAAGTAGAGTTCATGTCCAGGATGCTTACCTGACATGCTTAGCACCATGCTCAGCACATTTAGATGCTGGATATACACTGCGTAATGCAACTGGATCTAATAGCCGTTATTATTTAATTTATAACTGCAAGAATTTCCCAGCTCTTCAGGGAAAAAAAAATTATTTGTAAAGCCGTATTTTTATACTGACTGTCAAGAAAAATGGGTTTGTCAAGAAAAACACTGTTGCATGGCGCCTTTGATTGGACACAGATCTAGATGTACCCCTCTGTGACATTCTGTCACAGAATGACACTGTAAGATTAATATATTTGAGCAGGCCCTATGTTAGTGAAGCTTCAAAACTACTTGCCAGTTGTATTATTTAACTGTGTCCAGATGGAATAGGGAGCATTCTCAGACTCAATATTTATACCATCAGGTCATTGATTTAGAAGTTGTTGGTCTGGTTCCACATGAACAAGGGCAGTCTATTGCGGGAAACTAGTGCTTTATCTTTTCTTTAATTATTTTAGTAAAATATGTAAAACAAAACATTTGTCATTTTAAAGTGTATAATTCAGTGACACTGATTACATTCACCATGTTGTACTTAACGTCACTGAATTATACACTTAAAAATTAAAATGGCAAATGTTTTGTTTTATACAGTTTACTGCAATAAAAAAAAATATAGCACTAGTTTCCAGCAATTAGATTGGCCTTGTTCATGCCCTTGTTAAAGAGTACAGTCTTCAATATGGATTATGCCTCAACATAAAGAAAACAAAAATCCTTACAACGGGACCAATAAGCAACATCATGATTAATTGAGAAAAGGTATTTCATATAAGTGGAATCATACATTATTTCTCCTTCGGAGTCTGATTTATTTCACTTACCATAATGCTTTCAAGGTTCAGCCGTATGGTAGTATGCATCAGGACTTCATCTCTCTTTATGACTGAATAATATTCCACTGTATGGTTATATATTTTGTTTATCCATTCATCTGTTGATGGACATTTGGGTTGTTTCTACCCTTTGGCTATTGTGAATAATACTGCAATGAACAGTGGTGTAAAGTATCTATTTGAGTCCCTGCTTTCAGTTCTTTTGGATGTATACGTATGAGCAGAATTGCTGGGTCATATGGTAATCCTATGTTTAACTTTTTGAGAAACTACTGAACTATTTCCCACAGTGGCTGTGCCATTTTACATTCTATTAGAAATGAATGAGGGTTCCAACTTTACAATCTCTCCAAAACTTGTTATTTTACATTTTTCTGATAATAGCCATCTGTCTTAGTTATCTAGTGCTGCTATAACAGAAATACCACAAGTGGATGGCTTTAACGAAGAGAAATTTACTCTCTCGTAGTCTATGAGGCTATAAGGGTGCCAGCTTCAGCAGGTTTTCTCTCTCTGTTGGCTCTGGGGGAAGGTCTTTGTCATCAATCTTTCCCTGGTCTAGGAGCTCATCAGGCACAGGGACCCTGGGTCCAAAGGACACACTCTGCTCCTGGCACTGTTTCCTTGGTGGTAGGAGGTCCCCCTGTCTCTCTGCTCACCTCTCTCCATTATATCTCAAAAAGAGACTGGCTTAAATTGTAGATTAACCCTGCAGATTGAGTTTACATAACTGCCACTAATCCCATCTCACCGACATCATACAGATAGGATTTACAGCACATAGGAAAATCACATCAGATGACAAAATGGTAGACAATCACACAATACTGGGAATCATGACCTAGCCAAGTTGACAGATATTTTGGGGGGACACAATTCAATCCATGACAACATCCTAGGGGGTGTGGAGTGGTATCTCATTGTGATTTTGATTTGTACTTCCCTGATGACGTTGAGAATCTTTTCATGTATTTGTTGCCCATTCATAAGGATTCCCCAGGTGGTGCAAGTTCTAAAAGAGTCATGGAAGGTGATAGTATTCTACCTCTCTTGTCATCAAGGCCCTTACCATATTCGTGGGATGGCCTTTTTCTTCTCATGATCTCGTAACCATAAGAACTTACTCTTATGAACCTATTTTCCTTTCAAGATAGTTCCTGATGCTAAATTGAAATTGATTTCACTCAGATAACATTAACAAGCTAGGCCTACAGAGTAAGATTAGTCATGGGTAACACATTGCCCTAGGGGAGTTCTAGTGATAAACCCAGAGAAAAGAGTGAGTCATGGAGGAGTGAAAAAGAAAAAAACAAATACAAGTTACCTATTTGTCAAGGCTTGTGCTAAAGCACTGTCATATGCCATCTTCTAGAGCACTGGTGGCATAGTGATGAAGAGCTTGGCTGCTAACCAAAAGATCATCAATTTGAATCCAGCAGCCACTCCTTAGAAACCCTACGGGGCAGTTCTACTCTGTCCTATAGGGTCACTACGAGTCAGAATCAACTCGACAGCAATGAGTTTGGTTTTGGGGTTTTTATAGGGTCACTGTGAGTTGGAATCAACTTGACCCCAACTGGTTTTTTGGTATAGCCTTTCCATCTGTTAAAAGGGGATAATAATGCCTCCTTCACAGAAAAAAAAAAAAAAAAAAATTTTTTTTTTTTTCTGTGAAGGAGGCATTATTATCCCCTTTAAACAGATGGAAAAACTGAGGCTCAGGAACATTAATTACTTGTCCAGGGTCAGATAGGTGGTGAAGTGCTCATATTAGCACAACTCACATCCCAGTTACTTAGCTGCCCTCTAAAGTTACTTCCCCATGAATTGGGAAGCCATGAGAGTAAAAATAAGCTTGAGTCCTGAATAGTTGCCTTAATATGTTGTACCATTGGGATAGTTCTGATCATCACATTCTAAGAAATGTGAAAATTAAGCTCTGGGAAGATCCAGAGTCTTTTCTGTGTGCCAGCCATCCCAATTCTTGACCTCACTTGTAGGTGGGATGCGTCTACAGCACAGTCTGTGTGGTATTTAGCCACATCCAAGCTACCTTTGATGGACCTTCAGGAACGCAGAAGAGGATCTGATTTCTCTATGGTCCTTGCAACTCTCTTGGATATGGTCCATGCATAGAAAGTTTTAGTTTCAAAGTGGAATTGCTAATCTTCTTTTCCTCCATCTTTGATCATATTTCCACCCTCTCTTCTGTGCCCTCTCATCTTCCAGACCATCATCTTCAGTCTCTTTATCCTGCTCAAACTGCCTTCTAAAACTGACCACTGCCAAAAGATGTTGCTTTCAGATTAGGTTGAATGGGCAACCTCAAATGCACGGAAGCTATGCCTGACTCACGTGGAATCAGTTTGCCCTGGGTATTACACTTGAATTTAAAGCAAATGTATGTAAAGACAGTTCTGGGTGAGCCATTCAGAACAGGAGATGGCAGTAGTGACCAAGGTATTTAGGCAACCCTTTTTCCCAGGCCTGCTAACAAAGGGCATTTCCCATCTGTTGATTTTCAATCCTGGGCCTTAGGTTTGCCTTACCAAAGCCATGGTAGCTAAGTAATGTGCCCAGGAGCCTCAGAACTATTATTAAAGTACCGGATATTGCTCAAATTTCAGGCTGAACAGCCAAATGAACAAGGTGGGGAGCTATTACTCAGTCTCACTGCAAAGGAAATGAGGAATCCTCCAGAAGGTAAACAGATACTCCTACTTAGTTTGGCATTACTGGGTTTACTGGAAAGAGCAAGAATTTGAGATCTAGTGCACATTCTTACTTAGAGCTTGAGCAAGTTATTCAGCAGAGGTAATTGAGCCTCTTATGTAAGGGGGTAAGGAAGACTTCTTCACAGACTTGAGTGAAGGTCAAATGAGATAAGAGCCAGGAAAACTTACTTTGTAAACTATGATGAGCTATTAAAATACACGGGAGGCATTTTCATTGGTTTTAGGCCATTCCTCTGAATTTATCTTTGCATCTCTAAATTTCTTAGATCACTTTTTTTCCCACCCAGGTGATGTGGCCAGAAGCAGTTTGACCATGGGTCTATTACGTCTCTGATAATTATAATTTCCCAGAGAGTTATGGCACACAAATTACTTTGTAATAGCTCTAAATTCTTTGCTTCATCCTGAGTCTACAATTATACTCTCACCCATGCTTCTGTCATCTGTTGTCTTGATTTATGAAACCTCTGTTCTCTGATCTTGTCATTTTTTACCTTTGCCTCCTTTAAAACTTACAAAATATGTCTGCAAGGTCAAGCTTCTCATCATTACAGCACTACATTCTCAGGTGTAATCATTACTGTCTTAATAAAGCAGGCAGTTAGTTCCGCAATGGTCTGTTTAATCCACTAGATAATTCCTCTGCCTTCCCTATATAACTGTCATCCTGTCCCTTGCTAGGATTCTAGAACCACTGTGTTGTGATTTGAAACATCTATTAATTCAACACATGTATTAATTAAAATTTTCTTTCTAGCCAATATGTGATAGATCAAGTGCTGCATATAAATAAGGAAAATATAATTAATCTTAACTAATTTCTTTTGGAGTGAAAAACGATGTAACCGTAAATTTTTCTGGTAACCACCATACACTTACAGACCTTTTGCAAAAGTTGAAAAAAAAATCTAAACTTGTAAGAGCTGCAAGAAACAGTTTGGTATTACGGTAGAAGATTTATGAGACATGTGACCACATAACATTTTTTTATGTAATTAATAAAGCGAAGATATGTTTGTTAACTTTGCTCCACTTGTGACCCAGAGTGAATTTGATCTGTAGTAAAATTAGACCTAACGAGGCTCTTGTACCTGAATGGCCACGAGGTATAGAAATTTCCAGCACAACTTTATTAGAGAGTGGGCTATAATAAGACCATAATCTAAAGCCAGTCCTCGGCTTTATTATTTATTTTGCTGCCTTGGTCATTTTTCTGCACTCATTTGGCTTGAAGGCACAGACATTCCCTGTTGATTATCTCGACTTGGCAGTGGGTTTCTGCTACACATTTTGATTCCTAATATGGTAGCAGCAGAGTGTTTTGTATGCGCTCCAGCGAGTTTCTCTGGGTTTGTGGAATGCAGTGAGGAAAGAATCCTACAGAGATAAAAACATGTACATTTGCATTGATAAAGAGAAAAATAAAATAAAGAAAAAAGGGGTGTCTCTAAAACAAAATTCTTTTTTTCTTTTCTTACTCTGGCCACTTTCACTTCTACTTATGTCTTACATTTGAGGGGTGGGGAGAATTAATACTGTGTCTTTTTTTATTCTTTTATTGTCCATCTATTGGTGACTCTTTCAAAAGTCATTTTGAAATGTCAGAGAGTTTGTACAGAGGCTACATTATCAATTTTGATAATGTAGCCTCTGTACAAAGTTAAGTTTCATCATCATCAAGAATCAAATCCTTGAAGCACTTATCACACTGTCCTGTAAAGTAGCCACATGATGATATCTGAGAAAATAAGTTTCATGTCCCTAAAAGATCGTAAAGGAGCCCTGGTGGCACAGTGATTAAGCGATTGACTGCTAACCGAATGGTCAGTGGTTTGAACCCACTGTGGCAGTCTGCCTCCCGTAAAGATTACAGCCTTGGAAACCCTATGGGCAATTCTACTCCCGTCCTATACGGTCGTTATGAGTTGAAATTGACTCGACAGCAATGTGTCTATTCAGTAGATACAAATAACAGTCTTACCTTTTATAGGAATATGAACTTATACTAAAGAAACTCCTTAATTTCCTATCCATTAACTTTTTTTGGAGTTCAATACAATTTTTCTCTCAAGGATATAAATTAGCTCACAAAAATATTCATCTGGCTAAAAAATTTTTAAATAATGCATCCCAGATGAAGAACTTCCCTTTAGTAATGGGCTTATTTTCTCTAAATGTATTTACTAAAGGCCTCTTTACTAAACCATATTTGCACTGATGTAAAAATGCCTTTCTTTTCATCATGATTCACATCCATTTAATGTATTACTTTTATGTAATCAAGATTTACATTTGGCAGCTATTGCCTCCAAATTGGCTGTATCAACATTTTAGGTTGTATCTATCTTAGGCTTATCTGCTGCTCATCAAAAAAAATCACTCCTGAGAGAGCCACCTAGAAATCCAAGAAATTCAACATGCTACTGCAGATATATGTGGCTGTGTTAGTTTTATGATCCTCCAAGTATTTTCTATTTCTGGACAATTAATTCTATAAAGCCCTTCACTGTAAGTGGTTCTGGTCAGTTAGCAACAGCCACCAACATGATTAGTCAGTATATTAGTTAGGCCCAGTATTAGCGACAAATAACTGAAAACCCCAAAGCAGCAGTGATTTAAATGAAATAGAAATTAATTTTTTTATAACATAAAAAATTGTGCAGATAACCAGTTCAAAGCTAATACCGGGATCTCCCTCTATCACAAGGAACATAGACTGCTATCTTTCTCTTCTGCCATCTTCATGGCTTCCATGTCATGGACCTGTGTGGCAGCCAAGGCTCCCGCCCATACATGCATAAGGGAAGGAAAAGGGGGAAATAAGCCTGAGCTCCCACCCTTTAATGGAAGTTATTAAAGTCCCACACAGTACTTCCACTTATATCTCAAAGGTCAGAATCCAGTCACGTGACCACGCTTATCTGCAAGGGAAGCTGGGAAATGTAGTCTTTTATTCCAGGTGACAATGTGCCTGGCTAAAAATTAGGGTGCTAAAACTAAAGGAAATAAGGAGTCCTGGTGGTACAGTGGTTAAAGCACTCAGCTGCTAACCAAAATGTCGGCAGTTGGAAACCACCAGCCGCTCCACGGGAGAAAGACATGGTAGATAACCATCATAAAGATTTACAGCCTTGGAAACTCTATGGAGCAGTTCTTCCTTGTCCTATAGGGTTGACAGGAGTCAGAATTGACTCGATGGCAAGGGGAAAACTAAGGGCAGATGCCTATCTACGGAAAATAACACCTATGACAAACTGCTGATTAATCTCTCACAGCTGGCAATGGAAACTGTCATGGCCAACAGAAACTGCTCATTAGCGTCCGAAATAGTACCCAGGGCACTCACCCCACCTGCCATACCTTAGTTATGCCTCCTAAAGGGAAAGGGGTAAAATAGATATTAGAGTCGGAAATACGCATCATAGTCAGGTTCTACAGACTTACTATCACTGTCAGAGTCATCCAAAGACTTAGCTTCCCTACACATATCCATATTTATTTATCTAGATTAGAAGTAACTTTGTGTATACCAAAAAATGTGTATATAATACAAAAATCCAAAATACAGATAATTAGAAAAGAAATTTAAAGCAGCCATAAAATTTGTCACTCAGAAATAAATGGTGTTAATTTGTTAATAGGAGAGTGCACATTTCCAGAACTATTTTTATGCACACACATATATGTATACTTTCCCATAATAAAGTTGGAACTTACCAAGCATACTAATTTGTAACTCGATTTTCTTATCATGATATTGTGAGCATCTCTCTGCATCAATACATAATCATCTTCAACATTGTTTTAAATAGCTATGGATCATTTTGTGATAGAAATGTTGCAAAATTTCTTTAACCAACGTCCTATTGTTGAACATTTTATTCAAGTTTTTCTATATTATAAACCACTCTGCGGTTAATATCTTTGTCACTAAATCTTTGCTCATATCCTTGATTTCCTTCCTTAGAAGGTGAATTTTTTGATCAACGAATATGAATAGTTTAAGACTTTCATGTACCAAATTCCCTTCCAGAAAAATTGTTGACATTCTGCATTGTCACACTCCCATTTGAGTATATGAGAATACTTTTTGGCCAGCAATGAGTATTACATAATTTTTTAAGTCTTTGCCAATTTGACAGACCCGAATGTGAGGCCTCATTTTTATTTTCATTTCTTTGATTAGTAGAGAGTTGAACATTTCCCCTGCCTTATATTTAACCTTCTTCATTATTGAGAAAAGACATGGTAGGAGAGAAAGAGACTCCTGGGCTCAGATTTGGTATACTAACTTCAGCCTGAAAGGAACAAGTCTCTGGTTCTTGAGATATGTCGTATATGCTAACTCATGAATGGCAACAGAAAAGGAAAGATTATCCTTTCATTTCAAGAGGCAGTCAATGAAGATGTCACCTGACCACCTCAAGCAAGGTACTCCAACTTTTCCTCCATTGTTTAAGAAGTCACCATGACCTAACTGGTGTTGTGTTGAGCTTGAAGGACACTGATTCATGTGTGATATATGGGTTTTCTGTCAGCATTCTTACTCCCTTGAGTTGACTGCCAAGCTCTGGTCTCAGCGGAGTGGCAAGTGAAAATATTCCAAGGGCCTCAAATTTAACTAGGGCTTCAGGTAGTCAGTGAACCATTAGATCTGTCTCCTCAACAACTTTTCTACCAAATAGTTTATCTCCCATCTGAATTTGTAACTGAGCTGAAAACAGCTTTGTGCCTTTAAATATCTGATAACATGTTGTTTTTACTATGTTTGAAGCCAAGGTGAGGTGCAGTAAGTAATCAGATCACAACATGCCAGCCAAACAGATGTTTGTAGCATTTATGGATGTTTCCTAAGTAAAGAATTTCAGATAACTTAAGCGCATGTTATCTGTGGATAGGATTAGTGTCTTTTCTTGCTTCTATGTTGTGTATATCACTCTGGAGTATTTTAGTCTCTGTAACCTAATTCTTTCTTCATGTTCAAATGCAATTAGCACATCAAGAGTTAATCTAGGAGATAGTTTGAATGCTATAGGATAATTCCCGGTTTGACCATAAGGATAAATTTTCAGATAATTGCATGCCTAAATACTAAGGCATAACTAAAAATAGGGGGAAAAAATAAACTTCGTCTCTTACTAGCAAAACCAAAACTTAAATATTGAACAACAACTCTCCCTTTTTCTCTGTAGGCCTAACAAATTATCTCCCATATGTAAGGAAGGGAAATATGCATTTTTGTTTACCTTTCAGGCTGGGCCTTGTCCAGTGGCTCACCTGGAGCACAGCCAAACAAAAATTTTGTGGGCAATCACATGGAACACTACAAGCCCACAGAATTATAAGGCATCGGGTTTGCCCCTCCTCCAGTTGTCTTCCTGGAATTTTTTCTTCTTTCTCTATGGGAGGAGCTATTTAGAGTCAAGCATCATTAAATAAAAATGCAAAGGTAGGGGAAAATGAATGTAGGTTAATTGTATTCTGGATGCCACTGAACCACAGTTGACACAAATTATTATTGTGGTATAAGAATGAATATATTGTGTATTCCAGGGAGGCAAGTAATTGGGTAAAGCTGGAGTATAGGTGTGTACCAGGAAGTACCAGCAGATGAGGATTCTGAGTGAGCATATGCGTGTGTGTGTGTGTATTTGTTGGCAGAGTGGGGATGCATATAAGTCTTTGTACATCATGCTAAGAAGGTGAGGCTTTATCCTCAAGCATGGATCTGCCAGAATAGTTGCAGCTACATTTCAGGAATGTCCTATTGTATGCAATTTGACACACTCTGTGTGCTTTCTTCCCCTTTACTGCACAAAGAAGCCCTGTACCAACAGTCCGGGTTGAGTAATAAAACCCATATTCCTTATAAGCAGATCTTCAGTGTAACAAAGGAAACACTACAACACCAAGAGACAGAAAGGGCCACATGACCCAGCGACTACATCATCCTGAGACCAGAAGAAGTAGATGGTGGCTGGCTACAACCGATGACTGCCCTGACAGGGAACACAACAGAGAACCCCTGAGGGATCAGGAGAGCAGTGGGATGCAGACACCAAATTCTCGTAAAAGACCAGACTTATTGTCTGACTGAGACTAGAAAGACCCCAGTGGTCATGGCCCCTAGACCTTCTGTTAGCCCAGGACAGGAACCATTCCTAAAGCCAGCTGTGATTTGAGCTGAAGGTCTCTTTCCTGCCATCAACCACCAGGAGTTAAAAAGAGTACATTCAATATAAAGAGTACATAGGCACCAACTCTAAAGCAATGAATTTGTTTGTAATAGTGGAAAGAAAGCAGAGAGAAGGGGCTGCAAGGATCAACAAAGACTTCTCAGAGGAGGTGATGCTTGATTTCTCTGCCAGAATCCGGGGCAGTGAAACTCAAGGAACCATTTCTTTAGTAGAGGTACCCGTAACACAAAACCTATTGCTGCTGAGTCAATTCTAACTCATAGTGACCCTCTAGGACAGAGCAGAACTGCCCCCATAGAGTTTCCAGGGAGCGCCTCGTGTATCTGAACTGCCAAACTTTTGGTTAGCTGCCATAGCACTTAACCACTATGCCACCTGGGTTTCCATTAGTTACAGTGCTGAGCAAAACAGACAAGCCTCTGATCTCATGGACCACCATAGAAAACCCAGGAACCTATATCTTTTTGCAAAACAATAACCAAACCAGTTGCCCCCAAGTTGATTTTGACTCATGGCAAACCCCTGTATGTCAGAGTAAAACTGTGCTCCATCAGGTTTTCGATGGCTTATTTTTCAAAAGGCCTTTCTTCTGAGGCACCTCCGGATAGACTCAAACCTCCCACCTTCCAGTCAGCACCTGAGCACATTAACCATTTGCGCCACCCAGGGATGCTATTTTTTTTTTTTTTGCAAGGCCTTGTTGAAGTGCCACAACCCAAAGGACTTAGATATTTCCCTTTTCAGCAGCCTTTATGTAGTTTCTATTTTATTTACTTATTTATGTAAAATTGTTTTTTTTTTTAAACTTCACTTTTTTAATTATAAACATATGTTTGTGGCAAAGCAGTAAAAACAGACCGGAAGTGTAAAGTCTCTCCACCTGCACACCCAGGCTTCCTCCCAGAGATAACCACTGTTAAACTGTTTCATGTGTATCCTTCCAGAAATTGGTAGCACAGTGGTTAAGAGCTGGGCTGCTAACCAAAAGATGGCAGTTCAAACCCACTAGCCACTCTTTGGAAACCTATGGGGCAGTTCTACTCTGTTCTATAGGGTCACTATGAGTTGGAATCAACTCAACAGCACATAAGAACAACATACATTCATAGGTTCTATATTATGCATAAGTATTATCACACTACTTTAAATTGTTTTCACATAATTATAATATACTAATCTAATAGATCCATAATATTGATACAGGAAGGACTTGAGGAGGACAACCTGTATGGAAAGAGGGTTCTAGACTTTGTTGCGAAACACCATACATTAAATAGAATATTAATCGTCTATGGGTTACTGGGTTATGTCAAAGAGAGTGTTGAAAAGTATGAGCCTAAGTGATTCCTTGGCTTTACCACTCAGACATCTTCCTGTAAACACACATATAGCTCCATTTCATTCTCCTTAATAGTTGTCTACTATTCTAAACTATTCCAAACTGCTAATCCAAAGGTTCAAACCCACTTGGAGGCACCTCAGAAGGAATGCCCAGCAATCTACTTCTGAAAAGTCACAGCCACTGAAAACCCTTGGGGCACAGTTCTACTCTGACGCACACGGAGTTATCATGATATGGAATCAACTCCATGGCAACTGGTTGGTGGTTACTATTCCATTGTATGAATATGCCATAATTTTTTTAATCATTTCCCAATAAGGAGACATGTAGGGCTTTTGCCTTTATAATTAATACTACATTGAGCCACTTTGTACATGAATTTTGGGGTACTTAGACAAATATACCCCAATAGGGTAAGTTCCTGTAAGTGGAATTGCTGAATGGAAAGGAATACATATTTTAAACGTTGATCAGTGCTGCCAAACTGCCCTCCCAAGAAGTTGCTCCATGACCTTTATTTCTTAGGATTTCCTTGTAGAAATTGCTGAGTTACACTGCCACAAAACTGGTCCGGTTAGTTCACGTCCACCTACCTATCTCAACTAGGATTCTAGCCACAGATAAAAGTTCAGCTTGCTCTGAGCTTTCCATGGCTCAAAGCAGGTAGAGAGACAAGTTCAGGAAATTGAGTAAGAAACTGTGTACAAGTCACGTGATCATTATGGTCACAGGAAAGAAAAACTCCCTTAGGTGTCTGCCTAAAGCCCCCTGGGGAGGGGATATCTGAGAGGTTGGATGGCAAAGACAAGGTCAGCTCCTTTGCTATTTTCATCTCATGTTCAATTGCTTCTCAGAAACATACAAGTTCATCTTCATTAACATTTTGATTTTTATATATCAATCCTCTTCTAAATAGACTTTGGATTTATATTAATGTTTTTGTGGTAAAATAACAGATTTTCACAGATTTAAAAATATGATGGATAGAAAAATGACAGCATTGGTAATTCAACTTTAAGTTTTGTCAAATACCCTTTCAAAACTCTGTTAATATACGAAACCTCATACATAATTTATGGCATCGATTAAGACCTAGAAATGGAAGGAAAAAGGCTGAATCCAATTTTTATTTGCTAAGAGCATGAGTAAAAATATTTAGTCATGTTAATATTTCAAACAGCAAACTATTGAAATTTTTTCTGCTTTTGAAGAAAAGTTTGACTAATAAACTCTAGTATACACATACTGTCAATGAAGAAAGGAGGCATAAAAAACACAATATTCTCTCGAAAATTATTCTCAGCTTTACCAAAATATAAAAAGAATCGTGTCCTTGTTGATCAGTACGAAAACCATGTTTGAGCCCTTTGTAGTCATAAGCTGCATAAATACAACAAAATCCTAATATGTATATAAACCTATATGTACACACACACACGTACACACATACACACACATTCTTTCTGTCCTTCAAGTTCCTATGTATTATCCAACAGCGATTTGATCTTTTTAACTTATTCTAAATTGTAAAGCTTGTCTCTTGTCAATCATGAAAGTGCCTGTTGAGTACAATTTAAGGCACCACAAAAATAATGGAAGCATGGACATTTTCATTCAGTCTCCCCTTCTATTACTTGCCATTGATACCTGTGTCTTCCTCTTTTCACGTTTACTTAAATTTTACTGTTATTTGTACTTACATGTTTGAGACTTTGGAGTCTCTGGGTAATGCAAACAGTTAACATACTCTCTGCTAAATCTGCTAACTGAAAAGTTGGTGGTTCAAGCCCACCCAGAGGCATCTTGGAACAAAGCCCTGGTGATCTACTTTCAAAAAATCAGCCATAAAAGAAAGATATTAAAGTTTAAATAACATATCAAAAAAAAAAATCAGCCATGGAAAACTCCGTGAAACACAGTTCTATTCCGACACGCATGAGGTTGCTATGATCTGGAGTCAACTCGAGGGCAACTAGTTGAGAGTTTGGGTTTTTTGTTTGTTTATAAGTCGCTTTTTCTTCTTCCAGTAATATACAACATATTTTTTAAAGGATTTTAAATGAAATATGAGTGGTCAACAGAGTAAGTCCTATTGCCCATGCTTCCTAAATATCCCCGAGATTCCTCCTCTGCCTCCTTTCCTATGGGCATGCCTCACTTTCGGCCCTCATTACTTATCTAGCGATGGCAATAGCCTCCCAAAACTTGGCCCTTTGGCTCCTGCCTTGACCTTTTCCTTCCATCCAGGGCTTCAAACTGGTTCATTCTGGTTCAAACCCCTGCTGAGAATTTGCCCTTCCTACAAGTTCCCAGGCAATGCTAACGCTGCTGGTTCAGGACCAATTTTGAGACCACTAGTAGAGTTTTTTAGTAGAGCACTGGTTCTCAAAATTTATTATACGTAAGAATCACCTGGGAATCTTGTTAAAATTAAGGTTCTGATTCAGCATATCTGGGGTGAAAATGCAAATTCTCAGCAGGGGTCCGAACCAGAACAAACTGATCGAAGACCTGCTTCCAGCCTCCACTATACTGCCAATGGCATCTTCCTAAAGTAAATATCTCATTAAGCCACTCTCCATTTTAAAATCTTTCATTGGCTTCAGTTAGCTTCTCATTGCCTTCATGAGGAAATCCGGATTCCTTCAGAGGCGCTACAAGCCCCTTCATGATAAGGCCCAGGCCTGCCTCTCCAAATGGCATCTCTTCTTCCTAGTTCACCCTATGCTCAGGCCATAATAACACTATCCCATTTCACACATTGAAATCTTTGTAGATGTTTTTGCTCTGCTTGAACTGTTACACCTAGCCTCCAATGTGGATGGCCCTTAATTCATCTTCTAAAATAGTGCTTCTTAAATGTTCCTGTGCATATGAATCTCCTAAGATCTTGCTAAAATGAGGTCTTTGCTAATGGTCTGACTGAGACTAGACGGACCCCAGAGGTCATGGTCCCCAGACCTTCTGTTAGCCCAAGACAGGAACCATTCCCAAAGCCAACTCTTCAGACAGGGATTGGACTGGACTATGAGATAGACAATGTTACTGGTAAGGAGTGAGCTTCTTGGATCAAGTAGACACATGAGACTATGTGGGCAGCTTCTATCTGGATGGGAGATGAGAAGGCACAGGAGGACAGAAGCTGGCTGAAAGGACATAGGAAATCCAGGGTGGAGAGAAGGAGTGTGCTGTTTCCTTAGGGAGAAAACAACTAGGAGTACATAGCAAGGTGTACATAAATTTTTGTATGAGAGACTGACTTGATTTGTAAACTTTCACTTAAAGCACAATAAAAATAAAGAAAATAAAAAATTGATAAATAAATAAATAAAGACTGCTTCAGAAGGTTGAGGATGGGTTCTGAGAGTCTGCATTTCTAACAAGTCCTCAGGTAGTACTGAGGCTGTGTGACTAGCAAGGCTCTACAACGTTGTCCTACCATCCCTGCCTCCATGAAGAACTCCTCCATACAGAGCTCATCTACCCAAAGCTTCCTCCTCCCAATTCTATAACTTGTGTGTAGACGACACAT
Organism: Elephas maximus indicus; assembly: GCF_024166365.1. NCBI lineage: Eukaryota > Metazoa > Chordata > Mammalia > Proboscidea > Elephantidae > Elephas > Elephas maximus. Next base: position 141,755,395 of record NC_064822.1, read on the forward strand.
AGATCCTCTTATATGTCTCCCATGATGTACTGTAATGACTTGGCTGTGTGTCTGTCCCTCTAACCACCTGTGGATTACCTAAGGGCTGGAAACGTGACTGTTTCTTTCTTGTATCCTCAGCAGTAACATCAGGGTCTGAATGTAAAGGTATTTCATAAAAGAATTTTGAACAGGAATTAGCTAAAAATTTAAAATCAGTGCCTGAATGACCATCTGACTAGATGGTGTTGAAGACATCTTTGCTGGGTTGCAGGTAAACTAAATTCATAGCTCTCAACTTTACTTTGTTTTTGTTTTCTTTTCATGTTACTGCCAATATCTCCAATGCTTTGTTTTTTTGATGGGGTAGGGAGGGAGGTCTAGAACTACTTGATTTATTATCCTTTTAACCACTAAGTCAGTCTAGAGGTTGGCTAAGAGTCTGAAGAGCGCAGACCTACTAGACAGTACAAAAACAGATCATCTTTGTGGCTTTCGTGGGTGATTTCATCATCCTCACTGTATAACACAACTCTGCCGGTTTCCAAACACCTGGGCTTGCACAAAACAATAAAGGAGGAGCCAAGGCACAGTGAATAATCCCCAGCAGAATGGGCAAGGAGTGACACATCAAAGACATCTGCAGGTCTGAGCAGAGAGGGATTTAGTAGAAAAAACAACTGTCCAAGGTTTCTTCCAGCATGTACAAACATGACAGGAGGCCCAGCAGTAACCATCCCATCCAGGAGTGGATTATCCAATAGGCAAGGTAAGCACAGTGCTTACCTTGCTTGCCAGATAATCTGTAGTGAACAATTTCACATGGATTTATGTGATGAAACCCATGTGAAACTGTTCAATACAAATTAGTAAGTAAGCACAAGTAAGCCCATGCTTACCTTGCTTACTGGGTCATCTGCCCCTGTCAGGGATTTTAAATTTGAAAAGACATTTTCATTTTGTAGGAAGGTGCTGTGGGGTTGGGAGAGAGACAAATGCCAGCCATAGCTAGAAGCAGAATCTTTGATGTGGTGAAAAAAATGTGAAATTGTTCACTACAGATAATCTGGTAAGCAAAGTAAGCACCATGCTTACCTTACCTATTGGATAGTCTGCCCCGATCACACCAGTGGTAACCAACAGTCTTGAAACTTGGTCAATGGTATATCAGGGCCTCAAAAGGAACTGGTGTGGCTCAGTGGCTGTCAATATTGAATGCACATTAGATCACCTGGGAAGTGATATTTATAAAATATGGATACATGAGTCCCTAACCCAGACCAGCTAATTCAGAATCTCTGAGGGAAAGGCCCAAAGGTCAGTATTCTTTAAAGTTCCCTAAGCGACTATAATGTGCAACCAGGGTTGACAACCAGTGATGAAGGATATCACCCGCATTGGATGCTCTAAGTGCCCCAAAAGTGATCACCTGGCCTCACAGTTCAAGCACTTCCACTGTCTTCTGAGTCTTATCTATTATCTGCTAAATTAAACCAATCCAGGAGGTTTTGCCTTTTTCCCCATACAGCATACACTAATGATTCCATACCTGAGAATTTCTTTATTTTTGCACACATTTCCCATCAAAGATTTATGTTAAGAAATTGGTAAGTTGAGAGACATGTGAGAAGACATAAAAATAGAAGCAAAATTCATTTGAAAAAGAGAATTCCAAATTCATTTAATTTTGTTCTGATTAATATTCCATCTTGCTTTCACTCTCCTTCCATCTGTGCCCTCTCTTTGAGTCCATTTGTCATAGTGGTGATCTCACAGCATCTGGTAGGGGGTCAGCTGGGGCCATATTGGCTAACAGAGGATCAGAAGGTATGATGCAAAAGTTTCAAAACAATGTGATTCAATTACATTTACAAGCACCAAGTCCTCCCATATTGGCTATATTGTGTTTCCAGATGTGAAAAGTCACCATGTTGTATACATGGCAGGCACTCAATAAATTTTAGGTGAATCTGAATCAGAGCTCCTCAATTTTTTAAAGGAAATATTTCAGTTCTACAATAATAAGTATAATCCATAAAACCCATTGCCGTTCAGTAGATTCCAACTCATAGCGACCCTACAGAACAGAGTAGAACTGCCCCACAGTTTCCAAAGAGCACCTGATGGATTCAAACTGCTGACCTTTTGGTTAGCAGCTGTAGCTCTTTACCACTACACCACCAGGGTTTCCATAATAAGTATGGGTAATAAAATAATGAATACTCATTTATCCCACCACGCTAAATAAATAAACCTTAACATGTAAAATTAAAATTCCGTTTGTATCTCTATCCCTTTTCTCTCATTCCTCCCTCAAAATTTAATTCTTTAATTTAAACATTAAATTAAAGACACAGGTTACTCGGAGGTGACCTATATCTTTAATTTAATATTGGTCACGCTCAGGCCTGTTTATGTTTCATGTTTGCCATTCTCAAGAATGTTTTTATTACACACATACACACACGTGTGCGCATACACACACGCGCGTGTGCATACGCACACAGTTTTACTTTTGCGTGTCTTTAAATTATATGAATGGTATTATACTCGATGTATTTTACATACTTTCAAACTTTATATAAGTAGTATCACATTTATGTATCCTTCTTCAGCTCCTCTTTCCATATGATGTTCTTGAGATGTATCCATGCTGATTCTTATCACTTTAATTTGTTAGTTTTCATTGCTGTCTAGCATTCCATGGTAGGAATATACCCGAATTGATTTATACATTCTTCTGTTGATAGACATTTTGGCTTTTTTCAATTTCTTGTTGTCACATAGAATGCAACAAAGAACACTTCTGTACATGTCTCCTTACACAAATGTGGGAGAGTATCTCTAGATGTTTACATAGAAGTAGGATTGCTGGGGTTTCGGGTATCACATCTTCAGCTTTTCAAGACTTTACCAAATTACACCCCAACCAGCAATAGCGCAGAATTCCCGTCATCCAAATCCTTGCCAGCGTTGGCATTGTCAGGCTTTTAAACATTTGGCCAATTTTAACTGGTGAATTTTTCCCAAAAGATCCTGAAGAGGGCAGCATATCCTGGCGATTGCTAGGTCTTATTATGATGCATTCCAGTTTATGGGTCCCTCCCTTGTTTGCTCTTTGAAATCCTTTGACCTTCTCCAAGTCAGTTACTCCTCAACCCACTCTCTCACCTCAGTCACATCCTTGATAGTATCTTAGAAGGACAGACAAATATGGCTTTATCTAAAAGTTGAAAGCTGCCTCCTGCTTCTTCACTCCACATTCCTGGCACACTTCTATCTTCTGACAGGAAGGGAGGAAACTAGAAACAAGTCAGTAGTGCATTAAAATACATTTTCCAGTTCAAAGTAGCATAAAAGAGATACGATGTGAGTAGACAGCAAAGTCATTCACTATACTGAAGGGGTGATATGTAATCTAATTAGAAGGCATTGTCATAAGCCCTGCTTGTGTAAATTGGAGAAATACTGAGAAGCAGGGAAAGGTATTGCCAATTAGCGGTGACTTTTTTTTTTTTTTTCTTCTGGAATGGAAGGTATTTACTCCTTTGCCTTCTTAATTACCTTGTTCCTAGTTCCCTAAGGAAGAAACACAGTGTTGCATTTCAGTACATCTCCTACTATTTCTCTCATTTTGTACTGAGCTGAAGTTTTGCCATGTCCAGAGTTCCATGGTGGGAGTGCAGCCTTCAGAGATACCTTCCTTTAAACAAAGCAGATGTGAAAGTGAGCTGTGCAGATTTGAAATGGCTACTTTAGGAGAGAATTTATTGTATTTTCAAAGTGGTCCTACAGCCACCACTTTGCTGTGAGTATTTTTTCCTTCCTGAAACCAGCTTTTAAGATTTAATTTCATGTAGATAGATTAGATAGATCAATTAGGTAGATAGATAAATAGATGATAGACAGACAGATAGATGATAGACAGATGATAGTAGATGGACAGAGAGAGATGATAGATAAAATTTCATTTCTTTTGAGGGGGGACTAGGGGATGGTAGACAAATAAATATGAATTACTTTTGAATTGATCACTATTTTGAGTTATTATTAAATCTTTTCCCTCTATATTATGGTAGCCCAATCTTCCTCAAAATGTGCTGTCAAACACTTTTCAGCAAGACATTAATAGGTATTCTGAGGAATAAAACTCATTCCAAGCAAAACACTGGGTTAAAGAATGTCTTTTAAAAGAAAATTACATTGCTTTATTACAAAAGACCCTTGTAGTCTTCTGTAGGCTGCTGTGTAATATAAATCTCACAGTTCTTTTTCATGGAACACCTCACAGGATTAGAGTTCAAAGGACACATTTTGGGAAAGGCTAAAATAGATAATCTAAGGTTGGCTACCCCATGATCCCTAATCACTGAGCCCAGAAATTCACAAAACCCAATTATATGTCATCCTTGACTGAAACTCTTTCATGATAGAATGTCTGTCTTGACATAGTGACATGTTGGCATGACACATTGCTCTTGTGTTGATTGTTGTTGTGGAGACGTTTGAGGCCAATCTTATCTTTGCTTCCTTATTATATGACTTGTTTTTTCTGCTTAAACACCTGAGGAATTTATCTTTGAATTGCAATTATTCAGTCAAGGATATGTTTGTAGGGTTGAGCATTCTCCTATCAATTTCCTAGAATATGGTATGCTCTTTCAATCTGTAGGTGAAGTTATTCTTTCTCTTTATATTTATGATCCTTTTCCTATTCTATTCATTGCATCCTTTTCTTCTGGAACATCAATTTACCTTATGTTAGGTGTTTTTGAACTCCTGTCTATTATATTCTAATTCCTTTTATCCCCTTGTATTTACAAGCCTTTTGTCTGGGTCAATAATTTTATTTGCAGTCATGTTTGTTTTGTTCCTTGCTATGTCACCTTTTTTTTTATGTCACCTTTATTTATTTGTTCAATAATACTGTTTTTGTTCTTAACTTTTCTAATTCTGGAACCTCCCTCTGTTGTTCTATCATCTCATCTTGGAGCTCATGTTTTTTCTGAGTTCATGTTCTCATTAACTTGATTGATAGTACAAAGCACTTCTGAGGAATTTTGTTTTGTTCTTTGGGTTATGCCTTCTTCAGAAGTGGGGGTTTTTTATCATTCTTTAGCATGCTATGTTCCTTCCTTTTAAGGTTGATTGGTTTTGTTTGTTTTTATTCGGAGGTGCTGACTTAGTATGTTTGGATATTTGCCAGTCTTTTTTTTTTTTTTATCTTGTTCATACCTGAATAGCTCTATCCAGACCTTCTCTTTATTCTGATCTAGTTAAGTGACTTCTCCTTGACTCCATTTCCATTGACTCTAACTTACTTCTTTTCCCCTGAGCTATGGTTTGAGAATTTACATTGCACACCATCCACTTTACTACAGTCTAAGAGAATAGCAGAGGGGGGGAAATGGAAAAGGGGGTTAGAAAACATCTGAAGTTATATCATATCTATGTGATTCAGAACTCCTGAGTTCTGCTCTCTCCTCTAGTATTTCCTGTTTTGAACAAAGATTTAACCCCTCTGCCCAATCAAGATGAATATCCACCCTGAAGGGAAATACTATGGAATTTTTTTTTTTTTAGTCATTTCACAAATTTTTATTACCTATCATCTGCTAAAGGAGCCCTTGTGGTACAGTTGTTAAAGTGCTCAGCTGCTAACCAAAAGGTCAGTGGTTTGAACCCACCAGCTGCTCCACGGGACAAAGATATGACAGTCCGCTTCCATAAAGATTTACAGACTTGTGCACATCTTCACCAAGGCAAGGTGATGGAAGCTTCATAGACACATCCAAACTCCCCAAGGTACCAAATTACTGGGCTGGGAGCACGTGAGCACAATCTCGGGGGACAGCTAGCTAAATTGGCATAATGTAGTTTATAAAGAAAATGTTCTACATCCTACTTTGGTGAGTAGCATCTGGGGTCTTAAAAACTTATGAATGGCCATCTAAGATACTCCACTGGTCCCATCCTGTCTGGAGCAAGGGAGGATGAAAAAAAAACAAAGACACATGGGAAAGATTAGTTCAAAGGACTAATGGACCACTAGAAGCTGCCTGGCTACCATCACTGACTGCTCTGACAGGAATCACAATAGAGGGTCCTGGACAGAGCTAGAAGAAAAATGCAGAACAAAATTGTAACTCACAAAAAAAGACCAGACTTATTGGTCTGACAGAGACTGAAGAAATCCTGAGTATGACCCCAGAAACTCTTTTAACTCAGTACTGAAGTCATTCCTGAGGTTCACCCTTCAACCAAAGATTAGACAGGCCCATAGAATAAAATGAGACCAAATGGACACACCAGCTCAGGGACAAGGAGGAGAAGGCAGGAAGGGACAGGAAAACTGGTCGAGAAGGGGAGAGTGTTGACATGTCAACAGGTCACAACCAACGTCACAAAACAATATGTGTATTAATTTTTTAATGAGAAACCAATTTGCTCTGTAAACCTTCATCTAAAGGACAATTAAAAATTTTTTTTACAGCCTTGGAAACCCTATGGAGTTGCTATGAGTCAGAATGGAATCAACAATAGTAGGTTTGGTTTTGGGTATCGACTGCTAGGAACTATTCTAATCTAGGCTCTGGGAATACAGTGGTGTAAAAAAAGAGACAGAAATCCCCTTTCCTATGAGTTTCTATTCAACGTGGTAATTTTACTTCTATCAAAAAGAAGCAGCCCGTTTTTGCCCAACAGCCATTCCACTACCCCTCTGCCAAAAGAGCAGGTTGCAAATAAGGATAATCACCCAGTTAGCTGCTCTCTGGATTTGAGGGCAATAATGAAGTCTCAAGGTTTGACCAATTCACCAGTTAGGCTTCAGAGGGACAGGAGGGAGGCCAGGGTTAGTTGCTGCACAACTTCACCAAAATCTTTTCTGTTTTTAGGCCTCCATTTTGTGGGTATATGGTTTTGGTTTGGTTTGATGTCTGTATTATTAGGCTGCACTCCTTTCCCTATTTGGTGGCTGATCTATTGTTTGGGAGGGAGTGCTAGTATTTCTTGTTGTTGGCATTCATTAGTCATTGGAAGAGGGAGAGTCTATGATCTATTTCACGCTATCCTTTTCAGCTGGCAGCCTCAACAAGCACTGGTAACTCATTAAAAGATCCTGCCATATGGCCTGCAAATATAAGATTGCCATGAAATAGCTTGTCCCTCAGGGAGGTTTTGAAGTACTTTAAGACACAAACAAAAATTCATAAAGCTGACTTAGTTTGGTTGGGTTGTGTGCCAGCTTAGCCTCTTGTTCTCAGCTAAAAAAAATAATAATAATTTTCAAGGACTTAAACCTTGGAGTACTTTTAAGAAGTTGGTTAGTCTTATCCATAGATACTAAAAAAAAAAAAGAATTCCTTCATATCTAGAAAACACATTTGTCAGAAGAGTTCTTCAATTTTATGAAAACTTATGCCCAAGATTGCTCTTGCCTGACCCCATAAGAATCAAATCTCTCTCCTGAATATGTCAAAGGTGATACAGATAGTGGCAGCAGAGATAGGAAGTAAGAATAAATGCCTATCCCTAGACTTATTCCAAGATATGCTGGGCCCTGAGCAGTGGCATCACTAGGATTGTGGTCACCCAGTGCGGTAACTCATGGTATCACCCTCCCCATGCTAATTACAACAGTATTGTAGCTAAAACACCAGCAACGAAAACAACAGTGCAGGCTTGTAGTGCACGCAGATGAAACTACATGATTCAAAGTGTCATTGTAATTAGGTAATAATGACATCTCTGACCAGAGAGCATTAGAAGGTTCAAAAAGTAAATGAGCACACAGTTTAGCCTTGTAGGTATATTGATGCATATAAGATGGGCTTATGAAAAATTTTGTTGTTATAACTAACTACAGGAATATTTTTATAAAAAATAATAAATTTCTGCTGAAACACTGCACAAAAATTTTATAGACAGTTATTTGGGCATCACTCCCTCTGACAGCGTCACCCAGCACAGTCTGCCCCCCACCCAGGCCCCCGTAGTGCAGCCAGTGGCCTTGAGTTAGCATTTAAAGTCCTGAGTACAAAAGCCTAAAAATCTTGAAAGAAATAACTAAACACCGTGCCTTTTAGAGCATACAGTAGAAGACTGAGCATTACCTACAAATGTCCCCCAAACAAATCATACTTAATTCAGATTATGAAGAGAATATTTGATAAATGCTATAGTTATCAGGGAATCTGAAGGGCAGTAGCCGAACCTTCTTGTGTCACTATCGTGCCTCTAATATAATTTCTCCCCATCCAGAAATGTCTTGAGAGCTGCTTACTGTAGAGATGATTATCAGTATTATGATGACCTATTTAGAGGAATTTCTGTATTTCCAGAAAACAAATAACCACAGAGAGAGCCTGGCAAATGAATGATGCTCTTTCCCTGAAAGTGGCTTTCCTAACAAATGCTATGTATATATGTTGTATGTTGTGTGTGTGTTCATAATTAGGATTTGCAAAGATTTTTGTAAAATGCCAGTTGTCCTTCAGCACTCCAGGAACAGACAACAGCAAACACAGTATATAGACAGCCTTCCTTCCTCTTCCTACAATCTGAAATGCAGGGCCATGGTTGTATTGATCTCTCAGCAGCGTTAACATAGTTTCCATTTGCACAGTTTCATTTTCTTGCTTAGGCAAGAAAACCCTTTTGAGGTTTTTTTAGGGGTGTTGAAGCGTAGATGACAGATGGTTGGTAAAGGTTGATTTTTGCAAATCAATTGGTTGGCCATTAATAGTTCCTAATTCTTGAATAAACTATGACTAAAAAAAAAAACCAAAGTTATTGCCATCGAGTTGATTTTGACTCATAGCGACCCTATAGGACAGCGTAGAGCTGCCCATAGAGTTTCCAAGGAGCAGCTAGTGAATTCAAACTGCCAACCTTCTGGTTAGCAGCCAAGCTCTTTAACTGCTGCTCCAATTATGCCAAAACGTCTACATTCTAATTCCTTTTTGATTTCCCATTTGTTTATTGTGATTGCATGCAGATCTGGCTTTTATGAGTTTAAGTATTTTCTGTTAATCATTGTCCTGGTCCTTATAGACAAGACTCATGCTTCAGCTGTACTTTATTTCAGAAATTTTTAGCACTACTCTGATATGCACCTGTAAACAATTCCAGTGACAAAAGTTAGACCTTTATGTTCAAAGAAATAGAAATAATAATATAAGCCAAATACTGCCCAAAATATGGCAAACAGGCTTAATTTCCTTTTTCCAGCCCAACGAGGTCATGCTTTATGTCATTTTTATATTTGTTCTTGTTATGTTTTCACATGCACTCCTTTTTCTACTCTTATCCCTCACCCATTGTAATTCCCTCCAAGGTAGTGATTGACTCTGAGCTGCCCCTTAGGGTTTCCAAGGCTGTAATCTTTACAGAAGCAGGCTGCCACATCTTTCTCCCATGGAGCAGCTAGTGGGCTCGAACTGCCAACCTTTCAGTTAGCAGCTGAGCACTTAACCACTGCACCACCAGGGCTCCTTAAGGTAATGGCAGTGATATCCATCTTTTCTTCTGTCTTCTCATGTCTTCTAGCAAAGTGCTAGGCATATAACAGATGATTAGTAAACCTGACCCATCATCTATTTTGCCCTCCAAGAATTTTGAAAAGCTCTTGTTAGCCATGCCTTCAAACTCAGCTTTCTTCTCTTAATGTTCACAATGGCCTTCCTGAAAAATTATCTAGGGTTCTTTCCTTTATAATCGTGTACAATCTATCTTCTGCAAAGCTCATTAGATCAAGACCAAAAACCAAACCCAGCACCGTCAAGTCAATTCTGACTCATAGAGACCCTATAGGACAGAGTAGAACTGCCCCATTGAGTTTCTGAGGAGCGCCTGGCGGATCCGAACTGCCAACCTTTTGGTTAGCAGCTGTAGCACTTAACCACTAGGCCACCAGGGTTTCCCTCCTTAGATCAAGATGAGTGAATTCTTTTTGTCTCTATTTTTAATGTCTGTACCATGGGCTTGTCCTTCTCCAGAAATCCTAATACTCTGAAATGAGAGCAAATATCAAATTCATATTAGTTACCTCACTGAATTCTTTAGGCTGACCTGATTGCCATATTGAAAATGACATTGTAAAAAAAAAAAAATTCTTCCATTCAACTGAATGTCTTAGATTTCAATATTTTTGAGAGGAAAATACATTGATATTTTAATTTAGTTAAATTTTAATCCCAAAATATCTAGTACGATACATCCAGGTTGACTGTGTAAAATGTTGACCTCTCCCATTCTAGCAGAGTTGTATATGAACAGTTTTACCTAAAAAAGTATTTCTGTTACTTATTGCCATGTGGCCTTTGACTCATTCACACCATTTCCTAAAAGGCATTAAAAACAGAGAGCTTTTCCATTTAATCCAGAGGCCATAAATGGTAGCTTCTCATAGAACACAATATCTACCCTCTTATTCATTTATTTAATAAAGACATTTAACTGTCCCTATAAAGTAGCCTTCGGATTAAGTAAGTTGTGACTTGTTTGAAGTAAAGTATATTTACATCCAACTTTGCGTAATAAGAATAACTCTTTGAAATGAGGCTTGGAGCCCTAATCATCCAGAATATTTCTGGACAAGATTCAAAATCAGACCTCTGACCTTCCCCAGCAGTTCCCTAAATTAATTCGCTGTGTACTCTCCTTAGATGAATTGAATGTTCAGGGCAAATCATAAGCTTGCTTTAAAATGTTTCCCCTGTGTCTGCTCTTCGCTCCTAGAGATGACAGCATTTAGCACTAGCAATCATTCCCACCCTGAAGCTAAGCCGGGAAGAATGAGAACAGAGTGTTCTAACCTCATCTATACCACAGGCAGTTACTTAAGGGAAAAAAAAAAAACATATTTCACAGCCTTTCTCTAGATAAATTTGCTTCACAAACAGGGCAAAACCTTTCAAAGAATGATGTGGAATAGCATTTCTGAAAACAGATTCCATGGCTTTGTTCCCACTCTCTGAGAAAAGTCACGTCCTTAAGTGCCAGCAATCTGATTCAAACCCTTTAACACCCCTACATTTGCGATGTTATATGGTGGTGATAATCTAACTTTCATAACCTGCAAACCTGCTCAATCCAGGAAGTCATGGAGAAAACGATAAGGCCACATAAGAGGAATATTTTTGTTTCTAACAAAATTTCAGGAGGGCTTCTTGTTAATAAAAAAAAATATTAAATCATAACAACTATTCCAGCAGGTAATTTTTATCAAATTCTATTCCGTCTCGGGAAGCACCTGTTAAAGGATTTCTGATGAGAAGCTTAGGAAAAACGTTGTTGGCTAAATCAGCTGTTTTCACCCAGCGTCCAGTGAATAGACTATGCCTCCCAGGGTTCCAAGGACAGCTCCCACGAAACAGTGCCCAAGAAATCCCTACCAGATTCAGGGCCCTCACCGAAACATGCCCCATGAATCACTCATTTAAGAACTGTTATTGAGGGCTTATTGCATGCCATCAGTTTCTCTGTTTGTGCTGAGGATAAAAGGAGGGCAGGGAGAGGGGGACAGAAACTGCCCTTGCCCTCGTGAGACATAGAGCTTGATGAGGAAAAAAAAAACAATAGTCAAATAATCACAAGTTTTTGTGAAGATTATGAAAGGAGAAGTTGCTTTAGAATGAGGAGTCAAAAAAAAGTTTCCATGAAGAAGTGATATTATAAAAAATATTATAGCTAAGCTTAATTAAACATGCGTGGGGCGAGGGCATGAAGAGGAGGCACCCCAGGCATAAGGCCCCAAAGATCAATGGAACACAATATATTCAAGGGGATAAGAGGTCAGTGTGTCTGCAGCAAAGACAGCAAGGGGAGTGTCCTGAGAGATGAAACTGCGGAAGTGGGTAAGAGCCAGATCATGCGGGGTCTATTAAGCTAGTTAAAAACTGTGGGATTGAAAATGCTATAAGGAGTTATACCATGACTTAATCATCCCCCCTTGCATACCATATATAGTCTAAAGCTGATAAAGTTGATTAATGTTGAATCATGATGAAAGTTGAAAGTAGCAGGGCTTCTATGATAACTAATATTAGCTGTGTGGCCATGGGCTGATTACTTAACCTCACCTAGTCTCAGGTTCCACATCTATAAAATGGAATAATACCTACCTCCTCAGGGTGCTCATAAAGAATAAATAAGATAAATTATGGCAAGCTACTAGTTCCATGCCTGGTAGTAGCTCTTTAAAAACTGGAGTGAGTACACAGTATAGCCCTTAGATCTGGCGAGTGGGAACTTTGCCCTAGAACCCACTGTTTAAAGGGCCCCACCATGGGATCAAAATTCCACAAGACCAGCAGGACATACTCACCTGGACACCGCACCCAGTTCTCCATTTTAGACCATGCTGGTACTTTGGATCCAAGGTTTCTGCCCAGATGGTCTCAGGACTATTGCAGTGCAGTGGCTAAGAGATCGGCCGCTAACCAAAAGGCCAGTGGTTTGAATCCACCAACCACTCCTTCAAAACCATATGGGGCAGTTCTAGTCTGTCTTACAGGTTCACCAAGAGCTGGAATCGACTCAACAGCAATGGATTTGAGTTTTTTGGTGAGGTCACTTCCCCAGATATGACTCCTGAAAGTAGATATGTATTCCATGTCAAGGGGTAGCTAAGGAACAGTTGTTGGGGGCTGGCGAATGGAGTTGGGCATGAGGGCTAGAGTGTCCCCATATGTGCATGTGAAATTTCTCATGGGGCACATTGGGGCTGACACTGAAAAGAGAAGTGGGGCAGGCCAGGACCAGGAGCCATCTCTCGTACACTGCCAGCTTCCATCACGGAACCCCCCAAAAAAGTCTGAGAATTCTAAAGTCAAAACTGTATTTCCTGGTCATTATGAAGGTATATTTGTCAAGGTATGAGAATAGAAAACATGTATTTTAACATTTTGTGTCCTTAATTTATAACATTTAACTATTCAGATGTATGATATGAGGACTTCCATTTGTAATTTTACATGGTAAGAGACAAGGTCCGAGGTTAGAGCCAGGTCTGATCCTGTAGTTAAAACCTATCACACAAATTCTATTTCATTTAAACCATCTTAAGATATATGGGTTGCCTTATTTTTTAAAATCACATTAGAATGTCCATTATGCATAGGAATTCTGAAAAAGGCCAAAGGAAAAAAGTTCAAGACAGACTATCCGGTGACCTCTTTTCCTCTCTATATAGGCATGAACACTATCCAAAAAAAAATTACTGTGTTTGTGTTTTATTAAATTGTACATCTGTGTGTGGAGGTAAGACAGAAGAGGATGTAAGATCTGATGATTTTTCGAATTAATGAAAAAGGTCAGTTCTCTTTGTAAAACTTGCTCGGATTCCCTCATTCAAATTAAGTCTTTGCAACTATGTAAAGGGCATCTTTCTGCTCTGAATTCCTCTCCCAGTTATTGGTATACAAATCATTTAGCAAGAAAATGCACACTGACTTATGCTATTTTCTAATTAAAAAATATATATGGATTGATTAAAACTTAACTTTTCAGGAATTTATGTCTTCTTGGGCAAACCAAAGCTCTTTGAAGAATAAACTGGGTTCTATAGTGTTCTGTATCCCCTCTTTTGCAGCACCTCAGAATTCTCTACAGATATTTATACATCACTGACTCATTCAGTCACTTAACAAACATTTACTGAATCCCTACCATGTGCCAGGCTCTGTACCAAACATGAGGATACAGAGTTGAACATGATACTGGCTGAAAGATAAATATCTGGCACACAATAGGCACTCAGTAAATGAGTGAAGAAGTAAATGAACGAGTGAATCAAGAAAAATGGAATAACCACTTATCTTAGACATAAAGTCATCAAGGTGAAAGATTTCAGCCTGGAAGAATGTCCATGAATTAAGAGAAAAGAAAACATAAGAAAAATAAGTCCAGCCCTAGAAACTTACCTCTGAGCCATTTCTACTGCCCTTTAGAATATAGCTCTAGAATGTTGCAAAGAATTCAACTGTTTTGTAGAAACCAAATTTCCCATACTTGACTAACACTACAAAAATATCTCACGTGGTGTCAATTCCAAAGAAATCAGTGAATACGATAACATTATTGGGAGTCTTTACTGAGTCTTTACTGAGATGCGGTGATTGACTCTAATCACAAATCGGCTTCCTAAAAAGCAGTAAAATCACCACAGAATTGTATTACTCCACGTAATTTTCCTATATGCAGCATAATATTGAAGCCATAGTTTATTTTTATTTTCTCCTTACAATATTGTAGGAAAACCAGATTACTAAGGTAGAAGTTGATCTCTCCTGCAAAGCTATTTATCTTCTTGACATGCAAAGTGCCAGCTGACTTCAGAGTTGCACAGCTTTTATGAAATAGACCCATATTTGGCCACTAGTGAACCAAAATGAAATCTCTTTCTGGAAGGATAATGGAAATCAGCATTCAAATGAAGAAACTTAGTAACAAGCCAACCAGGGTGTTCAAACTTTTGTTTAAAAAAAAAAAGGACATGCATTATTCGTACTGTAAAATCTCAAACCAGAGGTGGGAAGAATGAGTTACCAACAATTTTATGAGCCTTAGCAAACATCTGTTTTCCTAAAGGAGAAACAATATCTGCGCCCCATTCATCCTCTTCTAGGTCTACACTCAACAATGTCACTTAAGGACAAGAAGAAGGACAGCAAGGGGAAAGAAACCCTCCTGAAAAAATAAATTTTGTTTTTTAAGCAGAGAAAAAGCACTGAGACATTTCCAGATAAGAAGATTTGGGGACCAAAACCTTGCCACCTTGGAGATATACCTAGACCTTTGACAAGTTCTACAAACCATTGACAGTGAGAAAACGGAGAGCTATTCCTCTGTTTCTCCTGGAAACATTTCTAAATCTCTCCCTCAATTAACCTAAGACAATCTCAACCCATAAACTTCCTAATACTTACATGCGGGAATGTCTAGGAGACACATAGACATCTTAAAGCAATTGTTTCTAAGGAACAGGGAGTTAATTAGAGCAAATTAATTCTGACTAAACCAACCCAAGAACTGGGTGAGCCTAAGGTAACTTCATTAAAGAGCACTAACCCCATTTAGTCATAGTATGTGATAAGAGCACCTCCATTCTCATGTTGTTTTCATTTTGTGCCCGTGTCGAGTTGACCAGAAACTGCCTCTATGTGGATAAGGATTAGAATCCATTTGTCATACTTACATATTCTTAAAAATCCTATCAATGTTATCAAGTAATGATGTTACCAATGTTATTTCATCAAGCAGAAATGTTTAATAGTATTGTAAAAAAGAAATATCTTATCAGTAGCCTCTATGGCATAAATGGAAACCCTGGTGGTGTAGTGGTTAAGTACTATGGCTGCTAACCAAGAGTTCAGCAGTTCGAATCCACCAGGCGCTCCTTGGAAACTCCATGGGACAGTTCTACTCTGTCCTATAGGGTGGCTATAAGTCAGAATCTACTCAACAGCAGTGGGTTTTTTTTAATGGCATAAATAAGAGGATAAGCCCAAATCTCCAGGGAAAAAAAAAGTCAACTTTACCATTTGGAATTTTGTTTGCTTTACTGAATCATTTGACTTTTTGGTTTTATTTATTTTTTTTTTTTTTTCAATCAACTCATACGAACAGTTTATACTTGGTGATTCTACCAAACTCTTTGTAGTCATCCAGAAAGAGCCAAACATAATTACTACTGCTGCCACTGGCATGCATTTACCCTTCCCAAAAGACTTTCCAAAGTTCAGGAGAAATAGGTTTGGACTATAGATAAAGCATTTCACATTAAAAAGTAAACAGAAGAGATTCAGATTATATAAACACAATGTACTCCTTCTACTAAGTTTGAGGCTCAACCCTCACACTGCTATACCTGCACGTAAACATGCCCTATCTATAAAATCTTTCTCTGCTGTATCTTTCTTCTTGTTTTGTACATACATTCCTACATGTTTAGTCAAGAAGCTGGTAGTCACGTACAATCCATCTGGCAATGTTAGAGATGATTGTTGGAATTTACTGGATTCCCTGCCCACCCTACCCTCCCCCCACCAGAAATGCTTTCCATTTAATTTGTAATAGCATTTTGCATTCGTGTTTTTGCCTCCTCAAAGCACTCTACCACCATTAAGGAACTAAATCAGCCTTTACTATTTTATGATCTGTCTCATTAAAATGGAGTTGATTTTCTCTGTGGTAGTCACTTATGTAATGTTGTTTTCTTTTGGCAAACACTGCACTTAACTAATGTAAATTCATTTTTAAGTTGTGTGCTCACAAAGAAAATTTTCCCAAAATATATTTTTAATGCTGCACCCTTGCTATAGCATTACAGGGAGCATTTTAAACTATGGAGGCATTTTAAACTAGAAAGACACATAAGCTCTTTAATGTAGTCTTTTCTAAGTACTTATAAATTATTTATAAAGACCTTCTTAAGTAAATATGTTACAACTGCCAGTGATGGAAATGGGAAATTGTTTGCTCTGTGAACCCTATTACTATTTAATTATTTGTATACTGTTAAATGATTGGCTTACTAATGAAATAAGGCTTACTCAGTAAGTGCACAAGAAAAAGCCACATTTGGCAAAGAAACTCTCAATTCTAACTCTATCACATTTTAACTCTGCTGTCTCTGCTACTACTGGACCACTTTGTACAAGTCCTTGAGTCTCATTCCTAGGAATCTGATATGAAGTGGAAAGGAACTGTCTCTCTGCAAATAAGTATATGCACACTACCAAGATTAACTAGAGATGGAATTCTAGAGACCCTAGGTCAAGAAACTATGTAAGCATTGGTTAGTTACCTCCCAACTTCTATTCTCCCTTCTCTTGGTGAGGGCCTTCAGACTCCTGTTTCAGAAAACATTATATTCTTCTGCTGTTAGTCTTGTGCTTAAAATAGAAGTGGGCCTACCCTCAGCTCCAAAGGTACGTCTCCCTTGCTCTCCTGATTGGTTCTGGAGTGAACACATAACTCAGACTTTTGCCAATCCAGCTCACCACATTCTATTTACCACAGAAATTAATCTGGAGTCATTATTTCATCTATGTTAGTCCAATCTGAGTGAACTTGGGACTTTTCCTGGGAATCCTGAGATGTAGACTTGACTCGCTTCTCCCCTGAATGATGTAGTATGATGACATGACATTCCTACCTGGTGCAGTCATTTGCATTCTCAAGAGGAAAGCTTGAAACAGCTTAGGGAGGCCACCATGTGGAACTTGAGAAAGACTATATAGAAAGAAAGCAGAGACAAGCACAAACTAAGGCCCTTGCTGACGTTGTTGAATCTGTATTAGACAGGGCATAGGCTGAGATGCTGTAACAAAAAGAACCCAAAATACAGTGGCTCAAAAATATAGAAGTTTATATCTCCCTCATTTCCATAGGTAAGTGGATGGCCCAAACTGGTAGATGGTTTTGTACCATGATGTCATTCCTGGGCATAGGATTCTTCTTTCTTGTTTTGCTACTTTTCCCTACAGTATTGTCCTCATGTTTTAAGGTCAAATCTGGTTCACCACCCTTCTATGACATCCATGTTTCAGTTACAAGAAAATAGAAAGGAAGGATGGAGGACAAGCAAGTTCTTTTAAGACTGGACTTTTCACCTTCAGCTCTATTGACATTTTGGGCCCAGTAATTCTTTGTTGTCTACCACAGATCTGTTAGTTTGTCATACTGTGGCAGCTTGCATATTGCTGTGATACTGGAAGCTTTGCCACCAGTATTTCAAATACTAGTAGGGTCACCCTTGGTGAACAGGTTTCAGTGGAGCTTCCAGACTAAAACAGACTAGGAAGAAGGACCTGGCATTCTACTTCTGAAAAAAATTGGCCAGTGAAAACCTTATGAATAGCAGTGGAACATTGTCTAATATAGTGCTGGAAGATGAGCCCCTCAGGTTGGAAGGCACTCAAAAAATGACTGATGAAGAGCTGCCTCCTCAAATTGGAGTTGACCTTAATAACGAAGTGGGAGTCAAGCTTTCAGGACCTTCATTTACTGATATAGCACGGCTCAAAGTGAGAAGCAACAGCTGCAAACATCCCTTAATAATTGGAATGTGGAATACACAAAGTATGAATCTAGGAAAATTGGAAGTCATCAAAAATGAAATAGAACACATAAAGATCAATATTCTGGGCATTAGTGAGCTGAAATGGAATGATAGTGGCCATTTTGAATTGGAAAATCATATGGCCTACTATGCCAGGAATGACAAATTGAAGGGCAATAGCACTGCATTCATAGCCAAAAAGAACATTTCAAGATCAACCCTGAAGTACAAAGCTGTCAGTGATAGGATAATAAACATACATCTATAAGGAAGACCAGTTAGTATGACTTATTGTTCAAGTTTATGCACCAGCCACTAAGGCCAAAGATGAAGAAACTGAAGACTTTTACCAACTTCTGCAGCATAAAATTGATCAAACATACAATCAAGATGCATTGATCATTACTGGTGATTGGAATGTGAAAGTTGGAAACAAAGGAGAAGGATCGGTAGCTTGAAAATATGGCCTTGGTGATAGAAATGAGGCCAGAGATCCCATGACAGAATTTTGCAAGACGAACAACTTCTTCATTGCAAATACCTTTTTTCGACAACATAAATGGCAACTATACAGGTGGACCTCACAAGATTGAAAACATAGGAATCAAATCGACTACATTATTGGAAAGAGACGATGGAAAATCTCAATATCAGTCAGAACAAGGCCAGGGGCCAACTGCAGAACAGACCATCAACTGCTCATATGCAAGTTCAAGTTGAAGGTGAAGAAAATTAGAACAAGTACACGAAGGCCAAAATATGACCTTGAGTATATCCTACCTGAATTTGGAGACTATCTCAAAAATAGTTTTGACGCATTGAGCATTAATGACTGAAGACCAAACGAGTTGTGGGATGACATCAAGGACATCATACATGAAGAAAGCAAAAGGTCATTAAAAAGAAAGAAAAGACAAAATGGATGTCAGAAGAGACTCTGAAACTTGCTCTTGAATGTAAAGTAGCTAAAGCAAACGGAAGAAATGATGAAGTAACAGAGCTGAACAGAAGATTTCAAAGGGCAGCTTGAAAAGACAAAGTAAAATATTACAATGAAATGTGCAAAGACCTGGAGTTAGAAAATCAAAAGAGAAAAACATGCTCAGCATTTCTCAAGCTGAAAGAATTGAAGAAAAAAATTCAAGCCTGTCAAGAAAAAAATACTGAAAGACACAGAAAACATCAAAAGAGGATGGAAGGAATACACAGTCACTGTACCAAAAAGAATTGGTCAATGCTCAACCATTTCCAGAGTTAGCATGATCAATAACTGATGGTATTGAAGGAGGAAGTCCAAGCTGCTCTGAAGGCATTAGCAAAAAACAAGGCTCCAGGAATTCACGAATACCAATTGAGATGTTTCAACAAATAGATACAGCACTGGAAGTGCTCGTCTATGCCAAGAAATTTGGGGGACAGCTACCTGACCAGCTAACCAAAGAAATCCATATTTGTTCCCATTCCAAAGAAAGATGGTTCAACCAAGTCCAGAAATTATCTAATAATATCATTAATACCACACACAAGTAAAGTTTTGCTGATGAAGATCATTCTAAAGCAGCTGCAGCAGTACATCAACAGGGAACTGTCAGAAATTCAAGCTGGATTCAGAAGAGAACGTGGAAAAAGGGAAATCATTGCTGATGTCAGATGGATCTTGGCTGAAAGCAGAGAACACCAGAAGGATGTTCACCTGTGTTTTATTGACTATGCAAAGGCGTTCGACTATGTGGATCATAACAAATTATAAATAACATTGCAGAGAATGGAAATTCCAAATTAATTGTGCTCATGAGGAACCTGTACATAGACCAAGAGGCAGTCATTTGAACAGAACAAGGGGGTACTGCATGGTTTAAAATCAGGAAAGGTGTGGGCCAAGGTTGTAGCTTTTCACCATACTTAATCAATTTGTATGCTGAGCAAATAATCCGAGAAGCTAGACTATACGAGGAAGAAATGTGGCTTCAAGATTGAATGAAGACTCACTCATTAACAACTAGCTATATGCAGATGACACAATCTTGCTTGCTGAAAGCGAAGAGGACTTGAAACACTTATTGATGAAAACCAAAGACCGCAGCCTTCAGTATGGATTACACTTCAACATAAAGAAAACAAAAATCCTTACAACTGGACCAATAAGCAACATCATGATAAGTGGAAAAAAGATTGATGTTGTCAAGGATTTCATTTTACTTGAATCCACAATCAACGCCCATGAGCAGCAGTCAGCAAATCAAGCAGTATATTGCATTGGGCAAATCTGCTGCAAAAGACCTCTTTCAAGTGTTAAAAACCAAAGATGTCACTTTGAGGGTTAAGGTGCACCTGACCCAAGCCATGATGTTTTCAGTCACCTCATATGCATGCAAAAGCTGGATAATGAATACAGAAGACTGAAGAAGAACTGATGCCTTTGAATTACCGTGTTGGTGAAGAATATTGAATATACCATGGACTGCCAGAAGAACAAACAAGTTTGTCTTGGAAGAAATACAGCCAACGTTCTCCTTGGAAGTGAGGATGATGAGGCTGTTTCTCATGTACCTTGGGCATGTTATCAGGAAGTACCAGTCCCTAGAGAAAGATATTATGCTTGGTCAGCAAAAAAGAGAAAGACCCTCAGTGATATCAATTGATACACTGGCTGCAATAACAGGCTCAAATATAGCAACCATCTGGAGGATGACATAAGACTGGCCAGTGTTTCATTCTATTATAC
The DNA here is from genome assembly GCF_024166365.1 of Elephas maximus indicus. Lineage (NCBI taxonomy): Eukaryota > Metazoa > Chordata > Mammalia > Proboscidea > Elephantidae > Elephas > Elephas maximus. The sequence continues at coordinate 141,776,166 of NC_064822.1, forward strand.
ATAGTGTTGCTATGAGTTGGAACTGACTGTACTGCACCTAATAACAACAAGAACAATTCTTTGCTGCACAACCCCTGAGTGGTTCAAATGGTTAGCACACTTGGCTGCTAACCAAAAGGTTACTAGTTTAAGTCCACCCAGACATGTCCAGGAAGAAAGGCCTGGTGATCTACTTCTGAAAAATCAGCCATTGGAAACCCTATGGAACACAGTCCAACCATGAAACACATGGAGTCAACTCAATGGTAACTTTTTTAATTCTTTGCTAGGTGAGGAGAGGCTGTGCTATATATTGTAGAATGTTTAGAAGAATCCCTGGCCACTAGCCCCTAAATGTCCATAGCAATCCCTTCTCCAAGTTTGAACAATCAAAAATGTCTCCAGATTTTGTCAAATATCTCCTGGGAGGTGAAAGAGTCACACATTTAGAACCATAATTTTAAGAATATGCTATGAAGGTTACACACATCACTTCCATTCACATTCAATAGCCAGATATTAGTCATGTGGCTACACTGAGTTGTAAGAATCTGGGAGAAATATTTCTAGCTGGGTTACTGTATGCCAAGTAAAACTTCAGGGGTTCTATTGCCATGATATTTTCAATCGCCTCATATGCGTGGGAAAGCTGGACAATGAAAAAGGAAAACCGAAGAAGAATTGATGCCTTTGAATTATGGTGTTGGCAAAGAATATTGAATATACCATGGACTGCCAGAAGAACGGACAAGTCTGTCTTGGAAGAAGTACAGCCAGAGTGCTCCTTGGAAGCAAGAATGGTGAGACTTTGTCTCATGTACTTTGGACATGTTATGCGTTGGGACCAGTCCCTGGAGAAGGACATCAGGCTTGATAAAGTAGAAGGTTGGCAAAAAAGAGGAAGACCCTTGACCATATGGAGTGACACAGTGACTGCAACAATGGGCTCAACATAACGTTTATGAGGATGGTGCCAGACTGGGCAGTGTTTCGTTCTGTTGTACATAGGGTTGCTGTAAGTCAGAACCATCTCGATGGCACCTAATAACCATGCTAAAAAAGAAGAGGAAAATGAATTTTAGAGGACAATTAATAAAATTTGCTACTCAGCCCTACTTCTGAACTTGTCCATCATGTCACGATAAGTTACCTTTACAATTTGTACCACTTTGAAGTAGGTTTTCAGTCACTTGAAATTCAGAGACTTAATTGGTACAAGTGTTACTTTTTCTATCCAACAGTATAAGGTGAAATTTAGTGAACATTATCCAAAGAAAAAACGGATGAAAGGAATAAGACCTGAAGTTACTCAGAAGCTAGGAAAAGACTCAGAAGGGAATGAACAAGCAGATGAAATGAGGCTATTTCTTGTCAAGGGAAGTCTTTGGTTGAAACGGAAAGGCCTTGGTCACAGGACTCATAGTCACTGTGGTAGTTAAGAAAGAGAACAGTATAATTACGTAAAATTGTCAAAATGAAAACTGCAGACATCTTGCATTATTTGGCCTTGAACTGCTGCTTTCTGGTTCTCATTGTAAATACAAAAAGCCTTTAGTGGTTCCTTTATATCTCACACAAAAGATCATTGCTTACAGCCAGCTGTTTTGCAGTTATAGTTCTATGAACTTAGCATAATTTCTATGAACTGCCTAAGGGAAGAAGGGGGTGACAATGTTCTAGGGTATTATAGTAGGGTTTAATGGAGGAAATTCCCATTTTACACATGCATGGCCTTCCAAAAATTCATCTGGAAGCCAATTGTTCTGAATTCAAAACACATTTTCCCATGGGAGTATTGTTTTTATGTGATTAGATTGCTGCAAAAGTCCTCTGATACCAGAAAAGAGAAGCATACTGTGCAATGGTGAGAAAGAAAATGCTGCAAGGAAGAGGAAGGCTTGTGTGACTTTTGCCTGAGAAAATTATCAATAAAAATCCAGGGAAGAGATGACTTTTAACTGAGCTCAAGATGGGGAAAACAAGAAAGGGCATTTCAGGCTAAAGAACAGTTCAAAGATACAAACTTTCAAATCCTCTGTGAGGAATAGTGAGTATCTACTATAAGTAGACAATAGGGTTTGTGGAGCGAAGACAAGTAAGTTAGAATTGGGCTGTGAATACCATGGTGGAGCTTAGATTTTTTTAGTAGGTAGGCCCCTAAATTTGCTAATGAGAAGAATGGTATGATCAAATATAACTTTAGCAATAATATGAAGAATGGTTTGAAATAAAGGACATAATGGCAAGAGAAATGGGATTTCTGATCTTGGAATGTGACAATGGATTAGAAAGAGAAAACCAACCAGACAGACAACATGAAGTTAAATTGGCAGGATATGGTAGATAATTGTACGTGGGAGGTAGAGAAGAAGGAATCAAAGACGATCCGAAATTTTCTGACTTTGTGGACCAGGAGACTGGAATTATGGCACAAAAACAGGTTTGAAGGGAAAGTAGTGAGCTTAGCAGATTTTTGTCTCAAGGATAACAGAAGAGTTGGGGTGACTGTAGCGTCAGAGTAGAGCAAGTGGCCTGCATGTATGCGTCTGCAAAGCTTTCCATTATGCCCCTGTAATTGAGGGAAATCATTTAATGTGTTTTGTACTTAGTTCCAAAGTCTTCTTTCAAGGTTATATTCTTTTCTTGGGATGTATATCTACATGTTGAGAGCGCTGCACCAGTGGTGAAGGCATTGCATCCAGCACCAGACACTATAGTCAGAAACTTTGCTTAGCAGAGGTAGCAATAATATTGGAAGCATGAGGATGCATTGTAGGATGCCTGAGAAAAGCAGTGTAGAGAAAAAAATCTTATTAACTATGTGTTGAAATAATGTCAAATGTGATTAAACTCATAAAATTTGGCCTTGAGAGTCTTGGAGCAAATTGAGGGAAAGGGAAAAATAAAGGAGGATCAGCTCACACTCAGAGAGAAGAACAAGGAAAGGTTTGGAAGGAAGTGTGGCATGGCAAAGCCAGACAAGGTGGTATCAAGAGTTATCTGGTAGAGAGAGAAGTTTGGGGTTTCTTTTGATTCCCACTCCCAACCTCCCCTTCCTATCACCTCCAAAGAGAGTTGAAGTCATCAAACCAAGCAAGCCTTTGTATAGCATGGTGGGTGTAAAGGACAGTAACTGAAACAGCAGGAGAGTAGGGGTATGTATATGTCATCACTCTCCCTACTCCCCTAACCAAAAGAGCATGGCAAATTCAGTGTATCCAGAGTATAAATCTCATGGAGAAGGATTGGATGGGATACAATTCCTGAAAATCTATAAAAGTGATGGTCATTCCACCTAGAGCTAGATATTGGAGCATCAGGGCTAGACCAGCCTTCTAGGAATTGGTTGATGAAGGAACCCTTCAGAAAGAAAATTCCTTTCAGCTGATGTGCCAGATATATTGGGAGGTCTTCCACTCAAGAATAACGCCTGGATAGGGACAAATGAATAAAAGAGAATGGAGCCAGATCATAGGTTGTTTACCCCATGAATTATAGTCAGAAAGGGCTTACCACTTGGCAGGGCTGTGGCAGGCAGTCGCTCACAGGCTGGAGTTGACCAAATAATCAAAAAAACATTCAAACAAAGTCTATAACCTAGTATCTGAAAATGGCCACCGAGACCAAATCATTCATCTGGTCAACATCCTGGGATCCTCTACACCCTATTAACTTGGCATAGTCCATGCTTCCAAGTCTCTGCTGTCTTGGTGCTAAAGTACAATAAATAGTTTAGCAAATCATATCAGTGTAGGTTTAACACAATGATTTTCTTACTCACTCTGGATAGAAAAAGAATGGAACAAAGAAAGGAGGAGTTCTAAGGCTGACTGGAAACCAGAAGGAAGAAACCAGACTATAAAATTTTCTCCTGATAGAAAGGAGTTAACAGAAAAAACTTAAGGTTGGAGGTATAGATATTACCCCTCCCCAGTTACCCCATCCTCCACAGCAACAATAAATTGCAAAGCTGAGGGATTCCTTTTCTCCATTTCCTCATTTTTGTTAGCACAAGGAAAGTAGGCACTTCATAAATAAAATGTCCGAGAGTACCAACATTAGCTGGCCTCTGTATATGGAAAGAAGTCTCAATAAATCATAATTTTGACTCGTACTATGCAAGAGCTTCAGTAAAAAGATTCCACATAGAACTCTGAGTTTAACTTTTCAGCTATGTGTAATTTGATCTATCAACTTCAGGAGTAGGAGAAAACTGTATAGGATATTGAATTAATTTCTCATCTCATACTTGGAGACTACCACATATAAGCAATGGTGAAAGAATTCTTCCTTTCCCTTTTATCTTATACATGATCAAATTCTTCATTAATGAACCAGTTGCTTAAAGTAGATATGCTTCTTTCTGAAAATAAATCTAGCACTTGGAACAGTTTGGCTCACCTCTGCACCAAATGAGACTTTTTCCCCATTTGCAAATGCTGCGTCCAACTCAGCAGAGTGAGTTGAGAGAGAGTAAGATTCATAGATACTGACTTAGATGTTAGCCCTTTCACGAAACTATAGTGATAATCAATAGTAAATAATAATAAGATGCGCCAGGCACACTTTGAAACACTTGCCATGTAGTAACTCAATTTAGTCTTCTCAACCCTGTGAGGTAGATATCATTTTTACCACTTTAAAGTTGAAGAACACACTCAACATTTCTCGAGCTGAAAGAAGTGAAGAAAAAATTCCAGCCTCAAGTTGCAATTTGAAGGATTCTGTGGGGAAAATATTGAACAACGCCAGAAGCATCAAAAGAAGATGGAAGGAATATACAGAGTCACTACACCAAAAAGAATTGGTCAGGGTTGAACCATTTCAAGCAGTAGCATATGATCAAGAACTGAAGGTATTGAAGGAAGAAATCCAAGTGGCACCGAAGGCACTGACAAAAAACAAGGCTCCAGGAATTGATGGAATATACCAACTGAGATGTTTCAACATGCAGATACAGCCCTGGAGGTGCTCAGTCATCTATGTCAAGAAGTTTGAAATATAGCTTCCTGGCCAAATGACTGGAAGAGATCCATATTTATGCCCAATTCAATGAAAGGTGATCCAACAGAATGTGGAAATTATCCAACAATATCATTAAAATCACACACAAGGGGGCGGAGCCAAGATGGCGGACTAGGCAGACGCTACCTCGGATCCCTCTTACAACAAAGACACGGAAAAACAAGTGAATCGATCACATACATAACAATCTACGAACCCTGAACAACAAACACAGATTTAGAGACGGAGAACGAACTAATACGGGGAAACAGCGATTGTTTCCAGAGCCTGGAGCCAGCGTACCAGTCAGGTACGGCACAAGCACAGAGACCTGCTCCACCCCCCTGAACTAACCCCGGGAGGGGGACTAGCCGGTTCCACGGGCGGCGTGGGATGCAGCCGTTAGGAGAAGTCCCCGGGAGGCAGTGACTGATCTTGGAGCAGAAAGAGCAGCATCCGAGCCGGGGAACCGTCCCGCAGGGATTTGGACTGCATGCAGGTACGCCATAAACACGGAGAGTTGCTCCACCCCCTGAACTAACCCCGGGAAGGTGACCAGCCGGGTCGCGCGGGCGGCGTAGGACGCAGCCGGTAGGAGAAGTCCCCGGGAGGCAGCGACTGGTATTGGAGCGGGGAGAACAGCGTTCCAGCCGGGACACTCGGTCGCGGCACAAGCACGGGGAGCTACTCCACCCATCTGAACTAACCCCGGGAGGGGGCCCACCTGGTTCACGGGGGCGGCACGGCCACGCGGCTGGAGGGACGAGAAGTCCCCGGGAGGCAGCGACTGATTTTGGAGTCGAGAGTGCACCGTCCCAGTAGGGGAGCCTTGACGCTGGGCGTGGGGCTGGAAGCGGAGGATCTGACCGTGACTCCAGCGGGCCAGACCCCCTGGGGGCAATCTCCACACAGCCAGCACACATAGGCGACGCGCCCGCGGGAATCTCAGATATAATAGTCATTCCAAGCAAGACAAGCAACTCTGGCTATATTCTGAGGTGCTACTCTCCTATCTCTCTGTTCCCTCCCCCACCCTCCCCAGGCGGCTTCATTAACATCTGAATAGCCTGAGCCAGAGGGAGAACTCTGATAGGGATCTGACTGCTGTTTTTTTTTAGCGGATTTTCTGGAAAAACTAGTTTCCCAGTGATGGCTCGGAGACAACAATCCATATCAAACCACTTAAAGAAGCAGACCGTGACAGCTTCTCCAACTCCCCAAACAAAAGAATCAAAATCTTTCCCAAATGAAGATACAATTTTGGAATTATCAGATACAGAATATAAAAAACTAATTTACAGAATGCTTAATGATATCACAAATGAAATTAGGATAACTGCAGAAAAAGCCAAGGAACACACTGATAAAACTGTTGAAGAACTCAAAAAGATTATTCAAGAACATACTGGAAAAATTAATAAGTTGCAAGAATCCATAGAGAGACAACATGTAGAAATCCAAAAGATTAACAATAAAATAACAGAATTAGACAACACACTAGGAAGTCAGAGGAGCAGACTCGAGCAATTAGAATGCAGACTGGGACATCTGGAGGACCAGGGAATCAACACCAACAGAGCTGAAAAAAAATCAGATAAAAGAATTAAAAAAAATGAAGAAACCCTAAGAATTATGTGGGACTCTATCAAGAAGGATAACCTGCGGGTGATTGGAGTCCCAGAACAGGGAGGGGGGACAGAAAACACAGAGAAAATAGTTGAAGAACTTCTGACAGAAAACTTCCCTGACATCATGAAAGACGAAAGGATATCTATCCAAGATGCTCATCGAACCCCATTTAAGATGGATCCAAAAAGAAAAACACCAAGACATATTATCATCAAACTCACCAAAACCAAAGATAAACAGAAAATTTTAAAAGCAGCCAGGGAGAAAAGAAAGGTTTCCTTCAAGGGAGAATCAATAAGAATATGTTCTGACTACTCAGCAGAAACCATGCAGGCAAGAAGGGAATGGGACGACATATACAGAACACTGAAGGAGAAGAACTGCCAACCAAGGATCATATATCCAGCAAAACTCTCTCTGAAATATGAAGGCGAAATTAAGATATTTACAGACAAACACAAGTTTAGAGAATTTGCAAAAACCAAACCAAAGCTACAAGAAATACTAAAGGATATTGTTTGGTCAGAGAACCAATAATATCAGATATCAGCACAACACAAGGTCACAAAACAGAACGTCCTGATATCAACTCAAATAGGGAAATCACAAAAACAAACAAATTAAGATTAATTAAAAAAAAAATACACATAACAGGGAATCATGGAAGTCAATAGGTAAAAGATCACAATAATCAAAAAGAGGGACTAAATACAGGAGGCATTGAACTGCCATATGGAGAGTGATACAAGGCGATATAGAACAATACAAGTTAGGTTTTTACTTAGAAAAATAGGGGTATATAATGAGGTAACCACAAAAAGGTATAACAACTCTATAACTCAAGACAAAAACCAAGAAAAACGTAACGACTCAACTAACATAAAGTCAAACACTATGAAAGTGAGGATCTCACAATTTACTAAGAAAAACGCCTCAGCACAAAAAAGTATGTGGAAAAATGAAATTGTCAACAACACACATAAAAAGGCATCAAAATGACAGCACTAAAAACTTATTTATCTATAATTACCCTGAATGTAAATGGACTAAATGCACCAATAAAGAGACAGAGAGTCACAGACTGGATAAAGAAACACGATCCATCTATATGCTGCCTACAAGAGACACACCTTAGACTTAGAGACACAAACAAACTAAAACTCAAAGGATGGAAAAAAGTATATCAAGCAAACAATAAGCAAAAAAGAAGAGGAGTAGCAATATTAATTTCTGACAAAATAGACTTTAGACTTAAATCCACCACAAAGGATAAAGAAGGACACTATATAATGATAAAAGGGACAATTGATCAGGAAGACATAACCATATTAAATATTTACGCACCCAATGACAGGGCTGCAAGATATATAAATCAAATTTTAACAGAACTGAAAAGCGAGATAGATACCTCCACAATTATAGTAGGAGACTTCAACACACCCCTTTCGGAGAAGGACAGGACATCCAGTAAGAAGCTCAACAGAGACACGGAAGATCTAATTACAACAATCAACCAACTTGACCTCATTGACTTATACAGAACTCTCCACCCAACTGCTGCAAAATATACTTTTTTTTCTAGCGCACATGGAACATTCTCTAGAATAGACCACATATTAGGTCATAAAACAAACCTTTGCAGAGTCCAAAACATCGAAATATTACAAAGCATCTTCTCAGACCACAAGGCAATAAAACTAGAGATCAATAACAGAAGAACGAGGGAAAAGAAATCAAATACTTGGAAAATGAACAATACCCTCCTGAAAAAAGACTGGGTTATAGAAGACATCAAGGAGGGAATAAGGAAATTCATAGACAGCAACGAGAATGAAAATACTTCCTATCAAAACCTCTGGGACACAGCAAAAGCAGTGCTCAGAGGCCAATTTATATCAATAAATGCACACATACAAAAAGAAGAAAGAGCCAAAATCAGAGAACTGTCCCTACAACTTGAACAAATAGAAAGTGAGCAACAAAAGAATCCATCAGGCACCAGAAGAAAACAAATAATAAAAATTAGAGCTGAACTAAATGAATTAGAGAACAGAAAAACAATTGAAAGAATTAACAAAGCCAAAAGCTGGTTCTTTGAAAAAATTAACAAAATTGATAAACCATTGGCTAGACTGACTAAAGAAATACAGGAAAGGAAACAAATAACCCGAATAAGAAATGAGAAGGACCACATCACAACAGAACCAAATGAAATTAAAAGAATCATTTCAGATTATTATGAAAAATTGTACTCTAACAAATTTGAAAACCTAGAAGAAATGGATGAATTCCTTGAAAAACACTACCTACCTAAACTAACACATTCAGAAGCAGAACAACTAAATAGACCCATAACAAAAAAAGAGATTGAAACGGTAATCAAAAAACTCCCAACAAAAAAAAGTCCTGGCCCGGACGGCTTCACTGCAGAGTTCTACCAAATTTTCAGAGAAGAGTTAACACCACTACTACTAAAGGTATTCCAAAGCATAGAAAATGACGGAATACTACCCAACTCATTCTATGAAGCCACCATCTCCCTGATACCAAAACCAGGTAAAGACATTACAAAAAAAGAAAATTATAGACCTATATCCCTCATGAACATTGATGCAAAAATCCTCAACAAAATTCTAGCCAATAGAATCCAACAACACATCAAAAAAATAATTCACCCTGATCAAGTGGGATTTATACCAGGTATGCAAGGCTGGTTTAATATCAGAAAAACCATTAATGTAATCCATCACATAAATAAAACAAAAGACAAAAACCACATGATCTTATCAATTGATGCAGAAAAGGCATTTGACAAAGTCCAACACCCATTCATGATAAAAACTCTTACCAAAATAGGAATTGAAGGAAAATTCCTCAACATAATAAAGGGCATCTATGCAAAGCCAACAGCCAATATCACTCTAAATGGAGAGAACCTGAAAGCATTTCCCTTGAGAACGGGAACCAGACAAGGATGCCCTTTATCACCGCTCTTATTCAACATCGTGTTGGAAGTCTTAGCCAGGGCAATCAGGCTAGACAAAGAAATAAAAGGTATCCGGATTGGCAAGGAAGAAGTAAAGTTATCACTATTTGCAGATGACATGATTATATACACAGAAAACCCTAAGGAATCCTCCAGAAAACTACTGAAACTAATAAAAGAGTTTGGCAGAGTCTCAGGTTATAAAATAAACATACAAAAATCACTTGGATTCCTCTACATCAACAAAAAGAACACCGAAGAGGAAATAACCAAATCAATACCATTCACGGTAGCCCCCAAGAAGATAAGATACTTAGGAATAAATCTTACCAAGGATGTAAAAGACCTATACAAAGAAAACTACAAAGCTCTACTACAAGAAATTCAAAAGGACATACTTAAGTGGAAAAACATACCTTGCTCATGGATAGGAAGACTTAACATAGTAAAAATGTCTATTCTACCAAAAGCCATCTATACATTTAACGCACTTCCGATCCAAATTCCAATGTCATATTTTAAGGGGATAGAGAAACAAATCACCAATTTCATATGGAAGGGAAAGAAGCCCCGGATAAGCAAAGCACTACTGAAAAAGAAGAAGAAAGTGGGAGGCCTCACCTTACCTGACTTCAGAACCTATTATACAGCCACAGTAGTCAAAACAGCCTGGTATTGGTACAACAACAGACACATAGACCAATGGAACAGAATTGAGAACCCAGACATAGATCCATCCACGTATGAGCAGCTGATATTTGACAAAGGACCAGTGTCAATTAACTGGGGAAAAGACAGCCTTTTTAACAAATGGTGCTGGCATAACTGGATATCCATTTGCAAAAAAATGAAACAGGACCCATACCTCACACCATGCACAAAAACTAACTCCAAGTGGATCAAAGACCTAAACATAAAGACTAAAACGATAAAGATCATGGAAGAAAAAATTGGGACAACCCTAGGAGCCCTAATACAAGGTATAAACAGAATACAAAACATTACCAAAAATGATGAAGAGAAACCCGATAACTGGGAGCTCCTAAAAATCAAACACCTATGCTCATCTAAAGACTTCACCAAAAGAGTAAAAAGACCACCTACAGATTGGGAAAGAATTTTCAGCTATGACATCTCCGACCAGCGCCTGATCTCTAAAATCAACATGATTCTGTCAAAACTCAACCACAAAAAGACAAACAACCCAATCAAGAAGTGGGCAAAGGATATGAACACACATTTCTCTAAAGAAGATATTCAGGCAGCTAACAGATACATGAGAAAATGCTCTCGATCATTAGCCATTAGAGAAATGCAAATTAAAACTACGATGAGATTCCATCTCACACCAGCAAGGCTGGCATTAATCCAAAAAACACAAAAGAATAAATGTTGGAGAGGCTGTGGAGAGATTGGAACTCTCATATACTGCTGGTGGGATTGTAAAATGGTACAACCACTTTGGAAATCTATCTGGCGTTATCTTAAACAGTTAGAAATAGAACTACCATACAACCCAGAAATCCCACTCCTCGGAATATACCCTAGAGATACAAGAGCCTTCATACAAACAGATATATGCACACCCATGTTTATTGCAGCTCTGTTTACAATAGCAAAAAGTTGGAAGCAACCAAGGTGTCCATCAACGGATGAATGGGTAAATAAATTGTGGTATATTCACACAATGGAATACTACGCATCGATAAAGAACAGTGACGAATCTCTGAAACATTTCATAACATGGAGGAACCTGGAAGGCATTATGCTGAGCGAAATGAGTCAGAGGCAAAAGGACAAATACTGTATAAGACCACTATTATAAGATCTTGAGAAATAGTAAACCTGAGAAGAACACATACTTTTGTGGTTACGAGGGGGGGAGGGAGGGAGGGTGGGAGAGGGTTTTTTATTGATTAATCAGTAGATAAGAACTGCTTTAGGTGAAGGGAAAGACAACACTCAATACATGGAAGGTCAGCTCAATTGGACTGGACCAAAAGCAAAGAAGTTTCCGGGATAAAATGAATGCTTCAAAGCTCAGCGGAGCAAGCGCGGGGGTCTGGGGAACATGGTTTGCGGGGACTTCTAAGTCAATTGGCAAAATAATTCTATTATGAAATCATTCTGCATCCCACTTTGAAATGTGGCGTCTGGGGTCTTAAATGCTAACAAGCAGCCATCTAAGATGCAGCAATTGGTCTCAACCCACCTGGAGCAAAGGAAAATGAAGAACACCAAGCCCACATGACAACTAAGAACCCAAGAGACAGAAAGGGCCACATGAACCAGAGACCTACATCATCCTGAGACCAGAAGAACTAGTTGGTGCCCGGCCACAATCGATGACTGCCCTGACAGGGAGCTCAGCAGAGGACCCCTGAGGGAGCAGGAGAGCAGTGGGATGCAGACCCCAAATTCTCATAAGAAGACCAAACTTAATGGTCTGACTGAGACTGGAGGAATCCCGGCGGTCATGCTCTCCAGACCTTCTGTTGACACAGGACAGGAACCATCCCTGAAGACAACTCATCAGACATGAAAGGGACTGGTCAGCGGGTGGGAGAGAGACGCTGATGAAGAGTGAGCTAATTATATCAGGTGTACACTTGAGATTGTGTTGGCAACTCTTGTCTGGAGGGGGGATGGGAGGATAGAGAGAGAGGGAAGCCAGCAAAATTGTCAAGAAAGGAGAGACTGAAAGGGCTGACTCAAGACGGGGAGAGTAAGTGGGACTAGGGAGTGAGATGTATGTAAACTTATATGTGACAGACTGATTGGATTTGTAAACGTTCACTTGAAGCTTAATAAAAGTTATTATAAAAAAAAAAAAAATCACACACAAGTAAAATTTTGCTGAAGATCATGCAAAAGCAGTTGCAGCAGTACATCTACAGGGAAAATGCTAGAAGTTCAAGCCCTATTGAGGGGAGGACATGGAATAAGGGATATCATTGTTGATGTCACATAGATCTTGGCTGAAAGCAGAGAATACCACAAAGATGTTTACGTGTGTTTTATTGACTATGCAAAGGCATTCATCTGTGTGGATCATAACAAATTATGGACAAGACTGCAAAGAATGGGAATTCCAGAACACGTAATTGTGCTCATGAGGAACCTGTGCATAAACCAAAAAACAGTCCTTCGAATAGAACACAGGGATATTACGTGTTTTAAAGTCAGGAAAGATGTGTGTCAGGGTGTATCCTTTCACCATTCTTATTCAATTTATATGCATAAGCAAATAATCCAAGAAGCTGGACTACATCAAGAAGAACTCAACATCAGGACTGGAAGAAGACTCATTAACAACCTGTGATATGCAAATGACACAACCTTGCTTGCTGAAAGTGAAAAGGACTTGAAGCACTTACTCATGAAGATCAAAGATCAAATCCTTCAGTATAGATTACATCTCAACATAAGAAAAATAAAAATCCTTACAACTGGCCCAATAAGCAACATCATGATAAACAGAGAAAAGATTGAAGTTGTCAAGGATTTCATCTTACTTGGATCCACAATCAACACCCATGGAAACAGCAGTCAGGAAATCAAATGACGTATTGCATTGGGCAGATCTGCTGCAAAAAACCTCTTTCAAGTGTTAAAAAGCAAAGATGTCACTTTGAGGACTAAGGTGCGCATGACCCAAGCCATGGTATTTTCAATTGCCTCACGTGCATGTGACAGCTGGACAATAAATAGAGAACACCAAAGAAGAATTGATGCCTTTGAATTATGATGTTGGTGAAGAATATTGAATATACCATGGACTTCCAGAAGAATGAGCAAATCTGTTGTCATGGATTGAATTACGTTCCCCCAAAATGTGTGTATCAACTTGGTTAGGCCATGATTCCCAGTATTCTGTGGTCTTCCTCAATTTTGTGATTGTAATTTTATGTTAAAGAGGATTAGGCACCCTTACCAGGTCACATCCCTGATCCAATGTAAAGGGAGTTTCCCTGGGGTGTGGCCTGTACCACCTTTTATCTCTCAAGAGATGAAAAGGAAGCTAGCAGAGAGGAAGGACCTCATGCCACCAAGAAAGCAGTGCCGGGAGCGGAGCACATCCTTTGGACTCAGGGTTGCTGTGCAGAGAAGCTCCTAGTCCGGGGGAAGGTTGACAAGAAGACCGACAGAGAGAGAGAGAAATGCTTCCTCTGGAGCCAACATCCCAAATTTGTACTTTTAGCCTACTTTACTGTGAAGAAATAAATTTCTCTTTGTTAAAGCTATCCCCTTGTGGTATTTCTGTTATAGCACCATTAGATAACTAAGACATCTGTCTTGGAAGAAATACAGCCAGAATGCTCCTTAGAAGCAAAGATGGTAAGACTTCATCTCATAAACTTTGGACTTATTATCAGGAGGGACCAGTCCCTGGAGATGGACATCATGCTTGGTAAACTAGAGGGTCAGTGAAAAAGAGGAAGACCCTCAACAAGATGGATTGACACAGTAGCTACAACAAGTGACTACAAAGGGCTCAAACATAACAAAGATGGTGAGGATGACACACGACTGGATAGTGTTTCATTCTGTTTTACATAGGGTCGCTATTAGCCCGAACTGACTTGACGGCATCTAACAACTACAACGAAGTTGAAGAAAATGAGGCACAAAGGACTACATAACTTGTCCAAGACCACACAGCTAGTTAGTGGCAGAGCCAAGATTGAAGTTAGTCTGGCTCCAGTGTCTGTACTTGTAAACACTATATTAAATTGTCTCTTCAACATAGCACAAAAAGCAGTGGGTTAGGAGTCAGAAGACCCCAGTTTGAATTCTTGGAAAAATCAGCTGTTCTAAGCCACAGTTTCCTCACTGGGAAGGTTGTGAAGGCTAAAGAAGATAATACAATTATTAAAAATACATATGGTATGCTACTTAAAGTAACTATAAACCAAAGGAGTATTATTATTTTAAACGTTGTACTGGCTCTTACTTTAAAAATTATGTTCAGATAACACTTCATTCATTTCACTAATTTTACCATGGATCCTAAAACACCTGTACCTAACTATATCTTTTGATAATATGCTCTATGTGTAGTTTTTAATTTTTTCTTTTTAATTAAGAGGCCTAAAACTTTTTGATACTGTTTGTTTTAAAAAAAAACAGAGAAATCATTTTTACAGGGCTGAAAAGAATATTAATTTTTTTCCCAAAAGATCATTTTCAACACTTGTTTAACTTGACTGTCATCCTCAAAGTTATCAGATAAAAATAGAATTCTCCATTCAAATTTGGTTGTTGTATTGGGGCCTTGGTGGTACAGTGGTTAAGAGCTACAGCTTTGCTATGGCTGCTAATCAAAAAGGTTGGCAGTTGAAATCCACCAGACACTCCTTGGAAGCCCTATGGGGCAACTGTACTCTGTCCTACAGGGTCACTATGAGTTGGAATCGGCTCTACAGCAACAGGTTTGGTTTGGGGTTCTCGTTTTATTAGATTTTTATTGTTGCTGTGACAAATTACCACAAATGGTTTGTGTCTTAGTTACCAATGTCACTATAACAGAAATATCACAAGTAAATGGCTTTAACAAACAAATTTATTTTCTCACAGTTTAGGATGCTAGAAGTCCAAATTCAGGGTGCCAGCTCTAGGGGAAGTCTTTCTGTTGGCTCTGGAGGGAAGGTCCCCATCTCTTTGAGCTTCTGCTCCTGGGAGATGTTCATGTGGCTTGGCATTTCTCTTCCCCTGTCTCTGCTTCTTTCGCTTGCTTGTTTAATCTCTTTTATATCTTAAGAGATTGACTTAAGACATATCCTATATTAAAAAAATAAGGATTAGGAACTAGGACGAGGGTGTCTAGGGTGGGTGGGTGGGGCATTATACTGCCTACCACAGTTGTGAACATTAGGAACAAAAAACCCAATGTGGTATATTAAAAAAAGACTTTTCAGTATATAAAATTTTGAGGGTGATTTCACTTCAGTGTCTTGAGAAAAATCTCCGAATTGTAACAGCTATTATGAGAGAAAGGCGATAAAGTCCAGCTATGCTCACTTTAGACAAAAAGAAAACCTGACAAATGGGAGATGAAGGGTGGCAGTGCCACAGCAATAACAAAACCAAATGATAGACCTGAAGATTATCCAAAATTGGGTGACAAATCCACTCTCATTGTACCTGCAATGTATTTACTATTGGGAATGAAGAACCTTCTTTCTGACCCCAGTCCATCATTAGGAGCTAGAGAGGCATCAGAAAAAAACCTTTCCTTTCCACCAAAGTTTAAAAAAAATTCTTTTTTTTAGGATAAGTTGAAGAAATAAAGTTTTCTAAATCTTGTGCCTATTTCCATGGTAACAGGCAGGGGCAGATTACCCAGGAAGCAAGGTACCCACTGGCTTAATTGTGTTTACTTACTAACCTGTAGTGCACAATTTCACATGGGTTTCACTACATCAAAGAAATGGTGAAAAAACAAGTGAATTGTGCACTATAGATTAGTAAGTAAACCCAGGTGTATCTTGTTTATTGGGTAATCTGTTCCTGGTAACAGGGATTATCTAAATGGTATTGAAGAAAGGTTGTCAGTCTTTAAATGTGTTTGTTTTGGTGAACAGAATGAAGCGATGCAACCAGAAAGATACTGAGAATTTGAGGATAGTTGCCCAATTTTGTAGATTGCATATTTCCCCTTGCTGTTGACATGTTTCGGAAAACCTAATGGATGTTTGGATGCCATATATAATGCCCAGAAGCTGTACTCAGGAAAAGTAATAGCAACATTAGTGAATTTCATGACAGCCTATTTTATCATTTGCATAAAATTGTGTCCCATATGCAATCACCAGGATGTCTAAGCCACCAAAAAGCTCTGAACTGATAAGGACAGATCATTTGCTTTGTTGAAGAGAATTACCTCAATCCCCAAAACAGAACACGTTGACTTATACAGAATCCTATATTGCAGGAGAAGTTAGCCTTGCTTTAAAGAATATGTGTGTGTCCTTAAAACATGTGTGTGACTCATAGTTAAGTGGGTGTACCTCCAGTTTAGAGGACTCAGCCAGTAGTTAGACAGGAACAAAGTCTAGGTCCCAGAAGAAGTTACCAATGAGCTAAGCAAGGGATTAGGGCCATCTCCAAAGGGACACGAGTTCAGGACAAGACTTTAATGCAATGAAAGAACCAGAGGACACTTAGGAAATCAAGCCAATGAAGGAATAGGCCAAAATAGCAAAAACCGAGGCTAAGATTTCAGCTTGCCGGGCCAAGAAGATGCTTAAATCTGCTTACCCCATATCAGGATTAGTCAAGATTTATCCAGGCATAAAACTGATACAGAATAGGACCCCTAAATGTCAGCCAGCCTTGGTTATGAGTAAGATTGCAACTTTGCCTGAGACTGAGTAGCTTTGGTACCTATATCAGAGTGAATCTGCAAAGGCAAGGACTGACACTATGTATTCATAGCTGCCCAAACCTGCTCCTCTTCCAGCCCTACCATACAATATGATATTGTAAAATACCTCTGAATCGTTGTCAGAATTAACATATTCTGCTCATAAAAATAACAGATCAGCAGACCCTTAATTACCTTTCTGACCTCATTTGACTCCTGGACCCTAGGGCCTTTAAGCTTACCTGTTTGTTCCAGCTGGCACAAGCATCCCTGTCTTCAAATGACTGATTCCTTCCTGTCATACAGTTCTCAGCTCAGACATCACCTTCTCAATGATCAGGACTTTTCTGATCATCCTTCCTAAATTTCCCTGTTTTTTTCCTCAAGACGTTAATCGCATCGCATCAGAGCTCTTATCAAAATCTGTATTTTATTGGGCTTTTTAATTTGCTCATTCACGTGACAGATGCGCAAGGATTTTTCTTGTCATTCACTGATTCTCAGAATCTATAGCACTGCACAGCTATAGATGCAGTGTTGAAAGAATAAATAAATAGTAAGTATGCTTCCCTTGAGAAAACCTGTGCCTAAAAGTTGGGTTGATGAAGTTTCAACATACAAATACAGAAGACATAGATGAATTTTTAATCTGTGCCAAGGAGCAAGCAAAAGGCTTGACAATTTTATAAGAGTGCAAGTGGGTGAGAAGGGGAAGCAAAGGAATTTCACTAAACGAAGTCTTTTCCCCTGGAACCAAAAATCAACATTAGCTGTGACAAGCAAGACAGGTTAACAGTAAAAAGGTTTTTTTTATTTTTTTTACTTCAGCTGTAATTATTTACAGTGGATTTTTTTTTTTTTTTTTTAGCTGACCAGTTGACAGGGCTGTTTTCTCATTTCTAGGCCTGTTTTTTAAAGATGTTCTTCATTTTAATGAAAATTTTCACAATGATTCCCTTGACTGGGTGTAGCAACCCAAACTACACTTTTCCAAGTAATGTGAGTTTTAGGGCATTGGGAATAAGACAGGACTGGGGATTAGGAAACCCAGATTATAAAGCCCTAAATAAATTCCACTTATTTGCTCAACAAAAATTTCATGTTACCCAGCACTATTCTAGTGAGTTCAAACAGTGAATAGGACAGACAAAGTTTCTGTCTTAGGCTGGGTTCTCTAGAGAAGCAAAACCAGTAATGTGTATAAACATAGAGAGAGAGATTTATATTAAGGAAACAGCTCATGCAATTGTAGGGGTTGGAACATCCCAAGTCCTTGGATCAGGATAGAGTTCTTTCCCAATTCATGGAGCTGTAGCAGCTAGTAAACCCAAGATAAGCAGGTTGGAGAGCAGGGAGCCTGCTCACAGTTTGTGATGGTTGTGGAATCCCCAAGGTCAGCAGGCAAGACTGCAAGGTTTCTCCTGAGTCACTTAGCTGCAGGGACTGGCAAACCCAAGATACACAGGATGGGGAGCAGGACTCTTACTCGCAGGCCATGAGGATCAGTGAATCCCAAGATGTACAAGTAAGCTGCTAGCTCAAGTCCCAAGAACCAGAGGTCAGACAAGAGACAGCTGCTGGATCCAGAACAAGCCAACAACTTTTGCAAGGCCAACAGGAAGGAAATAGGCAGCAGAAGGTGGAGAGATGAAGGCCGAGGGGGCGGTGAGCCCCCACAGGCCCCACCCCCACCAGTACCACTCAGCAGATTCCATCATGGGGGTGATCACATATCAAGTTTCAACAGGAAAGTGCTCACAACATTATACAACTGCCAAAACACTAAGAATCATGGTCCAGCCAAGTTGACACAAAATCTTAACTCTCACACTGTCCTTGAGCAGTTCTGTCCTTGTCCCCCATTCCATGGAGGAGAGGGCAAGAAAGAGGGATTAGGGAAGGGACACACACCCACTTCTCACTTATCGACTATCTCATTACCCAACATTTTGCAGTTATGACAAAATCTACCATCTGACTATTTTGAGCATTAATGACGTACCTGTGGCAGTAACGAATGCCAAGGTGCGAGGCAGGAGTAACGCTGGGGATGTACTGGTTAAAGTTATGTGTCGACTTGGGTGGCCTATGATTCTCAGGAGTTTGGCAGTTATGTAATGATGTGATTTGGCAGTTATGTAATGATGTAGTCATCCTCCATTTTTGCATCTCACCAATTTTCCCATAATTACTTGGTCTTTGGAACCTAACCATGTCAATAAGTGAGCAGTCGGTGTAATAAACAACCTTCTCCAGTTTGTAGTTTTCCCCTCTAAAAATACATGGGCATTAGACTAAATAATCTCTAGCTTCTCCCAGCTTTACATGCTCTAAAGACAGGAAAGAAAATTTGGAAGGCTTAGTGATGATTTCTGGGGAGTAAAATCATGGATGATTTTAAAATTTTTCTTCTTTTTGTTTTTCATTGTTTTCTGGTATTTCTTCTATAATGAACATGCATTACATATGAGGTAGGAAAATGTTTAAGAAAAACAATAGGGATATTTTACTGCCAATCCCAGGCATTGTTTCCTAGTGGCCTAAATGTATATTATGCATCCATCCTTTGGCTCTGCACTCTATTTTCCCATCTAGTAAATGGGAACTCTCCTATCCCTCCAGTGACTGACTTATTACTTTACATTTACCTAAAGAGGCTTTGGGGGAACTGCCAAGGGAATTTTTTTGCTCCTTTTCTCATTATCTCTGTGTGTACTGGCCTATTCTCTTTTCTTGAATACTTGAAACTCTTCACTAACTTGGGATAATGAGACACATCTGCTGATACCACAATCTGTCATGCACGTGCAAGCGCACACACACACACACAAACACACACACACAAACACACACACACACTGCTGGCTTCTTCTCACCTTTCAACCTTCACACCTCAGCTTAAATGTTACCTCCTAAGAGAGACCTTACCTGAGCACCCTAAATGCAACAATTTCATTCCTACCTTACCACCCACCATTGAAAAAAAAAAAAAATAGTTGCCATGAGTCAATTACTATTCATGGAAACCACCCACCATTCATCCCTGGTATTCTCTATCATATCTCTATCTTGCTCTTTTCTTCTAGAGCACTCTTGTCAACTTGTGCTTTCATATGTTTTTCATTTCTCTACAGGCTTTTTGTCCATTTCCCCCCCAAGTCTCAACTTGTATCACGAAGACAAGAAATGTCTACTTTGTTTACTGCTATAACCCTAGAGCTTAACACAGTACCTAGCAATTTGTAGGCACTCAACTAATATTAGCTGATTAAACAAATACATGAATGAATGAATGGGGTCCTTAGTCCTTGCTCTAACAAGAGTTTATTCCCATGCAGTGGTATGCTGCTGCCAACTCCTTACTTGCTAGTGAGAGCCAATTGTTAAATTTTAGGAATTTTGCAAGCCAGCTGTTAAACTGTTATTAGCTTGAAAATGGCCACGGAAAGAAGTATTTACACCGTGGACATTGGCGAATGTCACATACCAAAGAGCTAGTTTACCACTGCTCCTATCTTCTAAATCCAACTGTAAATATTGAGATATCATGACAAAAACCCATGTCCCAAAACTTAAATTCTTTTAATAAAAAAATAGTAAATACATGCTATACAATAATTTACCTGTTGCAAATATCTGGTCCTCCTGTAAACTAAATTATGATCTAAATCTAAATTATGATCTGATTCCCTGAAAATATTTTTGCTTTTCAGATCCTTATGTGAAGATTCACCTGATGCAGAATGGCAAGAGGCTGAAGAAGAAAAAGACAACAATTAAAAAGAACACTCTTAATCCCTACTACAATGAGTCATTCAGCTTTGAAGTACCTTTTGAGCAAATCCAGGTAATGTCAAACATAATTTTGTCTCCCCATTCAATTTCATTCCTTCAGATCACATAAATTATACACGCAGACCTTGTAAATTATCAGTGCACATGCTTTCACTAGGAATGCTGTCCTTATTCCCGTGCATATTTGATGCTCGAGCTACATCAAGAGGGAAATGATAATATACGCAGCCAGGGTGTGCTGATTCATCAGCCAGAAACAGCTGGCATCTTCTGTTGAGCAGAAATGAAGTAGAAAGAAGAAAATCAACAGAACAAGTCTGCTAACTAAAAAAATGCATCCACAAAAGTTAAAAAGCCAAGAGAAAATGAGCTTTATACCTGAAGGCCATGATATGTAATTTTCTTTATCACATCTTTATCACCAACAAACAGAGAGAAGAGAAATATGCGGCATCTTTTGTCTTTAATCATTAAATGAAGAAAACTAGGCTAACTTGATGCTTTGGGATGTTTAGCTTCAGCTTTCTGTGTCTGAGTTGAAATGGATGGCTATTTTTGTAAATAAAAAAATAGGGAACATTAATTCGCTAGACGATAATTTCTATGAAAGGAACTATTCTACTAAAAGATGATGTGGTTAACATGTTCACAATAGCACACTAAATGTAGCCACAATGATAGCACATGTCCTATTGTTTAGGGATTTTTAGAAATGTATTTAAATTTTCTCACTTCATATTTGTAGTGAAACTGTCAGAATCAGAAGTTCTTATCCAATAATTATAGGCTATTTCTTACTAAACTTTAACAGGTATCAGATTACAAAACTGCTTAAAGCAATTGCATTTTATTAAATAACTTAAGTGGGACTATCTTTTGTGAGTATAAAATTTGCCTATGCTTAAAGGAGAAATGAAGGGTGGACACACACAACTACAGCATGGAACTTAAAGTTCTGGAATATTCTTCAGTTGCAGATTTTCGCTTTTAATATATCCTTAGAATACAGTACCTTATGAGTGAATCACACCTTCATTCATGAAGAAAGCTAATGTAATAGCTACATTTCTTGTGTATTTATTATATGCCTAGATCCATGCTAAGCACTCTACGTATGTAACCTCATTTAACTCTCACAATAACCTTATGAGAGGAACCATTATGCCAACTTTATAGAGAAGACACTGAGGCTTATAATTTTCTCACACGCAAAATAGGACCCATAACAAAATCCATGTCAAGTGAGATTATTCATATAAAGCACTGAGAGAAGAGTGCCAAGCATACAGGAACACTCAGTGAGATGGTTTCAATGGTTGATATTATTCATAATCATGATATTGTCTCTTTTTGAAATTAATATTTATATTGGTTTTCTAAGGCTGCCATAACAAATTACCACAAGCTGGGGACTTAAAACAACAGAAATATATTCTGTCATAGTTCTGCAGGTGAGAAGTCCAGAATCAAGGTGTTGTCAAGGCCACACTCTCTCTGAAAGCTCTAGGGGAAAATACGTTTCATGCCTTTCTCTTGGTTTTGTCCAATCCTTCACGTTCTTTGGCTTTTAGATGCATCATTCCAATCTCTGCCTCTGAGGTCACATGGCGGTCCTCCCTGTGTGCCTGTCTGTGTCTCATCGCCTATGATAAGGACACCAGTCATACAGGATTAGAGCCTACCCTACTGAAACAAACAAAAAAAAACTCGCTGCCGTTGAGTGGATTGCCATGCATAGCAACCCTATAGGACATAGTAGAGCTGCCCCGATAGGGTTTCCAAGGAGCAGCTGGTAGATTTAAACTGCTGACCTTTTGGTTAGCAGCTGAGCTCTTAACACTGTGCCACTGGTGCTCCAGAGCCTACCCTAATGACCTCGTATTAACTCTATTACACCTCCAAAGATCTCATTTCCAAACAAGGCCACATTCACAGGTACTAGGGGTTATATCTTCAGCATATCTTTTTGGGGGACACAACTCAACCCATAACAATGGGCAGTGTTTCATTCTGTTGTACATAGGGTCGCTATGAGTAGGAACCTACTTGACAGCACCTAACAGCAACAGTCTAACAATAAGATTAAAGCAATTTTTAAATCAGTGTTGTCTAAGAACTTTCTGCAATGATGGAAATGTCTTATCATCAACATCATCCAATATGGTAACCACTAGCAGCAAGTGGCTAATGAGCACTAGAAATGTGGCTAGTGTAACTGAGGAACTGAATTTTAAAGTTCATTTAATTTTAATTTATTTAAATTTAAATTAAACAGTCACATGTGGCTAGTAGCTATTGTACTATATATCATAATGTGAAATGAGCAAAAATCACCTATACTGTATTTTTACACAAATAAGGAGCACCTTCTATGTTTGCTTACCAATCGTCCCCTTCTCCCCCTTTAGTCAGTACTCTACACTAATTTTTTTACAGCAACATGTAAAAAAAAATTGGCATGGGGCACTTGTGAAAATACTCTGGTGGGAGAGGGAGCAGTTGGCAAACAAATGTAGTAGACATGTTTTATTTGCATGAAAGTATGGTAATCCCACCATCCTCAAATAGATTTGTTTTTTATATAACCTTTCTCATATATACTTTGACGTGGTGTATTATACATGCTATTTACTGTCAACAGCCATTATATAAGTAACCGATATTGAAGAGGACACTGCTTCCCAGTCCCTAGTCACTTGTTTACTAGCCTGAACCACTGAACCTGCTGCTTTAAACCCACTGGCAAACCCCTAAGACACTTAATTTTCTCCAACAATTTATTTTGCAATATTTGTTTAGTGAAAACTCTTTTGAGTTTTAAGAGCTGATTCCTATGGAAACTAACACCTCCTGGCATCTTATTTTTAATTCAACAAAACAATATAAGGCAGAGCATTGAGATGAAAAATCTTACTGTAAAGCTCCTCCTTGGATCAACAATTCTATATCTTTTTAAAAATAAACATCCTTGAATGGGTAAATAAATTGTGGTATATTCACACAATGGAATACTACGCATCGATAAAGAACAGTGACGAATCTGTGAAACATTTCATAACATGGAGGAACCTGGAAGGCATTATGCTGAGCGAAATCAGTCAGAGGCAAAAGGACAAATATTGTATAAGACCACTATTTTAAGATCTTGAGAAACAGTAAAAACTGAGAAGAACACATACTTTTGTGGTTACGAGGGGGGGAGGGAGGGAGGGAGGGAGGGAGAGGGTTTTTTATTGATTAATTAGTAGATAAGAACTGCTTTAGGTGATGGGAAGGACAACACTCAATACTTAGAAGGTGAGCTCAATTGGACTGGACCAAAAGCAAAGAAGTTTCCGGGATAAAATGAATGCTTCAAAGGTCAGCGGAGCAAGGGCGGGGGTCTGGGGACCATGGTTTGAGGGGACTTCTAAGTCAATTGGCAAAATAATTCTATTATGAAAACATTCTGCATCCCACTTTGAAATGTGGCGTCTGCGATCTTAAATGCTAACAAGCGGCCATCTAAGATGCATCAATTGGTCTCAACCCACCTGGAGCAGAGGAGAATGAAGAACACCAAGGTCACACGACAACTAAGAGCCCAAGAGACAGAAAGGGCCACATGAACCAGAGACCTACATCATCCTGAGACCAGAAGAACTAGTTGGTGCCCAGCCACAATAGATGACTGCCCTGACAGGGAGCACAGCAGAGGACCCCTGAGGGAGCAGGAGATCAGTGGGATGCAGACCCCAAATTCTCATAAAAAGACCATACTTAATGGTCTGACTGAGACTAGAGGAATCCCGGCAGCCATGGTCCTCAGACCTTCCGTTGGCACAGGACAGGAACCATCCCCGAAGACAACTCATCAGACATGAAAGGGACTGGTCAGTGGGTGGGAGAGAGATGCTGACGAAGAGTGAGCTAATTATATCAGGTAGACACTTGAGATTGTGTTGGCATCTCTTGTCTGGAGGGGGGATGGGAGGATAGATAGAGAAGGAAGCTGGCAAAATTGTCACGAAAGGGGAGACTGAAAGGGCTGACTCATTAAGGGGAGAGCAAGTGGGAGTAGGGAGTAAGATGTATGTAAACTTATATGTGACAGACTGATTGGATTCGTAAATGTTCACTTGAAGCTTAATAAAAGTTAATAAAAAATAAAATAAAGATCCTTTTTCAACTATAAATGACATCAGATGCAAATACGTTGAAAATGAAGCACATTAAAAATAAGACATACGTTGAGGTTCTGGGGTAACATTTTGGAGATAACATTTGGTCAGGACAGAGAGAACCCTGGAGAATACTAGGCATGGAAATAATGAGCAAGTGTTTGCATGCCTCCTTCTCTGCTCCCTGAATCAGTCCCCCCACCCCAAGAGGCTGCTTACCTAACCTTGCATGTTTTTAGAGAAAGCAATTGAGCATTTCACATGCTGTAATGAGGGTTTAAATCTCTCCCATCCTGAGGTCATAGGATTATCTGATCTTCCTTCTGTCTTTCTTTGTCCTTAAGAAATGTATTACGACAGAGGCAAAATATCCTGATTTTCAAAAGCACATGAAAGTGTTGCCCCTCTGAATGTATATAAATAAACTACATATGCAGCTGGAAAGATTAATCCAAGGCCTTCACAAGGGTACTTTTTCTTGAGTGCTACTAATCAATGCGCTCCAAAGTGGAATAATCAAAACTCATTCCAAACTCTGAAAACACCTCTTACCTTTGTGCATAATGTTCCTCCCCGCCGCCCCCCCCAACATACCCATTCCATGCAGTGTGATTGCATCCTGACGAATTTGCTTAGGAAAGTTTGAGAGCCAAGGTGATCCTAGTCTCAGTTCCAAATAGCATCTAGTAGATACATAATTCCCTCAATAACGGAATCAATCCAGCACTGCAGCAGAGAAGATAGGCGTTAGTCTCCTTTATTATCAGTGTATTGCCTTTTACATTCTAAATTTCACTCTCGGAAGTGATCATTTTCTCTCTTCTGAAAGCTGTACGTCAGTGGCATTTCTCAGCAGACTGGTGTAATGATGCAGTCCTCAGAGTACGAAGTCCAGTAAAGAGAGATAATTCAGCTGGATTTTCATCTGGCCGTGAATTTTATGTTTTCTGCTCCTTTTAACTCCGGCCACCAAATGTTATGCATTGCTTTATTTTAAACTCTTCCTTTATCCTTGCACTAAAGTTTTAGATGGGAGCCATCACATATTTTGACTAAGCAAATTCATTACTTAGGAAGCAGAACTAAAATGTGCTTTTAAGAAGTTTCTTTCATACTATCACAGTATGGATTTTCTTTCAGGCAGCGTCTTGTCTTAGCTATCTAGTGCTGCCTAACAGAAATACCACAAGTGGGTGGCTTTAACAAATGGAAATTTATTTTCTCACCATTTAGATTTTTTTTTTTTTTTTAGGAGGATAGAAGTCCAAATTCAGGGCACTAGCTCTAGGGGAAGGCTTTCTTTCTCTGTAGACTCTGGAGGATGTCCTCGTCTCTTTTGAACTTCCACTGTGGGCCATCTTCATATGCCTTGGCATCTCTCTTCCCCCATCTCTGCTTGCATGCTTGCTTGTTTAATCTCTTTTATATCTCAAAAGAGGTTGACTCAAGACACACCCTATACTAATCCTGTCTCATTAACATAACAAAGACAATCCATTCCCAAATGAGAATATAACTGCAGGCATAGAGGTTAGGATTTACAACACATATTTTGCGGGGGGGACACAATTCAATCCATGAACCCCTGGTGGCGCAGTAGTTAAGCATTCAGCTGGTAACTAAAAGGTCAACAGTTGAAATCCATCAACAGCTCCTGGGAAATTCTATGGAGCAGAGTTTAGTCATTTCAAAAAGTAAAGTATTTAATAAACCCTCACAACTTGATGGAAACACTGAAGTATAATCTTGTGTGACCTAAAAGGTCACGTTGTCAGTGCCAGATACAGAGTAGCTTACTCAATAGATGTTTATTGAAAGAACGGAAGAATGAGAAAAAACATCCTTCTTTAATTACTACTTTTTAAAAGACTTTCTCTATGTGGTCACATTTTATACCCACAGTAATCATGGTATTAGCTGAAATTATATATAGTATTAGTTTTATATAAAATGCTGGCTTGAAACAGGATTACTGTACCTAATTGCTTTGGGAATTACAAAAAAAAAAAAATGGCCTGAGTACCAGTGCCAGAAATTCCACACCTGAAACAGAATTGGATTTAGAAGTTAACTCAAGTTGACACCAGTGGCATGACATGGTGGTTTACAGCAAGGGCTCTGGAGACCACACTACCTGTCACTCATTCTCTGTATGACCTTGGGCAGGTTACTTAATTTCCCTGAGCTTCAGCATACTTGTCTGTAAAATGGTAGTATTAATAGGATCTTTTGTGAGAAGTAACTGAGTTAGTTCATGTAAAAGACTTAGAAGAATGCCAAGTATATAATAAGAATTAATATTGTTGAATAGTTTGATAATGATCATGACGATGATGGCTAAATAGGAATTGAACTCAGGTTTTCGTATTCAAGGTATTTTCACCTTCGTCCCAGTAATTGGAGATTGATTCTTCTTATTTCCACTTCCTTAGATCTCAAGGAAGCTGGCTGATTAATATTTCTTCTGTGTCCTTTTCCAGAAAGTGCAAGTGGTGGTAACTGTTTTGGACTATGACAAGATTGGCAAGAACGATGCCATCGGCAAAGTCTTTGTCGGCTACAACAGCACCGGCGCGGAGCTGCGACACTGGTCGGACATGCTGGCCAACCCCAGGCGACCCATTGCCCAGTGGCACACTCTACAGGTAGAGGAGGAAGTTGATGCCATGCTGGCAGTCAAGAAGTAAAGGAAAGAAGCCTTTCTGCATTTGCCCACATAGTGCTCTTTAGCCAGTATCTGTAAATACCTCAGTAATATGGGTCCTGTCATTTTTCCAGCCATGCGTTCCTAACACAATTCAGTGGTACTTCAAATCCTGTTTTAATTTGCACAAACTTAAATGTAGAGTCCCTAAGCCTGTCATCACGTCACTGCCCTCCAAATCTACTCTTCTTTTAAGCAATATGATGTGTAGATAGAGCATGACTGAAATTATTTACTGTATCACATCGTTGTATATACCAGTATGCTAAAGATTTATTTCTAGTTTGTGTATTTGTATGTTGTGTTTCCTAATCTGTGTATATCTAGATGTTTTTAATAAGATGTTCTATTTTAAACTATGTAAATTGACCATGATATAGGAGAGCTGATAATATATTATATGGTAAATATAGTATCGTCTGCATTCCAGCAAAAATATCAACTTGCAAGGCACTAGCACAGTTAAACTGTCATCTTAAAGGACACCTTAAACCTGAGCTTTTGACTGAATCATCTGACTACCAAGATGTGCTTACACCACAGGTTTGGTGGCTGAGTCCAATTTTGTAGAATTCCTTCACAGGCAAATTAGCACGATCTGAACAACGTTCAGGCTGACCTCCAGGAAGCAAAGCCACAAATCAGAATGGCATCTGTCTGTACATATCTACAAAGCTAAGATCACGGCTTCACTCTTACATTTGAGGAAGCAATTGAACAGGAGGCAATGATTTCATATTATTGGATAGAGAATAACAATATGATGGTGTTCAGTGTGTGTGTGCGCGTGCGTGTGTGTGTATGCGTGCGTGTGTGCACAGGCACGTGTGCATACATGTGCATTTGTTTGGGGATGGGGTGGGCGGGAAGAAGCTGAGGGGAGAAGTCAGCATTTCTGAAATATTGCCAATTTAAAAAGAAAAAAAGTAGCTCTCCGTTGTCACCTTTATACAAAATGTGCATCCTGTGAATTCTGTTCCAGATTTCACACTGATACTAATTCTAAAAGGTTTGCGCATTAGACTTTATAACAAAATATTTTATTATACAAAACCAGATTAGAAGGAATGCAGAATATTTTTAACACAGCTATCTGTGCTTATTACACAAAATTACTTTGTGGTAAACAGTATTGTAATCCCATCAAAAGATGAAACAAAAAACAATTAGCCATAGTTCTGAATGCACTTCAATTAAGCCAAAATAGACAGCTAGTGATCTTTTTATATGCTCTTTTTACTTCAATAAGTTTTAATTTGTCCTTTAAAGAAAAGGTGAAACAAAACCAAGAACAAGTTCTAGAAAACTGAAGCAACCTCTTACGTATACTAGATGCTCGATTTAGGAGGAGTTTTTAAATGTTTTCAATGTTATTCTGTAGTAACTGGCACTATTATGAAGCTATTAGTCATTCCATAAGAGTCTTAAAGGACTGCTCTGTGTAACACTGTGACGCCGTGTGTGCTTAGAAAACTAGTTTCCTCAGTGGATAGCACTCAACTTATTCCGTAGTGATCTTGTAACAATACTGCCATTCCCTCTAATGCACTGCCCAAGGTGTGTGTAGCACAAACAGTTCTCATTATAAAGGACCAATTCAGAACTGAAAAGCTATGCATAGGACAAGAAAGATACCTAGAATGGGGTGGAACACACAGCATTTTGTCAAGCACTGTGCAATATTCCATATTTTTCCCCACTATGGTAGGCAACCACTTTATGAAGGGCAGCCAATTATATACCACACTGCGTCTAGTCTTTTTTTCCTCACTTGCTTTTGTGACCCACTTTAACTCCTGGGCCACAGAGTGATGCTCTGAAGGGAAAGTTTATCTTCACAAATACCAAAACAAAATGGAGGAAAACTAAGCATCGGCCTCACGTTCAGACTTTAGGATATCACGCCATATTTTTTAAAAACTCAAAGAGAATTAAAAAAGGGCTGACAGTAGGCTTCGAACATGGGGTTAGCTGTTTCCTGATGAAACAAGAATTCGTGTCGTTATTCTTTCCTCATCAAAGAAGAGGCAAGCCCTTTGGTCTTTCGGCCGAGTTGTGGCAAACTCTTTAGAACTGGGACGCATACAAAGAACAAAGGTGAATAACATCTCCTTCTTCTGTCAATGGTCAATGCTCTTTTCAAACATAAATAATAGGACATGAACAAGTCATAGTGTGAGATCAAATATCAGTTTTAACAGAAAAATTCAAACAAGACTTTCCAGTTTAAAGAACCAAACCCTACCAAAGACAGGGACTTGATTGACTTTTCAAAATTCCTTAAATATCAGAAACTGAAATTTAATTTCTCTGTATTCAGCTTTGTTTACACTGATACAACACTTTTAAATAAGCAGGTTGAAGCAGTGGGATACACATTATTTCTTGCATTAAAGTACTATTAATGCATTCTCTTGCAACACTGCCAGACATGGGATTGTCACCATAGAATTCGCTGGTACTACGCCATCCTTCATGAGTCTGTGACTGAACCTGCTGTATGCCCGAGATACATCCTCAGAGGAGCCACATGTACCTTTCTGACAAAGCTGTGTGAAGTATTAGAACCTGATGCTCTAGAAAGATCCTAGTTGCCTTTGTGTATATTTACTGCCTGCTTGAGTGTTTCTATGTGTGGATTTTTCTCTGTATCTTGTAGAAATGTTGGGGTGTTTTCCTCTGCCATATGGCTTGTGGCCCGCGAGCCAACTACTTTAGCTGTATTTTACCTTCATTTTTGATGAGGTGGTTTCAATTTCGTTTCACTTTGTGTAGTGAATTCCACAGTAGTTTTCTGATTGTTGTTAAAAATGACTTAACATATTACACGGATATTCAATAAAAATGTTTTATTTCCTGTTGATGTTGCCGCTTTTTAATTCTTTTTCTTACCTAGCTCTGGCGGTGAGTCAATGGCCTATTGACTTTTGGGGCCTGCTGGAAACAGCAGCAGCTAAACAAAAGCTTGCACTGAATGCCAGCCTCTGAGTCATGTCTCTGAATACAGAATGGCTGAAGGGGAAACAATGGCCAGAGAGGATTTGGCCATTATTGCTGAGTGCTCCTGGGCAGTGTCATTCTCAGCATGTGTTCCTCTGTTTTTGTTTATGATCAATTCATCTGGCACACTTTCAGGCTTTCTGTTTTGCCCAAAACGTGTCCTCCAGGATTTTCACTCCAGAGTCTAACTCAGTCACATAGCTTCTGTCTAGAATGGGACTGAAAACAAGATTTTTTAAACCCTTTTTTCAAATTCCCTGCCTACTGTAATTACTAGGAGAAGCAAGTAAACATCTTTCCTCCACTGAGTTCGACATTTACTAGGTGCCTTCTGTTTACCACGTCCTTACTAAAACTCTGGAGATACAACAAATGGTGAAATAAAACACACTTGTCCCCAAGGAACCCACAATCTCTGAAAGAAATGTAAATGTACTCTCACAAGATATTGTGGTGTGTATTTAAAAGCAAATGCCTTAGTATAGTTCACAAAGCTCATGTTCTGCATCCTAGTGAAGTGAGTACCTCCTGGGTCTTAAAAGTTTGCAAGCTGCCCTCTAAGGTACAACAGTTGGTCTCCACCTGTCAGGAGCAAAAGAGTAAGAACGTAAACAAAATCACAAAGACGAAACAAGTCTACAAGACTGATAACCTACATGAGTCACACCCTCAACTACCCTGAGACCAGGAGAATAGTGTTCACCTATCACCACTGACTGATCTGGCCAGGGCTGCAATAGATGATCCTGGTTAGAATGGGAGAAAAATGCAGAACAAACTCAAATTCTTAAAAACGGCTAGACTAACTGGATGACTGAGACCAGAGGACTCCCTAAAATTTTCGCCCTGAGACGCTATTTAAACCTTGAACCAAAATTATCCCCTGAGATCACCTTTTAACAGAAAGCAAAGTGACACACAAAATAAAGGATATTACCTATTAGATCGGTACTCTACTAACAAAACATTGGTATGAATCCAAAAGGTTAACACTTAATCAAAGCAAAGGTGAGAAGATAAGGAGGTCGGGAAACTACAATACTGAAAATGGAACAACCAGAACATAATTAAGACACAATGTGAAAAATGAAACTAACCTCATTGATCATTTTGTGTGGAAACTGTCAAAGAGGAACCTAACTTGCTGTATAAACTTTCACCAAAAACACAATAAAACATTATTAAAAAAAAAAAAAGCAAATGCCTTGGGTCCCTGAAAACTTTCACAAGCCCAGTCTTAGTGGATACGATGGTGCGACAGTCTGATCCCCTTCAGCATGAGGCATTTACCCTCCAGTTACTAGAATCATTGCTTACTGACATCTCACAGCTATGTCCCTCTGCCCTTTACCAGATGAAGCTGCCTAACTTAAGGTATGCATCCTTCCCAGGGGCATCCATATTCAATAGTCAGGGCAGGATACCAGTGTAGCACCATCTCAGCTTCATAGCCCCAAGGGATTAGTTGAGAGCACTTTTGCAACTGCATTGCAGTTCAACTTCCCCTCTGCTCAATCACTTTTCCTCATTACTTCTAGCACTCCCCAATAAAACCCCTGCATGCATAGCTCCATCTCAGAATCTGTTTCCTGGGGATCCCAGCTTATAATGCCATTCTTTGAGAGAGAACATATCAAGAACCACCACCCATCTGTCAGTTTGTTGTACTATGGTGGCTTGTGTATTGCTATGATGCTAGAAGCTATGCCACCGGTATTTCAAACACCAGCAGAGTCACCACTGGTGGACAGGTTTCAGCAGAGCTTCCAGACTAAAATACTAGGAAGAAAGGCCTGGCAATCTACTTCCAAAAATTAGCCAATGCAAACCTTATTGTCAGAGATTGAATTGTGTCCCCCAAAATTGTGTGTATCAGTTTGGCTGGGCCATGATTTCCAGTATTGTGTGATTGTCCACCATTTTGTCATCTAATAGGATTTTTCTATGTGTTGTAAATCCTGCCTCTTATGATGTTAATGAGGGGGAAGGGTGACAGTTGTGTTGATGAGGCAGAACTCAATCTATGGGATTAGATTGTGTCTTGAGCAAGTTTCCTTTAGGATATGAAAGAGAAAAGCAAGCAGAGAGGCAGGTGGACATCTTACCAACAAGAAAGCAGCACCAGGAGAACAGCGTGTCCTTTGTGCCCAGGGTTCCTACATGGAGAAGCTCCTAGTCCAGGGGAAGACTGATAAGAAGGACCTTCCTCCAGAGGCAACAAAGAGAGAAAGCCTTCCTCTAGAGATGACACCCAGAATTTGGACTTCTAGCCTACTGGACTGTGAGAAAATAAATTTTTCTTTGTTAAAGCCATCTGTCTTATTCATCTAGTGCTGCTATAACAGAAATACCACAAGTGGATGGCTTTAACAGAGAGAAGTCTATTTCCTTACAGGAAAGTAGGTTAAAAGTCCAAATTCATGGTGTCAGCTCCAGGGGAAGGCTTTCTCTCTCTGTTGACCTCTTCATCAATATTCCCCCAGACTAGGAGCTTCTCCACGCAGGGACCCTGGGTCCAAAGAAACCACTCTGCTCCTGGCACTGCTTTGTTGGTGGTATAAGGTCCCCACTCTCTGCTTGCCTCCCTTGCCTTTTATCTCTTCTGAGATAGGTGGTGCAGGTCACACATGCCAGGGAAACTCCTTTTATACTGGATCAGGGATGTGACCTTAGCAAGGGTATTACAATCCCACCCTAATCCTCTTTAACATAAAATTACAATCACAAAATGGAAGAGAACCACACAATACTGGGAATCATGGCCTAACCAAGTTGACACGTATTTTGGGGGGACACAATTCAATCCATGACACCATCCACTTGTAGAATTTGTTATAGCAGCACTAAATAACTAAGACAGTCACGAATCACAATAGTATCTTGTCTGATATAGTGCTAGAAAATGAGCTCCCTAGATTGGAAGGCACTTAAAATACACAATGGCTGCAACAATGGACCAAGCACAGCAACAATTGTGAAGATGGCACAAGACCTGGCAATGTTTCATTTTGTTGCACATGGGGTCACCATGAATCAGAGCCAACTTGATGGCAACAAACAATAAAAACAATATGAAGAAAGTTTTCTAGAGAAGATAACACCAGAACAAAGTCCTAAAGGAACAGGTAGGAGTTATCCGAACCAGGGAGTGAGCTAGATTGTTACAAAATTTATCCCATTTGACAAGACTTAAAGTTTACTATGCACAATAGGGTCTTGACAGCTGGCTAGCTCATACTTTTTTCAGCCAACTCTATTAATCACTGCCAAATAAGGATAGAGACTGAGCCAAAACTGCTTTAAAAGACCACTTAATTATTGTACACTCTGAGGAAGCTACTGGCAAAGAGTTCTTCTAAGCATAAACTGAGAAAAGGAAACTTAAGGCCCACTAAGCTTAGATTAAAAAAAAATCAATGTTATAAATACAATTGTTCAGTTTTTGTTTTTGTTTAGTTTTTAATTGTTTAGGAGGATGATTTTGTTTTCTTAAACAGCTCTTGAAATTAGCTCCAAACCTGTTTAAAGGATATTACTGAACAAATTCTGAAAAGAAAAAAAAAAAAAACTCATCCCTTATTCAATGCCTGTTTTCCAAAAAGGTTTGTAGGTCTAAGACACATACACTTAAGATATTTACTAGATGTGTTAGGAAAACAAAATCATTCCAGGTACTTCAAAGAGGGAATTTAATAGAGAAATATGCTCATACAGGGAGGATTAAAAAAGCAAAGCGGAGACAGTGGGTGTAACCGAAGGATTAACAGATACAGTCCCTGAGGCTAGAAGAACAAAATGCAGAAGATAGTGTTAATGGAGCTCAGAACTTGAAAGGATCTTGAACCTTGTGGAAGTTGCCATGGGGCTCCTTGGTGCAGGGCACACCCAAGGGTATCAGGTGCTGGTTCTGGGACCAAGAAAGAGGGTCCATTTTAAAGATGCTGAAACTGCCAGAATAACCTGATCCAGTAGCTGCTCACTATTGCTAGAGGGAAGCCAACAGATGCTGGGAGCAGGAAAGGATTCCTTCTCTCCTTCTACCTTTTTGTCTCCACTAGTGCCTCCGTTGGTAGAACCTAATCAGAATCACCTGGTAAAAGAGTCTAGGAAAGACAGTTTGCAGGGTCTGAGATCCCACCCTCCAAATACATACCAGAGCGCAGAAGGTTGAGAGCAAGGGCTGAGAACAAGCAGGCAAATGACCGACTCATTAGGAAACCTTTTACCAGCTGCATATACTTTCTAAGAGCTTTGATTTCTTCTTGGAGGATTCAGGTGCTCCTATCTGAGCCATACAAGTCATCACACACCTGATGAAACATTTGCATAGAAATCACATTCTTATTCTATTTATGCAGAAAGTTTACTATTACAGGTTTGAAAAATTCCAACCCATGATTGCATTTACCCCCTCCCTGCAACACATCTTCATTACATATTCACAGGACTCTTTGATGTTTAGCAACTGATTTAAGCTGCCCACAAATCTCTACCATAAAACAGTCAGATGGTGACTTTGGAATAAGAAGGTAAAAATGTAGGAAAATAAAAATGAGAAATAGCTTGGTACTAAATGTACAAAGAAATGTTCCAAAGTATACAGAGTAATAATTATGCAGGAGGAACCATCAAGACACAGCAGTAATGAAAACACCATGCCAACCTGCTGATGATTTGTGTGATCTAAGTTCTGAGTCTGTCTAGAAGTTACCTGCATTTTAAAATCGGCATTTCAATTATATTAATTTCTTCACCCTCCTTCACTAATGCACATTGCCAAAGTTCTCGCATTCTTCCTTCTGACAGCAACCATACAGCCAGCAAATTCTCTTCCTCCATATAAAATGCACTTTCCCTGCCAAGGCATCACAAGGTTAAAAGACATTCTATACTAAATGAGTCAAGACTCACTTCCTTCTCAGCTGTCCACTTTAGCTCTCTTGCTCTCCTGCCTCCACTAGATTAGGAATGCAGAGCAAAGAGTATACATCCTTTATAGCCAGGAAGGGCCCTCATGGCACAGTGGTTAAGAGTTTGGCTGCCAACCAAAAGGTCGGCAGTTCGAATCCACCAGCCGCCCCCTTGGAAGCCCTATGGGGCAGTTCTACTGTGTCCTATAGGGTCGCCATGAGTCAGAATCAACTCGACGGCAATGTGTTTGCTTTGGTTATAGGCAGGACTATTTCAGTTGTGAGGAGCAGAATCCCAACTCAAGCTGGAATAGAAAGAAAGAAGAAAAAAAAAAAAAAGCTATTGGTTCCCTTAACCAGGAAGTTCAAGAAGGGGTGATTACCTTCAGGAACAGCTGCATCAAGGGCCCCAAACAATTTCATCCTTTCCATCTTCCCATTCATCCCACTCATATTCTCTCTCTCCCACCCCAAATTCTACTATTCTGAGTATTGACTTCATTGTCAAGCTTCAGCATCTCCATGTGGCAGTACAGGTGGTCTCTGTTGCCATCAAGTCAATTCTGACTCATGGCAACCCTAGCACTTCCAAATTTATGTTCTTCCACCTTAGCATGCTCCCAAAGAGTGCTTCTTTCACTATCGCTTCCTCATTCCCAGATCTGATATACCCGAAAGAATTAAAATCAGGGACTCAAACAGATGATTGTACACCATTGGCATTATTCACAATAGACAAAAGGTAGAAACACCCAAGCATCCATCAAAAGATGAATGGAGAAACAAAATGTGGTACATACATACGGTGGAATATTATTCAGCCATAAAGAGAAATGAAGGCCTGATACATGCTATGACATGGATGAATCTTGAAAACATTTAGCTGGGTAAAATAACTTAGACACAAAAGGACAAATATTTTATGATCCCACTTATATGAAATACCCAGAATAGGCAAATATACAGAGACACAAGTTTATTAGTCATTACTAGGGGCTAGGAAGGGGGGAATGGGGAGTTATTACTTAAGGAGTACAGAGTTTCTGTTTGGAATGATGAAAAAATTTGGAAATAAAGGATGGTTATACAACACTGACTATAGTTAATGGCATTGAAGTGTACACTTAAAATGGTTAAATGGCAATTTTTATGTTATATATATTTTACCCCAATAAAAAAATTCCCAGACATGACTTACATGCTTGAGTCACTTGACCCCCTTAAAGCAGTCACTGTGACCAGACAATACAAAGTTCACTTTGGTCAAGCCCAGGCCATGTCTCCAGTCCTAGGGTCACAGAGAAGGGGTAAGGATAGTTCCCCAAAGGAAAATTAAAGTTCTATTACCAAGAACGAACAAATCTGTCTTGGAGGAAATACAGTCAGAATGCTCCTTTGAAGCAAGGATGATGAGACTCTGTCTCACACACTCAGGGCATGTTATCAGGAGGAACCAATCCCTGGAGAAGAACATCATGCTTGGTAAAATAGAGGGTGGGAAAAAAGAGGAAGACCCTCAATGAGATAGATCGACATGGCGGCCGCAACAACAGGCTCAAACAGCAACGAATGTCAGGATGGCACAGGAGCAGGTAGTGATTCATTCTGTTGTAAGCAGGGTAGCTATGAGTCAGAATCAATTCAACACACCTAACAACAACAACAGCACAATTACCAAAGTAGAAAAGTGGATGCTGTGTAGGCAAAAACAACAGGCATCTGTTTAAAGAGGTCTTTTGTAGTAGATTTGCCCAATGCGATACATCCTTTGTCACAGTGTACATATAACTTACTATCAATTTCTGTCAACTAATGTGAATAATACGAAGTGTTAAAAAGCAAAGATGTCGCTTTGAGGACTAAGGTATACCTGACCGAGCCATGATATTTTCAATTGCCTCATATGCATGCAAAAGCTGAACAATGAATAAGGAAGACCAAAGAGGAATTGATGCTTTTGAATTATGGTGTTGACAAAGAATATTAAATATACCATGGACTGCCAGAATAAACAAATCTATCTTGGAAGAAGTACAGCCAGAGTACTCCTTGGAAGCGAGGACAGTGAGACTTCATCTCATGTCCTTTGGACATGTTAGCAGAAGATGCTAGTCCTTGGAGAAGGACATCATGCTTGGTAAAGTAGAGGGTTAGTGAAAAAGGAGAAAACTCTCAAGAACATGGATTGACACAGTGGCTTCAACAATGGGCTCAAACACAGCAACAATTGTGAGGATACTGTGGGACCAGGCAGTGTTTCATTCTGTTGTACATAGTAGGGTAGCTATGAGTCAGAATTGACTTGATGGTACCTAACAACAACAATGTGAATAACAACTTTTTTTCTTGCTGCCACAGTCTTTATAATTTTCATTTTAAATGGACACCCGATTTTTCTTTAGGTAGATAAACAAAAACTTATTCAACCATTTCCCTAGTGTTAGACATTTCAGTTAATTTATTTCTTATATAGATAACATTGAAATGGATACTTTGGTAGATATATGTATATTCCTTCTTTTGCTTGTCCTCCCTCCCTCCACCCCTTCTTTCTTTCTATTTATTTTCATAGGTTAAGTTCCCAAATTAGGATTGTTGGGGAAAAAGCTATGGATAATTTCACAGTTCTGGACACAGTTCTTGGAAGGTTCCACCAAAATACCCTGTCATTGATGTTATGTGTTCAGTTTCCCCACAGTCTCTCCTGATGTGGTCATTTGGATCTTGATGTCTGCCAACTGCACAGGGTCATGTGCCCAGACAATGACAGGTACAGAGCTGGAATATAAGTCTCTCAACTCCAGGGCCAACTCTGGTTCTCTTCACTACACCAGGTAGCATGCATTAAAAAAATAACGACATGAGAAAAGCATTGGGGGAGAGCCTGAGAAGGGAAGGTGGAAGAAGAAAGAACATAATATCCAACGCATTAGTTTCATAGGGCTGCCTTAACGAGATACCAAAAAGTGGGTAGCTGTAAACAACAAAAATTATTGCCTCACAGTTCTAGAGACTAGTAGTCTGGATTCAGGGTGTTGGCAGGGCAATGTTCCCTCCAAAGGTTCTAGAAGGGGAGGATCCTTTCTTGCCTCAGCCAGCTTCTGGTAGCCACAGGTGTTCCTTGGCATGTAGATGCATCTTTACCTGGCTGTCTTTCCTCTCTCTTTTATAAGCAGTCACTCAGAGGCATAACTAGGGTATAGCAGGTATCGCACAGGCCCTGTGTGCGTGGTGTCACTGAGCAATTTCTATTAACCCAGCACAGCCAGCAGTGTATCTACAGAAAATGGCACCTATGGCAAGCACTGAAATTGCGCCCCTGCCCAAACGTCTGACGTCTCTCTTTTAGATAACTTCACCATAATATCAGCTCGAAAATACAAGTCAAGCTTGTTAATCCTTTAATTAATACATTACCATGCTTGAGGAAGGACGTTGGGTCCTACTGGGTTAATAGAAGCTGCTCGGTGCTGGTGCATTACCCTAGATATGCCACTGGCACTCAGATTGGATTAGGATCTACCCTGCTCCAGTATAACCTCATGCTAACTTATAACATCTTCAAAGACTCTCTTTCCAAACAAGGTCACAGTCACAGGCACCAGGGGTTAGAAATTCAACGTATCTTTTGTGGGGGCACAATTTAATCGGTAGCACCAAGGAAGAAGAGTGCTTAGATGGGACTCTTCCCTCTTCCTCACCCTTCACCAAATCTGTAGATTGTCAGCGCTGAAAAGTTTCTCAGGCCTTTTCCTGCTCCCTAGCCTCACCATCACTTCCCTCATTCAGACATGCACCATCTCTCAACTTAGTGTTACAGGAGCCTCACAACAGTCTAAGCTCATCCTGCTCCAGCTCCTACTGTAGAGTGGAAATAACATCAGCTTTTTTAGGGTGAGCAGCCCTCGGTTCAAATCCTGTTTCATTCACAATATGGCTGTATAGCCCTGGACAGGTAGCTTAATTTTGAGAATTAAAGATAATGGACATAATATTGTTATAGCTCATGTTACAAGCATCCACAGTATTTTTAATCCTCAAAACCACCCTCATGAAATAGGAGAAATATTATAGCTGTTTTGTAGATTAGGAAATAAAGGTTCAGGAAGGGGAAATGACATGTTGAAAGTCACTTCAAAAACAAAAAACCCTAACCCATTGCTGTTGAGTCAATTCTGACTCATTATGACCCTATGGGACAGGACAGAACAGAACTACCCCATAGGGTTTCCAAGGAGTGGCTGGTGGATTTGAACTGCCGACATTTTGGTTAGCAGCTGAGCTCTTTACCACTGTGCCACGGGGCTCCAGTATAAAATAAGAATTCAATAAATACTAGCTATTTGTCTTTCTAAATCTAGTGCAGGGATTGGCAAACTTTTTCTCTAAAGAACCAGACAGTAAATATTTTAGGTTTTGTGGGCAATATGATCAACCTATGCCATATTTTTCCTTTCCTCCTTCTTTCTTTCCTTCTTCCCTTAATCATCTCTTTTCTTCCTTCTTTCCCCTTTAAAAAGGTAAAAACCATTTGAAGCTCGCAGGCCATACAAAAACAGGCAGCTGTAGTTTGCTGACTAGGTTCCAGTCACATCAGTGTTTCTTAAAAACCTTCCATGCTTCCTATTCCTAACGATTTAATATTTAAATTCTTCAGCAGCGCATTCAAGTCTATCCCTGGGTATTAACCACTTCCTTCTCTCTCCTTCAAGCCTTGCCCCATATTCTAGATACACAATTCTCTGAAGAAGCTACATGCTTTCCATGCCTTCATTAATGCCATCCCTTCTACCTAAAATTTCCTGACAAAATCCTACAGGTTGGTAAGTGAAGTGGAAAGGAAGGGAAGGGTTTGGAGAAGAAAAGAGATGCACCATTTATTTCTAAAGGTTCTGCACTATCAAATTTTTCTGCAAAGCCGAACCAAACCCACTGCTGTCCAGTTGATTCCAACTCATGGCAACACAACATAAATTTTCAGGCTGAGTTCATTATCTCCTTCCCTGTGTCTTTCCAGGCCATATATGGTTCATTCTATTCTCAAATGCCTCTGACCCTCAGGCAAACAGCAATGCTCTTTAGAGTAATAATGCCTGGAGGACTTACCACTTTCTCTGAACATACCAAAGAATTTTGTTTTTAGTCACGATAAGAACACATTTCAGAATATTTAAACAATGCTTCTTTTAGTGAACGTGAGATAGTTGGATGATTTATAAATTATAGAAAGGAGTAGGAAGATAGGTCCCTGACTAATTTTCTGTCACTGTCACAGTTGTCTCATTTTCTCACATTTCCCTAAAATATGTGTTGCCATGCTTCTCACCACCAAGCCTCAGACCCAGGTGACTCAAATTAGGCAGGTTTGGAACAGTAATTTCTGGGCTGAATGACTCCTAAGCCTTTGCTTTGCCTCCAGCTAGGATGATCATGGCTCTTGTCTGATGGCCAGGAAAGGAACACAGCCAAGGAAAAAGCCATCAGGCCTCTGGTAGCTCCCTACCCCCAGAAGCCATTGTGACTTCAGACTCACCCAGGCATGTATTTTTACTCTGAAAAGATTCTCCTAGTTCACTGAGAGATCTTTACAAAGATGTATACATTTCTATATATTTATTTAACACACTGAACTTAATGTTAATTCTTTGGTTGGGGGTCTGTGAGGGATACCTGGGATGGAGTCACTTGGAGCCCATCTCTTTAGCCCTTGACAAGCCTCAAAATATTTCAGCCTAAGTGCCATGGGTTGAATTGTGTCCCCACAAAATATCTGTCAACTTAGCTGGGCCATGAGTCCCAGTATTGTGTGACTGTCCACCATTTTATGTGATTTCCCTGTGTGTTGTAACTCCTATCACTATGATGTAATAAGACGGATTAGCGGCAGTTTTATTAGATAGTGTCTTAAGCCAATCTCTTTGAGATATAAAAGAGAGAAGCGGGCAGAGAGACAGGGGATCTCATACCACCAAGAAAGCAGCGCCAGGAGCAGAGTGTATCCTTTGGACCTGAGGTTCCTGTGCTCAGATGCTCCCAGACCGAGTGAAGACTGATGACAAGGACCTTCCTCCGGAGCTGGCACCCTGAATTCGGACTTCTAGCCTACTGGACTGTGAGAGAATAAACTTCTCTTTGTTAAAGTTTCATCCACTTGTGGTGTTTCTGTTATAGCAGCACCAGGTGACTAAGCTACTAAGTGAAACCACCCTTCTCAGAACTGCAAATCCGATCTCTCTAGCCCACTCTCTCTGACTTGAAACAGAGTATATAGTACTCTTTTCAAAGTCAGCTCCAACACAAATCCTTCCCCACCTGTTCCCCTCCCTGGACAACATAGCACCTCTCCCCCTGCCCCCGTTTACCCACTCCCCATCCACACCTTTCTCTTTCCACAGTGGTCCCTATTTTGCAAAACTCTGGACTCTGAAAATGCAGGACAGGGTATACAGATACGGGTGTGTGTTTTTCCTTTACCTAAGATGCATGCCTTCCTTGTGCTATGCTGCTTGCAGTACTTTGGGTGAGCTAATTAGAACTGCAATGTCCAATATGGTAGCCACTAGTCACGTGTGGCGACTGACCACTTGAAGTATGGCTAGTGCAAACTGGATGTGCTGTCATTTAAAATACACACCAGGCTCCAAAGGCTAAGTATGAGAAAAGAATCTAAAATAGCTCATGAAAACTTTTTGTAACTTCACCATGACATGGTTGTTTCGGAGTTGCCATAACAAATTACCACAAATTTAGTGGCTTAAAACAATGCATTTATTATCTTATAATTCTATAATTCAAAAATCTCACATGGGTTTCATTGGACTAAAATCAAGGTGTCAGCAGGGCTGCATCCCTTCTGAAGGCCCTAGGAGACAATCCATTTCCTTATCTTTTCCAGCTTCTAAAGCCTGCCTGCATTTCCTGGCTCATGATCCCCGTGCTCCATCTTCAAAGCCAGCAATGCCTCATCTCTCTCTAACCCTTCTTCAGTCCTGACATCTCTCTCTGACCACAGCTGGGGAGGGGACCTCCAGATTTAAGAACGCGCTTTGATTAAATTTTGGAACTTTAGTGGCTAACCAAAAAAGCTGGCAGTTCAAATCCACCAGGTACTCCTTGGAAACTCTATGGGGCAGTTCTACTCTGCCCTATGGGGTTGCTATGAGTTGAAATCCACAACGACAGGTTTCTTTTTTTTCTTTTCTTTTCTTTTGATTAAATTGGGCTCACTTGGGTAATCCAGGCTAAACTCCCCATCAGCAAGATCCCTTAACATTAATCACCTCTGCAAACTCTCTTTTGTTATGTAAGGAACATAGTCACTGTTTCCAGGGAACTAAGGCATGGGCATCTTTGGGGTTGTTATTGGGCCTACAACATCGGGTTAAATAAACATTACTATAATTAAATTCACAGGTTTCTTTTTACTTTTCTTCACGTGACTACTAAATTTTTTTTAATTATACATGTGGCTCACATTTTTGGCTGACATATTTCTCTTGGACGGCGCTGGCTTAGAAATTAAAAACAGAGATAAAGGGGCTTGTTAAAAGTTATACAGCAAGTCAATAATGATGTTAACAACTTTGAAGTGCTGTAGGGCTTACTCTTCAGACCTTTTCTTTTTCTACACTCACTCCCTGGGTGATCTCATCCTGTCTAATGCCTCTGATACTATTAAGTACTGATGACCACAAATTTGTATCTCTGCTCCAGACCTTGCCCTTGAACTCTAGTCTCATCTATCCAACTGCCTACTCAATGTTTCCACTTGGATGTCTAGTAGGCATCTCAAATGTAATATGTCCCAAACTGAACACTTACTCTTTCCCAGCACCATCTCCCACCCTCCATCCCAACCTGCTGCTCATGTAGTTTTTTCCAACCTGGTAAGGCCAAAATCCTCAGAGACAACTTTGAATACCCTTTTTCTTTCCTGACCCATATCCAAAATATCAGCCCTACCTTTGAAATATATCTAATATCTATTTATTCTCAAAAAGGAGCACTGGTGTTACAACGGTTAAGCACTCAGCTGCTAACAGAAAGGTGGAGGGTTTGAACCCACCAGCCACTCCAAAGGAGAAAGATGTGATGGTCTGCTTCCATAAAGATTATTACCAAGGAAATCCTATGGGACAGGTCTACTCTGTTACGTGAGGTCACCATGAGTCAGAATTTACTTGGAGGTACCCGACAACAGCAATAATTATTCTAAACACCTCCACTGCTCCCATCTGGTCCAAGCCACCATTGTCTCACCATGGTTAATGAAACAGCCTCTTCACTGGCCTCTCTGCTTAAACTCTTCTCCCCTTCAGTCTATTTTTAAGACAGCAGCCAAGTTATCATGTAAAAATCTGTAGATTCTGTAATCCTCATCTTAATATTCTCCAATAGTTTTACATATCGCTTGGAAGAAAAGCCAAATCTCTTACCATGCTCTACAAGGCTCTTCATGATCTGATAGCTGGCTACCTCTTTGACCTCATCAACTGCCACTCTTCCCTTGGCTCACTTCATTCCAGTCACACTTGCCCCCTTACTGTTCCTCAAACAAACCAAACATCCTCCTACCTCAGGATCTTTGTACCTGCTGTTCCCTCTACTGAACAAGAGTCCTTCACTCCCTTTAGGCTCTTGATTAAATATCACCCTATCAGAGTCCCTAGCCCATCACCCTCTGTTTCCCTACACTGCTTTATTTTTCTCCATAACACATCACCATCTGATACACTA
This sequence comes from Elephas maximus indicus, assembly GCF_024166365.1. Lineage (NCBI taxonomy): Eukaryota > Metazoa > Chordata > Mammalia > Proboscidea > Elephantidae > Elephas > Elephas maximus. Next base: position 141,820,435 of record NC_064822.1, read on the forward strand.
AATATGTTCTTGTTTATCTGCTTATTGGCCATTTCTCTTCAAAGAAATGTATCCATGGGGACTGAGACTTTGCTGTACTCTGTTGGTTCCTGTATCCCTAGCATCTAGAACAGTGCCTGGCACATAGTAAAAAAAAAAAAAAAAAAAAAAAATTTTTTTTTTTTTTTACATAGTAAGCACTAGATAAATACTTAATGAATGTATATATAAACATTTAGACTCAGAAAAAAATTAACAATGTTATGCTGAATAAGAACAAGCTATATAACCATATATATTCAATGTTTTTTTTCTAGGATTGCATTTTTTGTCCTAGTAGATTTTTAAAGGCATCTTTCAAGACTTATCAACCGTGTTAGATAATTTTCGGATAAGAATCTTATCCTTCAAAAAGCTAGTGGTTTCAAATCCTAGTTGCCCTTTTGCCATTCAAAATCAGTTTTTCTTACATGAATAATTGTTTAAATCTAGCCTTTAGAACTGACAGAAGAAAAAATGCAGATAATTGCTGTCATAATAAATGGAAAAGCAGCAAAAATTACTGATTTCTTTTCAGCTCATTTAACCCCTAATCAACTGTCAAGCAAAACATCCTTCCCACAGCCTCAGTTAGCAAACTAAAGGGCCTGCATTTCTCAGGCTCCTGTCACATCTCAAGTCTCAGGACGCAAACTTATCACTTAAGCAAAATGGGGAACCAGCCAAACCAAACCCACTGCATCGAGTTGATTCTAACTCACAGCAACCCTATAGGACAGAGAAGAACCACCCCATAGGTTTTCCAAGTCTATAAATCTCTATGGAAGCAGTCTGCCACATCTTTATCCCAAGGAGCACCTGGTAGGTTTAAGCTGCCAACCTTTCAGTTAGCAGCTAAGAGCTTTAACTACTGCACCACCAGGGCTCCCTAAAATGGGGAATGGGGGCATTATATTTCTTTATTACTGTACAATTCTATTTCCCTATTTGTCTCATTTTTTTGAGCTGTTGATCTCCACTTTCAAATTGCAATTTTTCTCCAACCCTTTCAGATACCAGATTTTTGCAACTTTGACATGAAATCTTTCCTTGCTTTATTTTTCTTACAATCAGATTGTGCTTGACATTATTGTCTTTAAACAGCACTGCCATGTTTTAAAGAAACTTCCAAACTACCAACAACCTTCATTTTTTTTTTCCAAAAAACTCTCAGGTGATGCCTACAGTTTTACCCAATGATTTACCAGTCCTATGACCCTTAAAGACACAAAAAGTAGAAGCATCAGCTCCATGCTTCTTAGATTCACCCTGCCCACCCAGCTGGCTCCCTCAGTGCCATTTCATTGCTGTTGATGTTACTTTTTTCTGCTTCTTTGGTTTCTTCCCTGCCTCTCACCTCCTTTGCCTTCTTTCTCTCAAACACTTGGCTCTGTATGCCATCTTTACTTCTTCTTGGCAGGCTGTGAAGTGCTGCTCAGCTGGGGAGCTGCTTCCCCGGTCTCCACTGCCATGTTGGTGGGATCCACAGGGCCTTTTTGTTTGTTTGTTTTCTTTTTCTTTTTTTTTCACGGCTTGGGAGCCCCTTTTAGCCAGGCTGTACTACACAGCTTGGGATCCACTCCCACAGTCTGCACAGCTGTACCAGTAGGATCCCTGGGGGCATCTTTCTTTTTTTTTTTCTTTTTTATCTTTCTTCATTTCTCAGTTTCTTGTCTCCCTCTACTTACCTTCTTTTCCTGTCTCCTGAACACCTAGCACTGTGTGCCATCTCTGCCGCTTCTAGCTGGGCTGTACTGTGCAACTTGGGAGCCACTTCTCTAGTCTCCCCAGCCACACCAGTGAGATCCCTGGGGGCTTTTCTTTCTTTTTTATTATCTTTTTCTCTTTCTCTTTTTTCATTTACGTCTTTCTTCATTTCTCATTTCCTTATCTCTCTCTAAACCCACTTACCTTCTTTTCCTTCTCCTGAATAGCTTGCACTGTGTACCACCCCTGCCCCTTATAGGTGGGCTGTAGTGTGTGGCTTCGGAGCCACTTCACTGGTTGGCACAGCCACACCAGTGGGATCACTGGGGCCTTTCTTTTTTTTTTTTTTCTTTTCTTTCTTTTTTTACTTATTTGTTTTTTATTCTTTTTTTTTCTTCATTTCTCAGTTTCTCATCTCTCTCTCCTTTCCTTATTTTCCTGTCACCTAAATACCTGGCGCTGTGTGCCATCTCCACCCCTTCTAGATGGACTATGCCCTGAGGCCTGGGAGCCACTTCCGTGATCACAAGTGGGATCCCTGGGGGCATTTCTTTCCTTTCCTTTTTTTTTAATTTTTATTTATTTTTTCTTTTCTCCTTTTTGTTTTTCTTCATTTTTCAGTTTCTCATCACTCCACAGCAACAGCAAGCTCCCTCAGTGCTTTTTAGTTCCTTTTTCTGTTTGTTTGTTTTGGCTTCTGCTTCTCTCTCTTCTTTCTCTTCTTTCTCATATCCATCTTACCTCCACACATCACAACCTCCCCCTTCTCTCCTGCCTACCTGCACCATGCACTGAACATCTCACCCCTAAGCAGCACAGGCATGGCCTACCAGAACCTGCCCTGCACTGGCCCATGGCCCACCCTGTCGGTGCCAAAACATGCTGCAAAAAACCTATTCCCACCCCTCCCTTTCAGCTGGACCTGCCCTGCTGTACCATAACCAAGCAAATGGTGAAAATATCATGCCCATGGATGAGCAAACAACAAAGAATGCACAGCCCTCCTGCTCAGAAATAACCAAAGAAAACAAAAAAGCAGGATAAAACAAATAAATCTACAATCAATAAACAATGAAAATAACTACTGAATGTCCCAAAGACAGCAGACAACATCAAAACATATAAAAAGCAAGACAGGATGGTTTCAGTAGGCATCCAAAATAAAACCCCAAATGACTTTGCAGCAGAAGAAAAGGCACTAGACTACCTGATAGAGAATTCAGATCTCTAACATTCGGAGCTATCCAAGAGTTGAAGCACAAAACAGACAAAATGAGGAATAAAATAGTCAAATTCATGGAAAAGGCAGAAAAATTCATAGAAAACACAGACAAAAAATGGAAGAATTTGGGAAAATAATACACAAACAAAATGCCAAGATAAATTCACAACTATAAATCATACAAAAACAACAATTAGAAATCCAAAAGATAAACAACAAGATTTCAGAAATAGTGTCATAGAAGGTCTGAGTAGCAGGTCTGAAACAATGGAAGATGGGATCAGCAAAACTGAATATAAATACTTTAATACAACTCTGTTTGAGGAAGACCAGAAAAAAGAATAAAGACAAATGAAGAAACCCTGAGAATTATGTGGGACATAATCAAAAGCAAAAATTTATGAGTGATCAGAGTTCCAGAACAGGGTAAGAAAACGGAGAACACAGCAAGAATCATTGAAGAATTGCTGACAGAAATCTTCCCTAACATCATGAAAGATGAAAAGCTGGCCATATGAGAAGCTCAACAAACCCTATATACAATAGACCCCAAAAGAAAGTTACCAAGGCATATCATAATCACACTTGCTAAAACCAAAGACAAAGAATCCTTAGAGCAGCTCAAGAAAACGAAAAGTCACATACAGAGGGAAAACAATAAGACTAAACTCTGAGTACTTGCAGAAACCATGCAGCCAAGAAAGCAATGGCATGACATATATAAAACCTTGAAATAAAAAAATTGCCAACCAAGAATAATATACCCTGCAAAACTCTCATTCAGATATGATGGTGAAATTAGGACATTTACAGATAAACATAAATTAAAGGAATATGTAAAAATCAAACTTACAAGAATTATTAAACGGAGTCCTTCAGTTTAAAAGCAAACAATATCAGACTACAGCCTGAATGTAGGATACAAGTTTGAACAAGCCAGATATCAACCTAGGAAATGAACCCTCAAGGGCTATTCAAAACCTAAGGATTTACTACAGGGAACCAGAAAGGTTAATCGGTAAATGAGAACATCAGAACAATAAAAGAGGGAATAAACAGTGTAGGTATAGAACTTTCTAATGGACAGGAAGGCAAAGCAATACCAAGTAATAATAGACTGATTCAAACGTAGGAAATTCAAACGTAGGAAGATAAAGGTAAATTTCAAAGTAACCACAGTGAAAGTTAATGAAGTGTTTTGTCAAAATAAAGAAGAAAAACATAAAGTCCTAGTAAACACAAAATCTACAAAAACAAAAGAAATGAAAAAAAGCACAAATACAAGAAATTCATCACAGGAGCGTAAGAGGAACAAAGAAAATGTCAGTACCACAAAAAAAAAAAAAAAGCATTACAAAATGACAGCAATAAACTCACACCTATCAATAATTACACTGAACATAAATCGCCTAAATGCACCCATAAAGAGACAGAGAGTGACAGAATGGTTTTAAAAACACAGGATCTGTCAATATGCTGTGTACAAGAGACTCATTGTGCTGGTAAAGATTGTGTGTCAACTTGGCTGGGCCATGATTCTCAGTGTTTTGGCAGTTGTGATCACATCCCTATTGAAATCTGATATGTGACCACCCCTATGATGGAATCTGCTGAGTGGGGGGCAGGGCCTATGGCAGTTCAACGTCCTGTCAGTTTTCATCTCTCTGCCCTCTACCACCTATACTCTTCCTGCTCACCTTGCCAAGGTTTTGGCTTGTTCTGGGCCCTACAGCTGCCTCTTGTCTTCTGACTTCTGGTTCTTGGGCTTGAGCTAGCAGCTTACCTGCTGATCTTGGGATTTGTCATCTTCACAGTCTGTGAGCAAGAGACCTGCTCCCTGATCTACCAATCTTGGGTTCACCAGCCCCTGCAGCTACGTGAATCAGGAGAAGCCTTGCAGTCTTGCTTGCTGATCTTGGGATTCATTAACCTCCACAACCTGTGAGTGGGAGCCATGCTGTCTGACCTGCCGATCTTGGGTTCATCAGCCTCTGTGGCTACATATGCATGTATAGTAATAAATGCACACACCAAAAAAGAAGAAAGTGCAGAATCAAAATATTAGCTACACAACTGGAACAAATAGAAATAGAGCAGTAAAGGAAGCCCACAGCCATCAGGTAAAGGAAATAATAAAGATCAGAGCAGAAATAAATGAAATACAGAACAGAAAAACAATAGAAGGAATCAAGAAAACCAAAAGTTGGTTGTTTGAAATGATCAACAAAATCAACAAACCACTGGCCAAACTGACAAAAGAAAACAGGAGAGGACACAAATAACCCAAATAAGAAATGAAATGGGGTACACTGCAACAGACCTAGCTAAAATAAAAAGAATCATAACAGTATTATGAAAAACTAAGCTCCAACAAATTTGAAAACCTAGAGGAAATGGACAAATTTCTAGAAACACACTACCTACCCAAACTAACACAAAATGATGTTGAAAATCTGAACAGACCCATAACAAGAGAATAGACTAAAAAGGTAATTTTTAAAAAAGCCCTGGCCCAGAAGGCTTCACTGGAGAATTCAGAGAAGCACTTACACCAGTATTAATCAAAATATTTGAGAACATAGAAAAGGAAGCGATGCTTCCAAATTCATTCTATGAAGCCAGCATAACCTGATGCCAAAACCAGGCAAAGACACCACAAAAAAAGAAAATTACACACCAATATCTCTCATGAATATAGATGCAAAAATTCCCAACAAAACACTTACCACTAGAATTCAGCATCATATCAAAAAAAATATATACACCATGACCAAGTAGGATTCATACCAGGTATTGAAGGTTAGTTCAACATTAGAAAATCAATCAACATAACCACTGCATAAATAAAAGAAAAGGATCACATGATCATCTCAAATGACACAGAAAAGGCATTCAAAAAAGTCCAACACCCATTCCTGATAAAAACTCTCAATAAAATAGATATAGAAGGGAAACACCTCAACATAATGAAGGGCATCTATACAAAAGCAACTGTCATCATTATTCTTAATGGAGAGAGGCTGAAAATATTCCCCTTGAGAACAGGAACAAAACAAGGATGCCCTCTATTACCACTCCTATTTAACATTGTGCTGGAAGTCCTAAATAGAGTGATAAGGCAAGAAAAAGAAATAAAGGGCATCCAAATTGGTAATGAAGAAGTTAAACTGTCCCTACTTGCAGATGATAGGATATTATACATAGAAAACCCAAGAGACTCCACAAAAAAACTACTGGAACTAATAGATTCAGCACAGTAGCAGGATACAAGATAAAAATACAAAAAACAGTTGGATTCCTACACTCCAATAAAGAGAACGATGAAAATGAAACCATAAAAACACTATCATTTATAATAGCCACTAAAGCAATAAAATACTTAGGAATAAACCTAACCAGAAATGTAAAAGACCTATACAAAGAAAACTACAAAACACTACTGCAAAAAACCAAAAGAGAGGTACACAAATGGAAAAACATACCATGATCATGGATAGGTAGACTGAACATTGTGAAAATGACAATTCCACCCAAAGTAATTTACAAATACAATGTAATTCCAATCCAAATACCAACACCATTCTTTAAAGAGATGGAAAAATTAACCCTTAACTTTATATGCAAATGGAAGAAGCCCTGGATATTAAAAAAAAAAAAAATTTGAAGAAAAATAAAGTAGGGGGAGAACCTGACCTCAGAACCTACTATACAGCTATGATAGTTAAAACAGACTGGTACTGGTACACGAGAGACACACCGACCAAGGGAACAGAATTGAGAACCTAGATGTAAATCCATATACCTATGGTCGCCTGATCTTCGACAAGGGCCCAAAGTCCATCAAATGGGGAAAAGACAATCTTTCAAACAAATGGTGCTGGCAAAACTGGATATCCATCTGCAAAAAAAAAAAAGGAACAAAGACTCATACCTCACACCATACATAAAAACTAATTCAAAATGGTCAAAGACTTAAATATAAAGCTAAAAACTATAAAGCTCATAGAAGAAAAAATAGGATCAATGCCAGAGGTTCTAGTACACAGCATTAACAGGAGACAAACCATAACTAACAACAGACAAACTCCAGAAGATAAGCTAGATACCTGGGATCTTCTAAAAATTAAACGGATGAGCTCATCAAAAGACTTCACCAAAAGAGTAAAAAAAAGAACCTACAGACTGGGAAAAAAAAATTGGCTATTACGAATTCAACAAAGTCTAATCTCTAAAATCTACAAGAAAATCCAACACTTATATAACAAAAAGACAAATAATCCAATTAAAAAATGAGCAAAGGAAAAGAAAAGATACTCCACCAAAGAAGATATTCAAGTGAACAACAGACACATGAGGATATGCTAGCAATCACTAGCCATTAAAAAAGTGTAAATCAAAACCACAGTGCAATACCTTCTCACCTTGGCATTCCTGGCACAAATCAAAAAAACAGAAAATAACAAATGTTGGAGAGGCCGTGGGGAGATTGGAACTCTTACACACTGCCAGTGGAAATGCAAAATGACACAACCATTTTGGAAAACTATATGGTGCTTCCTTAGAAAACTAGAAATAGAAATACCATAAGATCCACCAATCCTACTCATAGAAATATATCCTAGAGAAATAAGAGTCGTCACAGGAATAGACATATGCACACTCACGTTCATTGCAGCATTGTTCACAATAGCAAAAAGATGGAAACAATGTAGATGCCCATCAACAGATGAATGGATAAACAAACTATAGTACATACACACAATGGAGTACTAAGCAACGATAAAGAACAATGATAAATCTGCAAAGCATCTCACAACACGGATGAATTACAAAAGGACAAATACTGTATGAGACCACTACTAAAAAAATTCATGAAAAGGTCAACACACAAAAAGAAACAATTTTTGATGGTTATGAGGGAGGGGAGGGGTGGGAATGGAAAAACCCTAACTAGACAATAGATAAGTGGTAACTTTGGTGAAGGGTAAGACAGTACACAATACTGGGAAAGCCAGTACAACTTGTAAAAGGCAAGGTCATGGAAGCTTCATAGATGCATCCAAACTCCCTGAAGGACCGAATTGCTAGGCTGAGGGCTGTGGGGACCATGCTCTCGGGGAACATCTAGCTCAAATGGCATAACATAGTTTATAAAGAAAATGTTCTACCTTCTACTTTGGTGAGTAGCATCTGGGATCTTAAAAGCCTATGAGCACCCACCTAAGATCCTCCTCTGGTCTCATCCCTTCGGGAGCAAGGGTGAATGAAGAAAGCGAAAGTTACATGGGAAAGATCAGTCCAAAGGACTATGAATCACAACTACCACAGCCTCCACCAGACTGAGTCCAGCACAACTAGATGGTGCCCAGCTACCACCACTGACTGCTGTGACAGGAATCACAATAGAGGATCCTGGGCAGAGCTGGATAAAAATGTAGAACAAAATTCTAACTCACAAAAAAAGACGACTTACTGGCCTGACAGAGACTGGAGAAACCCTGAGAGTAGTTTTTTTTATGGGCCCCAGACACCCTTTTAGCTCAATAGGAAGTCACTCCTGAGGCTCGCTCTTTATTCAAAGATTAGACAGGCCCATGAAACAAAATGAGACTTACGGGGCACACCAGCCTAGGGGCAAGAACTAGAAGGCAGGAGGGGAGAGGAAAGCTAGTAGTAGGGAATCCAAGGTCAAGAAGGTAGTCTTGACACGTCCTGGGATTGTTAACCGATGTCATAAAACAATATGTGTACTAACTGATTAATGAGAAGCTAGTTTGTTCTGTAAACCTTCATCTAAAGTGCAATAAAAAATAAAAATGTAGACAGTCCGACAGTCACCAGGCTACACAAATACAGCAGTGGAAAGTCCAAAAGTAATCCATATTTAGTATATGAGAGAACAGATATTTCAAATCAATAGGAAAATAAGTTTTTTTATGGTATTTTATAACTGCCCAATCATTCGACGAATAAAATATTTAAATCCCACATCAGCTAGGGATACTCAGGCTGCAAATAACAAAGCAATAACAACAACTAACAGGAGCTTAAAACAGAAAACATAAACGTGAAATCTAAAGGTAGGCAGTCCCAGGATTGCTTTAGCACTTTATAGATGTTGCTAAGCACTCAGTCTCTTGGTATCCTTCTTTTTCACCATCCTCAGCACGTTGGTGTTTTTTCCTTGGGATTGTGGCCTCATGATGGTTGTCACAACTCAAGATAATAAGTCTTCACACATTTGCAGCCAAAGGCAAGAAATAAAGGCAAGCCAGGCTTCTGAAAGAGAGCTCTCCTTTCACAACTCTCTCCTTTAATCAGGGAGAAAAGTTGTCTTTCCAAAAGATTCCCAGCAGAATTATTGTTATTCTCATTGCCTGGGCTAGGTTCTTGATCATTCCTTACTGCAGAGGATGCTGGTAATGACAGTATCTGGTTTTTTCAGCCTTTGCAGTGGGAGGTAGACAAGGGGAAAAGGAGTTGGATATTGAGGACAATATAAATCGTTGATAAGATATATCAGATACATGGTTCTGACCATCATAAGAGTAAATCATACTGAACTAGCCCTCCCTCAACATACAAATATAAAGATGGAGAAAATATATGAAATGACTTATTTCAGATGTTGGACAATGAGAGGCACAGGACTGTGATCCCTGAGAGAAGGAAAACAAACAAGGTGAACCACACTCCCACCCCAGCTTTCTGCCTGAAGAAACTTTCAGCCCCACAGCAGAAGGAAGGGGAGCCCAAACAAAGAATGGTGATCTGCCAAACTGAGGTGTGAGATCAAAGCTCACATCTACTGGGGTGGCTGGAATTTATGGTGCAGGGCACCAGGAAGAAGGGAGATGTGCTGAGAAGAAGTTTCAAAAATCTGGATAGAAGTCCCTTGAGTCTTTGGCCAAATTTTCAAATACAAAGCTGTGCATGTGCAAGGTGAGCCTCCACAAGACTAGGCAAAAAGGAACTAACACAGAAAGAACAACCACCAGGGAGCTGGAGGCATTTGAGTTCCAACCAGTCAGGGTGAAAAGACCATGTTGAACACCTGGGCATTTGGCAAACACTTCAAAAAAGGCCATGCTTAGGATATGGCTAATCTAGTCCTAGAATCAAGACTACTCAAGACCTGCCCTAACAAAGCTAAAAAAGAAGCCTGGAAAGGTTGACGCTGATCCACAAGTATACCAGCTGACTGCTGAACAAAATGTAACACTCTATTATGGAAAAAAATCAGACAATAATGTAGCATCTCTAATGTTCATATACAAGCAAAACTTACTAAGATACAGACACTCAAGGAAGGAAAGCATGACCCACAGAAACAAATCAAATTCCATAAGACGAAAATATTTAAAGGCAAAATAGGAAACACTACATGTACTAGAAGAAAATGTAGGTGAAAATTGCTAAGTTTTATACTGAAAGTACAAAGTATGACAAAAACGATTGCTACATTTGACTACTTATGTATTTAAATCACCTTAGAATCCACAGTGACAAAGGACTACATGAACTGAGTTAAATACAAGAAGCAAACTGGGGGGAAATGCAACTTCTATTAAAAAACAATTAAAATTATTAATATACAAAGGCTTTTGAGACTAATAAGAAAAAATTAATAATGTAAATAAGAAATGGGCAATCCATTTAAAAATATTGATGGTCCGTAAACATATAAAAATATTCAGCTTTATTAGTAATAATACAAATGACCATCTAAATACAAAAACTTATTTTGCATAATAGATTGGTGAAGAGCAGAAAGAATAATATCCTGTGTTAACAAGGGCAAAGAAAGAGTTCTATGTATCACTAAAAGCCCTGGTGACACAGTGGTTAAGAGCTATCTATGGTTGCTAATCAAAAGGCTGGCAGTTTGAATCCACCAGCCACTCCTTGGGAACACTATGGGGCAGATCTTCTCTGTCCTATAGGGTTGCTATGAGTCGGAATCAACTCAACCGCGATGGGTTTTTTTTTGTTTTTTTTTTTTTAATGAGAGATGTAGATCTATGCTGAAGCATTTGTCAACAGCTAAAAAAACTGTTCATGGGATCCAACCCTCAAGTCCTATTTCTAGGAATATAGCCTAAAAATAGAAAATAACTGGATAAGTGAACAGGATGTTTATATGAGGATGTTCATCACAGGGTTGTTTATAATAAGAAGTGGATTCTAAACATAAAATGGCAGCACATACTTGAGCATTCACTGACCCAACCACCCTGGCAGTGCATATACAAGGTAGGGAGACAAAAAGTCTATTATGAAAACTAATGAGCCATCTCACAGAACTCTGTCACACTTAAGGGTACAAGCAACACTTCTGGAGGCTACCTCTAACTGAATATAACACATGCTGAGTGGAAGGAGCCATTGAAAAAGCATGCCACCCCCGTGTAGAACAATGAAGGTTAAAAAAAGTGCTGTATCAAAAGGTCTGCTTCAGAGCAGCAGAGGCCAGCAGGTGGGCTCCTAAATTGATTTATGTCATATGAAAAATCTCTTGGACACTCCCAGAAATACTCATGTTAGGTCACCATTTAGCAAGGGTACTGGAAGGTAGGCAAGGCACCTGGAAGCAAGAGACATGAAATTTGAGTTTTCCAGTTAATATATCCACCAAGGAGTGAAATCTGGGGACAAACCCACCAATCCCCCTTCTCTACTGAGTAATAGTTTAGTCCTATAAAAACTCCACTTCTGGCAGTCCAAAACTCTGAGAGAATTTAATTTCTCTTACTTGGTTTCTAAATTCCTCCTTGATATATTTTTTGTTTTTTCTCTCTGGGCAGTTATTCTTTTTACCAATTTTACTTTTTGTACACCAATTTTATAGTTTGTCAATCATTTCAGGAGGTAGTGTATGGTCAAGAACCAATGATATTGAAGAAAGAAGTCCAAGCTGCATTGAAGGCATTGACTAAAAACAAGGCTCAAGGAATTGACAGAATACCAACTGAGATGTTTCACAAAACTTATGCAGCGCTGGACGTGCTCACCGGTCTATGGCAAGAAATTTGGAAGACAGCTACCTGGCCAATCAACTAGAAGAGATCTACATTTGTGCTCATTCCAAAGAAAGGTGATCCAACAGAATGTGGAAGTTATTGAACAATGTCATTAATATCACATGCAAGTAAACTTTCACTGGAGATAATTGAAAAAGGTTTCAGGAGTACGTCAACAGGGAACTGCCAGTAACCCAAGCCAGATTCAGTAGAGGGTGTGGAATGAAGAATATCTTTGCTGACGTGAGGTGGATCCTGGTTGAAAGGAGGGAATACCAGAAAGATGTTTACCTGTGTTTTATTGACTATGTAAAGACATTCAACTATGTGAATCACAACAAATTATGGGTAATATCGCAAAGAATAGGAATTCCAGAACATATTTAATTGTGCTCATGTGGAACTTGTACGTAGACCAAGAGACAGTTGGTCAAATAGAAAGAGGGGATACCGTGTGGTTTAAAATCAGGAATGATGTGCATCAGGGTTGTATCTTTTCACCATACTTATTCAATCTGTATGCTGAGCAAATAAACTGAGAAGCTGGACTATAGAATGCAACATCAGGATTGGAGGAAGACTTACAAATAATCTGTGATATGCAGATGACACAACCTTGCTTGCTGAAAACAAAGAAGACTTGAAGCACTTACTGATGAAGATCAAAGACTACAGCTTGCAGTATGGATTACACCTCAACATAAAAAAAAAAAAATTTTTTTTTTTTTTTATGTTGAGAAAACAAAAATCCTCACAACTGGACTAATAAGCAACATCATGATAAACAGAGAAAATATTCAAGTTGTAGAAAATTTCATTTTACTTGGATCTACAAGCAACACCCATGGAAGCAGCAGGCAAGAAATCAAACAACATATTGCATTGGGCAAATCTGCTACAAAAGACTTCTTTAAAGTGTTGAAAAGCAAAGATGTCACTTTTAGAACTACCGTGAGCCTGACCCAAGCCATGGTATTTTCAGTTGCCTCATATAAATTCTTTCATATACATGGGAAAGCTGGACAATGAATAAGGAAGACCAAAGAAGAATTGATACCTTTTAATTATGGTGTTGGTGAAGAATATTGGCTATACAAGTGGACTGCCTGAAAAATGAACAAATCTGTCTTGGAAGAAGTATGGCCAGAATGCTCTTTGGAAGCTAGGGTGGAGAGACTCATTTCATGTACCTTGACCAGTCCCTGGAGAAGTACATCATGCCTGGTAAGGTAAAGGGTCAGCAAAAAAGAGAAAGGCCTGCAACAGGATGGATTAACACAATGGCTGCAACAATGGGTTCAAATATAGCAACGGCTGTAAGGATGGTACAGAACAGGGCAGTGTCTCATTCTGAGTTGGCATCTAAAAACAAAAACAGATTGCTACCCTTGAGTTGATTTGGGGGGGATAGTGGGATTACGGGCATTTATTTTCTTTTTCTTTTAGAATGTTTTTAATATTACTATGTTCTGAAATTTTAAAGCATACAAGGTAGAAAGAAAGTGCATCTATTGGGAAGCAAAAGTGAAAATAACTCAGATGCAGTCCAGCGCAGACTATTACTTAAATGCTGTTTTTATTGTTTACCTTGTATTAAAGTTACTCTTGATATGCTGCTCATCTCCACCTGACTATATCACAGTTTAAATGCCCAGAAAAAAAGAACACATTCTCTAAACTGAGCTTTTTGAGAGCAAGGACTCTTTCTTTTCCTTAATTCTTATATTCAACAAAGTAATTAATTAGGGCTTAAAAATTCTGGGCACTGGGTTAGGCACTGAGTTTATAATCTGAGCAAAAGACATACAATTTGTTCCAAAAATAATTTTAGCTGATGAGATTGTGTTTTGTTTCTTTGGATCCAGAAAACCAAACCAAACCCATTGCCATCGAGTCAATACCAACTCATAGTGACCCCATAGGACAGAGTAGAAATGCCCCATAGAGTTTCCAAGGAGCACCTGGTGGATTTGAACTGCTGACCTTTTGTTTAGCAGCTGTAACTCTTAACCACTATGCCACCAGGGTCTCACAAATTCCAGGAATAAAGGGGATCCTGGCTAAAATGTGCTGAACTAATTGCTAATTGCCTTGGCGACCAGTGCCTTTGCTTTAGATGCCATAAACCTCTGTGGCATTATCTACTCAACCATCCTTCTACCATTTAGTGTTTCAATCTCACCTACACATTAGCAGATGCTCTTCTTCTCTGCAAGACAGGAAAGACAAACCATATTAACAATTCTCTGCAAAATGGAGGAACAATCAAGGGATCTCAGGCTGGTTCATAAACTCATTATCTTCTCTTCAGTAAGTGTTATTACTGCTCTGTTTATGACCCTGTAGGAGCTTAATTCATAGAGAGCCTCGATGAAAGTCTTAATGAAAGGGTGTGTATTAAAAATAATAATATGAAACAGGAAAGCAGAAATTAATATAACTGGCTCTTAAAGAAAAAAAATCTGTGTGTGCATGTGATAGAGAAGAAAAGGAGAATTAATTCCAATGATTTTGTTGCTGTTCAAAACATTTTTAGAATTCCTTTTGGTAATTATCTTCATAGAAAATATCCTTAAGATAGATTTAACTTTTTAAGTAAACAAAGTTTTTGGACACAGCTGCAATAGGAAGAATTTCTTTTGGTCAACCACATGATAAAGTTCTACTCAACATTTCTCAAGTTGAGATTCCTTGTATACTAGTCTTAAAAATAAACCAACAAAGTAGTTCTTTGGCCACATAAGCTTCGGAAATATTTCATCCTATTTTTCCCCCTTTGGAGATTTTCAAAGCATATTCGTATCATATTTTTTGCTCTTGCTCTTGTTTAAGCCTGAAGTAACTTAGCTCAGAAATCTTTTGTATAAAATAATACCTATTAACATCCCACAGAATGCACATTGGAGAACCTTGCTTTAAAGTACCGTGTGCTTTTCTTGTATAATTTTTTATTTTGTTCTAAAGACACTTGGACATATAGGTTTTAGCTATAACTATTTTTAAAATCAGTCCCTATAACAAACATTGTAAGCTGTATTTTTGATATCCAGTTTACCCTTCTACCTCAACAAAACAAAACTCTTTGTTCAATGTGGCAATGTGCTCAGTTAAAAACACTCACTATCTTAATCCACCTTGTGGTCTTTGAACAAGTTTTAGCAAATGAGATGTAAGCAAAAGTAACTAAGTATGGCTTCTAGGAAAGCTACTTAAGCTAATGCTGCTGGTGTGCCTCTTTTGTCTCGTCCTTTCATCCTGCCAGAGACACAACTGTGATGCCTGAGGCGCTGCTAGCATCTGGAAACCGTGAGATTGAAAGCCACACTCTAAGGAGAGTTAAGCAAGAAAATGGAAGCAGCCTGAGTCCCTGGTGGCAATATTGAGCTGCCATACCAGCCTTCAGCTCTAGAACTTCTTTTTGTTTAAGAAAAATGAACATGTTTCTTCTTTAAGCCATTCTCTGTTAAATTTTCTTTAAATTTTAACCAAACACATTCCTGAGAGTCATATTTATGATGACATTTCATATCATTTTTACCTTGCAATTGAATCAACTAGGTTTTAGATTTACTATTATTGTGCTTTTATTGCAAATCACTTAAAGTCTGTCTTAAAAGTAAGTATAGCATACATGAATAAATAAAAAATATGTAACTATTGCAAGCTCTACACTGCAAACTTCTGCAGAACAGCAATCAGAAATACATATACATGTGGTGTACAATGGTTTTTCTAAACCAAGTATTGATCAAAGAATCTATAACGGTCAGTTATAGCAAGCACCTCCTAAGAATTCTGGTTGTAATATATTTCTATTCAGAATTTAAGTAAATGCAAATAAATTTTGTGGTAAGAATTTTATTTCACCCTTTATAAAAACTGTAAACACCCTTAAGTATTATAACCTTGACCTGGGATGCCATTTTTACTTTGTTCTCTTTGCCTGAAGAAAACATGACTTCATCCCAGTTCCGAGCACAGTTGAACCTGGGAATTCTGGGAAATGGATAGCTTTAAAATGTGGTAAAACGGAGATATAAATTATTGAGTATTATCATCATCTTGATGGCTTTGTAGTTTCTTTCTCTTCTTCAGACACAGATTCACTGACTGGGAAGAGAGATACAATTGAACTCTATAAGTCTATGCAGGAAGGGAAGGGTAATAGTCCAGACTACTTTCAAGGTTCCATTGAAGATAGGCTGCTTTACCATTGTTGCAAATTGCCCTGCAATTTTCAAAAGCAACCATAAAGACTTGAAATTTTTATCTGTGGAAAAGTGATGAGACAGAAACCAGGCTCATTTAGAAAGTTTCACCTGGTTGAAAAAGGGCCAAGATCAAGCCGAGATCTGGTCATTTCAGTGTATATTAGTTCTTCATAATTACAAATGGAATCCTGTAGGTTTTGGGGGCTGCCTCTCAAAGGCCTTCTAAATAACCAGTCATAAAGCAAGATATATCAAACAGAGGTGATATTTACTCTGTGCCAAGAGTCTTCTGGGAACTCTAAGCTTTGCATTCAAAAAAAAAAAAAATCTTTAGGTAACAATTATTTCACCCAAAAGAAATCCTGAGCAATTGATAAATATAACAAACTATTGAGTGCCTCCACCATCCATCTGTCAGCTTGTGGTATTGTGGTACTTTGTATGTTGCTGTGATGCTGGAAGCTATGCCACTGGTATTTCAAATACCAACAGGGTCACCCATGGTGGACCGGTTTCAGCAGAGCTTCCAGACTAAGATAGACTAGGAAGAAAGACCTTGAGATCTACTTCTAAAAAAAATGGCCAGTGAAAACCTTATGAATAGCAGCAGAACATTGTCTGATATAGTGTCGGAAGACGAACCCCTCAGGTTGGAGGGCACTCAAAATACAATGACAGAAGAGCTGCTTCCTCAAAGTAGAATCAACCTTAATGACACAGATGGAGTAAAGCTTTAGATACCTTCATTTTCGGTTGGGGCACAACTCAAAATGAGAAGAAACAACTACAAACATACATTAATAATCAGAACATGGAATATACGAAATAGCTAGGAAAATTGGAAGTTGTCGAAATGAAATGGAATGCTTGAAGATAGGTTCATTAGGCATTAGTAAGCTGAAATGAACTGACATTGGCCATTTTGAATCAGAATCAGGCAATCAAAGAGTGTCTTATGCTGAGAATGACAAATTGAAGAGGAACAGCATCCCACTCATTGTCAGAACATTTCAAGATCTATCCTGAAGTACAACGTTGTCAGTGATAGAATAATAACTATACATCTACAAGGAAGACAATTTAATGACTATTATTCAAATTTACACGCCAACCACTAATGCCAAAGAAGAAGAAATCAAAACTTTTATCAACTTCTGCAGTCCGAAATTAATCAAATATACAGTCAAGATATATTGATAATGGCTTGCGGTTGGAATGTGAAAGTTGGAAACCAAGAAGAATCAGTAGTTGGAAAAAATGGTCTTGGGGATAAAAATGACGCTACAGATCAAATGACAGAATATTGCAAGACCAGCGACCTGTTCATTGGAAATACCCTTTTTCAACAACATAAACGGTGACTATACATGCTGACCTCGCCAGATGGAATACACAGGAATCAAGCTGACAACATCTGTGGAAAGAGATGATGAAGAAGGTCAATTATCATCACTTAGAACAAGGTCAGGGGCTGACTGTGGAACAGACCATCAATTGCTCCTATGTAAGGTCAAGTTGAAGCTGAAGAAAATTAACACAAGTCCACAAGAGCCAAAGTACAAATTACAACCTACAGTATATCCTACCTCAATTTAGAGACCATCTCAGGAACAGATTTGACACATTGAACACTAATGACCAAATACCAGATGAGTTGTGAGATGACATAAAGGACATCGTATCATAAGTGAAGAAAGCAAAAGGTCTGTAAAAAGAGACGAAAGAAAAGACCAAAATGGATGTCAGAAGAGACTGAAACTTGCTCTTAAGTGTAGAGTAGCTAAAGTGAATGGAAGAAATGAAGTAAAAGAGCTAAACAGAGGATCTCAAAAGGGTATTCAAGAACACAAAGTATTATAATTAAATATGCAAAGACCTGGAGTTAGAAAACCAAAAGGGAAGAACATGCCTGGCACTTCTCAAGCTGGAAGAACTGAAGAAAAAATTCAAGTCTCAAGTTGCCATATTGAAGAATTCTATGGGCAAAATATTGGATGAGGCTGGAAGCATCAAAAGAAGATGGAAGGAATACAGAGTCACTGTACCAAAAAGAACTGGTCAATGCTCAACCATTTCAGGAGGTAGCATATGATCAAGAACCGATGGAATCGAAGGAAGAAATCCAAGCTGCACTGAAGGGACAGGCGAAAAACAAGGCTCCAGGACTTGACAGAATACCAATTAAAATATTTCAACAATAACTGGGAGCTCCTAAAAATCAAACACCTATGCTCATCTAAAGACTTCACCAAAAGAGTAAAAAGACCACCTACAGATTGGGAAAGAATTTTCAGCTATGACATCTCCGACCAGCGCCTGATCTCTAAAATCTACATGATTCTGTCAAAACTCAACCACAAAAAGACAAACAACCCAATCAAGAAGTGGGCAAAGGATATGAACACACATTTCTCTAAAGAAGATATTCAGGCAGCCAACAGATACATGAGAAAATGCTCTCGATCATTAGCCATTAGAGAAATGCAAATTAAAACTACGATGAGATTCCATCTCACACCAGCAAGGCTGGCATTAATCCAAAAAACACAAAATAATAAATGTTGGAGAGGCTGCGGAGAGATTGGAACTCTCATACACTGCTGGTGGGAATGTAAAATGGTACAACCACTTTGGAAATCTATCTGGCGTTATCTTAAACAGTTAGAAATAGAACTACCATACAACCCAGAAATCCCACTCCTCGGAATATACCCTAGAGATACAAGAGCCTTCATACAAACAGATATATGCACACCCATGTTTATTGCAGCTCTGTTTACAATAGCAAAAAGTTGGAAGCAACCAAGGTGTCCATCAACGGATGAATGGGTAAATAAATTGTGGTATATTCACACAATGGAATACTACGCATCGATAAAGAACAGTGACGAATCTCTGAAACATTTCATAACATGGAGGAACCTGGAAGGCATTATGCTGAGCGAAATGAGTCAGAGGCAAAAGGACAAATACTGTATAAGACCACTATTATAAGATCTTGAGAAATAGTAAACCTGAGAAGAACACATACTTTTGTGGTTACGAGGGGGGGAGGGAGGGAGGGTGGGAGAGGGTTTTTTTATTGATTAATCAGTAGATAAGAACTGCTTTAGGTGAAGGGAAAGACAACACTCAATACATGGAAGGTCAGCTCAATTGGACTGGACCAAAAGCAAAGAAGTTTCCGGGATAAAATGAATGCTTCAAAGCTCAGCGGAGCAAGCGCGGGGGTCTGGGGAACATGGTTTGCGGGGACTTCTAAGTCAATTGGCAAAATAATTCTATTATGAAATCATTCTGCATCCCACTTTGAAATGTGGCGTCTGGGGTCTTAAATGCTAACAAGCAGCCATCTAAGATGCAGCAATTGGTCTCAACCCACCTGGAGCAAAGGAAAATGAAGAACACCAAGCCCACATGACAACTAAGAGCCCAAGAGACAGAAAGGGCCACATGAACCAGAGACCTACATCATCCTGAGACCAGAAGAACTAGTTGGTGCCCGGCCACAATCGATGACTGCCCTGACAGGGAGCTCAGCAGAGGACCCCTGAGGGAGCAGGAGAGCAGTGGGATGCAGACCCCAAATTCTCATAAGAAGACCAAACTTAATGGTCTGACTGAGACTGGAGGAATCCCGGCGGTCATGCTCTCCAGACCTTCTGTTGACACAGGACAGGAACCATCCCTGAAGACAACTCATCAGACATGAAAGGGACTGGTCAGCGGGTGGGAGAGAGACGCTGATGAAGAGTGAGCTAATTATATCAGGTGTACACTTGAGATTGTGTTGGCAACTCTTGTCTGGAGGGGGGATGGGAGGATAGAGAGAGAGGGAAGCCGGCAAAATTGTCAAGAAAGGAGAGACTGAAAGGGCTGACTCAAGACGGGGAGAGTAAGTGGGAGTAGGGAGTGAGATGTATGTAAACTTATATGTGACAGACTGATTGGATTTGTAAACGTTCACTTGAAGCTTAATAAAAGTTATTATAAAAAAAAAAAAAAAAAAAAAAAAATATTTCAACAAAGGATGCAGCACTGAAAGTGCTCACTTGTCTATGCCAAGAAATCTGGAAGACAGCTACCTGGCCAACTGACTGGAAAAGATCCATATCTGTGCCCAGTCCAAAGAAAGGTGATCTAACAGAATGTAGAAATTACCGAACAATATCATTAATATCACATATAAGTAAAATTGTACTGAAGATAATTCAAAAACAGTTGCAGCAGTACATCTCCAAGGAACTGCCAGAAATTCAAAAGAGGGCATGGAAAGAGGCATATCTTTGCTGATGTCAGATGGATCTTAGCTGAAAGCAGAGAATACCAGAAAGATGTTTATCTGTCTTTTATTGACTATGCAAAGGCATTCTACTGTGTGAAGGACAGTAGAATTATGAATAATATTGCAAAGAATAGGAATTCCAGAACATATTTAATTGTAATTATATGGAACCTGTACGTAGATCAAGAGGCAGTTGTTCGAATAGAACAAGGGGATACTGCGTGGTTTAAAATCAGGAATGATGTGCATCAGGGTTGTATCCTTTCACCATACTTATTCAATCCATATGCTGAGCAAGTAATCTGAGAAGCTGGACTATAGAACGCAGCATCAGGATTGGAGGAAGATTCATTAACAAGCTGCAATATGTCATTGATATACTCTTGCATGCCAAAAGTGAAGAGGACTTGAAGCACTTAATGATGAAGACCATAGACCATAGCCTTCAGTATGGATTACACTGCAACATAAAGAAAATAAAAATCCTCACAACTGAACCAATAAACAACACCATGATAAACGGAGAAAAGATTGAAGTTGTCAAGGATTTCATTTTACTTGGATCCACAATCAACACCCATGGAAGCAGCAGTCAAGAAATTAAACAATGCATTGCATTGGGCAAATGTGCTGCAAAAGACCTCTTTAAAGTATTGAAAAGCAAAGATGTCACTTTGAGTCGTAAGGTGAGCCTGAGCCAAGCCATGGTATTTTCAATCACCTCATAGGCATGGGAAACCTGAACAATGAATAAGGAAGACCAAAGAAGAATTAATCCGTTTGGTGTTGAATTATGGTGTTGGCAAAGAATATGGAATATACCATGGAATGCTAGAAGAACGAACAAATCTGCCTTGGAAGAAGTACAGCCAGAATGCTCCTTAGAAGAGAGGATGGCAAGACTTCATCTCACATACTTCGAACATGTTATCAGGAAGGACAAGTCCCTGGAGAAAGACATCATGCTGGTAAAGTAGAGGGTTAACGGAAGAAAGGAAGACGCTTGAAGTGATGGATTGACACAGTGGCTGCAACAATGGGCTCAAACATAACAAAGTTTGGTAGATTGGCACAGGACCAGGTAATGTTTCGTTATACATAGGGTGGCTCAGAAGAGAGTCGACAGCACCTAACAACAACAGCAACATTGAGTGCCTGATAATTGCCAGCACTGAGATACATGTTGGAAATAAAAAATACATATGTATCACAAACGTATGTACCTTAAAAACTTAGTAAGTGAAGAGGAAATACAGAACACATATTAGGAAAAAAATAATACATAGATTAAGTATCTGGGTCGTTATGAGTCAGAAGGGACTTGATGGCAGCCAAATGACTACAGAAATTTAAAGGAATAAAGTGCCTTGGCTAAGAGATTTATAAACAGACAGAAATGGACTTGAATCCCTGTTCCATCGCACTCCACCTTTGTGACTCTAGACATATTACATAAACTATACCTCAGTTTTCTCATCTATAAAGTGGATTTAATAATTATACCTACTTTACGAGGTTGTGGTAAGGATTAAAATATTCAGTCTTAATAGGAATCAAAAAATACAAATTAAAACACAACAGGAAGAAAATTGACTCAAAATGGTATATTAAACACACAAATCTAATTACTCTCTTACCCCCAAATCCAAAAAATGACAGGAATAATATAAAGAAAATAGAACAAACTGCCATCATCAGACTAAAATTTCCTGAACTATAAAAATAACATTGCACTGGATTGATGAAGAAAGCCAAAAAGAGAATGCACCAAAACAAAAAAAACACTGCAGTGATGCTAGCCACTCTGGAGATTATCCAAGTTTATAGGCAGTTAAAACATGGAGGAGTTGGGATGATTAACTGGTGAAATTATTAAGCAGCTACTGTAACAGAAATATCCAGAAATCTCAGTGGTTTAACACAATAAAAGTTTATTTCCCTCATTCACATTGAGTCCAATCAGCAGCAGGGATGGGAGTGGGATTTGAGGGGGAAGAGAGCTGCTACATAGTGTCGTTTAGACTGATGTCATTTGTCAAAATAAGACTTCAGATATTTCTCTGGGATAAGAAAGAGGGCAGAGGCAGTAATGACCTTAGAGTGGGGCAAGTGGGGCCTCTTTGCTGGCTCATGATCCTCTGGGAGCCCTGCACTTGTACTCTGGAGCATCTTCACTGAGATTTTCTAACTCTCATCTGGTGCCAGGAATTGACCAGAGACAGGAGTATCACCCACACAGGAAACTTCAAGCCTGGATTTGGTTCTACATAGATCGTATTCACCAGAGGCCCTTCTTTGAAATTTTCTAAGCTCCCTCCAGTAACTGGTAGCAGCTGGGGCTGGTAGTGTAGTCCAGCTAGGGCACCCTGGGCCAAGGCTGGTCCCAGAGGGGCTTTGGTGCAGTTTCTCCCCCTCAGAGTGTTCTGTGATCCTCCCCAGCTCACCCAAGCCTCACTCTTGCATGGGATTGAACAGAAACCTCAAAGAGTCTCATGACTCATGTCTATCAGATTGTTCCAGACTCCGTGGTGAGGCCCTTGTTCCAGGAAGGCAGCCTGGCAAGTAGAACATTTTAGTATTATGTGATTTTTTAAACAATGTTCATTTGCTAGTTTGAAAAAATTAAATTAAATTCATAAATAGAAGAAAAAAGGAATAGAATATATAACTTCCAAAGTGCTGTAATGGAAAAAGGTTGGAAAAGAAAATTTGATCAATGCAACAAGAGGCAGGAAAGAAGGGGAAAAGACAGCGTGGTAAAGAGGTCCTTAAAAATAAGATAACAGAAATATGTCCTCATATGTTAGCAACACAAAAATATAAACAGGTTAAACATCACTATTTAAAAAAGAGATAAGATAAAGATATAAAGAACTTACATAACACAACTAACAAAAAAGATTTAATAGAGACTATTGTGTGTAACTAACTAAACAACGTAATATATACATTTTTTTCAATAGAGCACTCAAAGAACCATAGTAGAAAGTTCTCAACAAATTCCAAAAAGCATAAATCATACAGACCACACTCTCTAGCCATAATGCAATTATATATAGAAATATTAATTATATGCAATTTATAAGACTATGTATGTGTTAAGAAACTAAGATTTCAGAAACAGAAACATTAAAAAATATAAACAATAAAAAAAAAATAGGATAGCCCAAAAAAAAAAAAAAAGTTTGTATCTACTTGTATCTTAAAGAAATGTGATTCTAAATAACTCAGGTTAAGTCAGAAACCAAAAATAAATTAAAAAGTCAATTAGAGGGACTAGGGGGCCAAGATGGCAAACTAGGTAGACGTTACCTCGGATCCCTCTTGCAACAAAGACTTGGAAAAACAAGTGAATCGATCACATACATAACAATCTACGAACCCTGAACAACAAACACAGATTTAGAGACGGAGAACGAACAAATACGGGGAAGCAGCGACTGTTTTCGGAGCCTGGAGCCAGCGTCCCAGTCGGCGGATTTTCTGGAAAAACAAGTTTCCCAGGTCTGATATCTCTGCTTATTCAACAGAGCCCTAACTGACCCACAACAGGGAACTGAGGGCTGAAGCTCCCCCCAGACCACCTACCCTCTTGCCTTAGGGGTCCAAGGAGGGTGACCTCTACCAATCAGTAGAGGTACTTGCATTGGGGGCCTAAGGTACAGCTGCAGTGCCCTCCCACCAAGGTGCTGTAGGAATAGAGACACACCTACCTCACTGACACTTGGGGGAAGCCTGTCAGCATCCTGCCCCCCCAGAGGGTGAACCCCAGCTGCTAATAGAATCTGGTGCACACAACTATCACCACTACTTCTCGAGGTGGATAGGTGTTAGGGTGCAGCACACACTTGATGACCCAAAATCAGATTCTACTCAAGAATAGTGAATAGACTCAGGCATATATATCTGGCAACAGACCAAACCAGCTGGTAATAGGTCTTAAGTAAGTCAAGGGCTACAATAAACAAGACAGCACAATCTAGTAGCCCATCCACGTATATTGAAAGAAAACAAAACAAGATAAGACTCAGTGAGCAATTATAGAACAAACCACTACTATATCTTAGAGATGGCTCGGAGACAGCAGTCGATATCAAACCACATAAAGAAGCAGACCATGACAGCTTCTACAACCCCCCAAACAAAAGAATCAAAATCTTTCCCAAATGAAGATACGATCCTGGAATTATCAGATACAGAATATAAAAAACTAATTTACAGAATGCTTCAAGACATCAGAAACGAAATAAGGCAAACTGCAGAAAAAGCCAAGGAACACACTGATAAAACAGTTGAAGAACACAAAAAGATTATTCAAGAACATAGTGGAAAAATTAATAAGTTGCAAGAATCCATAGAGAGACACCATGTAGAAATCCAAAAGATTAATAATAAAATTACAGAATTAGACAACGCAACAGGAAGTCAGAGGAGCAGACTTGAGCAATTAGAATGCAGACTGGGACATCTGGAGGACCAGGGAATTAACACCAACATAGCTGAAAAAAAATCAGATAAAAGAATTAAAAAAAATGAAGAAACCCTAAGAATCATGTGGGACTCTATCAAGAAGGATAACTTGCGTGTGATTGGAGTCCCAGAACAGGGAGGGAGGACAGAAAACACAGAGAAAATAGTTGAAGATCTGCTGACAGAAAAATTCCCTGACATCATGAAAGTCGAACCCCATTTAAGATTGATCCAAAAAGAAAAACACCTAGACATATTATCATCAAACTTGCCAAAACCAAAGATAAAGAGAAAATTTTAAAAGCAGCCAGGGATAAAAGAAAGGTCTCCTTCAAGGGAGAAACAATAAGAATAAGTTCAGACTACTCAGCAGAAACCATGCAGGCAAGAAGGCAATGGGATAACATATACAGAGCGCTGAAGGAGAAAAACTGCCAGCCAAGGATCATATATCCAGCAAAACTCTCTCTGAAATATGAAGGCGAAATTAAGATATTTACAGATAAACACAAGCTTAGAGAATTTGCAAAAACCAAACCAAAGCTACAAGAAATACTAAAGGATATTGTTTGGTCAGAAAACCAATAATATCAGATACCAGCACAACACAAGGTCACAAAACAGAACATCCTGATATCAACTCAAATAGGGAAATCACAAAAACAAATTAAGATTAATTAAAAAAAAAATGCTCATAACAGGGAATCATTGAAGTCAATATGTAAAAGATCACAAAATCAAAAAGAGGGACTAAATACAGGTGGCATAGAACTGCCATATGGAGAGTGATACAAGGCAATATAGAACAATACAAGTTAGGTTTTTACTTAGAAAAATAGGGGTAAATATTAAGGTAACCACAAAGAGGTATAACAACTCCAGAACTCAAGATAAAAGCCAAGAAAAACGTAACGACTCAACAAACATAAAGTCAAACACCACGAAAATGAGGATCTCACAATTTGCTAAGAAAAAAGTCTCAGCACAAAAAAGTAAGTGGAAAAATGAAATTGTCAACAACACACATAAAAAGGCATCAAAATGACAACACTAGACACTTATTTATCTATAATCACGCTGAATGTAAATGGACTAAATGCACCAATAAAGAGACAGAGAGTATCGGACTGGATAAAGAAACACGATCCGTCTATATGCTGCCTACAAAAGACACACCTTAGACTTAGAGACACAAACAAACTAAAACTCAAAGGATGGAAAAAAATATATAAAGCAAACAATAAGCAAAAAAGAAGAGGAGTAGCAATATTAATTTCTGACAAAATAGACTTCAAAGTTAAATCCACCACAAAGGATAAAGGACACTACATAATGATAAAAGGGACAATTGATCAGGAAGACATAACCATATTAAATATTTATGCACCCAATGACAGGGCTGCAAGATATATAAATCAAATTTTAACAGAATTGAAAAGTGAGATAGACACCTCCACAATTATAGTAGGAGACTTCAACATACCACTTTCGGAGAAGGACAGGACATCCAGTAAAAAGCTCAATAGAGACATGGAAGACCTACTTACAACAATCAACCAACTTGACCTCATTGACTTATACAGAACTCTCCACCAAACTGCTGCAAAATATACTTTTTTTTCTAGGGCACATGGAACATTCTCTGGAATAGACCACATATTAGGGCATAAAACAAACCTTTGCAGAATCCAAAACATCCAAATATTACAAAGCATCTTCTCAGACCACAAGGCAATAAAACTAGAAATCAATAACAGAAAAACTAGGGAAAAGAAATCAAATACTTGGAAACTGAACAATACTCTCCTGAAAAAAGACTGGGTTATAGAAGACATCAAGGAGGGAATAAGGAAATTCGTAGAATGCAACGAGAATGAAAATACTTCCTATCAAAACCTCTGGGACACAGCAAAAGCAGTGCTGAGAGGCAAATTTATATCGATAAATGCACACATACAAAAAGAAGAAAGAGCCAAGACCAGAGAACTGTCCCTACAACTTGAACAAATAGAAAGTGAGCAACAAAAGAATCCATCAGGCGCCAGAAGAAAACAAATAATAAAAATTAGAGCTGAACTAAATGAATTAGAGAACAGAAAAACAGTTGAAAGAATTAAGAAAGCCAAAAGCTGGTTCTTCGAAAAAATTAACAAAATTCATAAACCATTGGCTAGACTGACTAAAGAAATACAGGAAAGGAAACAAATAACCCGAATAAGAAACGAGAAGGGCCACATCACAACAGACCCAACTGAAATTAAAAGAATCATATCAGATTATTACGAAAAATTGTACTCTAACAAATTTGCAAACCTCGAAGAAATGGATGAATTCCTGGAAAAACACTACCTACCTAAACTAACACATTCAGAAGTAGAACAACTAAATAGACCCATAACAAAAAAAGACATTGAAACGGTAATAAAAAAAACTCCCAACAAAAAAAAGCCCTGGCCCGGACGGCTTCACTGCAGAGTTCTACCAAACTTTCAGAGAAGAGTTAACACCACTACTACTAAAGGTATTTCAAAGCATAGAAAATGACAGAATACTACCCAACTCATTCTATGAAGCCACCATCTCCCTGATACCAAAACCAGGTAAAGACATTACAAAAAAAGAAAATTACAGACCTATATCCCTCATGAACATAGATGCAAAAATCCTCAACAAAATTCTAGCCAATAAAATTCAACAACATATCAAAAAAATAATTCACCCCGACCAAGTGGGATTTATACCAGGTATGCAAGGCTGGTTTAATATTAGAAAAACCATTAATGTAATCCACCACATAAATAAAACAAAAGACAAAAACCACATGATCTTATCAATTCATGCAGAAAAGGCATTTGACAAAGTCCAACACCCATTTATGATAAAAACTCTCAGCAAAATAGGAATTGAAGGAAAATTCCTCAACATAATAAAGGGCATTTATGCAAAGCCAACAGCCAACATCACTCTAAATGGAGAGAACCTGAAAGCATTTCCCTTGAGAATGGGAACCAGACAAGGATGCCCTTTATCACCACTCTTATTCAACATTGTGCTAGAAGTCCTAGCCAGAGCAATTAGGCTAGACAAAGAAATAAAGGGCATCCGGATTGGCAAGGAGGAAGTAAAATTATCTCTATTTGCAGATGACATGATATTATACACAGAAAACCCCAAGGAATCCTCCAGAAAACTACTGAAACTAATAGAAGAGTTTGGCAGAGTTTCAGGTTATAAAATAAACATACAAAAATCACTTGGATTCCTCTACATCAACAAAAAGAACATCGAAGAGGAAATAACCAAATCAATACCATTCACAGCAGCCCCCAAGAAGATAAAATACTTAGGAATAAATCTTACCAAGGATGTGAAAGACCTATACAAAGAAAACTACAAAGCTTTACCACAAGAAATTAAAAAGGACATACTCAAGTGGAAAAACACACCTTGCTCATGGATAGGAAGACTTAACATAGTAAAAATGTCTATTCTACCAAAAGCCATCTATACATACAATGCACTTCTGATCCAAATTCCAATGTCATTTTTTAAGGTGATAGAGAAACAAATCACCAACTTCATATGGAAGGGAAAGAAGCCTCGGATAAGCAAAAAAAAAAAAAAAAAGCATTACTGAAAAAGAAGAAGAAAGTGGGAGGCCTCACTCTACCTGATTTCAGGACCTATTATACAGCCACAGTAGTCAGAACAGCCTGGTACTGGTACAACAACAGGCACATAGACCAATGGAACAGAATTGAGAACCCAGATATAAATCCATCCACATATGAGCAGCTGATATTTGACAAAGGACCAGTGTCAATTAACTGGGGAAAAGATAGTCTTTTCAACAAATGGTGCTGGCATAACTGGATATCCATTTGCAAAAAAATGAAACAGGACGCATACCTCACACCAAGCACAAAAACTAACTCCAAGTGGATCAAAGACCTAAACATAAAGACTAAAACGATAAAGATCATGGAAGAAAAAATAGGGACAACTCTAGGAGCCCTAATACAAGGCATAAACAGAATACAAAACATTACCAAAAATGACAAAGAGAAACCAGATAACTGGGAGCTCCTAAAAATCAAACACCTATGCTCATCTAAAGACTTCACCAAAAGAGTAAAAAGACCACCTACAGACTGGGAAAGAATTTTCAGCTATGACATCTCAGACCAGCGCCTGATCATTAAAATCTACATGATTCTGTCAAAACTCAACCACAAAAAGACAAACAACCCAATCAAGAAGTGGGCAAAGGATATGAACACACATTTCACTAAAGAAGATATTCAGGCAGCCAACAGACACATGAGAAAATGCTCCCTATCATTAGCCATTAGAGAAGTGCAAATTAAAACTACGATGAGATTCCATCTCACACCAACGAGACTGGCATTAATCCAAAAAACACAAAATAATAAATGTTGGAGAGGCTGCGGAGAGATTGGAACTCTCATACACTGCTGGTGGGATTGTAAAATGGTACAACCACTTTGGAAATCCATCTGGCGTTATCTTAAACAGTTAGAAATAGAACTACCATACAACCCAGAAATCCCACTCCTCGGAATATACCCCAGAGATACAAGAGCCTTCACACAAACAGATATATGCACACCCATGTTTATTGCAGCTCTGTTTACGATAGCAAAAAGCTGGAAGCAACCAAGGTGTCCGTCAACGGATGAATGGGTAAATAAATTGTGGTATATTCACACAATGGAATACTACACATCGATAAAGAACAGTGACGAATCTCTGAAACATTTCATAACATGGAGGAATCTGGAAGGCATTATGCTGAGTGAAATGAGTCAGAGGCAAAAGGACAAATATTGTATAAGACCACTATTATAAGATCTTGAGAAATAGAAAAAACGGAGAAGAACACATACTTTTGTGGTTACAAAGGGGGGAAGGAGGGAAGGAGGGAGAGGGTTTTTTATTGATCAATCAGTAGATAAGAACTGCTTTGGGCGAAGGGAAAGACAACACTCAATACAAGGAAGGTCAGTCTAATTGGACTGGACTAAAAGCAAAGAGGTTTCCGGGATAAAATGAAAGCTTCAAAGGTCAGCGGAGCAGGGGCTGGGGTCTGGGGAACATGGTTTGAGGGGACTTCTAAGTCAATGGGCAAAACAATTCTATTATGAAAACATTCTGCATCCCACTTTGAAATGTGGTGTCTGGGGTCCTAAATGCTAACAAGCAGCCATCTAAGATACATTAATTGGTCTCAACCCACCTGGAGCAAAGGCAAAGGAAGAACACCAAGGTCACACGACAACTAAGAACCCAAGAGACAGAAAGGGCCACATGAACCAGAGACCTACATCATCCTGAGACCAGAAGAACTAGTTGGTGCCCGGCCACAATCGATGTCTGCCCTGTCAGGGAGCACAACAGACAACTCCTGAGGGAGCAGGAGACCAATGGGATACAGACCCCAAATTCTCATAAAAAGACCATACTTAATGGTATGACTGCGACTGGAGGAATCCCAGAGGCAATGCTCCCCAGACCTTCTGATGGCACAGGACAGGAACCATCCCCGAAGACAACTCATCAGGCATGAAAAGGACTGGTCAGCGGGGGGGAGAGAGATGCTGATGAAGAGTGAGCTAATTAAATCAGGTGGACACTGGAGAGTGTGTTGACAACTCTTGATTGGAGGGGGGATGGGAAGATAGAGAGAGAGGGAAGACGGCAAAATTGGCACCAAACGAGAGACTGAAAGGGCTGACTCAATAAGGGGAGAGCAAGTGGGAGAAGGGAGTAAGATGTATGTAAACTTACATGTGACAGACTGATTGGAATGGTAAATGTTCACTTGAAGATTAATAAAAATTAATTAAAAAAAAAAAAAGATACTCAGGCAGCTAACAGATACATGAGAAAATGCTCTCGATCATTAGCCATTAGAGAAATGCAAATTAAAACTATGATGAGATTCCATCTCACTCCAACAAGGCTGGCATTAATCCAAAAAACACAAAATAATAAATGTTGGAGAGGCTGCGGAGAGATTGGAACTCTCATACACTGCTGGTGGGAATGTAAAATGGTACAACCACTTTGGAAATCTATCTGGCGTTATCTTAAACAGAAATAGAACTACCATACAACCCAGAAATCCCACTCCTCGGAATATACCCTAGAGAAACAAGAGCCTTCACACAAACAGATATATGCACACCCATGTTTATTGCAGCTGTTTACAATAGCAAAAAGCTGGAAGCAACCAAGGTGTCCGTCAACGGATGAATGGGTAAATAAATTGTGGTATATTCACACAATGGAATACTACGCATCGATAAAGAACAGTGACGAATCTCTGAAACATTTCATAACATGGAGGAACCTGGAAGGCATTATGCTGAGTGAAATTAGTCAGAGGCAAAAGGACAAATATTGCATAAGACCACTATTATAAGATCTTGAGAAACAGTATAAACTGAGAAGAACACATACTTTTGTGGTTACGAGGAGGGGGAGGGAGGGAGGGAGAGGGTTTTTTACTGATGAATTAGTAGATAAGAACTGCTTTAGGTGAAGGGAAGGACAACACTCAATACATGGAAGGTCAGCTCAATTGGACTGGACCAAAAGCAAAGAAGTTTCCGGGATAAAATGAATGCTTTAAGGTCAGCGGAGCAAGGGCAGGGGTTTGGGGACCATGGTTTAAGGGGACTTCTAAGCCAATTGGCAAAATAATCCTATTATGAAAACATTCTGCATCCCACTTTGAAATGTGGCATCTGGGGTCTTAAATGCTAACAAGTGGCCATCTAAGATGCATCAATTGGTCTCAACCCACCTGGAGCAGAGGAGAATGAAGAACACCAAGGTCACACGACAACTAAGAGCCCAAGAGACAGAAAGGGCCACATGAACCAGAGACCTACATCATCCTGAGACCAGAAGAACTAGTTGGTGCCCGGCCACAATTGATGACTGCCCTGACAAGGAGCACAACAGAGAACCCCTGAGGGAGCAGGAGATCAGTGGGATGCAGACCCCAAATTCTCATAAAAAGACCATACTTAATGGTCTGACTGAGACTAGAGGAATCCCGGCAGCCATGGTCCTCAGACCTTCCGTTGGCACAGGACAGGAACCATCCCCGAAGACAACTCATCAGACATGAAAGGGACTGGACAGTGGGTGGGAGTGAGATGCTGATGAAGAGTGAGCTAATTATATCAGGTGGACACTTGAGACTGTGTTGGCATCTCCTGTCTGGAGAGGGGATGGGAGGATAGAGAGAGTTGGAAGCTGGCAAAATTGTCACGAAAGGAGAGACTGGAAGGGCTGACTCATTAGGGGGAGAGCAAGTGGGAGTACGGAGTAAGATGTATATAAACTTATATGTGACAGTCTGACTTGATTTGTAAATGTTCACTTGAAGCTCAATAAAAGTTAATAAAAAAAAAAAAAAAGTCAATTAGAAAGGACCAAAAAGAGCACTACAGTTCAAAATCTTTGAATGAGGCCAAAGCAATACTCAGAGGAAATTTTATAGCCTAAACTGCATAGATTAAAACATAAGGAAGATGCACATTAGAAAACTAATGGGAAAAGGACAGCAAGCTTAGCACAAAGAAAAAAGAAGATGAGAGCAAGCACAAAGAACAAATTTGATCCTAAAAATAGATAATCAATAAAGCAATAAACTGACGTTCCCAGAAAAAGAACAAAAGGGATCGACTTTTGGAAATCTCATCAAACACACACACATACACACACACACACACACACACACACATCTTGTTAGAAATAAAGGAAATATAGCTACACATTCACAGGTAGATGAAATTATAAAAATGTAAGAGAATAGCATGTAACATATGACATCAATACAGTTGAACAGATAAATTGAATACTTTTCTGTGACATTGTATTCCCAATATTCACTTAAATCCGTTGCTATAGACTCAATTCTGACTCATAGCAACCCTATAGGACAGAGTAGAACTGCCCACGGAGTTTCTAAGGAGCGGCCGTTGGATTCAAACTGCTGAACTTTTGGTTAGCAGCCATAGCGCTTAACCACTGCGCCACCAGGGCTCCAACATTCACTTAAACCAAATCCATTGCCATGGAGTGGGCTCCGACTTACAGCGACGCTAAAGGACAGAGTAGAACTGCCCAACAGGGTTTCCAAGGAGCGCCTGGTGGATTCGAACAGCCGATCTTTTTGGTTAGCAGCCATAGCTCTTCTTAACCACTAAGCCGCCTTGGTTTCCAACATTCAGTTAAGAAGAAATCTAAATAATTTGAAGAACTTAGAAAACATTTAAAAGGTACTTAAAGATCTAATTAAAAAAGACAAAGGCACAAATAATTTTGTAGCCAAATTCTTCCAACCTTTCAGAGCCCTGAGAAGCAAGAAACACTACCCAATTAATTCTATGAAACTTTCATAACGTTTAAACCACAGCCAGAAAGGGTCACACAAAAATACGTATGCACAGAGTCCAATTTCATTTATGACAGTAAATGAAATAAATCTAGATAAAATGTTAACAAATCAAATCCCTTAATATCTTAAAATAATGCTGCTTCACCAAGCAGAGTTTGGCCCCAGAAGACAGAGATGGTTCAATATCAGGAAATCTATTGCTATAATTCATAACCTCTATATTTTTTTATATCCTTACCAAACCAAACCAATTCCACTGCTGTTGAGTTGTTTCCCACTCATAGCGACTGTAGTGGTTAAGAACTATGGCTGCTAACCAAAAGGTCAGCAGTTTGAATCCACCAGGTGCTCCTTGGAAACCCTATTGGGCAGTTCTACTCTGTCCTATAGGGTCACTATGAGTCGGAATGACTCGACAGCAATGGGTTTGATTTTCAGGAACAGAACCATTTTTACATAGGGATTATTTTCATTAATTATATTATATATAATCAAGGAGCCCTGGGGGTGCAACAGTTAAGTGTTCAACTGATAACCTAAAGGTTGGTGGTTCAAATCTACTCATCAGCTCTGGGGAAGACCCAGCGATCTCCTCCCATAAAGATTACAGCCTAGAAAACTCTGTGTGGCAGTCCTACTGTCACCTGGGATGGCCATGAGTTGGGATTGCTATGAAAAAGTACTCTTATAAATTAAAAATGTGTTTGCAAAAGTAAATATATATACATATATATAACCCAGTGCCGTCGAGTCGATTCCGACTCATAGCGACCCTATAGGACAGAGTAGAACTGCCCCGTAGAGTTTCTAAGGAGTGCCTGGTGGGTTTGAACTGCTGACCTTTTGGTTAGCAGCCGTAGCACTTAACTACTACGCCACCAGAGTTTCCCCGCATATATGTATATATATATACACACACACACACACACACATACATACATATGCCAAATAGAAGAGTTGAGGAAATTTGACATAACCTACACACACAAATAGACTAAAATGTGGGAAATAAGAGAAAAAAAAGATAAGAAAATAAGAAAGACCATCTAAGAAATTCAATGCCTAATTAGCAGGAGCTTCAGAAACAGAGAAAACAAAACGGAGGAAATTATCAACAAAATAATTCAAAAAAATTCCCCAAAACTGAGATCCTTGATTAAAGGAGTCCACTGACTGTCCAGTACAAAGGCTGGAAATTAAAAAAAAAAGAGTGAAGATCACTGTTGTGAAATTTCAAAACACTAGAGACAAAGATTCTAAAGGCTTCTAGAGAGACAGAGAGAGAAGTCCATACAAAGAATCTGAAATCAGAATGACTTTGGATATCTAGCAGCTACACTGGAAGAGAGAAGACACGACTTCAAAATGATATCCAATCTATAATTCTATACCCTATCAAACTATTAAACAACTGTGATGGTAGAATATAGGCATTTTCAGACATTCATGTGCTAAAAAAAAAAATCTACCTCATTATCAAGTAAAATTGATGGATTTATTCCACCAAATGAGGAAATAAACCAAAAAAGAGGAAAACATGGAATTTAGGAAAATAGGAGACACAACACAAAAGAAAAAAAAGTGAAGGAAGACCCTAAGGTGATAGTTATACAACAAATATAGAGCAATCAGTTTAGAGTGAACATTGTTCCTCAAAAGACTGACATATTGAATAGTGTCACCAGCAAGATCCTCCTGACATCATTTTAATCTAAAGACTGAATATCCAAATAAATCTGGTCCAAATTCTCATCCCCCACGTGTCTGTCAGTTTGTCGTACTGTGGGGGCTTTTGTGTTGTTGTGATGCTAGAAGCTATGTCACTGGTATTCAAATACCAGCAGGGTTACCCATGGCAGACTGGTTTCAGCTGAACTTCCAGACTAAGACAGACTAGGAAGAAGGACACAACAGTCTACTTCTGAAAAGAATTAGCCAGTGAAAACCTTATTGCTTACGAATAGCAGTGGAACATTGTCTGATATAGTGCCGGAAGATGAGCCCCTAAGGTTGGAAAGCACTCAAAAGACAACTGGGAAAGAGCTGCCTCTTCAAAGTAGGGTCAACCTTAATGACATGGATGGAAACAAGCTTTCGGAATCTTCATTTGCTGATGTAGCACAACTCAAAATGAGAATAAACAGCTGCAAACATCCATTAATAATCAGAAACTGGAATGTATAAAGTATGAATCTAGGAAAATTGGAAATCATCAAAAATGAAATGGAACACACAAAGATTGATATCTTAGGCATTAGTGAACCAAAATGGACTGGTAACTTTCATCTTGAATTGGATAATCATATGGTGTACTATGCTGGGAATGACAACTTGAAGAGGAATGGCATTGCATTCATCGTCAAAAGAACATTTCAAGATCTATCCTGAAATGCGATGCTGTCAGTGATAGGATAATATTCACATGCCTACAAGGAAGACCAGTTTTAATACAACTATTATTCAAATTTATACACCAACCACTAAGGACAAAGATAAAGAAAATGAAAATTTTTACCAACTTCTGCAATCTGAAATTGATTGAACGTACAATCAGCATGCATTGATAATTACCGGTGATTGGAATTTGAAAGCTGAAAACAAAGAAAGATCAGTAGTTGGAAAATATGGCCTGGTGATAGAAACAATGCGGGAGATGGCATGATTGAATTTTGCAAGACCAATGACTTCTTCATTGCAAATACCTTTTTTTAACAACATAAATGGCGACTTTTTTTTTTTTTTTTAAATGGCGACTATACATGTGAACCTCCCCAGATAGAATATACAGGAATCATATCAACCAGATCTGTGGAAAGAGATGATGGAATACCTCAAATCATCAGTCAGAACAAGGCCAGGGCCCAGCTGCAGATTACACCATCAATTACTCATATGCAAGTTCAAGTAGAAACTGAAGAAAATAAGCCCACAAAAACCAAGGGATGACCTTGAATACATCCCACCTGAATTTAGAGACCACCTCAAGAATAGATTTGATGCATTGAACAGTAATGACTGAAGAGCAGATGAGTTGTGGAATGACATCAAGGACATCATACATGAAGAAAGCAAGAGGTCATTAAAAGGACAAGAGAGAAAGAAAAGACCTAAATGGATGTCAGAAGAGACTCTGAAACTTGCTCTCGAACATCAAGTAGCTGAAGCAAAAGAAGAAAACAATAAAGAAAAACTGAAGATTTCAAAGGGCAGCTTGCAAAGACAAAGTAAAGTATTATGATGACACGTGAAAGACCTGGAGATAGAAAACCAAAATGGGAAGAATATGCCTGGCATTTCTCAAGCTGAAAGAACCATTTCAGGACATAGCATATGATCAGGAAATGATGGTACTGAAGGAAGAAGTCCAAGCTGCACTGAAGGCATTGGTAAAAAACAAGGCTCCAGGAATTCACAGAATACCAGTTGAGATGTTTCAACAAACAGATGCAGTCTGGATGTGCTCACTTGTCTATACCAAGAAATTTGGAAGACAGCTACCTAGCCAACCGACTGGAAGAGATCTACATTTATGCCTATTCCCAAGAAAGGTGATCCAACCAAATGAGGAAATTATCAAACAATATCATTAATATCATATGCAAGCAAAATTTTGCTGAATGTCATTCAAAAGTGGCTGCAGCGGTATATGAACAGGGAACTGCCAGTAATTCAAGCTGGATTCAGAAGAGGATGTGGAACCAGGAATACCATTGCTAACGTCAGATGGATCCTGGCTGAAAGCAGAGAATACCAGAAAGATGTTTACCTGTGTTTTATTGATTATGCAAAGGTATTCGACTGTGTGGATCATAACAAAAAATGGATAACATCACAGAGAATGGGAATTCCAGAACTCTTAATTGTGTTCATGAGGAATCTGCACATGGATCAAGCAGCAGTCATTCGAAAGAACAAGGGGATGCTGCATGGTTTAAAGTCAGGAAAGGTGTGTGTCAGCGTTGTTATCATTTCACCATACCTAAAAAAAAAAAAAAAAAAATTTTTTTTTTATTCAATCTGTATGCTGAGCAAATAATCCGAGAAGCTGGACTATATGAAGAAGAACAGAGCATCAGGATTGGAGGAAGACTTATTAACCCCGGAGGGGTAGTGGTTAAGCGCTACGGCTGATAACCAAAGGGTCAGCAGATCAAATTCACCAGGCGCTCCTTGGAAACTCTATGGGGCAGTTCTACTTTGTCCTATAGGGTCGCTATGAGTTGGAATCGACTTGACGGCACTGGGTTTGGTTTGGTTTTTTTTTTTTTTTTTGGTTATGCAGATGACACAACTTTGCTTACTGAAAGTGAAGAGGACTTGAAACACTTAGTGATGAAGATCAAAGACCACAGCCTTCAGTATGGATTACATCTCAACAAAAAAAACAAAAATTCTCACAATCGGACCAATAAGCAACATGATGATAAATGGAGAAAAGATTGAAGCTGTCAAGGATTTCATTTTACTTGGATCCACAATCAACACCCATGGAAGCAGCAGTCAAGAAATCAAAAGACACATTGAATTGGGAAAATCAGCTGCAAAGACCTCTTTAAAGTATTGAAAAGCAAAGATGTCACCTTGAGTATTAAGGTGTGCCTACCCAAGCCATAGTGTTTTTGATCGCCAAATTTGCATGCAAAAGCTGGACAATGAATAAGGAAGATGGAAGACGAATTGACATATTTGAGCTGTGGTGTTGGCAAAGAATATTGAATATACCATGGACTGCCAAAAGAACGAACAAATCTGTCTTGGGAGAAGTACAACCAGAATGCTCTTTAGCAGCAAGGGTGGCAAGACTACATCTCACAAACTTTGGGCATCTTATCAGGAGGGATCAGTCCCTGGAGAAGGACATCATGCTTGGTAAAGTAGAGGGTCAGCAAAAAAGAGGAAGACCCTCAACAAGATGGATTGACACACCGGCTCAAGCATAGCAACAATTGTGAGGATGGCGCAGGACCAGGCAGCGTTTCATTCTGTTGTGCATAGGGTCGCTATGAGTTGGAACTGACTCAATGGTTCCTAACAACAACAATAACAACAAATTTTCATATGTACTTAGTTTATCTGAATCAGGTTCTGGTAACTTTTGTTCTCCATTCCACATCGGCGTGCTTGGATCAGGTAAGAATACTCATGTCTCCCTAGAGAAATGTTTTGCTTTTCCTGAAAGTTTGAGATAGGACATAATGAACTTAAAAGCAGAAAATACATTGCAGCCTTCTCCCCTTGATCTTATTCCTACTGGACATCCAGTACCTGGCCCGCCTACAATCCTGCCAGGGACCTCAACTGCTGTAAGTCCTGTTTTCCAGGATTCACTCGTGACTTTGTCCCCTAACTTTCTCAAAAGAAGTTTTTGAAACTTTCAGCATTGCTGAGGCCAGGCAATGAACCCAGTGGTTTAAGGTATGTCTGGGGGAGGGAGGAGTTTTCACCTAATAGTAACAATGTTGTCCATTCCTTACACAACTAAGTTTGTACTTGCTACTCAGTTTTTCAAAATTAAACAACACATGTATTGTTGAAGGATACACTCATATGTGATAAAACTATAAAGAGTAATACTATACCAAACGTAATCAGACGGGATCAGTACCTGGAAAAGGACATTATACTTGATAAAGTAGAGGGTCAGTGAAAAAGAAGAAGACTCTCAACAAGTTGGATTGACACAGTGGCTGCAACAATGAGCTCAAACATAGCAACAATTGTGAGGATGGCGCATGGACTGGGCAGTGTTTTGCTCTGTTGTACATAGCGTCACTATGAGTCAGAGCCAACTCCATGGCACATAACAACAACAACATACCAAACACAGAACTAGGGTAGCAGTTCTTCTGTGCAGTGCAGTGAATTACTTAATATGGTCCTTCTAGCCATAGTCTTTGTGACTCCTACACAATGATTAGGTGTGACTAGGCAAATAAGGTGCTTGTGGCCCACCAAGGGAATTGGACAGCTTGCTAATAATGCAAATAAGGTGCATGGAACCCTAATGAGGGGATTGATCAGTTTTACCATCCCACTAAGCTTAAAATGAGCCATTCCAGAGGTGGAGAGGGGAGAGGGGGCATCACTACCACCAAGAAGAAGAGATGGGAGCGGAGACGTCCTTTTGACCCTGGGTCCCTGTGTTGAGAACGTCCTAGAGTCAGAGAGAGATGGCTGAAACACCAGAGACAGCACAAAGCAAGAAGTGATGGCAGAGAAGTGGTGGCAGTAGAACAAAGAGACCAGTGCAAGATGACACAGTTGGCTTCCCAGCCCACAGAGCAACGTGGTTACAGTGTATGTGCCAGCCCAGAGAGCAAGAGAGCTAAGCGTCTTTGGGCTCGAGGCTTACTGGCAGAGTAGGGTGCCTCCATCCACTTGGTGGAGCTAGGCTTGGCAGCAGGCTTCAAATTAGCTCATTCTGGTTCAAACACCTGCTGAGAATTTGCATTTCTTACAAGTCCCTCAGTGATGCTAATACTGCTGGTTAGGGACCAATTCTGAGAACCACTAGTAGAGCAGTGGTTCTAAAATTTATTGTACGTAAGAATCACTTGGGGATCTTGTTAAAACGTAGATTCTGATTCAGTATATCTGGAACGGAAACGCAAATTCTCAGCCGGGTTTCAAACTAGAACGAACCAGTTCAAAGCCCTGCCTCACCAATTCATAGAATGAGAGAGCTGAGCGCCTTCGGGCCAAGGCCTACTGGTGGAGTGGGGTGCCTCTGGGCACTTACTGGCAGAGCTACAGAACTCTATAACACTTGCTTGAGCAGGGCAGAGGCTGGGCCGAGGGGCAAAAGGCAGAAGGCCAGAGAGAGACTTGCCTGCAGGCATGGTTGAAAAGAGGCTGTCCTGACAGAAGAACTATATCCTGAGTCATTCCTGATCCTAAATTGTAACCTGTTACTTCTCTAATAACCTCCATAACTGTGAGTATGGTCTGTGAGGTCTGTGTGGCCATTGCAATGAATTATCAAACCCAGCAGAGAAGTAGAGTGCCGTGGGAGGAACGACTGGTGTCAGAATTGGTAAAAAGGTTGGAGAGTTGAGGTATGTCTGACCTCTGCCTCAGAGTAATCAGCCCTGAGCTATTGATGCTGATAATGACTCCCCTCCCCCCTTGTGAGGTTAGAGGATGCCACCATACCATTTTTACACTCTGAAAGGAAAAAAAGAGGGATACAATCAGGGAGAAACACAAAGGTGCTTCTAAAGTGTTAGCAATGTTTTAGTCTGGTTGGTATTCACAGTGTTTATTTCATATTTACTCTTTAAAGCATAATATGTATTTTATACACTCTTCTTTGCGTGTGATACACTTCACGACAAAAAAGAAAAAACATACGGCAACATAACAACGTTCATAACTGGAAATTTGTGTATAAAATTGAATGCATACTATGATTACAATTGTGTGCATTATATGACTAGGGGGAAAAAAGTGGAAGGCAGTTAGACCCAAATGAGAACAGTAAATCATAGTTAAAAGATTATGTGTGATTTTTTTCACAAACTCAACAGTTTTCAAGTGACTTTAAATGCATTATCCCAGTTAGTCTTCACCACTCTGTGATGCAAGTACTTTTACAATTGTCATATTATAAGTGGGGAAGCAGAGGCTTACAGAGCTTAAAACTGTTTGCCCAGAATCTCACTGTCAAGGAGCAATGGACCTGGGACTCAAACCTAGGTCTCCTGGTTTCAACAAATTTGCTCTGCCCACTATGCATACAACCTCTTTATACCACACTATTCTCTTTAAAAAAAAAAAAAAAAAAAAACCTTAGTTAAATGACAAGCTCACTAAGCCTCAGCTTCTTCATCTGTAAAACAGTAGTAATGGGGCTTCCTTCAAAGAGTTGTTGTAAGAATTAAATGAAATAAAGCATTTAGCACAGTACCT
Organism: Elephas maximus indicus; assembly: GCF_024166365.1. Lineage (NCBI taxonomy): Eukaryota > Metazoa > Chordata > Mammalia > Proboscidea > Elephantidae > Elephas > Elephas maximus. Next base: position 141,861,710 of record NC_064822.1, read on the forward strand.
AGCTCATAGAAAGTGCTCAATGACTGTTAAGTATTAGTAACAGTAATGTTAGGATTAAGGATTAATTAGAGAGTTTAGTTTCATTCCATTTAACTAGGCATTAGGCATTCAAAAATGAATATGAACTCACTGTCCAGCGTCGACAGATAAATAAATAAATTGAGGACCCTATGGAATGATGGAAGTATGCACAGAATGCTATGAAAACAGAGAGGAGGGACACTTGGATTGGAACTGACTGGTGAAGACAGTTAGGGAAGGCTTCCTGGAGATGAAGTTATATACTCTGAAATGCACAGTTGAATTGGGAAGGACTATGTCCATGCTGGAAACCCTGGTGGTGCAGTGGCTAAGAGCTATGGCTGCTAACCAAAAGGTTGACAGTTCAAATCTACCAGGTGCTCCTTGAAAACTCTATGAGGCAGTTCTACTCTGTCCTATATGGTCACTATAAGTCAGAATCGACTTGACAGCAACAAGTTTTAGGTTTTATGTCCATGCTATGCCCTCAGCACCCTGATAAAAGGAAAATGATGGTAGCCGGAGCAAAGACAAGAATATTACTATATACAGAGTTTAATATCACTACATTAAAAAAGGTCTGTAATGGCTATAAAAAAAAGAGGAATAAAGACAAAGGTCATTGGTGTTGGCAATTAAAAGACATTTAGTATCAGAAAAATTTGAATATGTGCTGGATATTAGATTAAAGAATTACTCATTTTGCTGGGTGTGATAATTATATGGTGGGAGTATTTTTTTTAATAATTTTTATTGTGCTTTAAGTGAAAGTTTACAAATCAAGTCAGTCTGTCACATATAAGCTTATATACACCTTACTACATACTCCCATTTACTCTTCCCCTAATAAGTCAGCCCACTCCCTCCTTCCAGTCTCTCCTTTCATGATCATTTTGCCAGTTTCTAACCCTCTCTACCCTCCCATCTCCCCTCCAGACAGGAGATGCCCACACAGTCTCAAGTGTCCACCTGATATAAGTAGCTCACTCTTCATCAGCATCTCTCTCCAACCCATTGTCCAGTCCCTTCCATGTCTGATGAGTTGTCTTTGGGAAAGGTTCCTGTCCTGGGCCAACAGAAGGTTTGGGGACCATGACTGCCAGGATTCTTCTAGTCTCAGTCAGACCAATAAGTCTGGTCTTTTTATGAGAATTTGGGGTCTGCATTCCACTGTTCTCCTGCTTCCTCAGGGGTTCTCTGTTGTGCTCCCCGTCAGGGCAGTCATCGGTTGTGGCCAGGCACCATCTAGTTCTTCTGGTCTCAGGATGATGTAAGTCTCTAGTTCATGTGGCCTTTTCTGTCTCTTGGGCTCATAGTTATCGTGTGACCTTGGTGTTCATTCTCCTCTGATCCAGGTGGGTTGAGACTAACTGATGCACCTTAGATGGCCGCTTGTTAGCATTTAAGACCCCAGATGCCACATTTCAAAGTGGGATGCAGAATGTTTTCATAATAGAATTTATTTTGCCAATCAACTTAGAAGTCCTCTTAAGCCATAGTCCCCAAACCCCCGCCCTTGCTCTGCTGACCTTCAAAGCATTCAGTTTATCCCGGAAACTTCTTTGCTTTTGGTCCAGTCCAGTTGAGCTGACCTTCCCTGTATTGAGTATTGTCCTTCCCTACACCTAAAGTAGTTCTTACCTACTAACTAATCAGTAAATATCCCTCTCTCACCCTCCCTCCCCCCCTCGTAACCACAAAAGTATGTGTTCTTCTCAGTTTATACTGTTTCTCAAGATCTTATAATAGTGGTCTTATGCAATATTTGTCCTTTTGCATCTGACTAATTTCACTCAGCATAATGCCTTCCAGGTTCCTCCAGGTTATGAAATGTTTCACAGATTCGTCACTGTTCTTTATCGATGCGTAGTATTCCATTCTGTGAATATGCCATAACTTATTTAACCATTCATCCATTGATGGACACCTTGGTTGCTTCCAGCTTTTTGCTATTGTAAACAGTGCTGCAATAAACGCGTGTGTGCAAATATCTGTTTGTGTAAAGGCTCTTATTTCTCTAGGGTATATTCTGAGGAGTAGGATTTCTGGGTTGTATGGTAGTTCTATTTCTAACTTTTTAAGAAAACGCCAGACAGATTTCCAAAGTGGTTGTACCATTTTACATTCCCACCAGCAGTGTATAAGAGTTCCAATCTCTCCGCAGCCTCTCCAACATTTATTATTTTGTGTTTTTTGGATTAATGCCAGCCTTGTTGGAGTGAGATGGAATCTCATCATAGTTTTAATTTGCATTTCTCTAATGGCTAATGATCGAGAGCATTTTCTCATGTATCTGTTAGGTGCCTGAATATCTTCTTTAGTGAAGTGTGTATTCATATCCTTTGCGCACTTCTTGATTGGGTTGTTTGTCTTTTTGTGGTTGAATTTTAACAGAATCATATAGATTTTAAAGATCAGGCACTGGTCAGAGATGTCATAGCTGAAAATTCTTTCCCAGTCTGTAGGTGGTCTTTTTACTCTTTTGGTGAAGTCTTTAGATGAGCATAGGCGTTTGATTTTTAGGAGCTCCCAGTTATCGGGTTTCTCTTCGTCATTTTTAGTAATGTTTTGTATTCTGTTTATGCCTTGTATTAGGGCTCCTAACATTGTCCCTATTTTTTCTTCCATGATCTTTATCGTTTTAGTCTTTATGTTTAGGTCTTTGATCCACTTGGAGTTAGTTTTTGTGCATGGTGTGAGGTATGGGTCCTGTTTCATTTTTTTGCAAATGGATATCCGGTTATGCCAGCACCATTTGTTAAAGACTACCTTTCCCCCAATTAACTGACGCTGGGCCTTTGTCAAATATCAGCTGCTCATATGTGGATGGATTTATATCTGGGTTCTCAATTCTGTTCCATTGGTCTATGTGCCTGTTGTTGTACCAGTTCCAGGCTGTTTTGACTACTGTGGCAGTATAATATGTTCTAAAATCAGGTGGAGAGAGGCCTGTGGGAGTATTTTTTTTTTTTTAATGCGTTTCTCTGTTAAAGATGTAGTTCAATTTCCGTATTACCCTTAACGTCCAGAATTGGCTCACGATGGGAATAGGATTGGAGAGGGAGGGCAGAATGATAATTATAAAAGAAGTATCATACCAAAGAAATTGCCAGTAATTCAATGAGAGGAAAACCTTATAATTACTTTTGTATGTGTTTGACATTTTCCATAATAAATTTTTTTTTTTAAAGTCACTAGTGACCTTGAAGGAAACCATTTCAGATAAATGTCGTGAGGAGCAAAGGATCAAGCAGTACATGGAAGACGAAATATGAGGAAGTGAGTATAGCTTAACTTTTAGGAATTTTGTCCTTAGCTCAGTGGAGTATCAGGCTGAAAAAAAGGTGAGAGATAAATACCTGATACATATAGAAATAAGCATGTTTTGCCCAATCATAAGGGAAATCTAATCACATTTGTAAGTCTAATGGAAGAGGTCCATAGAGGGAGAAAGATTGAAAAAGCAAAAGAGAAGAGGGATTATAGATTAAAATCCCAGATGGCAGGCATGAGTCCTAAGAGAAAGATGATTTAGTCATTAAAAAAAAAAAAAAAAAAAGCCCAAAAGAAACTATTTTCAATTACCTGTCAGATGGGGCAAGATCTGTAGCTTCCCTGACAGACTGAGCCCCCACTTTTTTCAGGAAAGACAGAAGCCATCACCATTATGTTTGGGGTGGAGCTATGCTGATGCCGGGCCTGACACTGGAGGGCATGGGATACCTACAAAAGGAGGAAAAGGTGGGTGAAGAAACGGATACAAAGAGTATGTAATACTTGAGTACAGCTACTCAGGGGGAAAAGTCTGATGTTGAAAAGAATTTGGAGTTGGGGTAAATCATGTCATTCGCCCACAGCCCTGCTGCTCCATGACTAAGTCCAATCAGATTCTGGGAAACATCACCCCACAGTCTCAGGTCTCGAATTCTGAAAAGGAAGGTCTGGAGTTAGTCATCTAAAAGGTCTGGATTAATATGAGCTCAGCCTGAGGTAAGAGTATGTGTGTGTGTGTGTGTGTGTGTGGTGGGCGGGAGTGGGAGGAGGTGGGGTATCAGTGACCATTCCAGAGAAGTTGCAAGACCCAGACACAACAGGCCCTGAATCTCAAGGGCCAGCCCAAACCTGATCAGCTTTTTGAGTTTGAGATGTGAGCCTCTTAAATGGTTACTAACAGTACTCGTGTAATTAACCTATACTAGATTTAATAATGTAGGACCTTTGACTCACTACTTCTCTGTAACTCAATTTTCACAGTTACCCTTAAGTCGGCCCATGGTGGGAGAAAATCATTCCATATACTTATCATCAGAAAAAAATAATAATAATAATTTCAATTCAGAGGAATAAAATTATTCCTCTGCTCCATGCAAACCAAAGAAACATTTCCCACGTTTTCCCTACATCCATCCAAAAAGGTACCTGAATCAATGCCTTTGAGAGCCAACAACAACACCCAATTGTTAAGAAACTAGAATTCAGCTAGAACAAATCATTTTCTTAACAATGCCAGCTGAGAAACAGGGCTATTTTTTGCACTGTTTAGTTGCCTTAATAGGACATCATTAAAATTTCTTCTTCCATTCACTACTTGAGATGCAAAGCCAGGGAAATGGTCCACTAGGTGCTAGCAGAGACACTGTAATTAGAGTCACTGTAGCCAGGGTTTCTGCCCACCGATAAGCTAAATCATGTGCATGTCATGAATAGTGAAATAGAGCGGCAAGTGTTTCAGGCGTGCCTTCTAAGCTGAATCCACATTCTGCCTCTAATTAGAGCTACAAAGGTTTCCTACATACAAATCTCAGACTTCTAATTCTCCATCCATCTATTATCAACTCTTCCTTGAAGCCACCTCACCCACAGTCCTCTCAGCAATACTTACTCCTGTGTGCTTTTTTTTCCCCTGGGACACAATTCATTTCCCCTCACCAGGAATCCTCGCTCACAATACCTGGAAAGCAGTTATTCTCAAAGAACAGCTTGCCCAGTGCTGGGCCTCATTTGTCTTTCCCCTGGGTCATTTATCACAGGGAGGTGGGCTGTTGAGGTACATACCGAATGGGAGCCTGCATGTTTTATGTGCAGTCTGGGTGCTGCACTATGCAAATGAAATTATTTCACACCCTGCATAGTGTCCAGAAACCCTGGTGGCATAGTGGTTAAGTACTATGGCTGCTAACCAAAAGGTCAGCAGTTCGAATCCGCCAGGTGCTCCTTGGAAACTCTATGGGGCAGTTCTACTCTGTCCTATAGGGTCACTATGAGTTGGAATTGACTCGATGGCAGTGGGTGACATACTGTCCACCAGAACAAAACTGGAAAATGTCCCACCAAACAGCAATAATTCATATGCACTATCAGTGCCTTTGAAAGAAACAGTCTTCCAACATATAAAACTGTTAAATATGCTCTGTATATTCTCAACAACAAAATTAATTAAAAAAATTTTTTTTAATTTCTTCCAATTCTCAGAGAAGAGTAACCATATAGCATTGCAATTTACGTATGCATTCTGAGATTTCCCCACGCCCAAAACTTTGTTATTTTACTACTTTTAACTACCTTAATATCAGAACTCAACATGACATGATTATGTTCCTAAATTTAGGCATGTTCCTACATCTATTTCCCCACCCTTTTCTGCCCTCTTCCCCCATTGGTCTTGACATTACAGGTAGAATCCGTTTATAAGTACCTCAAAGCACATTCATTCACTCAGCAAACATTTGTAAGTGCCTGCCATGTATCAGGCACAAAAACCAAACCCACTGCTGTCGAGTTGATTCCGACTCATAGCAACCCTATAGGACAGAGTAGAACTGCCCCATAGAGTTTCCAAGGAGCTTCTGGCGGATTTGAGCTGCCAACTTCTTGGTTAGCGGTCGTAGCACTTAACGACTATGCCACCAGGCCACAGTGGTAAGCAAATCCAAATCAATAAAAGAAAACAGAATTTTGATTTTGAAAGAATTATATAATACAAATATTGATTATTGATTTTCAACTTTTGAAGTCAACCCATGCGTAAAACTTGGAATACTTAAAAATGTACAGAGTGTGAATATTAGCAAAAGTGACAGTGTAAAAGCACAGGTGACAAATGTTGAGATGTGGAAGGGAGGGAGGGCTGACTAAGGGAAGGGCTGGGGAATCAAGAGATAGTTTCTAGAGTCAATGGAACAATAAATAAAGGTATAAACATTAAAGCTGCTGAGTTAATTATAGCAGACGTTATTGAGCCTACTCTGTTGCCACCCCCACCCAACACTTGTGTTTTCCTTGTTAGCACAGCCCAGATTTCATTCATGTGCCCACATTATTCTTTGGGAATCATGTGCTCCCAGAAGATCAGGGGTAAATCATGATTAATCTAATTGTGGTAACTCCACAACTTAAGACACTCATTCCAAAACCAAAACCACTGCTATTGAGTATTCCAACTCAGAATGACAGCACTGAGTTTCCAAGGTGGTAAATCTTTAGGAAGCAGACCACCACATCTTTCTCCTGTAGAGCGGCTGGTGGGTTGGAGCCCCTGACCTTCTGGTTAGCAGTTGATCTCTTTAACCACTATGCCATCAGAGTTCCAGAATTGACTGGATGGCAATAGCTTTGCCACATGATAGTAGTGGACATATATATAGCTGGCCCTAGACCTAGAGACATATGAGAAGATACCTGTGTTGGGCTTCTGGGAGAGATATAAAGGAAGAGAGAACTTCTCAGATTCTTTTAGAAATTATCTGCATTAATTAACCTAAATAAGAGAACCTATCTTAGGACATTTTATCGTGGCAGTAGTAAAAGCACTCAGCTGCTAACCAAAAGATTGGTGGTTGAACCCACCAGCCACGCTGTGGGGGAAAGATATGGCAGTCTGCTTTCAGAAAGATTTGCAGCCTTGGAAACCCTATGGGGCAGCTGTACTCCGTCCTATAGATTCGCTATGAGTCCGAATCAATCCAACGGCAGTGGGTTTGGTTTTCTAGTTATTGCGGGAAAACTTATTGTGAGAAAATACATTTTACTTATTTTTAAAATATTTTGAGTTGACTTTCTGTTACTAGCAGTTGAATTCTGAGCAGTTGAAAGCATCCTAACATATGATAACCCACTGAGGATTTAAAAAGTTAATTCCCATGTATAATCACAGAAGGTGAATAGATGATATATACATACATATAAATATGTATGCATATCTATATCTATCTGTCTATCTATCTATACAGTGAAATCTGTAAAAGCCAGAACTGGATAGGATTGCTTTGTTTTTTCAGGTCTCATAAGTTTTCTGCCTTTGACAGGGTATAGTCTTACCACTTTTCTATAGCTCCTTTTAGTGGGAAATATATGAGTTTTCCTTCTCTGACAGGTTTCTGCCTTATGCAGATTCCAGCTTTCACAGGCTTTACTGTAATTGATTTTTTTTTTTTAACAGAAGAAATAGCACTGTAAGAATATTATTTTAAGAGATGGAGGTAGTCATCAGAAGAGTTAGGAGTTAAAAACTGCACCAGAGTTGAGGAAGGGAGGAGTAAGTAAATGTTGCTTTTCATTGTGTCCTTTCCCACTCTTTCATTTTTAAATACGTACATATATTACCTCAATACAAGTTGTTTAAATTTACGTAAAAAGAAAATGAATTCAAAACTAGAAGTGAATCTCATCTTCCGGAGGTACTAGAGACAAAATAAGGAGTTTTCCCTAGGACAAATCAGCAAGTTAATGTAAGTCCTTTTAACCCAGGAAGTTCCAACGGTGTCAGTGCTTTTCCTTGTCTTATTAGTGTTGTAGTGCTCTCTTTGTGTAGATGTGGATTCAGCTTTGAGCAGTGAAAATGTTTAAAATAGGAAGAGATAAAGCAGCTTAAAAAAAAAAAAAAAAGAGAAAAATCTCCCAGCTACAGTCCAGTCAGGCCCCTCTCCCTCCCAAACAATGCCTATGACACAGGCTGTCAGATTCCATTTTGTTAAAACAGCAGTTATATGAGTTGGATAACTAAGCACACTGAATTTCTCTCACTGAAATAACACACCAATTTTATCCAAGCTGATTTTACTCTTAAAGGTGCAAGAGGAAATTTTCTTGGTTATCCTGACAGTCTCCTCAGGGATACAAAGATCTTCCACACCTTTTTGACACTGTTAACCAAAAAGTACTAATGATCTAACTTGAGCTGCCAGCATAGCTTTAAATAAGCAAGGACGTTCCTTTCCAATAAATGCCAAAGCCTCCGAAGCAGCAATTGTGTTCCCAGGGGATTAGTTACTGAAACAAGTTCTAGGAAGAGAACAATCCTATAACTTCCAGAGTCCAAGAGAAGTAAGCATTAATTTCCAAGCTTATTCACTCGATGATATCCCATTGAACTCATGGTCAATAGGTCATTTCCTTTAAGCTATTTTCCAGTAATACAAGTCACATATATTGGTTATAGCAGCTAAAATAAAACTTAACCCAAATCTAACATTCTAAAAACTAACCTGGCAGTACTGATTACAATATCAAATACACATTGACCTGGCAATGCATATCTAGGAATATACCCCTACAGAAATAAAACAAACAAGGTTGTTCATTACAGCATTGTTTGTTATGGCAAAAACAAACAAAAAAAAACCCTTGGAAAAAATCTCAAAGCAGAAGATCGAACAAATAATGACATATCTATAATCGACTCGACGGCACTGAGTACTGGGTTATACTACGAGATATCATGCAGCTACCAAATAAAAATGAAAATAAAAATGAGATAGAGCTCTATGAATTGACATAGAAAGATTTTTGTGATACATTGGTAAATGAAAAAAGCAAGTTGCAGAATCATATGCACAATATTATTCTATTTTTACAAAAAATCACATATGTGTGTATTTATATATATATATAAATAACTGATAAAAGATATATATAAATAACTGATAACACATCAAACTGTTAATGATTATCACCTCAGAGCATGAGATTAGAGAAGAGTTTTACTTTACATACTACTCAATGTTTTAAATTGTTAAACCAACTGTGCATTGTTTTGTACTGAGAAAAAAAACAAAATAAAATTTATTTGCTAGGGGTGTGAGAAGGGTTATCAAGTCCTTTTTTCCAGGGCCATACGTAATATCACAATTTAAGAAAAATCTGTACGGTTTTTCAACATTTTCAAGTAATAAACATTTTGCAACCATCTTCTATAACTATGTCATAATAATAGTTTCCATTTATTGAAAGGCTAAGATATACCTTATATAAAAGCAGGTGCTTCACTTACAATTGCTTACCTGCCAGTAACAGCACAGGTTTTACTAGGCCCATTTTACAGGTGTTGTTGTTAGGTGCCGTTGAGTCGGTTCTGACTCATAGTGACCCCATGCACAACAGAATGAAACACTGCCCGGTCCTGAGCTATCTTTACAACCTTTGTTATGCTTGAGCTCATTGTTGCAGCCACTGTGTCAATCCACCTCGTTGAGGGTCTTCCTGAACTCTGCCAAGCATGATGTCCTTCTCCAGGGACTGATCCCTCCTGACAACATGTCCAATATATGTAAGATGCAGTCTCGCCATCCTTGCTTCTAAGGATCATTCTGGTTGTACTTCTTCTAAGACAGATTCGTTCGTTCTTTTGGCAGTCCATAGTATATTCAATATTCTTCGCCAGCACCACAATTCAAAGGCATCAATTCTTCGGTCTTCCTTATTCGTTGTCCAGCTTGCACATGCATATGATGTGACTGAAAATACTATGGCTTGGGTCAGGTGCACCTTAGTCTTCAAGGTGACATCTTTGCTCTTCAACACTTTGAGGGGATCCTTTGCAGCAGATTTACCCAATGCAATGCATCTTTCGATTTCTTGACTGCTGCTTCCGTGGGTGTTGATTGTAGATGCAAGTAAAATGAAATCCTTGACAACTTCAATCTTTTCTCCGTTTATCATGATGTTGCTCATTGGTCCGTCCAGTTGTGAGGATTTTTTTCTTTATGTTGAGGTGCAATCCATACTGAAAGCTGTGGTCTTTGATCTTCATTAGTTAAGTGCTTCAAGTCCTCTTCACTTTCAGCAAGCAAGGCTGTGTCATCTGCATAATGCAGGTTGTTAATGAATCTTCCTCCAATCCTGATGCCCCATTCTTCTTCGTATAGTCCAGCTTCTCGTATTATTTGCTCAGCATACAAATTGAATAGGTGTAACGAAAGAATACAACCCTGACACGTCTTTCCTGACTTTAAACCAATCAGTATTCCCTTGTTCTGTCAGAACAACTGCCTCTTGATCTATGTAAAGGTTCCTCACGAGCACAATTAAGTTTTCTGGATTTCCCATTCTTCACAGTGTTATCCATAATTTGTTATGATCCACACAGTCGAATGCCTTTGCATAGTCAATAAAACACAGGTAAACATCCTTCTGGTATCCTCTGCTTCAGCCAGAATCCATCTGACATCAGCAATGATACCCCTGGTCCCACATCCTCTTCTGAAACTGGCCTGAATTTCTGGCAGTCCCCTGTCGATACACTGCTGCAGCTGTTTTTGAATGATCTTCAGCAAAATTTTGCTTGCGTGTGATATTAATGATATTGTTCTCTAATTTCCACATTCGGTTGGATCACCTTTCTTGGGAATAGGCATAAATATGTATCTCTTTCAGTTGGTCGGCCAGGAAGCTGTCTTCCATATTTCTTGGCATAGACGGGTGAGCACCTCCAGCACTGCATCTGTTTGTTGAAACATCTCAGTTTTATAGATGATAAGACTAAATAACTTAAGATCATATAAATCTAGTAAATAATCTAGAAAGGCTTCCAAAAAGGTCTAACTGGAAAATTTGTATTATCCTTAGGACTATATCATTTCTATTAGGCACAAGCATCTAAGTTAAATCATTCACTTCACTTCAAATTCAACTGTGTTTGTAAATGGAAATAGCATACACTTTGGGGGTCCAAAAACCTTTGTTGCAGAGTTGTTAAAAAAAAAAAAAAAAAGGATCAAAGGATATCGAGTTTACATAAACCAAACTGAAACCCATGGTAAGTTGATTCCAACTCAGAGTGACCCTATAGGACTGAGTAGAACTGCCCCATAGGGTTACTGAGTAGCAGCTGGTGGATCCAAACTTTTGGTTAACATCCGAGCTCTTAACCATTATGCAACCAGGGCTCCAGAGCTTGCCTAGACCTCCACAAATCCCTCCTCTTCCCCTCCTCAGGCTTTCCTAATGAAAATTGTTGCTAGCGAACCACCGTCTCCTCTAGGACTCCAAGGCACACTCCTCCAGCCCTAAATTCTACTTTAATTTTTTTTTTTTTTAATTTTCTAAGTTGCTCCAAATCCTCTAGATTTCCCCGAGATCTGAAAAATCTGACCAGATATCTTCAGTGCTGAAGAGTACTGAGTAGCTTCTGAAAGCTATGCTCTCCTTCATATACCCATATATCCTACAGGTGTGATGTTATGTTTTGCGCGTTAACAAAAACAAAAGTACTTCAGACTCATGGTCATTTGACTCTAACACATTTTTCAGCTCTCCACGCACATGTTTTGTCATTCCTCACCTTAAATTTGTAATATTTGTTAGCAGCTCTGTGGGAGCACAGAGTCAATAATTTTTAGAGGGAAATGCTCATTAGAGCTAAAGAGGAAAGCTCAGTAGGGTTTAGATAATGCACAGTAGATAAGAAATGGGAAAATACAATCGACATCAGAGAATAGGTAGCTCTGACCCCTATCGGGTACCCTGAGATGTGACTGGATTTATTACTGATGCTGTATTCTCACACAGCTTCAGTGACCAGAAATGCCTTTCATCCCATCTCAGCCTGGTCCAAAAATCATACTCCCCAGGGACCTAGCACTTCATAATAATGATTCATTATTTATTCCAGCCCCAGGACATTTCAAATGAATGTTTCAAACCACTGCTGGTTATTATATTGGATTTGACTCTACTGATATATTTATTGACACCACAGGAGCCCCCAAAATATGGTGGTCTCCATAGCTCTTTGAAAGCTGCATCTTTATTTGATTTCCTTTCATGAATCCTGAGCCTAGCAGAGTCTTTTCTATAATAAGTAATCAAAATAAATATATTCATTGAATGAATTAATAAGTGAATCTTTACACAAACTAGTAGAGTAAGAACTAATTAAAGTTTTAAGAAATTAATGTTTTTCTTAATAAGCATACCAAACCCTTTCCAATCTGGTGTCAAAATAATCATGAGGGTAGGAGCTGCATCTTTTTTATACATCAAGCACCCAGGACATTCTCACACTGAGGCACTCAATATTTGCTGAGGCAACAAATGACAAGCTAGATTACCATAACACATTATTTTTATCCTTTTTCCTGGTGATATTATATAAGTGCTGTAGAATAGAAATTAGAAACTTGTATCACTTCCTTTTTTACCTACCTTTTATTTTCTCTGCCTGGGCTAGCTGCTGCTTGAGTCACAGTGTCTATAATATACCTACAAGATACACTGGTCAAGAGAGAGAAAAACCACTTCCAAGATATTTCCAGAAAACCAAGTCCAGATCAGCAGAAGAAAAAGACATAAAACAAAAAAAGAGCACCAAAAGTATAGGTACAGGAGATTGGAAAAGGATCTTTAAACGCTGAGAGGAACCTTCACCTGAACACTGCTACAAGTCTTCACAAACATAACAATCTCTACCCAGTTGACGTCATTTGCTCATCACCAGGCTTGGAGTAATGCAAAGAAGAGGATGCTGGTGTAAACGGTAACCACATATTTCCTTGGAATGTCCTTGGATTGAAAAATGACTCAGGTTACATAATATAATAAAGCAATTAAGTCATGATGACATTAAAACACTAGTGGTATTACCTGGTTTGCACTCAACTACTAACCTAAAAGTTGGCAGTTCAAACCCACCGAGCAGTACCTTGGAAGTAAGGCCTGGTGATCTGTTTCCATGAAGACTGCAGCCAAGAATATCTTATGCAGCAGTTCTACTGCATAGCACATGGGGTGGCCATGAGTCAGAATCTATCTGACGGCAACAGGTTTTTTTTTTTTTTTTTTTTTGGTTTTATGAGCTGTTTCGGCAATTTTCTTTCTCTGATCTAGAAGCACTTGCTTATAGAATTTCAAGAAGGCACATATTACAAATCTATCCTTTTGACACAGTGGCTGCAACAATGAGCTCAAGCATAGCAGCAATTGTGGAGATGGCACAGGACTGGGCAGTGTTTCGTTCTGTTGTGCATGGGGTTGCTATGAGTCAGAGCCAACTTGAGGGCACCTAACAACAACATCTTTTCTAAGAGGCACTGAATACCCGAGCAGCTGCTAAATCATAAGACTGCGTATATGGAGTAGGGGGGAAGAGGGCAAAAGAGAAGGGGAAGGACACAGGGCTAGGGAGAAAGATGAAGCGTACCTCCTATTCATTTACTACTCATCTCCATACTGCTGTCATGGTGATCTTCCTTAAAATGCAAACCTAGATTAAGCCATTCCCATGTGTAAAGCCCTTGCTTAGCCCCCTGGCCCACTGCCCTCAAGATGACCCCCTTAACAGGATGGCTACTACCTTTCTGGATCTGACACAAATATTCTCTCTCTGGGATTCAAACAAACTGTCCGATATTCTTCATTTTAACTGTAAAACAGTTAATACTAATTGCCAGTAAATGATAGTAGACTATAAGTCTTTGTACCCGCAGAGGTTAAGAAAGTACTTAGAAAACAGTAGATGCTTGTTGACTAGATGAATGAACTAAGGAAGAAATAAATGAATGAATAATACATTTTTCTTATAAAACTCTGTCCTGTTGTTTTGATTCAACATTGTGAATGTTCCCACTAGCTCGTGTTCACAAGTTGGAAAAAAAAAAAAGTATCCCAATATTCGCAGGAAAAAAATATTTATGCCTATTTATCTTTCTATCTAATAGCCCACCTCCCCCCCAAAAAAATGACATTTTAGATGTGGTTGCTTTTTTCAATGGTGGTCGTTGAACCCAAGAAAATGAAGGGTTTACTTGTGTTTATACTTTCTTGTCCTGCAGGCTAGTTTTATATCACTCACTTAACAGGCCAAAAGCCTCTGGAGCCAACTAAGCAAGTTATGTGATTGAAAGTAAAATAGTAACCTGGTCATCTACTGACTAGGAATTAGAATTCCATCTCATGTTCTTTAGTACCATGTCAGTCTGAAGAAATCATATGTTACTGGTATGAACGCTTCACTCAGGCCACAAAATTTAGGTCACTAAATATTGAGAAACAAACTATCAACTAAAAGTGTTTTCCTATAAATATTACTAGCTAAAAGTACTAATGCAGCTTTCTAATTAAATGATCTCTGGTTACCTCAATGACATACTTCAGTACAGAATGATGGATACCTTTACACAAATCTGAAAACAAGTCCACAGAGAATCATTTTCCTGCCAAATCTGCCTCTCTCCGTTATACCACCAGAAGCCTTAGGCAATAGTGCCACTCATTGCTTGGGTCAAAAACCTAGTATAATAGTTATCCCTGATTCTTCTGTTTCGTGGTCTATATCCAGTCTACCTATAAGTCCTAACCATTTCTCACTTGTGCTGTTACTACTCTAGCCTAAGCCAGCCAGCAAGCCACCCTGCCACTACTCTTGATTCATTGGTCCAACCTCTTCACAGCAGCCAAGTTAATTTTTCTAATTTATGTTTGACTACACACCTTTCCTCCGTGAAACACTCAATGGCTTCTCATTGCAACATGGATAAACTGCAAGCTCCTTACCATGGCCTATAAAGCCCTCTGTGACCCAGCTTTTGCCTTCCTCTCCAGCCTCTACCCTTGTCCCTTGATCACTGCATTCCTGTCAAAGGCCTTGTTCCTATCTGCTAAACATGCCAAGCTCATTTCCAACCCCCTCAAAATTGTCAAATGGTTGCTTTCTTCCCAACATTCAGACCTTAATTCAGATGTCACCCTCAGAGAGGTCTTTCCTGAGCAACTTAGGTCAGTGTCTAACATATTACCCTATTTTATCTGTTTCATAGTTACAGGCTTATTATACGTCCTCTTCTACTAGAGTGGAAGGTTCTCAAGGTTAGGAACTCATCTGTTTTATTCTCTACTCTATCCCTATGGACTAGAACAGCTCCTGGCCAAAGCATGCATTAATAAATATTTGTCAATTAAGTACCACAAAAAAAAAAAAAAAAAAAAAAGGATCTCCTTTCCCAAATATGAGATCAAGTGTTCTGCCAGAACTAGCATACCTGGAAGGCACTATTTTGAAAACAAACAACTTGTCTCTTCAAAAGGAATATTTCAGACCACTGTGTGATAAGATTTGTATCCCACAGTAAAGAAATGACTTGTCATGAGCAGGCACCACAGGTAGTTCATCTTTCACTCTCACTGGATTGAGATCTAAAAGTCTGATCTCAACACCCTGAGATCTTCAGACTAAACCTGATGAGTTATTTTCCCTGTCCAGTCAATTGACAAACAGAAACTTCTGGTCAATTCTCGCTGTCATTTACTCTATCTTTGATCTTTAGAATTCTGTTTGCTTCATCTTACGCAGTTACAGCTCCACTCTGTGGAAAATCAGGGAAAATAGGTATGTTACCTACATAACCACTGAGAAAATTTGGAAAATGATGTATAAGGGATTGCAGTCTGTAAGAACCTCACGCAACCATCTGTGGACTTAAAACTTGCGAATGGCCATCTAAGACAGTCTGTACTTGGCAGGAGCAAAACAGTAAGAAGGTAACCAAAATCTCAGAGAAGAAACAAGTCTATGCGAGCTACAACCTCATCTACCCTGAAACAGAAAAACCCAGATGGTGCCTGGCTACCACCACTAACCGTTTGGATCGGGGTCACAACAGATGGTCCTAGATAGAATGAGAGAAAAATGTGGAGCAGAACTCAAGTTAAAAAAAAAAAAAAGCCAGACCAACTAGGACAGTAGAGAACACAGAACTCCCTGAGACTATTGCCTGAGGCATTCTTTAAACCCAGAACTGAGCCTACTGCCTATCCCCTGACATCCTCTTTTAGTAAAAGAGCTGAGTGGCACACAAAATAAAGCCTATTATCCAAAAGATTGGTGCACTATTTAAAAACAATCTGTATGAGACCAAAGGGTTAACAATTACTCAGAAGGAAAGATGAGAAGATAAGGGGACAGGGAAACTAGAGTACTGGAAACTGAACAAACAGAACACAATTAAAGAGAATGTTGACATATTGTGATAAATGTAACTGATGTCACTGAACAATTTGTGCAGAAATTGTCAAATGGGAACCTAACTTGCTATGTAAACTTTCACCAAAAACTCAATAAAATATTATTTTTTAAAAACCCACAAGCATAATGTATCAGAATGATGAAGAGTGTTTAATTCTTATGTAGATTGGATATTTTAATCTCTAAAAATTAAATATGAATCAAGGGTCAATAAATGTTTGAGAATTCACTTGCTCTCCCTTCCTGTCTTCTCACCGCTTTCATTTCCACAGCAGACTTAAAACGATTCAGAAATTTTCTCTTTTAAGTATTACATCTCTGTCAGTAGACATTGTGACATGTATAAAAATCATAAACACAAAATACGAAGTTCATCCTGGTGAGACCCAGAAATGAGACAAAAGAGCAAACAATTTCCTATGTTTAGATATAAAGAGATGAAGCCATGAAAAGTGGCAGTGCCTGTTTTGAAACGGGAAAGAATATTTTTCACTAACTAGCATTCCTTGACCCTTGACGAAGGAAAAAGATCCTTTGTGAAGCTACAAATAGTTACGAGCAATACCAATCAAGACCTCACTGATGTCCAACGGGCTCAGCTTCTAGGAGATCAAGTCATTGTTGCAGAAAATGAGTTACTGATCTCTCTCAGAAAAGTCCAGAAATATTTTAACATTTAATAAATTGCAATTTAGGGTATCCAAGGCAACAAAACATAGTCTGATTTCAACTAACCCAACAACACTCAATGTAAGAGCTACACAGTTTCCACCTTTTTACCATCTAAGATTTTAAAACCCTTTCAGGCCTAGTTTCAACCTATGATGGATGGACATAGTATTTTTCTTCCTTTTCTCAGCTTCAAGGAGTTAAATTTGAGCTCTACTATCTATTGTGTTTTTCATTGCACTCACCCATTAGAAGGCTTCAACACTTAGTGTAATTAAAACTAGGCAAAGTTTATCTTTGGTGACCCAAGATAAACCCTTCATCTCCATGCTCTCCCGTGCTCCTGTCTCTTTTTAGGTCTCAAGTTCTTTCTCTATCAAAACATCCTCCAGAGAAGTGATTTGAATTCCTCAGCACTAAAGCAAACATCTGCTAGAAGCTTCAAGGTTGACCTTTCTCAAGGAGCTAAGAGGACAAACAGGAATCAATGCTTTGAATTACAGTATGTTTCCTAAAATTAGGGAACAAGGTAGAGGACACTGGAGGGGAGTTTTCTCTGAACCTGTGAAATTGTCTGCTTTGCCTCCACAGTGGTTAGATCAATTCAGTTAAAAAGTTCAGAAACAGGCTTTGCTCTCAGGTAGTGCATAGCTCACTGATAACATAAACCTCTAATTCTCATTCATGAAATGATTACAAGAATATTTAAAGGATGGAATTAGTACTAAAAATGGAGACTTTCACAGAGGAGGTGATGGCTGAGCTCTGTCTTGAAGGATGAATAAATTTTATCAGGCAGTCAAGGCTAAAGGACATTTTAAGCAGTGGAATTAAATTAAGCAAGGTAAGTCTTGGTAAAAGCATTTTATTAGTAAAATGTTTTCTAACTTCCTTCTCTCTCCCCTCTCCTGCACTTCCCCAGAGTCATTTCCAGAAGGTTCTGACCGTAGGTATTATGAGCATAGATATGTATTGAGAATATTATTGATGGCTATTCACTGTGTAGAATACAGTAATGAGTAAGACACAGATTGTCCCAATCTCAAAGAAATTTACAGTGAATGAATGTGTTTAGACAGAAATGTATGCAAATAACATAAAACAGTAACGATTGACCAGGAAGAGATAGAAAATAGTGTGAACTGGGAATAAAGCTAGCTGGCCATAAAGCAAGTCAGCCTCTAGCTTCCAAAGTAATAGTGCATGGCAGAATATTTTAAATCTCATTTGAATGGTGAAGTTAATGTCACAAAGTCCCACATGAGTTAGAGAAGACTGGGCTAGGTGGAAATGGCTGCCTTTAAATCCTGCCCCAACCTCACGTTCCCAATTCAATGAATAAGCCCAGCTCACAAGGATCAGGTTATCCTGGCTTAGGGAAGAGACTCAAGGGTTTTATGTTTCCCACATCTACTAACTTATGTAGGAGCCCCTGGGTGGTACAGACAGTAATCACCCGTGACTGCTAACCAAAAGGTTGGAGGTTCTTCTTATGCACTGCTGATGGGAATGCAAAATGAAACAATCATTTTGGAAAATGATAAGATGCTTCCTTAGAAAACCAGGAATAGAAATACCATATGATCCAGCAATCCCACTCCTAGGAATATATCCTAGAGAAATAAGAGTCGTCACACGAATAGACATATGAACACCCAAGTTCACTGCAGCATTGTTCACAATAGCAAAAAAATGGAAACAACCTAGATGCTCAAAAACAGATGAATGGATAAACTATGGTATTACACAACAATAAAGAATAACGATGAATCTGTGAATCATCTCATAACATGGATGAATCTGGAGGGCATTATTCTGAGAGAAATAAGTCAATCACAGAAGGACAAATATTGTACGAGACCACTACTGTAAAAACCCATGAAAAGGTTTACACATAAGAAGAAACAATCTTTGACAGTTACAAGGGAGGGAAGGTTTGGGGATGGAAAAACATAATATGTGTACTACCTGTTTAATGAGAAACTAGTTTGTTCTGTAAACCTTCATCTAAAGTACAATTTTAAAAAAGGAAAAAAAAAAAGGTAGTCCAAGTTAAAAAAAGAAAAGAAGTTTGGAGGTTCCACAGGCACCTCAGAAGAACGGCCTAGTGATCTTTAAAAAAAAAAAAAGTGATCTACTTCTGAAAAATTAGCCATTGAAACCCCTATGGTGCACAGTTCTACTCTGACACACATGGGTTTGCCATGAGTGGGGATCAGTTCAACAGCAACTGGAAAAAAAAAAAATAACTTCTGTGGTACTTCCGGTTCAAGAGAATTCGCCCACAGATTAAATTGTATGGAAGAGTTCCCAGCAAAAGCGTTAACCACTTCCTTGTACGCTCTCACCACAAAACTCATCTTCTTTTAAAAAGAAAAGAAACCTAAATGTCCTGCTATCTTTCAAAATCGTGTCTCTGCTGCTGAGGGCTGCATCTCCTTGTCATCTGGTTGCCTTAGAGACATCACCTCTATTCCTTACTTCATGTGGGGTTGCATATAAAGATCACTTTAAATGAAATTCAGGAAATCCCCAGGACTCGGCAGACTTCTCTGTATGGTTGTCAGCAGCTTTCCTTGCTCAGACCAGTCTTCACTCAGCCAACGGTATGTAGGCCAATTAGAATAAACATAGCTTAGCTCTGCAAATGTTGACAAATATCCCTTCACCTGTGGCCAGATCAGGCTGCTCCATAGAACTTATGTGTTGAGAGTTTGGGCTTGTTAGGAAGTCTCCGACCCCTGTGGCCAGACATCCAGCTGATTGTTATAGGCAATTGTGAGTTAGGTAAATATTTTTTTAAGGCTGAAAAATTCTAACAGTCTGGGTAAGTGTTCTCCAAGGCCTCAGATGATTTAGGTGCTTTAGAGGTAAATTCTCATCCCTTTCCTTTTTACCTTTTAAGGCAGTACGGACAAGATTTGAATTTGTTGTCGCTTTTTTGTTCTGTTTTGTTTTCTCAAGAGTGGAAGGCTTATGTTTAAGGAAGCATCTCAAGTCCAATCACACGCTCTCATGGATTCGTACCCATGTAATGCCGCAAGAAGGGCCCTCATGAAAAATGAATGCATTGACAAGGAGGAAAGCAATCACATAAACCCTGAGATTTTTATGATATGAAAAAAACATGAAAGGAGTATCCTATAGTTTAGAATCACAGAAAAATGACTCAAAAAGACCTCAGAGACTGTCTCATCTAATCTCTCTTTTTTCTGAGGTAGGAAATTCATTCTCCCTCATTCTTTCACTCCTTCAGAACTGGGTAAGATTCATGCCAGGCCAGCATTCAGCAAAGTGTGATCCAAGGACCAGCATCATCATCATCACCTGGGAACTTTCTAAAAATGAAATTCTTGGGCTGCATTCCAGACCTACTGCATCAGAAACTCTGCGGATAGTGCCCAGCAATTTGTATTTTAACAAGACCTCCAGGTTATTCTAATCCACACTGAAGTTTGAGAATTGCTGCCCTATGTGATATAAATGGAATATATTAGCCAGGTCTATTTAGTTTAATCTGATATGGGTCCTGGCTGAAAGCAGAGAATACCAGAAAGATGTTTACCTGTGTTTTATTGAGTATGCAAAGGCATTTGACTATGTGGATCATAACAAATTACAGATAATATTGGGAAGAATGGGAATTCTGGAACACTTAATTGTGCTCATGAGGAAACTGTACCTAGATCAAGAGGCAGTCGTTCAAACAGAACAAGAGAATACTGCATGGTTTAAAGTTAGGAAAGGTGTGTACCAGGGCTGCATCCTTCCACCATACCTATTCAATCTGTATGCTAAGCGAATAATCTAAGAAGTCGAGCTATATGAAGAACAGGGCATCAGGATTGGAGGAAGACTCATTAACAACCTGGGTTATGCAGATGACAAAACCTTGCTTGCTGAAAGTGAAGAGGACTTGAAGCACTTACTGATGAAGATCAAAGACGACAGCCTTCAGTATGGACTACACATCAACATAAAGTAAAAAAACATCCTCACAACTAGACCAATAAGCAACATCACGATAAATGGAGAAAAGATTGAAGTTGTCAAGGATTTCATTTTACTTGGATCCATAATGAACATCCATGGAAGTAGCAGTCACAAAATCAAAAGATGCATTGCATTGGGCAAATCGGCTGTAAAAGACATCTTTAAAGTGTTGAAATGCAAAGATGTCTCCTTGAAGACTAAGGTGCACCTGACCCAAGCCATGGTGTTTTCAGTCACCACAAATGCATGTGAAAGCTGGATAATGAATAAGGAAGACGGAAGAAGAATTGACACCTTTGAATTGTGGTGTTGGCAAAGATTATTAAATATACCATGGACTGCCAAAAGAACAAATCTGTTTTGGAAGAAGTACAACCAGAATCCTCCTTAGAAGCAAGGATGGTAAGACTATATCTCACATACTTTGGACATGTTATCAGAAGAGACATTCCCCAGAAAAGAACATCATGCTTGGTAAAGTAGAGAGTCAGCAAAAAAGAGGAAGACCCTCAATGAGATAGACTGACACAGTGGCTGCAACAATGGGCTCAAGCATAACAACGGTTGTGAGGATGGTGCAAGACCGGGCAGTGTTTCATTCTGTTGTACATAGAGTCGCTATGAATCGGAATCAACTCGACAGCATCTAACAACAACATTTAGTTTAAGAGGAGCCCTGGTGGCACAGTTGTTAAGTACTCAGCTGCTAACTGAAAAGTTGGTGGTTCGAACCCACCAGCTGCTCTGAGGGAGAAAAATGTGGCAGTCTGCTTCCAGAAAGATAACAGCCTTGGAAAACCTATGGGGCAGTTCTACTCTATCCTGTAAGGTCACAATGATTTGTAATAGGCTCAATGGTAACAGAAAAAACTGGATTAAACAAAAAAGGGAATCTCTTGATCCATATAATTGAAAAATTCAGGGCGTAATTAGGAGTGGCTCAATCTAGCAAATCAAATAATGTTGTAAAACAGTCTCTACCCATTTCTTGCTCGCTTTCTTCTTTGTTGCTGTCATTCTTAGGTTCTTCCCTCATGGTGGTCTTCTAGACAAGCATCTCTAGGCTTACAACAATACAACTTCCAGTACAGTGGCAAGAAAAAAAAGCTTCTCTTTCCCAACTGTTCCTAAGAAGTTCAGAATTGAGTCTTATTGACTGTGGCCTGGCTGGGTCATAACCCATATCTGTTCCAATCATTCTGGCCAGGGATACAAAATACTCTAATTGGACACATCCTCAGTCACTTGTCCAATCGTGTCTACTCCACCAAACCACATGGACTGAGAATAGGAGATGGGTAGATCCCCAGGGAAAACGGGAGTGGTATTATCTGAAGAAGGGAGAATAAATGCAAGCCAGGTAAAGCCACAATCACTACAGATAACATTCATGTCAACATACAGTGGTAGAAATTGACTCATTTTGATACATTTCTCTGCTTTAGTGCCCAGAGCTAGTCAGTTATGTAATCCCGTTTCGTTTTGTTCCTTTTAAAACACTTTTAGTATGTTTCTTCTCCATCCAAAAGCAGCGCCTTCCTAGAAATCCTCGTTGATGATAGTCTTTATTCCCTCAAATTCATCTGGCTATTTCCTCCAGAATAATCTGTTAAGAACACCACTTTCATGTTAATCTTTTGCTTGTCTTCAGTGGCTCCAAATTTCCTTCTCCATCAACTGAAAAGTCCTCTGTTAGGGTGTCCATACCTGGGTCCCAAGCTGCCTATCTAACTTGCTTGCTAACAGGCACCTCAGCTGGAGTCTTTGTGGTGCCCTCCCCATGTCTTGACCACAAGCCCACATGCATTTCAGCCAAAATTCCCCTTGACTGAAACCCCAATCCTCCGGCCTACTGAAACCCTAACCAGGCTTTAAGAACAAGCTCATGTTCTACCACTTCCATGAAAAATCTTTTGTCTGCTCCAACCCAGTCTTACAAACTTTCATGAACTCCTACAGCATTTAGTGTCTGACCCATACAGTGTAGCCCTTCATTACAATTTCTGTCTTAGTCAGTGATTGTTTTGTTGCAAGAGAAACAATCTGTGTTTGTTTAAATAAAAATGTAGATTGTTGTAAGGATTCAGAGGGATTTCATGTAAAACAATTGCAGGCAGATTAGCCAAACCTAAACAGGTTTGAAAGGTCATGTATTAAACAAGAATAATTATTCCTTGTGCTTCAACATGGATAGACATAACAGCCTTTCTCCGCACCACTCAAACAATCTCAATCAGTTATCTGATCTTTTAGTTTAGAAGAAGAAACTACATGAGCTTAGTACAGCCCCTTCTTCTCTTCTCTTCAGGTACCTTCTGTAGGAAGCACTCAACAACAGATTTCCATGGCAGAAAAAATGGGGGTGGAAAGGTGGCAGTGCTGCAGTTTTCCAATTCTGCCTCTGAGATGTGGGTAAGTTTATTTTTGGGGTGAAATTAGTAAACCCATTGTTACTGCAGGGCTAAAGTTATTCTCCAAACAGCTTCATCAGTAATAAGTATGACACTTTTATCTTCATTTGTCTGGCTGTTTTTCAGTTGGTTTCAAACTCAGGAGGGGAAGAAAGGGCTATTATTACTGGTCACATTAAAATGTAAATAATCAGCTATTCTCTACCTGGAGCTGCATATGCATTATCACTGCTGTAAATCCACTCCAATTCTTCTCTGAAAACTAACTTCTCTTTAACTTGGACTTCTGGATCCTCAATAACTTGGGATTCTGTGTGGAACTGGGTGTTATCATGAGTGACAGAGACTGCTAATTTTCCCCCAAATTTATTCCATATTTCTTCTTTAGTAACAGAACACCAAAATTTTAGCTAGACACATGGTGGCCCAGAATAAATACATTTCCCATGTAGGTGTGGTCATGTGGGTAAGTTCTTCTCAATGAAATGTAAGTGGAGGAAGCACGCAAAACTTTCAGGAGATATGCCAACAGAAGAGGGAATTTGCTCTTCTCTTCCTATTTCTTCCTTCCTGCTGGTTGAAATGCATTTTCAGTGTCTGGAGCTGGGGCAGTCATTTTGGACCATGAAGTAGAAGCAGTGTGTGCTAGAACTTGCTCATGTGGGCTTGTGAGAGCAGATGGTTAAACATTCAGGAATTTTGCAAGCTGTTTGTTAAACCTTTGGTAGCTTGAAATTGCCCGTGGTAGGAGTACTTGTATCAAATAAGTTAGGCAACTGCTACAAATCTTTTTTTTTTTTAATGAATCGGTTTACCAGCACACTACTAGATAGAAGCTACAAGTTGAAGATGACATAGCAATAAGATAGAAGGAGACAGAGTCCCTGATAATCATGAAATAGCAGCCACAAAAGCCCTGAACTGCCTATGTTTATGTGAGACAAAAATGAGCCTTTATCTGCCTAGGTGTTGCAATTTTTGGTTTTTGTATAAGAAAGCCAAATCCAGCTCTTGCTGATACCAAGCTGGGGTACTGGGCCCTACTCTTCTTTATTTAACACACAGTGCTCGCCATCACTTGATTATAGTTTTGGTGTCACTAGAAAAGTAAGAAAGAAAATCTGACTAGTTCAGCTTAGCTCATGCCTGGCCCATGGGTGGGAGCCAGAGGTGTGAGTCCCATGGTACAAACCTGGCCACCTAAACCCATCCTTTCATCAGGGCTGTGGGTTTACATCTGAAAAAAAGGAATGTGAGCTGGGCAGGCACCTCAAAGTTGTTCACTATAAAACCAGTTGCCAACAAGTTGGCTCCAACTTATCATGACCCTATGGGTGTCAGAGTAGAACTATGCTCCACAGAGTTTTCAATGGTTGATTTTTCAAGAAATAGATTACTAGGCCTTTCTTTTGAGGCATCTCTGGGTACACTCGAACCTCCAACCTCTCTGTTAACAGCTGAGCACGTTAAGCATTTGTACTACCCAGGGATGCCTGTTCATTGTACTACCATTTAATACATTACACACAGATGACTTACTTAATATCATTGTGTACGCCTATTCCTTTTATGCCTATTTGTCAAAATTATTTTCCAAAAACACTGTATAAGCCATTGTTTATATGTAATTTTCCTATAATTGTTAGATATATATTTTCTGCTATGCTGTAAGTATATTATACTATACATTATACTTTTCCAGCCACTGAGCACTCTACCATGCTACCCTGAGTTAAGTATCTTCTTTATTCCAGTGTGGTCTCTCTCCGTTTATTTTGTGTTCTTGCAAAGAGTTCTGACCAATCATGCCTGGCAAAAGCTTTCAAATAATCGTTTCATACCTGCCAAAATGAATGAGAAAGTGTATCACAGGAAGTCTTCAAATGCTTGTTTTATTGCAGCTCAAAGAATAAAGTTCCTTAGGCAATGACAGACTGATAGAAGTCCTTGACTTTATGAAAGGTCTCATAAACATTATTGCATCCAGAGTGGATTGACCAACAATCATGTGAACATATAACTAAAGGAAGATATAATTGGAGGTATATCATGACTTCAGGGGATCTGAAGAGACTGAAAACACCATTACTTATGTAGTAAGACAGAATGCATTTGTAGTGGACTTTGCTATAATGATCCTTTATAATGCTGACTCAGTTAGGGTACCCAGATTCAAAATACAACCCAGGTACCAACTACAGTACGCATCTACTTAAAAAATGTGTGTGCACAAGTACTACAGCCTCCACCAGACTGAGTCCAGCACAACTAGGTGGTGCCTGGCTATCACCACAAACTGCTCTGACAGAGATCACAATAGAGGATCCCAGGCAGAGCTGGGGAAAAATGTAGAATAAAATTCTAACTCACAAAAAAAAAAAAAAAAACAGACTTACCGGTCTGACAGAGACTGGAGAAACTCCAAAAGTATGGCTGCCAGACTCCCTTTGAAGTCAGTACTGAAGTAACTCCTGGGGTTCAACCTTCAGCCAAAGATTAGACAGGACCACAAAACAAAATGAGGCTAAATGGGCCCACCAGCCCAGAGGCAAGGACAAGAAGGCAGGAGGGGACAGTAAAGTTGCTGTCATGGATTGAATTATGTCCCCCCCAAAACGTGTGTATCAACTTGGTTAAGTCATGTGCGGTTGTCCTCCATTTTATGATTGTAATTTTACGTTGAGATGATTAGGGTGGGATTGTAACACCACACTTACTCAGGTCACCTCCCTGATCCAAAGTAAAGGGAGCTTCCCTGGGGTGTGGCCTACA
Source organism: Elephas maximus indicus (assembly GCF_024166365.1). NCBI lineage: Eukaryota > Metazoa > Chordata > Mammalia > Proboscidea > Elephantidae > Elephas > Elephas maximus. Next base: position 141,887,810 of record NC_064822.1, read on the forward strand.
TCACTTTTTATCTCTCAGAAGATAAAAGGAAAGGGAAGCAAGCAGAGAGTTGGGGACATCACACCACCAAGAAAGCAGCTCCAGGAGCAGAGCGCGTTCTTTGGGCCCGGGATCCTTGCACCTTAGAAGCTCCTCAACCATGGAAAGATTGAGGACAAGGACCTTCTTCCAGAGCCGGCAGAGAGAGAAGGCCTTCCCCTGGAGCTGACACCCTGAATTTGGACTTGTAAACTACTAGACTCTGAGAAAATAAATTTCTCTTTGTTAAAGCCATCCACTTGTGGTATTTCTGTTACGGCAGCACTAGATAACCAAGACAACTGGTAATAAGGAACCCAAGGTAGAGAAGAGGAGAGTGTTGACATGTCATAGGGTTGGCAACCAATGTCACAAAACAATATGTGTACTAATTGTTTAATAAGAAGCTAATTTGTTCTGTAAACCTTCATTTAAAGTACAATAAAAAATAAATAACTGAGTAAGAAATATTTACTGAGCTAAAAAAAAAAAATACGTGCACATGTGTATTTCACGTGTGGGTTGATTTTACATTATAAACTCCTGGAGGACCTGGAGAGAAAGAGATAAGACAAGATCCATGACCTACCAGGTAAAACAGACAAGTACAGAGAATTCTACAAAACGGTGTGAAAAGTGTTACGAGAAAAATAAGCAGAGTGTATTGCTCATGGTGGTTGACTCTCAATACCCACTCCACCCCGAATGAACAGACTAATTCACCATGAGAATACCATTTCCCTCCCTGGTCATTGGCTTAAAAATGGACATACAATTCCATCTTGGTCAATGAGGCATAGAAGGAAGTGTGCTGGAGAGAATCTGCAAAGTTCTCTCACTCCCGAAAGATGTAAAGAAGAAATGCTCCCCTTCTTGCTCTGAACAATTGAAGTCAGCCACCTCCCCAGTGGGAAGGCCTGGAATGAAGACAGGTATCTGAGTAAACCAAACAAAATCTATTGCGATCAAGTCGATTCCAGTTCACAGCAACCCTATAAGGACAGAGTAGAAATGCCCCTATAGGATTTCAAAGGCTGGTGGGTGCAAACTGTCAGCCTTTTGGTTAGCAGCTGAGTGCTTACCCACTCCACCACCAGGGGACATCTGAGTGGAGAGATTTAAGTGCCATAGGAAGGAGTAGCAATTACTTTTCTCATAGCCAGGAGCTACACCTCTTAAAAGTGGCAGCTACTTTGCATGATAACTATTTGCAAAAATCTTATCTGTAGGGCAAAAACCAAACCCATTGCCGTCAAGTTGATTCCGACTCATAGCGACCCTATAGGACAGGGTAGAACTGCCCCATAGAGTTTCCAAGGAGCACCTGGTGGATTTGAACTGCCAACCTTTAGGTTATTAGCTGTAGCACTTAACCACTACACCACCAGGGTTTCCTGCTACAGGGCAAAGACCAGCTCTAAAAAAAGGCCACAGGCACAGTGCCATGGGCAGCCCAATCTTCATGGCCAGGGAAAAAGCTGAAAAGCAAAACCTCCAATAAATTATTTTCAAGAACATTTGATGGCGGGAAATAGGAAATGATTAGAAGGAAAGACTTTTTGGGGAAATGTAACCACTCAAGGATCCCCTCCCCAAATTCTTCATTACTTAAACCACTTATACAGAAGCCTACTTTCTTCGGTTACACCTCAAGAACCACATTTTTCCTACACTAACCTTCCCTTCACTTCACAATAAATTCTAAATCCTGTCCCTTCAGGATCCCTTTCTGCCCTCCACTGGTCATGTTAATTAACCCCCAGTATGTAGCAAAATGGAGCCCTGGTGGCACAATGGTTAAGAGTTGGGCTGCTAACAAAAAGGTTGGCAATTCGAATCACCAGCCAATCCTTGGAAACCCTATAAGACATATAGCATCACTATGAGTCAGAATTGACAGCAACAGTTTTGGTTTTGTTTTTTGGTTTTGGTTTATGTACCCAAATGGGGACTCTGGTGGTACAGTGGCTTAGCTGCTAACCAAAAGGTGGCCAGCCCAAACCCACCAGCTACTCCTCAGGAGAAAGATGTGGCAATCTGCTTATATAAAGATTACAGCCTTGGAAACCCTCTGGGGCAGTTCTAGTCTATCCTATAGGGTTGCTTTGAGTAGGAATTGACTCAACAGCATCAGGTTACGGATTTCTGTACCAAAATCGCTAGGGAACGTTTTAAGAATTAGCAATGCTCCATCCTACTTCCGCACCACTTGAATCTAATATGAAGCCAGAGTTAAGAATCACTGTATCACTATATAATAGACTGCTATTGGGTGCTGAATATCAAGAATTACTGAAGAAGACTTATAGCTAAAAACAAAACTCTACCCTATATTTCATGTCTGGAGAACCCACAGGCGTAGGAAACAGACATCTATATGCAGGGATTGGAGGGAGTCAATATTTGAACAGACTCAGTTCTACCCCTCTTCTTTGATGAAAGAGGAAGACTGGGAGAAAGACAAGGGTTGTGCTTCTTGTTGTTGTTGTTAGGTGCCATTGAGTTGGTTCCAACTCATAGTGACCCTATGTACCACAGAACAAAACACTGCCCAGTCTTGCACTATCCTTACAATCATTGTTATGCGTCTTGGGGGAAGGCATTTTGCAGAATGGCAACTATCCCTTCCTTTGCCCCTCACCATATGGAGGGTTAGAATTCAACCTGGACCCTCCATACAACAAGACTGAGACTCTGAAATGTTATCTCCCATCACCACCACTAAGTTGAGGATTGGAGAGTGGCTCTGGTCTGAAAGTTACCAAATCACGGGACTGGAGGCACAGTACCTGATCCTTTGGAGAGTGGAATGAGGGGCAGGAGAAAGATGCTGGAGCTAAGATGGAGTGTCAGAGGGCAGGCTACATTGCTACTATTTGTAGTAAGAATACAAGAATTTCCCATGGCGAACACAACAGAGAATCTCTAATGGAGCAGGAGAACAGTGGGATGCAGATCTCAAATTCTCATAAAAAGACCAGGCTTAATGGTCTGACTGAGACCAGAGGGATCCTGACGGTCATGCTCCCTGAACCCTTTGATAGCCCAAGATTGGAACCATTCCCGAAGCCAACTCTACAGATAGGGATTGGCCTGGACTATAAAATAGACAATGATGCTGATAAGGGGTGAGCTTCATGGCTCAAGTAGACACTTGAGAATATGTGGGCAACTCCCATCTGGTGGCGAGATGAGAAGGAAGAAAGGGACAGGAGCTGGTTGAATGGACGCTGTGAATACAGGGTGGAGAGGAGGAATGTGCTGTCCCATTAAGAGAAGAGCAGCTAGGAGTACACAGCAAGGTATGTATAAGTTTTTGTATGAGAAACTGAATTGATTTGTGAACTTGTTACCTAAAGCACAATAAATAAATTAAAAAAAAAAAAAAGAATTTCCCATGGCTCTGGTAGACTCCAAGGAAGGTGGCTGGGCTTAAGCCACCATGTTTTCCCAAGTGTACCACCAACGGTGTGAACGAGAATATTGCACCTGAGATCTCTACCCAGAGCCTGGGAAGGGTAGTCTGTAGAGCCCACTGAAGAACCATAGCATGTACCCCGAGAGTCCACATTCGGACTCCTTCCACACAGAATCAACCGAAGGAAAGCCGGTATTGGCCACATTAGCAACCACAGCCTACAGAGAGGAGAGGATTGTGCAAGGCAACCACACGAGGGCAGGCAGACAAGAAGAATTAATGTAGGTTTCAGCTCCTACACCACAGCGGTAAGGATAGAAAATGGGGCTGGGATGTGAGAGAACAGACCAAGAGCCTCGCACCCCACCCTCCAGCATTTAGATTACTATATTAGCCTTTCTGGAGGTGGGTAGGAAAAGGAGAGAACTTTGAACGGAAAATAATTTTAAAACCTTTAAAATGAACATTACTGAGTCTTAAGATTTCAGCGAGACTGTTTTAATAAACTGGAAGTAACACAAGTTATGGAACTGGGCTGAGGAGTCATTAAGGAAGCACATTACCCAGTAGGCAAAGAGTTTTGACAGAACACAGTCAGTGGCAGTTATGGGAAAACAAAACCCTTTTATGTTTATATCCTAACACAAAGAAAGATTCTCAGTAAACTGGTTACACATGCTAATGTTTGCACTTCCTCAATATGAGCTGAAGTGTTGCCTCTCCTAAGTAACACATTTACGTTTCCAAGGAGGCTTTCATGGAGACAATTGTGGAGCAGGAGGTAGTGTGAGGTGGCTGCAGTGTTTAGCCATAATATTAACTCTCCATCCAAAGCCAGACATGCCTTACTAAACAGGTAAATAAACAGGGGCCCTTATTGCCAGATTAAGTCCCAACCAACCAAATCATGTTCCTCATGTGAGATTCCTCTGTCACAAATGTTGTTGGGTTTATAATGGGGGTTTTGACCTGATGGTTTGACTCAGAGCTGTGTGAGTTAAGGGCAAAGCATTCAAAAACAACCCAATAAAAACCCTAACATTGATAGAGAGCCAGACAGGCCCTGGTGATAGTTCTGGGAAAATCCTAACCATTGTTCCATATAATGAAGTAACACTCCAGGACAAATTCCAGGATTTGTCAAACCCAGGGACCAAAAAAAAAAAAAAAAATCCATTGCCATCGAGCCAATTCCGACTCACAGCGACCCTATAAGACAGAGTAGAACTGCTCATAAAATTTCCAAGGAGCGCCTGGTGGACTCCAATTGCCGACCTTTTGGTTATCAGCTGTAGCTCTTAACTACTATACCACCAGAGTTTGCAACCCAGGAACAGTACCCTGAAATGCAGCGCTGCAAAGATTGATCATGAAGAGCTATAAAGCTTACCAATTACGTCGAATTAAAATATTAAAATAAACACATCATATCTCAAGACTTAGAGTCAAATTAATTTCTCGTATCTGTAGTTTGCTACAAAAACCACCACCTTACCCAGAGGCTTCTGTTCCCAGATCAGCAGACAAAGGGGGACTCCAAAATGAGACTAGCTTCAGGGCCAGTTCCATAGCCTGAGGTAATTGTGATTTAAAACCCCTCCCGCACTCTCACTGCCTCCCGGCCTAAGCTTTTTCTTTTCTGTGGGTCTGAAAAGTAGTGCCTGAAATTCTCAGCATTCCTGTCATTCCCTAAGGGCTGAGGCAGCTCTCTAAGCATTCTTGCCCACAGTCACCTGAGGAATTGGGCAACAAGTCCTTACGTGGGAGGCCAGGAAGAAGTTAAACCAAAGGGTAGTAAGATTATTTGGGAAAACGAGAGGGGGCCTTAAAGGAAACACAAAGGACAGGGAGTTCAAGAAAAGGAGCTTTATCAACATAAGCAGTTTCCCCTGCAGACGATTCCACCACTAGGCACGTGTCGTGACTTACCTAGCAACGGAATGTGGGCTGGGGAAGGGAAGCTGGTACAGTTATAGACTGCAAAGGAACCCGGGGGCCCTAATACAAATCCTAAATTAAGATTTTTAGCTAGTGTACACTATTAAAGGAAATGCTGGTGGCATAATGGTTAAGAGCTAAGGCTGCTAACCAAAGGCTCAGCAGTTCAAATCCACCAGGCGCTCCTTGGAAACTCTGTGGGGCAGTTCTACTCTGTCCTATAGGGTCGCTATGAGTCGAATCGACTCGACAGCACTGGGCTTGGTTTGGTTTGGCTGACCCTATTACAACCCTGGAAAGAAATGTTTTCACTGGGGAAAGGAGAGTGCAAGGCAACCTCACTAGGGCAGGCAAGTTAAGAAGATTAGATGCAGGTTTTACTCCTACAGGAGAGGGGTAAGGATAGGAAAGGGGGCTGGGATGTGAGAGGACAGACCAAGAGCCTCACACTCCACCCTCCATCCAGCATTTAGGATTAATATGCCTTTCTGGAGGTGGAGAAGGAGAGAACTTTAAATAGAAAATACTTTTTAAAATTTTAAAATGAACATTACTGAGTGTCTTAGTCATCTAGGGCTGCTACAACAGAAATACCACAAGTGGATGGCTTTAACAAAGAGAAATTTATTTTCTCACAGTCTAGTAGGCTAGAAGTCCAAATTCAGGGTGTCAGCTCCAGGGGAAGGCTTTGTTTCTCTGTTGGCTCTGGAGGAAGGTCCTTCTCATCAATCTTCCCCTGAACTAAGAGCTTCTCCTTGCAGGAACCCCAGGTCCAAAGGACAGCTCTGCTCCTGGTGCTTCTTTCTTGGTAGTTTGAGGTCCCCACTCTCTGCTTGCTACCCTTTCTTTTTATCTCTTATAAGATCAAAGGTGGTGCAGGCCAAACTCCAGGGAAACTCTCTTTACATTGGATCTGGGATGTGACCTTAGTAAGGGTGTTATAATTCCACCCTAATCGTCTTTAACATAAAATTACAATCACAAAATGGAGAACCACCACACAATACTGGGAATCATGGCCTAACCAAGTTGATGTATATTTGGAGCGGGGGACACAATTCTATCCATGACCCTGAGTCTTAAGATTTCAATTATGGATCCTGGAGGCTCTGTTCAGAAGCTTACCAAAGCTTCAGTCACCGAGATGAGCTATACTGGTTAAAAAAAAAAAATCCTCTCTCCTCTCTCTCTCTTCTCTGTCCTTCCCTCCCTTCCTTTTTCTCATACACCATATGGGAATTTATTTAGGTAAATTTTTTTTGGAGACCTGGGGTACGTCTATAGCTTATTCGCTTAAGCCACAGAGAAACCACCAGAGGGCAATGTCATCACGAATTGCTTAATCTCTCCTGATTTCCCCTGGCTTCGGTGTTTGGGCAGGCCCATCCATATATCCTGTGACAGGATGTGTCAGAACTTTTCCTTCCATTCTCACTGTAAATATTGCAACCTCAGGGTGGAGACACCCAGATGCACACCACAGCAACACACAGCATGACTTCACAGGCCAAAGTTTCTGGCATATCTGAAACAATGTTGCTTAATATAGCATAAAGCTCAGAGTCCAGTCCTTAAATCTGCATTTTATCCTTCTGAACTTCTGCCTGATTTGTCAAATTTCTTCCAAATCCTGTTTCTGATGGACATTTTGTTTATAGGACTGTGCCCCTAGGAGCAATAGTGAAACTTTCAAGAAATGAGTTAAATAATCCGGCATTGTTTGTTTGTACAAAATCCTGTTTTGTTTTCACATTCAAGTTAAAAGTGCTTGGTTTGGTCAAAAGCAGAATTGCCCAACTGGTCAAAAGCTATCAGTAGATCTGCTATGTATGCAAACATGGGAACTGAGAGCTCCACGTTTCTCTGCTTGCCGCACTGGGAATGGAAAGCTGGGGAGGAGGGGTAAACTTGGTCCTAGTTCGTGTGCCAATGAAAGCAAAGTTGATAGAAGCTTAGGACTTTTTTGGCAGGAGTTCCCAGCCAGTAAGTTCAACCCATGCCCCTGGGCATAAACCTAGCTAGCACCCTAGCACAGGGGCAGGCTAGTATTGGAGTTCTTGAGATTACTATTTAAAAAGCTTTGCAAACTAACCTACTGAATGAAGACCTGGGTAAAATTATATACCAGGAAGTACTAAAGAAATCAAGTTAAGGACAAAACAGACTTTGCACAGGCGTGAATATTGCTGCCTCCAACACCGGGGCTGAGCTTCTTCAAACAACTGATACCTGCTGACATCAAGCCCATCCTCAGTTTATCAGCAGAAGCAGATAAGGTAAGGGAAACATCTTAGGCAGAGAGATTTCTGGAATTTTCCTACAGTGCTGAAATAGCATCCAGAGTTCAAGTGAGCTATATTTGGACAAAGATTGCTATGTTATTTTTTCTATCTTTTGTATTTTCACTGCTATATAATAACTTTTTTTTTTTTTTTACATTAGCACTCTTTACACAAGGTTGGTAATATTTACCTAAGACTTTCCCAAAGGTTTCTGCTCTTCTCCTTTCCCGTCCTTTTCCCTCAAAGGGTTATGAGCACATAATATGCTTCTAAGGGGAAAAATAAAACAGAGTAAAACTTTACTGAAATTAAGCCAAGTGGAGACTGTAACTCAGCAAATACTACTCATGCATTTACTGGGTGAAGATGGAGCAGAAAACTATTCCCAAGGTTTAAACCTTATGTTTCAACTGAAGCCTCCCAGTGTTGGGCCAACACTGTGTTTCTCAGTAGGTGAAGTGAAAAAAAGTACAGAAAAACTACAAGTGGGGAGTGGGGAGGTGCAGAGTAAATAGAGGAAAATGCTATGGAAGATTACTCCTGACTTAGCAAAACCTAACTAGGTGGAATGGTTTCAAGAGTTTTGCAGGTGGCGCCCCTGGCACTCACCCATCTACTCACCACCCCAGGAACATTATCAAGAAGGTATCATGGTCGTTTCTTTTATGGACACGTTTACAGAACTGTGCCCCAGGAATCAGAGAACAAGCATGTCTTCTCCCCCAGCTCACCTTTGCAAATCCAAGATTCTGGCACATTGGGACATACAAAGATAGCTAGGAAAGGGGAAATAGTAGATGTTATTGTAGCTTGGCTAAATAGAGTTGTTTCAGAACATGGCAACTTGGCTTCAATTTGCATTATTCTGAATGTATAATTGATGTGGCCTGGCTGTTTCCAGTAGAGGAAGTTTTGTTTTGCTTTTTTTCTTCTCCACTTTTCACTTAGAATGAATGGCTTTCTCATTAGGCAATGTTCACATGTCCTCAGAAAATGTGTTTGGAAAAGAAAGACTCCCCGGAATCACAGATTAAAATGCCAACAGACTTGAGCATGTTCTTCCCCATTCTGAGCTAGTTAAATGGAAACTCATGCTGTTCTCCATGCAGGGAGCTTCTCAGGTAAGACTATTAAAGCCATGGAGCCATCTACTTAGTGTGGTTATTAAATCCTGTGGCACTCTGGAAAACAGTGCTGTGCACTGGCAGCCAGAATATCTTTTCCTGTTCCAGTCACTGTATTTCCTGGATTTATAAAAGCAAAGCAACCGGGATATCTTTTGATGTTGTCACCCATTCTGCAGATATTTATTGAGCACATACTCAGTGTGCTAGGCACTGGGGTGCAATAATGAGCAAGATTTAGCATAGTCTTTGCCTTCACAGAGCTTATAGCTACAGGTAAAAGAAATGAGTAAAAAGGCAATTATAACATCACACCCGTTAGAATGGCTATAATAAAAAATAAAAACTGTTGGCAAGGATTTGGAGAAATAGGAACCCTCATAATTGCTGGAGGAAATGTATAATGATATGTTGTTGTTGTTGTTAGGTGCCATCGAGTCAGTTCCGACTCATAGTGACCCTATGAACAACAGAACAAAACACTGCCCAGTCCTGCGCCATCCTCACAATCGTTGTTATGCTTGAGCTCATTGTTGCAGCCACCGTGTCAGTCTACCTCGTTGAGGGTCTTCCTCTTTTCTGCTGACCCTGCACTTTGCCAAGCATGATGTCCTTCTCCAGGGACTGATCCCTCCTGACAACATGTCCAATGTATGTAAGATGCAGTCTCGCCATACTTGCCTTTGAGGAGCATTCTGATTATACTTCTTCTAAGACAGATTTGTTCATTCTTTTGGCAGTCCATGGTATATTCAATATTCTTCGCCAACACCACAATTCAAAGGCGTCCATTCTTCTTTGGTCTTCCTTATTCACTGTCCAGCTTTCACCTGCATATGATGCAATTGAAAATACCATGGCTTGGGTCAGGCGCACCTTAGTCTCCTTAGTATAACGATATAGCTGTTGGAAAACATCTGGCAGTTCCTCAAGAAGAAAAACATATGACCCAGCAATTCCATTTCTAGATGTATACCCAAAAGAACTGAAAACATATGATTATACAAAAACTTGTACGTGAATATACATAGCAGCATTATTCATAACAGCTAAAAATTGTAAGCAACCCAAATGCATATCAACTGATGAGTGGATAAACAAAATGTGGCATATCCATACAGTGGAATATTGTTGTTGTTACTTGTCACCAAGTCAGCTCCTACTCATGGTGACCCCACATACAACAAAAAAACATTGCCTAGTCCTGCGCCATCTTCACGATTGTAAGTATGCTCAAGTCTATGGTTGCCACCACTGTGTATTTTGAGAGCCTTCCAACCTAGGGGGCTCACCTTCCGGGACTATATCAGATAATATTCTGTTGTGATCCATAGAGTTTTCATTGGCTAATGTATCACCTGGCCTTTCTTCCTAGTCTGCCTTACTCTGGAAGCTCCACTGAAACCTGTCCACCATAGGTGACCCTGCTGGTATCTGAAATACTGATGGCATAGCTTCCAGCATCATAGCAACATGCAAGCCACCACAGGACGACAAACTGAAAGATGGGTGGAATGGAATATTACTCAGCCATAAAAAGGAATGAAGACAATGTGCAGGGTAGGGGTATAAACAGAAATTGTACTTTCTGCACAATGTTTCTGTAAACCTAGAATTTTAATTGTTCTTAAAAAAAATGTCCATTAAAAAAAAGGAAATGAGAAATGAAGTACTGATACATACTACCCCAATATGGATGAATCTTGAAAATATTACACTTAGTGAAAGAAGCTAGACACAAAAATCCACATAGTATATGATTCCATTTATATGAAATGTCCAGAATAGGCAAATCCATAGAGATAGAACGTAGATGAGTAGTTGCCAGGGGGTTGGGGGAGTGGAGAGTGGCTGCTGTGGTTTCTTTCTGGGTAAGGAAAATGTTCTGGAATAAGATGGTGATGTTAGTTGCATAATCTTGAAAATAAACTAAAAACCATTGATTTGTATATATTAAAAGGAAGAATTGTATGGTATGCACATTATATCTCAATAAAAAAGAGGCGTTACACAGCATGAGGAGTACTGTGTTAGAACTGTGTGCTGTAAGGACACATGTCGGGGTAAGGCTGGAGAAGGGTTCAGGAAGGCTTTTAAGTTGTTGTTAGGTACTCTTGTTAGATACCACCAGGTCGATTTTCGACGTATAGAGACCCCATGTGGCAGAGTAGAGCTGCCCTATAGGGTTTTCTTGCCTGTAATCTTTATGTGAGCAGATCACCAGGTCTTTCTCCCACAGAGCTACTGGATGGGTTTGAACTGCCAACTTTTTCAGTTAGCAGCAAAGTGCTTAACCGTGTGCGCCACCAGGGCTCCTTAACTTTTAAGCAGAGGCCTTAAAAGATAAGCAGAAATAAGAGGGAGTTACAGTCCCCTCTTTGAGAAAAAGAATGATCAGTGCTAAATGAAGACCATCTCACCCCCAGCTGTTGAGGGGAATGAGCCAGGGTACATTTGTGGGAAAAGCTAGTAGTCCTGCTGGGCTGAAGCATGGTGTTTGTGGTGGACATAGAGATAAGTGAGGCTAGGGAGCTAACACCATACAAAAGAATTTGGACTATATCTTAATTATAGGAGGAAACCCTTAAAAGAGTTAAAGCATGGGAGTGAGAAGATCTGATTTGTTCTTCAGAAAGGTTGCTCTAAATGCACTATGGAGAATGGATTGGAGGCGGAGCAAGAATAGAAGCCAGGATATTAGTTAGGAGGTTACTGCACGAATACAAGCCAGAATTGACCAAATAGGGAAAACTGGAAGGTACTAGGGAAATGCTTAAAAAGCTCCCTGTCATGCTCTGCCAACCATAACAGCACTGGGCTCAGCCAGGAAGCAAGGAGAAGTGGTTTCACAAGGAGGTGGTGCTGTACTGAAGCTGCTAGCACACATCCCAAAAGGCCCTGCTCCTTCTCTTGGACTAAACTTTATATTCAATCCCTTCTAGACCAGGGTTCCCTTTCCATACCACCATGACCATAAAGATCCTCCCCATTTGCAATGTATAGATACTAAAAGGAAACCCTGGTGGCATAGCAGTTAAGTGCTACGGCTGCTAACCAAAGGGTCAGCAGTTCGAATCCGCCAGGCGCTCCTTGGAAACTCTGCGGGGCAGTTCTACTCTGTCTTATAGGGTCGCTATGAGTCGGAATAGACTCGATGGCACTGGGTTGGTTTGTTGGTTGGTTGGTTGTAAATACCAAAAGCCAAACCCAGTGCTGTCGAGTCAATTCCGACTCATAGCGACCCTATAGGACAGAGTAGAACTGCCCGATAGAGTTTCCAAGGAGCACCTGGTGGATTCGAACTGCCGACCCTTTGGTTAGCAGCCGTAGCACTTAACCGCTACGCCACCAGGGTTTCCATAATGTATAGGCTTTTTTTTTATAGGCTTGGGAGTCAGAAACATTTGTGTTCAAATTCCAATTCTGCCATTTCCAAGCTACATGACCTTGGGTAAGGCACTTAATCTCTGTTTCCTTGAACTTGAGGAAGATAATACACAACTCACAGTTTTGTATTGAGGATTATATATGATTACATACGGGGTGGATTAACTAGTAAGCACAATATGTACCAGCTTGCATTGAGCAAGGTATGCAGGGGCTTAATTGTATTACTTAATTGTATTACTTGCTATGATGAGCAATTTCATATGGGTGTCACCACAACTTTGACACAGCGGGGGACAGGTGAAAGTGTGCACTGCAGACTGGTGGGAAGGTGCAATTGGGCCCGGGCATACCTTGTTTATCAAGTAATTCAGTCCCGATTACATATATAAAAAGCCTAATATCGGGCCCGTCATGTAGTAGGTGCTCCATAAATGTGGTTTCTGTACATTCAAGCCCTCTGGGATTATAACTCTGTAGTTACAGCTACAGTCATAATTCTCCCATCAAACAAGAAACCAAAGTGTGATAGGCCCAAGCAATATTTTATTGAGCCAAGGAGGAACTATAAAAATAGGTGTTTGCCCAGCTGACAAATGTAAATCATTTGTATCCATGGCTCCTTAAATACTATTTAAAGTCAAATGTATTAAATTAATTCCTAAAAGGAAAGATCTGAGAGCTCCTCAGACAAGTCATCAAATCAGGCTTGTTTATGCTCAGGCAGGAAGGTCAAAGTTCCAGGTAAAGGCTGTCCTTTCTAGAGCTCAGCATAACTCCAAGGCAGCAGACCATATAAACAGTTTGAAGCACTGAACAAACGGAATGTCGTCTGGAATGATAATGTGGAAAGAGAAAAACAGGTCATGTAAACATAGCAGGCCACTTAATTTAAAGAAACACATTTAAATACACAGCCACCTAGAGCTTTCTAGGTACAAGTAGCTGCTTGAGGTTTTCATCCAGAAAGAAACATATTTTTAAAACAGTCAAGGATAGAAAGTAACAAAATGTGTTTTAAAACCTTATGTGGAGATACTGCTATCATCTACTAAAACCCATTTCTTTACTATCCGCCTTTACCAGCTTGTAGCTCCTACTGATAAAATGTCACTTTAATATAGATCTAATCTAGTAAACAATTCCTCCAGAGTTTGGGAAAGATTTCACACACGCACTTTATATCTTCCACGTATTTGCAAATGTTTTCTTCCCTCTTGCCTCCATACTATGAAGTAAAATTCACCCCCAGAGAAATGACAACCTTCAAAAGTATTTTTCTTCCTCCCCCTGATCATTGGAAACCCTTGTGGTGGCGTGGTAAGTGCTACGGCTGCTAACCAAAACGTCAGCAGTTAGAATCCACCAGGTGCTCCTTGGAAACCGTATGGGGCAGTTCTACTCCATCCTATAGGGTCGCTATGAGTCGGAATTGACAGCAACGGGTTTGGTTTTTTTGATCATTACTGTAAGCAATAAAGGCATGGCGATGCAGTGGAGTTCGGCAAGCACAAGGTGGCAGAAGCAGACTAGAAATGCCTCTGAAATACGCTGTAGGGCAATTCGAGCACCATGGAGACTGCAGCAATCACTTTATTATTATTTTTTAATAACAGTAAATAAATGTATAAATCTTTTCCATTACAAGAATAAACCCGCTCACTAAAGAAAGTTAGGGAAATCTGAAAAGTAAAAAGAGGAAAGAGAATTCTATCACCCTTTAGATAGGGACAAACTTTTAATTCTTTTTCCAACTATGATCAGCAATTATAATCATACTAGCTAAAGCAACTTTACCTCCTCCTTTTAAACTTCAATGGGTGCATTTTCAAACCTTATTCCTTTGTTCATTTGTTTCATAAGAAAAATTTAAGGCATCTGCATGTGTCCATAATTTTATAAATCTTTTAAAAACAATCATTGATTAGGATGTGTCTTACTTTATTTAATCATTTTTCTGTTAGCAACAATTACTTTAAGTTAAACATTATCAATAGCATTTAAGCCAGGAAATTTACATTTTTAAGATGCCATTTCTAAAACAAAACCAGTCATCAGGGAGAATCAGAAGTGAACAATTAACTGGTAACCTTTTCGTTTATTCCAAAACAGAGAATGAAATGACATATTTTCAGTCCAAACAGCACTCACTCTAAGGTCTTTTAATTCTAATAAAACAGTATGTTGTTGCAGCATGGAAAATGTAACTGTCATTGATACAGTTGTGTGGAAATTGTCAGAGGGGAACAATTTGCTGTGTAAACTTTCACCAAAAACAATAAAATATTATTAAAAAAAACAGTACGTTGTTAGTTGCTGTCAAGTTGATTCCGACTCATAAAATATACTATTTCTTGAGTGAGTTTACGGGTGACTGAATCTTCACTTTCTTATATTTTACACCTAAGTCTACAGTATATGTATTATTTTATACATAAAGTATTACATAACAAAATAAACCCAAAAAACCCACTGCCACCGAATCGATTCTGACTCCCAGCAACCCTATAGAACAGAGTAGAACTGCCTCATAGGGTTTCCAAGGCTGTAGCCACATCTTTCTCCCACAGAGTGGCTGGTGGGTTTGAACAACTGACTTTTCAGTTAGCAACTGAGCATTTAATCACTGCACCACCAGGGCTCCTCATAACTAAATAATTCTTTAAAACACTTAAGTATGGCAGCAGCAAAGTCACTTGTACTGTTAGAAGACTGCCACTAACTAGATTTGCTCCTGGAAAAATAAGCAAAGTGATAATTCATTTACTGCTTTGGAATCATTAATCTTAACGTTGAAAAGAACTGTATAAAATCATTTGGTCGAACATCAGTTTTAGACAGGTGAAAACAAGTCATTCCCCTGTTGTGGGATCAGGCAAGTGAAGCCTTCACCAACATCTGGCACCTGCTAAGTGGGAGACAGGGTACTTAATCATGTGTAAGAAAAATTTTGTGGTTTTATGACCTCAATTCATATCTTTAATTCATAGGGCAAAACATGCAAAATTAGAATATGATGACTCCTTCCCTCTTTTAAATAAAAATTCAATTTGCTCTCTTAAACGAGGAAAATAAACTTCTATAGGAGGGGAAATTCGGTTGTCAGGAACAAACGTTATTACATTCCAGAAACTTCTGGATAGTCAGTCTTGAGCCTCTCCTTTGAAGAACTGACTAGGAAATTCTCTTTAAGGAACAATCCCATCCATAACAATCCAGGACACAGTCAGAACTCTAAATCAAAGGGTTCTCATTCCGATGGCTTCACTTGCTCCTTCCTGGCTTCCTGCTCCCCAGTAACTTTGAAGAAATTTCTCAATTTATTCAAATGCTCTCAGCCAGTTCAGACAGGGGATTTCCTGAACTCAGCACCAAGGTTAAATCATCAATGGTCCAAATACGTTTCAAGCTGCAAATAATTGAAGAAGAAATAAAGTCAGCTTGAAGAAATTGTTAGTGCCGAAACTTTCGGCGCTTGTTGACGTTTCTTCTTCTTAGGACTACATAAGGAACTCAACACTAAGTCTAGATGATTTGACTATAAAACCCAGTGTCAGAGACTTTTTTTTCATCCCTAGTTGCTAAAATTTCCTAAGGATTGAGCTTATCCATTATCAGAGCTCTGGAGAAGATTAAAAAACAGGAACTAAATTAAGTAACTGGCCTTGTCTGTAGAGTATCAACATTTTGAAAGGCTGGAGATCATGGCTTGGGAAAACAAAAAAAATAAATAAACACCGACTACTATGATGACTGAAGAAGTCAATCTAAGCTCCTTTGCTGAATCTTGTTTCCAAAACTTGTAATAAAAATAATTTTGGTTTTGGCCCTCAGAACTATTCCTTACAGAAACTGCTTATCATTATATAAGAATAGTTTCCCCTGGCGAATGTTTATTTGTTTTTCCTCTCTTTCTATTCTTTCCCACATAGATTAAACCAAAATAAAATCAGCCAAACCTAATTTGATTCTAATCCAAGCCATACACCCTATGTATTCCATTCCAAATCATGTTTAATTTACCGAATTCCTTGGGTCCCAACTAAATGACCCACTGGAATTCATGAAAGGGGTCACAGAGTGAGATTACAGGCCAAAAAAAGAATGTGAAAAACACAAGCAAGCCTGAAAACAAATTGGTCCAAAGATATGACTTGGTTAAGATTCATTTCTTATGGAATTCTAACGCTAAAAGATCAAGTCTTCCAATTGGAAAAGCAGTCAGCAGAGAAGTAGATACATTTACATTCACCCATTCATTGATTCATTCAGAAATATTCATTCAGAATAGGTCATCCATTCATTCAAAAATATTTATTGAGCATTATATATCATACCTTACATATTCATGGATCTAAACCATAAGTATTTGCTTTTCTGGTCCCCGGTCTGCACTGAAGCTAATCCATTCTTCTCCATCTCTAGTATTCTTTTCATATATTGTAAAATCTGTGAACATAGGCTTTACTTTTTAATCTGCTTTTATCTTTTTGGAATTTGGATGCTGAATTAAAAACCTCCTTTTTGATATTGGCAACCAATAGCTTTTGAATTATTTCAATACAAATAATTTTAGACCTTTTATTGAGGTCAAGATTTATCATTAAAGGACAAAGTCAATTTTGTGTGCTAACAATGTAACAGCAATAATAGCTACATATAGTTTTACATTAGTGATGAGCCACTAATATTTTTATAGCTCGTGTTAAACAATCAAACACAAAATTTTTGATCCTCAAAACCACCCTTATGAAAAAGAAAAAATATTATAACTATTTTGAGATTAGGAAATAAAGGTTCAGGAAGGGGAAATGACATGTTGAATGTCACTTAAACTAACAAACAAATCTATTGCTGTCCAGTTGATTTTGACTCACAGCGACCCTACGGGACAGAGTAGAGCTGCCCCATAGGGTTTCCGAGGAGTGGTTTGGTGGATTTGAACCGCCAACCTTTCAGTTAGCAGCCAAGCTCTTCACTACTGAGCCACCAGGGCTCAATGAAGGTCAATGAGTAGGTGGTGAATCCCAATCTTAAGACTATTTGATCAGCGTTCTTTTCTACTTTTCAGTTTAAGTTTAGCTGAAAATGTCAGCTTTTGTCTGCTTTGTGCTGAGGACTAGGAACTTGGTTATGCTACACACACGTCTAGAATTCCCGTATGATTTGAAAGATTCCAGCTTAGTCTTAAATCTTTGGTTTTGCATTAACAACACATCATCTGCTCCATTTGGTTTGAAAACAAAAAACTAAACACATGATAACACCAGACTATAAATATATCAGACTTCCATAAATAGAACAAAAAATATTCACTGCTTAATTAGGGCATACCATTTTGGTGAAAAGGAAATTCAGAAAAGCTCTTTTAGTCTTCATTTCAGCGTTATTTAACTACATAACCTTGGGCAAGCCCAAGTCCTGTGCCTCAGTTTTACACACTATTAAGTGGATATAAAAAATTGCTTCTTTTTTATAAGCAGTACAAATCATTACTTTCAAAATATTTTACATAGTACCTAGAGCTACTGGTATAAGAATTCTGAAAAGGGAGAGAAAAAAGCTTAATTTCAGTTTTGTCTCATGCAATATCCCATGCATGGTACTTTTTTTTTCCAAAGTCGTGTTTAGTGTCTAGAATATTGTGTTCACATCCAGTGAATTCCTTAAATTCCTTTTACTAACCCTTTGGACTGTGAATCTAAAATTACGTAGGCATTTTTCCCTGTTAAATGGATAGAATGGTTTGCACAAGTTACACAGTAAGTTAGTAGCAGGATCAAAGGTCGAAGTCTCTGACTGATATCCTAACCATGACAGGATCATTAGGCTATGCTTTTGCTGACAAGACAGAACAGAACTATAACACCCCACCCTAATATCAACAGAATTCTCTAATCTGAGTCTTATACTAGCCATCACTTTCTTTCCATTCTCACACTAAATCTTTTTAATAATTTATATTTTTGTAATTGTTATTGAAAATATACACAGGAAAACATACACTAATTCGACAATTTCTAAATGTACAGTTCAGTGACATTGGTACATTCTTCACGATGCACTACTACTCTCATCCTCCTTTTCCAAATTATTCCTCCATCACTGATATAAACTCCCTGCCCTCTAAACTTCCCATCTAACCTTTCAAGTTGCTATTGTCACTTTGATTCCATATAAATAGTTCTTTAACAGAGCACAATGGTCAAGGCAGACCTTCTTTATTAATTAAGCTAAACTACTGTTTGGTTTAAACAAGACTTCAGGGGATATTTTTGGCTTAAGGTTTAAAAATTACTTCAGGGCAATAGTTTCAAGAGTTCATCCAGCTTCAATGTCTCCACAAAGTCTGGATTCCATGAGAATTTGACATTGTGTTCTGCATTTTTGCCCTTTTGACCAGGATTCCCATGCTAAATCTTTTTTTTATCAGATCTACTTCTTTCTTTTCCTCTGCTCATGCCTAATAAACAAAGAAAAAGATAAAAGGAAAGCTGTACAGAACAAAACGAATATCAGGATAATCCACAAACCAGAAAAACCTGGCCCTGACTAATTAAACTAGTAGAATTAGTTAACCACATGGACTTCTTTTCTACAGTTTAGAAGAATGAATTTTCTTAAATCATATAATAAGCCTCAGAATATTATGGTAGGGTAAAATGTGAGTTGCAGTTAAAATTTTATTTTCACGAAACTTCCTTCATAAAAAAAAAAAAAAATTTTATTTTTTTTTTTATGAAGGAAGTTTCGTGAGCCAGTCACAAATTAGAAATGAGAAAATGCGTAAGTTAATTTACAAAAAGGGAAACAGTGATACCTAAGAGAACTCTGTGACTAGAACAAAACAGTAAAAATCACCATGAATCAGAAAAGAACTAGAGAAGACATATTGAAAATATAAATGCACTGTCCTTACAGATTAGGAAGAAATGTATGGAATAAACAAATGAAGCACATGTGGAGATAATAATGCCAGTGTTTGCCAAGTAGTTTGCATTTACCATGTGATAGATATTGGTCTAGGCATTTTATCTATTGTATTACTGAATCCTTACAAATGTTATAAAGAGACCTCCCTGTCCTTTAAGGAATTAGTCTCTTCTTCCTCTGTGCTTCTTCACATTATGTCTACCCTTTAACTATATGTAAACTTAGTGAAGACAGAGACAGTCTAATGATTTGAGTATTGCCTTGGGCATCTATCATAGTGCCCTGCCCAATAAATAACTAGTTGTCATGGAGTCAATTCTGACTCATGGAAACCCATGTATGTCAGAGTAGAACTGTGCTCTATGGGGTATTCAGGGGCTGTTTTCTCAGAAGTAGATCTCCAGGCCTTTCTTCCAAGGACCCTCTGGGTGAACCCTGTCGATATTTCAGTTTCATTTGTGCAACCTAGAAACTCCTGCCCAATAAACAGTGTACTTTAAATTACTGGTTTTTAAGTTTTAGGTGCCTAAGAATCACCACTAGATTTTTTTGTGTGTGTGTGTGTTCTAGGTGAAATTTTATAGTGCAAATTATCTTTTCATTCAAAAATTTTATACACGAATTGCTTTATGGCATTAGTTACAATCCCCACCATGGGTCAGTACTCTCCCCCTTTCCCTTTCCACCCTGGGTTCTCCACATCTGTCCAGTTTTCCTGTCCCTTCCTGCCTTCTTGTCTTTGCTTTTGGGCAGGTGTTGCCCATTTGGTTTCATATACTTGATTGAACAAAGAAGCATATTCCTATGTGTTATTGTTTTATGTTGTTGTTAGGTGCCATCAAGTCAGTTCCGACTCATAGCAATCCTATGCACAACAGAAGGAAACACTGCCCGGACCTGTGCCATTGTTAAAATCGTTGTTATGCCTGAGCCCATTGTTGCAGCCACTGTGTCAATCCACCTCGTTGAGGGTCTTCCTCTTTTCCGCTGTCCCTTTACTTTGCCAACCATGATGTCCTTCTCCAGGGACTGAATCCTCCTGACAACATGTCCAAAGTATTTAAGATGCAGTCTCGCCATCCTTGCTACTAAGGAGCACTCTGGTTGTACTTCTTCCAAAACAGGTTTATTCGTTCTTTTGGCAGTCCATGCTATATTCAATATTCTTCGCCAACACCACAATTCACAGGCATCAATTCTTCTTCAGTCTTCCTTATTCATTGTCCAGCTTTCACATGCATATGATGAAATTGAAAATACCATGGCTTGGGTCAGATGCACCTTATTCTTCAAGGTGACATCTTTGCTCTTCAACACTTTAAAGAGGTCCTTTGCAGCAGATTTACTCAATGCAATGAGTCTTTTGATTTCTTGACTGCTGCTTCCATGGCTGTTGATTGTGGATCCAAGTGAAATGAGATCCTTGACAACTGCAATCTTTTCTCCATTTATCATGATGTTGCTCATTGGTCCAGTTGTGAGGATTTTTGTTTTCTTTATGTTGACGTGCAATCCATACTGAAGGCTGTGGTTTTTGATCTTCATTAGTAAGTGCTTCAAGTCATCTTCACTTTCAGCAAGGGAGGTTGTGTCATCTGCATAATGCAGGTTGTTAATGAGTCTTCCTCCAATCCTGATAACCCATTCTTCTTCATATAGTCCAGCTTCTCAGATTATTTGCTCAGCATACAGATTGAATAGGTATGGTGAAAGAATACAACCCTGATGCACACTTTTCCTGACTTTAAACCAATCAGTATTTCCTTGTTCTGTTGGAACAACTGCCTCTTGACCTATGTAAAGGTTCCTCAGGAGCACAATTAGGTGTTCTGGAATTCCCATTCTTTGCAGTGTTATCCATAGTTTGTTATGATCCACACAGTCGAATGCCTTTGGATAGTCAATAAAACACAGGTAAACATCCTTCTGGTATTCTCTGCTTTCAGCCAGAATCCATCTGACATCAGCAATGATATCCCTGGTTCCACGTCCTCTTCTGAAACCAGCCTGAATTTCTGGCAGCTCCCTGTCGATATACTGCTGCAGCTGTTTTTGAATGATCTTCAGCAAAATTTTGCTTGCATGTGATATTAATGATATTGTTCTAAAATGTCTACATTCAGTTGGATCACCTTTCTTGGGAATAGGCATAAATATGGATCTCTTCCAGTCAGTTGGCCAAGAAGGTGTCTTCCATATTTCTTGGCATAGACCAGTGAGCACCTCCAGCACATCTCAACTGATATTCCATCAATTCCTGGAGCCTTGTTTTTCCCCAATGCCGTCAGAGCAGCTTGGAGTTCTTCCTTCAGTATCATCGGTTCCTGACCATATGTCACCTCTTGAAATGGTTGAACATCAACTAGTTCTTTTTGGTATAACGACTTTGTGTATTCCTTCCATCTTCTTTTGATGCTTCCTGCGTCATTTTATATTTTCCCCAAAGAATCCTTCACTATTGCAACTCGAGGCTTGAATTTTTTCTTCAGTTAGTTCAGCTTGAGAAACACCAAGCATGTTCTTCCCTTTTGGTTCTCCATTTCCAGCTCTTTGCACATGTCACTATAATACTTTACTTTGTCTTCTCAAGCCGCCCTTTGAAGTCTTCTGTTCAGTTCTTTTATTTCATGGATTCTTCCTTTTGCTTTAGCTACTCGACCTTTGACAGCAAGTTTCAGAGTCTCCTCCAACATCCATCTTGGTCTTTTCTTTCTTTCCTGTCTTTTCAATGACCTCTTGCTTTCTTCATGGATGATGTCCTTGATGTCATTCCACAACTCGTCCGGTCTTCCATCACAAGTGTTCAATACATTTAATCTATTCTTGCGATGGTCTCTAAATTCAGGTGGGATGTACTCAAGGCCATATTTTGGCTCTTGTGGACTTGCTCTGGTTTTCTTCAGTTTCAGCTTGAACTTGCATATGAGCAATTGATGGTCTGTTCCACAGTTGGCCCCTGGCCTGTTCTGACTGAGGATATTGAGCTTTTCCATTTCTCTTTCCAAAAATGTAGTCAATTTGATTTCTGTTTGTTCTATCTGGCAGGGCCCATGTGTATAGCCGCCGTTTATGTTGGTGAAAGAAGGTATTTGCAGTGAAGAAGTCGTTGGTCTTGCAAAATTCTGTCATTCAATCTCTGGCATTGTTTCTATCACCAAGGCCATATTTTCCAACTACTGATCCTTCTTCTTTGTTTACAGCTTTTGCATTAAAATCACCAGTAATTATCAATGCATCTTGATTGCATGTTTGATCAATTTCAGACTGCGGCAGCTGATAAAAATCTTCTATTTCTTCATCTTTGGCCCTAGTGGTTGGTGCATATACTTGAATAATAGTCATATTAACTGTTCTTCCTTGTAGGTGTATGGATATCATCCTATCACTGACAGCACTGTACTTCAGGGTAGATCTCGAAATGTTCGACGATTAATGCAACACCATTCCTCTTCAAGTTGTCATTCCCAGCATAGACGATATGATTGTCCGATTCAAAATGGCCAATACCAGTCCATTTCGGTTCACTAATGCCTAGGATATCAATGTTTATGCTTTGCATTTCATTTTTGATGATTTCCAATTTTCCTAGACTCATACTTCATACATTCCAGGTTCCGATTATTAATGGATGTTTGCAGCTGTTTCTTCTGATTTTGAGTCATGCCACATCAGCAAATGAAGGTCCCAAAAGTTTTACTCCATCCACATCATTAAAGTCAACTCTACTTTGAAGAGGCAGCTCCTCCCCAGTCATTTTTTGATGCCTTCCAACCTGGGGGGCTCATCTTCCAGCACTATATCAGACAATGTTCCGCTGCTATTCATAAGGTTTTCACTGGCTAATACTTTTTAGAAGTAGACTGCCGGGTCCTTCTTCCTAGTCTGTCTTAGTCTGGAAGCTCAGCTGAAACCTGTCCTCCATGGGTCACCCTGCTGGTATCTGAATACCGGTGGCATAGCTTCCAGCATCACAGCAACACGCAAGCCCCCACCCACAGTACGACAAACTGACAGGCACGTGTGGGTATTGTTTTATAGGCCTGTCTAATATTTGGCTGAAAGGTGGACTTCAGGAGTGGCTGCAGGTCTGAGTTAGCAGAGTGTCTGAAAGCCGTAGTCTCGAGGGTTCCTCCAGTCACCGCCAGACAAGTAAGCCTGGTCTTTTGTGTGTGTGTGTGTGTGTGAATTTGAATTTTTACATTTTTCTCCCACTTTGTCCTGAACCCTCTGTTGTAATCCCTGTCAGAGCGGTCAGTGGTAGTCTGGCATCATCTAAGTTCTTCTGGGCTCAGGCTGGTGGAGGCTATGGTTCATGTGGTCCATTAGTCCTTTGGACTAATATTTTCCTTGTGTTTTGGTTTCCTTCATTATTCTTTGCTCTGAACATGCTGGGACCAATAGATGTATCTTACACAGCTGCTCACAAGCTTTTAGGATCCCAGAAGCTACTCAACAAAGTAGGTATTTTATGAACTATGTTATGCCAACTAACCAAGATGTCCCCTGAGATCATGTCCCAGCCGTCAGCCCTAGTAACTCAGTCCCTCAAGGTATTTGGATGTGTCTAGGAAGCTTCCATGACCTCACCTTGATGAAGTTGTGCTGAGTTATCTTTCCCTTCATCAAAGTTAAGACTTGCCTACTATGTAGTTAGTAATTTCCCTTCCTACTCCTCTCTTCCCTTATAACCATCAAAGATTGTTATTTTCCGTGTGTAAACCTTTTCTTGGGTTTTTATAATAGTGGTCTCATACAATATTTGTCCTTTTCTGATTGACTTATTTTACTCAGTATAATGCCATTGACATTCATTAATGTTGTGAGCTGTTCTGCGGATTCACCATTGTTCTGTATCGTGGTGTAGTATTCCACTGTGTGGATGTAGTGTACGTACAATAATTTATCCATTCATCTGTTGATGGACACTTGGGTTGTGTCCATCTTTTTGCTATTGTGAATACTGCTGCAGTGAACATGGGTGCATATGTCTATTCATGTGACTGCTCCTATTTCTCTAGGATATATTCCTAGGAGTAGGATTGCTGGATTGTATGTTATTCTACTTCTAGCTTTTTAAGATGGGACCATATCGTTTTTCACAGTGGTTTTGTCATTGTACATTCCCATTAGCAGTGCATAAGAGTTCCAATCTCCCTGCAACCTCTCCAACACTTATTTTTTTTTTAGTGCCAGTAATGCTGGGGTGAGATGATATTGTAGTTTTGATATGCATTTCTCTAATGGCTAATGATCAAGAGCATTTTCTCATATGTCTGTTAGCCGCCTGAATGTCTTCTTTGGTGAAGTGTCTGTTCATACCCTTTGGCCATTTTTAAATTGGTTTATATGTCTTTTTGTTGTTTTTAAAAAGACTGTCTTTTCCCCGTTTAATGGACTTTGGTCCTTTGTCAAAGATCAGCTGACCGTGGGTGGATGAATTTACGTCTGAGTTCTTGATTGTGTTCCATTGGTATATGTGTCTGTCATTGTACTAGTACCAGGCTGTTTTGACTATTGTGGCTATAATAGGTTCTGAGATCAGGTAGTATGAAGCTTCCTACTTTGTTCTTTTTCGTCAATTCTTTGCTTATCTGGGGCCTCTTCCCTTTATTCTATATAAAGTTGGTGATTAGTTTCCATCTTGTTAAAGAATGCTATTGGTATTTGGATCAGCATTGCATCATATCTGTAGATCACTTTGAGTAGGACTGACATTTTCACAATGTTGAGTCTTCCTATTCATGAGTGTGGTATATTTTTCCATTTATGTAGGTCTCTTTTGGTTTCTTGCAATAGTTTTTTGTAGTTTTCTTTGTATAGGTCTTTTACATCCCTAATTATTTTATATTTTTAGGGGCTTTAGAAATGGTATTGTTTTCCTTATTTCCCTTTCGAAGTTCTCTTTGTTGGTGCCTAGGAATTCAACTGATTTTTCTATGTTGATCTTGCATCCTGTGAATCTGCTGCATCTATTAGTTCCAGCAGTTATTTTGTGGAATGTTTGTAATTCTCTATGAATAGGGTCATATCATCTGCGAATAGGGATAGTTTTGCTGCTTCTTTTCTAATTTGGATGTACTTTATTTCTTTCTCTTGCCTTATTGCTCTAGCTAGGACTTCCAGCACAATGTTAAATAGGAGTGGTGATAAGGACATCCTTGTTTTGTTCCCGTTCTCAGGAGGAATGCTTTCAACCTCTTTCCACTGACAATGATGTTAGCTGTTGGTTTAGTATGCCCAGTCCCAGTGCCATCGAGTGTATTCCAACTCATAGCGACCCTATAGGCCAGAGTAGAGCTGCCCCACACAGTTTCCAAAGAGCGCCTCGCAGATTTGAACTGCCAAACCTTTGGTTAGCAGCTGTAGTATAGTTAGTAGTTCTCCTTTATTATGCTGAGGAATTTCCCTTCTATTTCTACTTTATTGAGAGTTTTTAAAACCAGGAATGGGTGTTGGACTTTATCAAATTCCTTTTCTGTGTCGATTGAGTTGATGATGTGATTCTTTTCTTTTGTTCTATTTATGTGGTGGATTACGTGGATTGATTTTATAATGTCGAAACATCCTTGTATACCTGTTATGAATCCCACATGTATAATTACTATTATTTTTTTATATGATCCTGAATTCTATGGGCTAGAATTTTGTCGAGAATTTTTGCATCTATATTCATGAGAGATACTGGTTTGTAATTTTTTTTTTTTTGGTGGTTTCTTTGCCTGGCTTTGGTATCGGGGTTATGCTGGTTTCATAGAATTAATTCATGAGTAGCCCTTCCTTTTCTATGCTCTGAAATAGTTTGAGTAGTACTGGTATGAGCTCTTCTCTGAATATTTGGTAGAATTCTCCAGTGAAGCTGCCTCGGCCATGACTTTTTTGTTGTTGTTAGGAGTTTATTTTGTTTTTTAACTTCTTCAATCTCTTCTCTTGTTATGGGTATGTTCAGATTTTCTATCTTAGTTTGTGTTAGTTTAGGTAGGTTGTGTGTTTCTAGAAATTTGCCCATTTCCTCCAGGTTCTCAAATTTGTTGGAGTGCAATTTTTCAGAGTATTCTGATATGATCCTTTTTATTTCAGTTGGGTCTGTTGTAATGTCCCCCATGTCATTTCTTATTTGGGTTATTTGCTTCCTTTCCTGTTTTTCTGTCAGTTTGGCTAATGGTTTGTCAATTTTGATTTTTTCAAAGAAAAAATTGTTTTTCTGTTCTCAATTTATTTCTGCTCTTATCTGTATCACTCCCTTCTTCTGGTGCCTGTAGTCTTCTTTTGCTATTCATTACCTGTTCAAGTTGTACAGCTAATGTTTTGATTTTGGCCCATTCTTTTTTGATGTGTGCATTTATTGCTATAAATTGACCTCTGAGCACTGCTTTGCTGTGTCCCAAAGGTTTCGGTACAATGTATTTTCATTCTCACTTGATTCTAGGAATTTTTTAATTCCCTCTTTGATTTCTTCTATTACCCAGTGGTTTTTAAGCAAGGTGTTATTCAGTTTCCATGTATTTGATTTCTTATCCTTCCTCTTTCTGTTACTGATTTCTATTTTTATGGCACTGTGATCAGAGAGAATGCTTTGTGTTATTTTGGTGTTTTGGATTTTATTAAGAGTTGCTTTGAGGCCTAAAATGTTGTCTATTCTGGAGAATGTTCCATGTGTGTTTGAGAAGAATGTATTCTTTGGTGCTGTTGGGTGGAGTGTTCTATATATGTCTGTGAGGTCAAGTTGATTGATTTTGGCCTTTAGATCTTCTGTATCTTTGAGTTTCTTTCTGGATGTTCTGTCCTTTACTGAGAGTGGTGTGTTGAAGTTTCCCACTATTATTGTGGAACTGTCTATTGCTCTTTTCAGTGCTGTTAGAGTTTATGTACTTTGGAGTCCTTTCGTTGGGTGTGTATTTATTAAGGTTATGTCTTCTCAGCCGATGGGCCCTTTAATTATTATATAATGTCCTTCCTTGTCTTTTATGGTTGATTTTGCCTTAAAGGCTATTTTATCTGGGATTAGTATTGCCACTCCTGTCCTTTTTTCCCCCATCTTTTGATTTTTAATAAATTTATGTCTTTGTGTCTAAGATGTGTCTCCTGTAAACAACATATTGAAGGATAGTTTTTTTAATCCATTCTGCCACTCTGTCTCTTTACTGGTGCATTTAAGCCATTTACATTCAGTGTGATTATTGATAGGTATGAGTTTATTGCTGTCATTTTGTAGAGCTTTTTTGGTGGTGGTGCTGTTTTGTTTCTCTTACTCTCCTGTGCCAAGTTCTTTTGTCTGTGGGAGTTTAAAACAGTCTTTTTTTTACTTGATATTGCCTTAACTTTCTCTCCATTTATAAGTTCTATACCCACACTGTTCTTTCTCCCTTCTATTGTTTGGATGTTGTCATCATTTACAGATTGACATCTCTGTTTCTCTGTTTTAAGTCTTAGCTTTGTTTTATTTTTGAGAGTACTTTACCTAGTTTGGTATCTGGCTGATGCTGTCCTGTGTCCTAGACTCTTGTTGTTGTCCAATGTTGTTGGTTCTCTAACCAGACTCACTTCAATATTTCTTGTAAGTTGGGTTTGGTTTTCGGAATCCCTTAATTTCCGTTTATCTGGAAATATCCTAATTTCACCATCATATTTGAGAAAGAATTTTGCAGGCTATATTATTCTTGGTTTGCAGTTTTTTTCTCTCAAATTTTTATATACATCATATCATTGCCTTCCTGCCTGCATGGCTTCTGCCAAGTAATCAGAGCTTAGACTTACTGTTTTCCCTTTGTGACTTTTTTTCTTGAGCTGCTCTCAGGATTCTTTCTTTGTCTATTGTTTTGGCAAGTGTGATTATGATGTATCTTGGTGATTTTCTTTTGGGGTCTATCCCAAATGAGGTTCATTGAGCTTCTTGGATGGTAAGTTTTTCATCTTTCATGATATTTGGGAAGTTTTCTGCCAGCAAATCTTCAACAATCTTCTGTTTTCCATTTTCTCCCCATTCTGGAACTCTGATCATGCTTAAATTTTTGCTCTTGATTATGTCCCACATAATTCTTAGTTTTTCTTCATCTTTCTTCATTCTTTTGTCTGACTTTTCGTCAAATAGGCATCCATGGATTTGTCTTCAATCTCACTGATTCTGTCTTCCATTGTTTCAAATTTGCTCCTAAAACCTGCTATTGAGTTGTCCATTTCTGAAATTTTGTTGTGTACCTTCTGGATTTCTAGTTGCTGTTTTTATATGATTTCTAGTTGTTTATTTTGCACATTTTATTCTTGTAATATTTTACTGCATTCTTGTATTGCTGTGTCTGTATTTTCATTGATTTTGGCTGTTTTGTTTTTGTCTGTTTTTTCCATTATTTTGTCTATTTTTTCCTTGGTTTTGTCTGTGTTTTCCTTAATCTCTTTCCTAATCTCTTGGGAGAGCTCTAAATATTAGTCTTTTGAATTCTATATCAGGTAGTTCCACTGCCTTTTCTTCTACCAGAAGGTCATCTGATTTTTTATTTTGGTCACTTCCTGGAGCCATCTCATCCTGCTTATTTGTTTTGCTATTCTCTGCTGTCTTCAAAAAATTGAAGTATTTATTTATCACATGATTGTTTGTTTTGTCCCGCTTCTTTGTTTTGTTTTGATATGTTAGGGTGGGCAAGCTAGGCATGTTTGCTGCTTGCTCGTCCATGGGCTCAATAGCCCTCACCACATTTTCTGGGTGGGCAGGGCATCAGAAGGGGAGGTAAGCCCACTTCACTGTACACTGGTTTTGTGAGGTGGCTGAGGCAGGGCAGAAAGGTGAGGGTTGGTAAAGTGCATTTCTGTGGTTACTGGGTACTGTCTCCTATTGAGAGCTCTGTGAAGTTGCTTTCTTGTACTCCCTATCCAGGGTCATTGATGACTGTGCTCCATGATGGTGGCACTGTGCCGTGTTAGGCAGGGGATCTCTGCTCCATATATCTTCTTGTGCTGTTTTCTTTCACTTTCTTCTTCCATTTGATGTTTGATCTATTTCTTATTCCCTCCATTTGATGCTTAGGGTTCCAGGATTGATGTTTCTGTTTTGTTTAGTTTTTTTTTTTTTTTTTTGCTGCAGAGGGACAGCATGATGCACCTGTCTAGGGCACCATGTTGGCTCTGCCCCGTCTAACCAGTAGATCTTGTTAAGAGGATAGCCACCCAGATAAACATGCCAGAAAATTTAACTTTGTATATCTGGGTTGGATCTAGTAATTAATTCAGACATTCAGCAAGCATTTATTAAGAACCTTATGTGGTAACCACCATTTGCCATCAAGTCAATTCCAACTCATGTTGACCCCATGTGTTACAGAGTAAAACTGTGCTCCACAGGGTGTTCATGGCTGTGATCTTTCAGAAGCAGATCACCAGGTCTTTCTTGTGAGGTGCCTCTGGGTGGGTTCAGTCAACCTTTCAGTTAGTAGTTGAGTGCTTAATCATTTGTGCCACCCAGGACTCCTTCTTTATGTTGTTGTTGTTGGTTGCCATCGAGTCAATTCCAACTCACAGTGACACTATGTGTTGCAGTGTAAAACTGCACTCCATAGAGTTTTCAAGGCTGTGACCTTTTGGAAGATTGCCAGGCATTACTTCTGAGGCACCTCTGGGTCAGTATGAACAGCCAACCTTTCAGTAAGTAGTCCAGCATCTGCACCACCCAATGACTACTTCCTTATGCAGTAAGATGTTACTAGCTCTACTTTATAGACAATAAACAAAGCTAGGGGATATAAAATAACAGGGTAAGTTATAAAACTTAGAAGAGTTAAGAATCAGGGTTAGGCTAGTGTAGCAACCAAGAATTCTTATTTACTCAACCATTCAATCTTGTATTCACTTATTCAGCTGGTATTTCAATACCTCTCACTATGGGCTTTCAAAACAAAAATGCATTCAGACCCTGAACACCAGTTATTTCTGTACCATTAGCTGACAGTCCTGGAATTCCCCATAGCAACATAGTCCTAGAGTCATCAAAAAGGGTATAAATCTAGAAACAAGAGAAATGGGATGCCCTAGTCTTATTTCTAGACATGGTAACACTTCACTATTTCAGGAATAGCTTTTTTCTTTGGACACTATTTTTTTTTCCCCCAGTGGCAAATAATATTTTAAAAGGTGCCTTTTAAATCTCTTTTTCTGTTTAGTGGCTTAGTCTGCCATCTTTTAGCTGTTAAGAAAATCCATCCACCTCTTTAGATCACATTATCTTTGCTAACACTGACCAATTTAAATTGATGTTCCAAATATTTTTAGTTGGAAAGATTCTATTATCCTCTTGATTTTTCTCATCAACCTCACTCGCTGGGAAAAAATAAAGTTCCTACTAGTTCTGAACTTAATTTAAACAAAGAGTAAACTTTCTTATAGTCCAAAAATTTCAGATAATCACAAATAACTTACCCATACTTAAGCTGAGCACACTGACAGTGACAGTAAGGTCTATAAGAATCAATATACTATTTGAAGGGAAAATACAACACAAAGGAATTAGCCTGTGTGTACAATTATAAA
Organism: Elephas maximus indicus; assembly: GCF_024166365.1. Lineage (NCBI taxonomy): Eukaryota > Metazoa > Chordata > Mammalia > Proboscidea > Elephantidae > Elephas > Elephas maximus. The sequence continues at coordinate 141,918,424 of NC_064822.1, forward strand.
ATAAAATATATATAGCTGGACAAATAAAATATCCAAACTCCAGCTAGGTCATAAAACAAGCATTACTTTCAAACTTGCGTAATTCAAGAGGAAAAATGTTTTGTTCTAGGTCAAGTGCTTCTATGGCCTTCTGCCACAGTGACAGAAAAATCATCCCTAGTACCAACACCTATAATTGCCGTTTGTGTTTCACTGCCTTATAGTAAACCCGAAACCCAAGCCCATTGCCATCATGTCTATTCTGACTCACAGCTCCCCGAAAGAACAAACTACAGCTGCCCCACAGGGTTTCCAAGGCTGTAAATCTTTATGAAAGCAGACTGCCACATCTTTCTCCCATGGAAAGGCTGGTGGGTTCAGATTGCCAACCTTTTGGTTAGCAGCTGAGTGCTTAACTACTGCACCACCAGGGATTCTTATAATAAGCATACCTAAATCAACAAAAAGTGCTTCTTGTTAAACATGAGCAAGTCAGTAGACAAACAACTTCTTGCTTTGATATGCTTCCTGTTCTCTGCTATCAGGACATACCCGTCACTAGTAATTAGGTACACTGAAAAAATAAGTGAAGTAGAAAAAGAAAATGACTCATTGCCAATCTGCGTGAGTTCAAGCTGATTCATTGTGTTTGTTTAGTTCCCCTATCAGCTGGGTTAATGGTACTGCCCTGGAATATATTTGTTCAGGAGTCCAGGCAGAGGCATTTTTTTTGGTAGGCAAACAGGTCCAGGTTTGAGTCTGGGAATTGAAGAGGAAGAGAAAACTAACTGGGAAGTACTTTCAGCTTCTCAAGTAACTCAAGATTTTTTTTCTAAAAGCTGTTTTCCTTTACCCAAGCCTTTGTTTGATGCTTCTGGAGTATCCACAGTTTACCAGACCTAGCTCTGGTGGTGGAGTGGTTAAGCACTTGGCTGCTGACCAAAAGGTCAGTGGTTTGAATCCACCAGCCACTCCAAGGGAGAAAGATGTGGCAGTAGGGACAGATTACTCAATATGCAAGGTAAACATGGGCTTACTTGTGCTTATTTACTAATCTGTAGTAAACAATTTCACATACTTTCACCAGATCAATGATCAAAGATGTCAGGGATTGTAAACTTGAAGAGGCTTTGATTCAGTGGGAAGATGCTATGGGGTTGAGAGACAAATGCCAGCCATACCTAGAAACAGAATCTCTGATGTGGTGAAAAAATGTGAAATTGTTCACTACAGATGATCTGGTAAGCAAGGTAAGCACTGTGCTTACGTTGCAATTAGATAATCCACCCCTGTGGCAGTCTGCTTTCATAAAGATTACAACCTCGGAAACCCTTTGGGGCAGTTCTACTCTGTTCTATAGGGTCACTCTGAGTCAGAATCATACTATAAGTCAGAATTAACTCGATGGCAATTGGTGGGTGGGTTGCTTGGTTGGTTGGTTATAGAAATTATGAGCCCTGGTGGCCTACAGGGTCACTATGAGTCGGAATCAACAACACAGAGATTGCTCCACATTTGTACCAACACCTACTGCATTTTTTTTTAAGACAGAGTTCTAATTTGTTGCACTTGGACTTCTGAGAGCAGAGAACTGTCCTAGAAAATCAGAAATATAAGACCAGATGACAGCTTTATTACTAATCCAGATGCTTCCTAGTAACTTTTTTTTTTAATTTCAGGAAATAGAACCATTACAATCTTCTCAACTTCTTAATTGGTAGACATCACACTATAAAAGGTTATATCATTAATTCTTCTTCACAGCATAGCTACAACAGGCATTGTGTCTGTGTTTCACATGCATTATCTCATTTATTCTTCACAGTGACCCAGTCAAGTTAGACATTACTGTGTCCTTGTTGCAGATGAGCAAAGTGAAAATAATTTGTCCAAGATCACACAGCTAGTAGTGGTAGTGCCGGGATTTGAATTCAAGTGGATATATAACTTGGATGCTACTGCTCAAATTTCATTAGGTGGTATGTGTTGAAAGAGCCTTAAATACAGCACTCAGGTGTAATACCATGGTTCATCAGATATTGAATACATTTTTCTAAATATTCCTGACTATAACTGATACCTATCTTCCCTTCCCGATGTCTTCAAAGCTTGTCTCAAATGACAGATTGTAAAGAAGTCTTCCCCAGTCCTCTAAGGAATTAATTTCTTCCTCTTCTCAGCTTGTGTAAATTCTCTTCTTTAATTACGCATAAGCTTTCTGAGGACAGATTCAGTCTGATTCATTTGAGTATGTGTATGCACTCCAAGTGATTCTGATGCAGGGAGTATGGTGACTACCACATTTAAGGAAACACTGCTTCCAACTGTTGTTTGTTAACAGATTGAAATCAAGCTCCAAAGAGGCAAGGATAAAATCAAATAAGGCTTCATTTCTATTTTCCTTCTGCTCAAAAATTAATTTTTATGACTTCCTATATCTTATGGTTTTATACTATTTTGAAATTTCTAACCTCCCTTCTAAACAGACTTGTGTTGCTGACTAATTTTATTAGTGGTCAGGCACTTCAGTTTTCAGGTATTGGCAGTAGGAGGCAAGATATTTGACTTAGTTTATACCATACCATGCAACTTCAGGGTAAAACACCACTCTGAGTTTTATTTCCCCATCTACACAGAAATAACTAGCTTTTTAAAAAATTAGTCAGGATGGTGTTATAAGCCCATTTGAGTTCAAATAAGAAAACTTTCTCAAGAGTCATGGAAGGGGAAACAGCTTTTCTCAAGGTAAGTTGTTTTTATTATTTTAAGAATTAAAAAAAAAAAATCAAAGTATAAAAGGCTAAATACTATTCTAAGTTTAAAAGTGAATTGGGAGTACAGCCTCAAATCTGGATTTAATTCTCCCACGCATGTCCTTCCCAAATGAAATAAATCTTTAGGCAAAAATTACAGCAAAATAGTGTCCTGACCACTCAATTATTAAAAAAAAAAAAAAAAAGGGCAAAAGAATGATTTCACCATAGGGGAGTTTTTCTCAAGTAACTAGATACCAACATCTTATAAAGTATACTGTACTTAGTTCCACCTCAATTGCAGAGCTAAGAAGGAAAGAAAAACACAGCAATAAATAGTCCTATTTACCCATGGGTGACTCTGGGAAATTTAAGAGCTATAGGGACACAGATATTTGGGGATCCATTATAAAATTAAGCACAGAAATTGTCTGTGAATAATTACCAATGCTTAAGATAATCAGAATGTACTGGAAAATGTGGGGTATCAACCACAATGAAACAAACTATCATTAGCCATTAAGAACATGACTTCTAAGCAACAATAAAATTGTATGATACATTAATGACAACATGAATTTATGCATCAAATCCCCAACCATTCCCCATTTCTCAAGATTAAGGAAATAAATCTGTCTTTTCCAAACATTAAACCCATCAGTACGGTTTTTAAAACACAAACCATGGCATTTACTGAGGCTGCTATTTCTGTCAGAAAATAACTGAGGTTCAATTTTCATCTTTTGGAAAGGATCAAAGGACATTTTGAGGAGCAACTCTTGTCAACCTTGTGTCAATACTGTCTTACTGGGCTGCTAAGAAATAAAATAGTGTGGGCTAGGACTTGTTTTGTTCACAGCTATATTCCTAGCACCTAGAAAAGTACCTAGCACAAAGCAGGCACACAATAAATTTTGTGAAAAATATGAGATGCAAAATGCAAGGATCCCAGGCGACAGCTAGTTTGTGCATTCTGGAAGAAAGCAATGGACCCTCTTTATTTTTACTGTGCTTTAGATAAAGGTTTACAGAGCAAATTAGTTTCTCATTAAACAATTAAAAACCCATCCATGGCCAAGACGATTCCGACTCATAGCGACCATATAGAACAAAGCAGAACTGTCCCATACAGTTTCCAAGGGTGCCTGGTGGATCTGAACTGCTGACTTTTTGGTTAGCAACCATAGCTCTTAACCACTACGCCATCTGGGTTTCCTATTAAACAATTAATACACATGTTGTTTTGTGACATTGGCTGCCAACCTCACATGTCAACACTCTCCCTTTCTTGACCTTGGGTTCTCCATTTCCATTCATCTAGCTTTCCTGTCCCCTCCTGCCTTCTCATCCTTGCCCCTAGGCTGGTGTGCCCATTTAGTCTTATATACATGGTTACGGTACATGTATTATTGTTTGTTTTATAGGCCTAATATTTGGCTGAAGGGTGAACCTCCGGAGTGTCTTCAGTACTGAATTAAAACGGTGTTCGGAGCCAAACTCTCAGGGTTTCTCCAGTCTCTGTCAGACTAGTAAGTCTGGTCTTTTTTTATGAGTTTGAATTTTGTTCTACACTTTTCTCCAGCTCTGCCCAGGACACTCTATTGTGATCCCTGTCAGAGCAGTCGGTAGTGGTAGCTGGTCACCATCTAGTTGTGCTGGACTCAGTCTGATGGAGGCTGTAGTTGTAGTCCATCAGTCCTTTGAACTAACCTTTCCCTTGTACCTTTGGTTTTCTTCATTCTCCTTTGCTCCAGATGGGGTGGGATCAGTGGAGTATCTTAAATGGCTGCTCACAAGCTTTTAAGACCCCAGATGCTACTCACCAAAGTAGGATGTAAAACACTTTCTTTATAAACTATATCAACTGTGGACTCTCTTTTATATGATGGTATTGATGAGAGCAGAGGAAGAGTGTTGCCAACCTCGCCTGGTAATGACTGCCAGCAACTGAACTTTAATCCTAAGCACTGCAGGACCTCTAAGTGGCTCAATCAGTCACAGGGCACCTTCACATCCTGGCTCTAGCCATCATCAAACACTCCTCACTCACAAGGACTGCCTCACAACCAGCTACAGAAACTTAACAATGACTGGCACCTCTGCAGAAACCCTCATTCAAACGTGACTAGAGATGAAGTCTCTAGTCTATTAAAGCTCATATTTTAATGTTGGGTCGAAGGTTAATGAGAAGGGGGGAGTGACAAAGTCAATTTGGCACAACTTTTCTATTACAAATTTAACTTTAATACATAATTTATATAGTTCTGATCTCTTTTCGCATTTAACTCAACCCATATATTTTAGTTATGTGGCTATATCCTAATTTGAACACCATCTAAAGTACTTTTAAATACTCCAAATTAAAAAAAAAAAAATCTTGACTTTTATAATCAACCTACTGTGGTTTCCCAATAGGCAAGAATAGATTTAAATGCTCAAAGAAAAAAATCAAGATATAGCTAAGACCTACCTACTACTGGCAAATAAAATGAGAAAATAAATAAAAGGAATGAAAATGGATTTCTGTCATATTCTTGAAAATCTGCAGTAAACAGAACATCTTATCCCAGAAAACAGGGAGCTATCGATGATGAAAAAGACACGGGACTACTTGAAGGGGTTCCCACTGGCCAAAGATGAGACTATTTGGACATAAAAAACAATGACTGCAATGGATTAAAAAACATCAAATATACAAAACAAACTCATGACTTACCTGTGGAGGTCAGTAGCCTTCTGACCCATTATTGGAAAGCTGGCAAATAAAGGGAAAGAATCAAATGTCATCTCATTTTCCTTATATTTTAGGAAAACTAAATAATTGATGAAAATAGTTTTTTAAAAGAATTCCAACTATTAACGTAAAACAAATAGTAGAATTAGAGAACTAGGCAACAATCATCAGTCGTTTCTAGGTTCCTAAAACTATTAGATAAAGGTTGATGGGGAACTTTAAAATAGAGTGATCAAGCCAACAGCATCTGAACCTGATCAATTTTCACTTCATTAAAAGTGGGACAACCAATTCCGATCCAAATTCCAACAACATTTTTAATGAGATGGAGAAACAAATCACCAAGTTCATATGGAAGAGAATGAGACCCTGGATAAGTAAAGCATTACTGAATAAGAAGAACAAAGTGGGAGGCCTCACACTACCTGATTTTAGAACATATGACACTGCCACAGTGGTCAAAACAGCCTGGTACTGGTACAACAATAGATACATAGACCAATGGAACAGAATTGAGAATCCAGACATAAATCCATCCACATATGAGCAGTTGATATTTGACAAAGGCCCAAAGTCCATTAATTGGGGAAAAGACAGTCTCTTTAAAAAACGGTGCTGGCACAACAGAGAACCCCTGAGGGAGCAGGAGATCAGTGGGATGCAGACCCCAAATTCTCACAAAAAGACCATACTTAATGGTCTGACTGAGACTCGAGGAATCCCGGCGGTCATGGTCCCCAAACCTTCTGTTGGCCCAGGACAGGAACCATTCCCGAAGACAACTCATCAGACATGAAAGGGACTGGACAGTGAGTAGGACAAAGATGCTGATGAAGAGTGAGCTACTTGTATCAGTTGGACACTTGAGACTGTGTTGGCATCTCCTGTCTGGAGGGGGGATGGGAGAATAGAGAGAGTTGGGAGCTGGCAAAAATGTCACAAAAGGAGAGACTGGAAGGGCTGACTCATTAGGGGGAGAGCAAGTGGGAGTACGGAGTAAGGTGTATATAAACTTATATGTGACAGTTTAACTTGATTTGTAAACGTTCACTTGAAGCTCAATAGAAGTTAATAATAAAAAAAAAAGGTGCTGGCGTAACTGGATAGCCATCTGCAAAAAAATGAAACAAGACCCATACCTCACACCATGCACACAAACTAACTCAAAATGGGTCAAAGACCTAAATATTGAATGTAAAACGATAAAGATCATGGCAGAAAAAATAGGGACAATGCTAGGAGCCCTAATACATGGCATACTCAGTATACAAAACATTACTAATAATGCACAAACACCAGAAGAGAAACTAGATAACTGGGAGCATCTAAAAATCAAACACCGATGCTCATCCAAAGACTTCACCAAAACAGCAAAAAGACTACCTACAGGCTGGGAAAAAGTTTTTAGCTATGACATTTCTGATCAGAGTCTGATCTCTAAAATCTACATGATACTGCAAAAACTCAACAACAAAAAGACAAATAACCCAATTAAAAAATGAGCAAAGGATATGAACAGACACTTCACCAAAGAAGACATTCAGGCTGCTAACAGATACATGAGGAAATGCTCATGATCATTAGCCATTAGAGAAGCGTAAATCAAAACTACAATGAGATTCCATCTCACTCCAACAAGGCTGGCATTAATCCAAAAAACACAAAATAATAAAAGTTGGAGAGGTTGTGGAGAGACAGGAACACTTCTACACTGCTGGTGGGAATGTAAAATAGTACAACTTTTGAAATCGATTTGTCACTTCCTTAAAAAGCTAGAAATAGAACTACCATACGATCCAGCAATCCCACTCCTTGGAATATATCCTAGAGAAACAGGAGCTTTTACATGAACAGGTATATGCACACCCATGTTCACTGCAGCACTGTTTACAACAGCAAAACGATGGAAGCAACCAAGGTGCCCATCACTGGATGAATGGATAAATTATGGTATATTCACACAATGGAATACTATGATGAATCCATGAAACATCTCACAACATGGAAGAATCTGGAAGGCATCCAACTGAGTGAAATTAGTTGCAAAAGGGCAAATATTGTATGAGGCCACTATTATAAGAACTCAAGAAATAGTTTAAACAGAGAAGAAAATATTCTTTGATGGTTACAAGGGTGGGGAGGGAAGGAGAGAGGGGTATTCACTAATTAGATAGGAGACAAGAACTATCTTAGGTGAAGGAAAAGCCAACACACAGTACAGGACAGGTGAGAACAAATGGACTAAACCAAAAGCAAAGAAGTTTCCTGAATACAACTGAATGTTTTGAAGACCAGAGTAGCAGGGGCAGGGGTCTGAGGACCATGGTTCCAGGGGACATCTAGGTCAATTGGCACAATAAAATCTATTAAGAAAACATTGTGCATCCCACTTTGGTGAGTGGCATCTGGGGTCTTAAACACTAGCAAGTAGGCATCTAAGATCCATCAATTGGTCTCAACCCACCTGGAACAAAGGAGAATGAACACCAAAGACACAAGGTAGTTACGAGCCCAAGATACAGGAAGAGCCACATAAATCAGAGACTACATCAGCCTGAGCCCAGAAGAACTAGATGGTGCCTGGCTACAACCGATGACTGCCCTGACAGGGAACACAACAGAGAATCCCTGATGGAGCAGAACAGTGGGATGCTGACCTCAAATTCTCATAAAAAGACCAAACTTAACGGTCTGACTGAAACTAGAAGGCCCCCGGAGGTCATGGTCCCCAGACCTTCTGTTAGTCCAAGACAGGACCCACTCGCAAAGCCAACTCTTCAGACAGGGATTGGACTGGACTATAACATAGAAAACGATACTGGTGAGGAGTCAGCTTCCTGGCTCAAGTAGACACATGAGAGACTATGTGGGCACCTTCCGTCTGGAGCGGAGATGCAAAGGCACAGGGGGACAGAAGCTGGCTGAATGGACATAGGGAATACAGGGTGGAGATGAGTGTCCTGTCTCATTAGGGGGGAGCAACTAGGAGTACATAGCAAGGTGTGTATAAATTTCTGTATGAGAGACTGACTTGATTTGTAAACTTTCACATACAACACAATTAAAAAAAAAAGTGGGACAATCAGACATTATGCATCTTCTGATGTGATTCAATAAATATACACCACTTGTCATGGATTGAATTGTATCCCTCCAAAATGTGTCAACTTGGTTAGGCCACTATTCCCAGTATTGTGTGGTTGTCCTCCATTTTGTGATTGATGTAATTTTCTTATGTGCTGTAAATCCTAATCTCTGTCTGTGGTTAATGAGGCAAGATTAGATTATGTTAGGGAGGATTAGGGTGGGATATAACACCCTTGCTCAGGTCGCATCCCTGATCCAATGTAAAGGGAGTTTCCCTGGGATGCGGCCTACATCACCTTTATCTTAGAAGAAATGAAAAGGAAGCAAGCAGAGAGTGAGGGGCCTCATACCACCAAGAAAGCAGTGCTGGGAGCAGAGTGTGTCCTTTGGACTCAAGGTTCCTGTGCAGAGAAGCTCCTAGTCCAGGGGAAGATTGATGACAAGGACCTTCCTCCAGAGCCAAGAGTGAGAAAGAAAGCTTTTCCCTGAAGATGACACCCTGAATTTGGACTTGTAGCTTACCAGACTGTGAGAGAATAAATTTCTCTTTGTTAAAAGCATCGATTCGTGGTATTTCCGTTATAGCAGCACTAGATGACTGACACCACCTATGAATTATTGTTAAACACACACACATATATATAGTTTAATAAAGCCTCTACAGCTAATTAACAATTTACAGAAAATAGAGGGGGACAGAAAAATATGTCAAACAGCACCATGAAAATGCAACCAGTCAATCCAAAAATGTGGACAATTCTACGGACCAAATGATATTTCTTCAATTTAAAAAACAGCAAAAAATGCGGGTGTAATTTATAGGTTTAAAAAAACTGAAGAGATGTTGTTAGTTTGTCAAGTCCAACTCATGAGACGTTAACCAAATGCAATCAATGACTCTTGTTTCAATACTTATTTGAGTAAACCAACTGTAAAAGGACATTTTTGGGGTATCTGGAGAAATCTGAACACAAAGTATTAGATGATGTGACAGCCACAAAATGGGCCTCTTGGATTTCCTACTGCAGCGAGGGGAATCGCCTGATAGCTCCAGCTGCTGTACTCTTAATCCACCACCATGTGCAGCCAAGGCCATGCTTCCTACTTACTGGTTGCTCCCAGCCAACAAATGAACATAACAGGAATACAAAGCAGGCTCATTCCTGCAAGATGTGGGACTACTCAGGCAAGCAGGCAACTCTGGCTTGAGGATTCCCCCTAAGCCCTGCTTAAACTCTCTTAGAACTGCACTGCTGGAAAAAATAAAAAGCCCACTTCTCTTGACACCAAATGTGCTGATCAATCCAAATCAGTTTATCATCAATTCTGGTCCCTTCTGTTCCACTTCTGACACCACCTGCACATGCCACACGTTTTCCTCTGACCGTAACAACCACCCAAAGCAAAGTCAGACCTCACAAGGTAAAGGGCACAGTACTCCAGACTGCCAGGCCTGCCCAAGACCTCAGACAGCAGCTTTGGAGTCCCCACAACACCCTCATTTCTGACTTGCTAGCTAAACATTTGGGGTCTTCCCACTACCCCTTCAAGATGCCAGCTACAAGCTCAAGGGTTCCCAGGGCTTCCTCTCACTTCTGACCTTCCAGCTCACACTACTCTCTCAGGTTCAATAATTCACTACAATAATTCAGAGAACTAATCATTACAGTTTTGTTTTTTTTACAGCAAAAAGGATGCAAATGAAGAGACACATTGGACAAGGTCTGGGAAGGTTCCCAGCGCAAGGAATCCATGTCCCAAAAAGGGATGCACTACCCTCCCATATCTTTCACCAAGCAGGAAGCTCATAAAACTTCCATGTCCAGAAACTTTATTGGGTTCTCCTTACATAAGCATTATTGAGCGAATCATTCTCCAGTCCCCTCCCCTTAAGTTGGGCTGATACCAGGTGGTAAGTCTTTCTGGCCTGGCCAGCCCCCACCACCCAAGAGGCACCTCATGGGTGTAAACTCTCAAGTGTGATCTGGAGGCCTCATCAAAGACACTTCAATCACTGGGGAAATTCCAAGGTTTTAGAGGTTCTCTCTCAGGAATCAAGAACAAAAACCAAATTCTTTGTGTAAAGCTGATCTAAACCCACACCAACCATCCTTATTCCCAAGAACCAGACCTGCATTAAGGTCGACAGTTTTCCCAGTCTCCCAAGTTTTCCTCACAAGTGTTTTCCTCCAATAGATCTCTTGCATGTCTGTTTCTCCAAGAACTGAACTCAACAGATGCTACTGAGAAATTAACACTAATTTTGTTAGACATAATAATATTGTGGTTATTTTTGTCCCTATTTACTAGAGACGCATATTGACATATTTACAGGTGAAATAATGACTGGGATTTACTTTAAAACACCTGAGCAACAAAGGAAAAAAGAAGAGGGATAGATAAGATTGGCAAGATGTTGATAATTATTGAAACCGAATCAAGGATACGTAGGTTCATTTAACTATATTCTCCACTTTTGTGTATATCTGAAACTCTCCACAGTAACAACTGAAAAATACCTAACCAGTAATCCTCAAAGCTGTCAAGGTTATTAAAAACCAGGAGAGAGGCTGTCACAACCAAAAGGAGCCTAAGGAGACAAGATGACTAAATGTAATGTGGTATCCTGGACTGAATCCTGTAACAGAAAAAGGACATTAGGGAAAAACTAAGGAAATGTGAATAAAGTATGGACTTTAGTGAATAATAATGTATTAATATTGGCTCATTAATTGTGACAAATGTATCATACTAATGCCAAGACATTAACAGTAGGAGAAACTGGGTGTGAGCATATGAAAACTCTTGCACTACCCTTCACAATAACTCTGCAAATCCAACACTGTTTCAAAATTTTTTTAAAGTAAAAATAGTAGATTTAAATACATTATATAAAAATGATACCAAATCAATAGTCTTTTATTTTTTTTCTTTATTCATTGAGATGCAATACTGTGGATTTCTTCCATTTGATCAATAAGTAGAAAATGCTACTGATTTCTACGTTCACAGAAGGTAAGCTTTGAGCATTCATTTCCCCATAGCCCATCCCACAGTGTTCACACGTGAAAAAATATGTAACTGAAAAGAAATATTTATTTGCATCAATTTTTAAAATTTGACAAAAATGCATTATTGTTACCAAGAACCTTCTGGCAGTAACAGAGAGAAACCTCACACAGAAAAAAGATTTTATTTCATAGTCTCCCAGACTTGAGAACCTATCTGCGATCCAAAGATAACAAATACCAAACTAATGGGGTTTGTGTCAAGCTGCCAATATCCATGCTGAAGCTTTTCCTGATACCATCTTTTGCAATGTAAGCATCAACAAAAAGGATCATTTTTTTTACAAGTTTCTGTTATGTTAATTATAGAATATCCAAAAAGAAAGACTCAAGCTCTTTGCTTAAAAATAGACATCCATAATACAGTGGTTCACAAGCTTTGACCTGCATCAGAATCACCTGGAGGGCTTGTTAAAACACAGACTGTTGGGCCTCACCCTCAAAGTTTCTGCTTCAGTAGGTCCTGGGTGGGGCTCAAAAATCTGCATGTGTAACAGGTTCCTAAGTGAAGCCAATGCTACTAGTGTGGGGACATCACTTTGAAAACCAGTAGCAAAATATTTAACAGGACAATGACGATGTCATAAAAGTATGTCATCATAGTATAAAGCCCAAAGCTTTGCAGTCAGACTAACTTTGTGACCTTGGGCAAATTACTTACCCTCCATTTGTACTCTGCACAGGTTTAAAAGGATCAAATAAAATACATAATACCTGCACGTATGGCTACTGGGGTTAAAGTTACACTCAAATTGCTACCTAAGCAAGTCACTATGCTTGGCTGAACTCTTAAGGCATATTGATCTTTAAAAAAAAAGTTAGAAGACAGCAGGAGGAGGAGACCCAGGAACTGGAGAGGGAAATGGATTGCAGGTCTAACTGCCTCCTTGAACTAATACCTCCATTGCCATGAGACCAGAAGAAAAAGATGGCGCCCAGCTACCATTACTGAACATTTTCATCAAGGACCCAATGGATGGATTCTGATTAAAAAGAGGAAAAATGTGGGAAAGAATTTAAAAATCTTATAGAAAGCAGATGTATTGGACCCACTGGGACTAAGGGAACCCCTGAATTTAGAGCCCTGAAATAATCTCTAAGCCTTAAATTGAAATTATCCCAAGAAGTCATCTTTAAACAACAGTTTAGCTCAGTGAGTAAAGAATGTTCTCCTTTAACAGTGCACTCTTTTAAAGAATTATCTGTATGAGATCAAAATCTAAAACAAAAGGAGAAGTTTAAGGAACAGATAGCCTAAGTTAATGGTGGTGAAACAGTATAAGTAGATAGCTAGCTAGACTGGTGGCACAATGCAAAGAGTGTGACCAATGTCATCAGACTGTACATGTAGAAAAGGCTGAATGGATGGTTGTTTTGTCATACACATTTTCGCCTCCCCCCCCCAAAAAGGAGAAACAGAGGCACTTTCAGATATCTTAAGATCTTTAAAGTGTTAAAAAGCAAAGATGTCACCTTGAAGACTAAGGTGCGTGACCCAAGCCAAGGTGTTTTTGATCGCCTCACACGCGTGGCAAAAGCTGGACAATGAGTAAGGAAGACCAAAGAAGAATTGACACCTTTGAATTATGGTGTTGGTGAAGAATACTGACCATAACATGGGCTGCCAAACGAACGAACAAATCTGTCTTGGAAGAAGTACAACCAGAGTGCTTCTTAGAAGCAAGGACGGCGAGACTATGTCTCGCATGCTTTAGACATGTTATCAGGAGAGACCAGTCCCTGGAGAAGGACATCATGCCTGGTAAAGTAGAGGGACAGTGAAAAAGAGGAAGACCCTCAATGAGATGAATTGACACAGCGGTTACAACAATGGTCCCTATGAGTCAGAACCGACTTGATGGCACCTGACAACAACAAGACCTCCAATTAGCATTTTTAAAGTGTCCACTATTTACCCCATTACAATCTTCACTGATTCAGTGGCCACACTTAAAATAGTAAACGAATGAAATAATTTTACTTCAAAGTAGTGATGTTGCTTCTTGTTCTGAAACATCCATACATGAAGCTTTCAATCTGCTATGGGTACTAGTAGTTTCCAACTTTTCTTAACATTAGCAGATGAATGTATTCTTACCAAAAGTAATTTACAGACTCTTCAAATTTGGATTCTCTGTCTTTGACTGATAGCTTTGTTTATACTTCCTCTCTACAAGAATAAAAGAAATCAGATACCCTGCTATTAATTTTTAATAATTTGTTTCCTTAAAGTTAAAATGTCCACTGATAACAATCTACTTTTGTTTAACCACAACAGTCTACATTTTAAAGGAATACAAGTATTTCTCCGTAAAGAAGCCTGTAACATAATGTAAAGACTGTGAATTTCACATCCCATGGCAGGTCTAAACAGGGATAGCAACTGATCACATATGGATTAAGATAATTTATACTGAATAATTGAGCATTTTTTAATATAGAAAACATACACAACAATCAAACTCTTGTTTTTCTTTCACATTTATAAAGTAAAAGTTCACTCTACCTTTCTAGATTGGCTCATATTAATTTTTTTTCATGTTGCCCAACTAACTGACACCAAATAAAAAGCTTTTTTCTTTATTAAAAGTACTTTGATTAAGGCTCAGAAGTTTTTTGAAAGAGTACAACTGTACTTTTGGTCCAAGATTAAGAGCAATTTTGCTTCCAAGTTTCCTTTCTACCCTCATCAGGACAGACATCAAAAGAAATGTAAAGGATATTATAACCACTCCTATTCCTTTAATGGGAAGGATCGGTATGGCACAATTCTTTCCCAAAAGCTAACCAGGAAGAAAAGGTAACCTCTTGTAGAGGTGAAGAAAAGAAACTGGAGCAATAAGATTAAGGAAATATGTGGATAGTTTACAATTGCCGATAGAAGTATGTGCATGTGTAAGCATACAAACAGTGGGAATTGTATCTAGAAAGAAAGAAAAAAAAGATTTGATGGAAGTCTAAGATAGAGTCCACTTCAATTAAGACTGTGGGACCTTGCAAAATTTTTTCAATGGGCTTGCTAATGGAGTATGCTTTTACGTAAGGACTTGAGACACTGTCTAAACAGACTGACCTGAAGGATGCTGGTTCACATGTTAGACATGTACAACATTACTGAGAAGGCGAATTTAGGGTTCTGGAAGTAAGGAAGACTGATTAGCTGGTGTAGCTGTATGAAGAATGACACAGTCAACAAAAGGTTATGTAAACCATTTACTAAAGAAACAAAAAGGCTGGATTTTTACATTCCCAGACCCCGACTTATCATTTTCAAACTAAGGACCTAAAATGCTTTGAACACCATGAGATTTAGTTTATAACAGTTACAATTTTTAATTTAAAAACTATTCACGCAGTTTTAAAACACAAACGGAAACTCTTCAGTCAGGATGAGCATGTGTGCACTTCCTCACTTATTTAAGAAGCTCCACCATTAATATATTCATATCCTATCAACTCTTTTTGTTTCTTAAAACATCATTTCCTTCTAAAATAATACACCACATACAGAATTTAAAAGTAATGCATATTGTGCCAGTATGAGGTGCATAAACTAATTAAAATATTAGCATCACCCCATAACTTTAAAAAGAAAACTCACGGTCAGGGGTTTACTGATAGTACGGGAAGGAAAAATCAATTAATTGGTGTTGAAAAGTAAATGAAAATTTACTTTTCTACTGAGAGACTCTTATTTTACATACAAAGCACACTAACACTGAATCTATATAAAGGAGACTATTCTGCAAAGAGAATCTATGCAATGAGAATGATGAAAGCTGTTTACGCAATATTTATGTGTTCAATACCCAAAAACCAAACCCAGTGCCGTCGAGTTGATTCCAACTCATAGTGACCCTATAGGACAGAGTAGAACTGCCCCATAGAGCTTCCAAGGAGCGCCTGGTGGATTTGAACTGCCAACCCTTTGGTTAGCAGCCGTAGCACTTAACCACTATGCCACCAGTGTTTCCTAAGTGTTCAATAAAAAGTGTTCAATAAAAAGTGTTCAATACATGATCTAAATGTTTCCCCACAAATATTTGGATTACCTGAATTACCCAATTCTTCAACTAAGTAGTATGTTTTAACTTTCATATGGTCTCCACTGGAAGCAATGACAGCTGCTTAAATTTAGAAGAAAAACATAATAATAAAAACCCTAAATACCATTGTCAAATCATTCAAGAAACAAGTTCACCAAAGAAAATACACCTAATTAGGTATATGGAGAAAAGAGAAATGGAACAAAACAAACACCAGTACGTAATCAATGTTGATCAAGTGATCATCACTAATATTCTATTACTATCAGAGTAACTGCCAATATATGTGTTGATTAGAGTAGAATTAAATACTTTAAAACAAACCAATAATGTATACACAAATACTAACTCAAAATCATATTTGAATACCATCAACAATTTGGTGTATCTGACATACATTAAATTCTTTTTACCTTATTACTGTTATAAATAACTTAAAAATGTCCTTTTCCTAATGCATAAATAATTATCTAAAAGAGTATGGTAACGTACTTCCCAAAGTGCAAGTAGCTTTTCAATAAATGCTGCAGCAAATCAAACAGTACCTATTAACTAGACGTAAAAGACAATGAGTACAACAAACAAAGAAAAAAAAACATTTTTTTTAAGCCTTTTGAGTGAGCTATTCTTTTTTATTCAGATTAGGGAAACCCTGGTGGCCATAGTGGTTAAGTGCTATGGCTGCGACCAAAGGATTGGCAGTTTGAATCCGCCAGGCGCTCCTCGGAAACTCCATGGGGCACTTCTACTCTGTCCTATAGGGCCGCTATGAGTCGGAATCGACTCATCAGCACTGGGTTTGGTTTTCTCTCTTTTTTATTCAGATTGGACAGGCTACTGCTAATCAGACTGCACTTTGTGCTACCGACATACACTATATGTAGATTATACATTACTAGAAGGAAGGGTTGGTCCGTGCCTATTTTTTTTTAAAACAACTGTAATATCTATACGGAAATATCTGGTGGCCTAGCAGTTAAGTGCTATGGCTGCTAACCAAAAGGTTGGCAGTTCAAATCTACCAGGCACTCCTTGGAAACTCTACGGGGCGGTTCTACTCTGTCCTACACAGTTGCTGAGTTGGAATCAACTTGACCGCAACAGGTTTTTTTGGTTTATTATCTGTAACAGTATCATATACCCAGATGACTTAAGATATTTGCTCAAGAAATGGGTCTGAGAATTTAATGTAAACGCCCTCAATACATATGTTCTCGTACACTCACATAATTATTTTTGGGAGGATAGGGGTTTAGATTTAACATGCTATGAGATTCTACCTAACTAAAATAAAAAACAAAAAACAGTACGGGCTTAGGTTTTCTTGGGTTATGGTTCAAGTCTTTAAACTGGTAGTGAAATAATCAGTTTCTATAAACCAAGGAGAAAATGTAACAACAGGTTGGTGCACCTGATAAGCAAAATATTAGTTGTCTGCTGTTGGTACAATGCTTTCAGTTTAATGGCACAGGAAAATAAAAGTGTCACACTCATTCTCAGGTAAGTAATACAAATTACAATCCTGATTAATGGGATGTTCTTTATTTATGACAGCATAGTTTCAATACAAAAGTCAAGCTTTACAGTACATATTGGGAATGCTTCACATACAACATGAGGATGTTCAGCACTAACTTCGACACGTTAAAGTTCTGATTCCTGAATTCTTTCTCACTTAATAAAACCCAGCAATGGAAAGCTGGTGTGTTTGGTTTCTCATATTGTAATAATGAAAATTTGTGTCTGAATTCTGTAACTAGTTATTAACAAAATCATGACTAGCAAGTCCCAATGCTGGATGGGACTTACTAGGCAATGATAAAAAAAAATCATGTAACTACAAAAAAGATGAAAGATTACTGTCACTACACATGTGAAAAATGTCCAAAAGACCAGATCAATTATCAAATTCAAGATTTTTGAAGTTTTGTCTTCCAACACATGGATGCTTCCATTATATTGACTTACGCTGTTTCCAACAAAATATTCGCGGACTAAAAACATCGCATTTTAATTTCTAATTAGAAAAATCCAGATTAATACATAAACATAAGAAAACATAAGCCACATGTAATTGAGGAAGATTTTCACCTTAAAAATACATCGTTTCATGTACTTGCCCCTGATATTTAACTTTCTATGTTTTAAACTACTTAAGCAACTCTGACTTCTAATCTACTAAATTTGGTAAAATCCCTTATTTAGAAATACACCACCAAAAGCCTTCCCCTTCCTCTCTGCAGGTAACTGTAGTGCAATCAAGTTACCAACAATTCTAGAAAAAGGGGGATAAATATCACTTCAGTAATTTTCATGTTTGTTTTAAAGATAATAAGGATGTTGTTTTGAAAATGATCTCATAAACGCATTAGAACTTTGGATGTTTTTATTATGCTACAAATTCCCAGGACATATAAAAAATTTTCTAAACAGAATAATTTCATAAACACTAGCACTTTATTGACAATAGCCAAGTTTTCTAAGGTAGTGGTTATTTCAGTTACCTTTTAAAAATCTCAACACTTTTATAAACCTTAAGAAGAAATTGTACCAGATTTTACTTCATCTTTTCAATATTCAGTGTGAAATAAATATACATATTAGGGAGGGGGCAGTGGACAGTATGTGAAATGTTTTTGCCACAGTTACCACGTCTCCTGTATTTGCACTAGGCATCTTTATGTTAAAAAAGCAAAAATCTCTGTGGGAAATGTTCCCCATGAACTGAAGAAGAAGAAAATTGCAAGAACGTTTCAGTCTTTAATGGTATAATTTTAAAATGTAAAATGTTTCTTTACCTATATATGGATTAAATAGAAAATTCAAAATAATTGTCTTTTTTCTCTGTAACTAAAAAATGAATACATTATTTTTAAGGCTAGAAAATGGCAGCATTTCCACAACATCCAAAAGGTGAATGGAACATTAGGCAATACTGACATGTCTATCACTTAGCTGTTAAAAGGAGATTAAGTGCCTTACAGCCAAGGGAGTCACTGAGTGTGGCATGCTCCTTCAGACATTTGGGCGGCAGATCGCCGTTCCCAGGCTGCATAATAGTCTTTAAGAAGGAAGACCTTATGCAGTAATTTTGCCAACTATACCAAGTTTAGTAATCTAACATTGAACTCTTGGTGAGCAGGACATATATATATATATATATATATATATATATATATATATATATATATGAATATATGAAAACTGCCCTGGGACCAGGTTATTTATTAAATAAACTCAAAGGGGGGAAAATGCTAATAGCTAAAATTATGTTAATTCCAGGGCCTCTAAGAGAACATACAGGAGGAAAGAGGTAACATTTTTTCCAAACCCAGGTGATGATCAAAACCATCAGATGTGTTAACTTTAAACATTTTGGATTCCAGGTTCTCAACCTAAGCCTATCTAAGAGCTATAGTCAGAGAATTCTTTTTAGCATCCGAAGTGATTCTGATGACCAGCCAAGTTTGAAACTTCTGAAACTAAAAGATGGGATGAGGGTGGAAGCGGGGGGCCCTGCTAACTACAGAGAGTTTCAGAATTCATTGACAGATACTTATTTACTACACATTTTTTTCAAATTGTCTCACCTTTCCTATTTTCCTAACAGTTTAATGAAGGGGCTTGGTAAGTGAAGGAGAAGACTCCGAAGTGCACCCAAAATGGATTTTAATAATTTCAAGCCACTTATGTACATTAATTGGATAAGATGATAGCAGTAAACTATTTAAGATTCAACCATCAGGCAGACATTTTTAATGTTAATGTATTTTAAAGGTGGGTTCTTACTCAACATGAAAATGTAATATAAAATAACCATAAACACTAATGATATTTCATAGAAGAGAAAATTTGTATAATTCCTCAAAGATAATTGTTCTAAAAATTCCATTGTTAGGAAGAAAATTACTTAAATTTGGGGTAGGGGGATAATCTCTTAGATGAGTGAGAATAACTGTCATAGTATTATTCTCAAACTTTGAAATTAGGCAAAGTATTTTAGTACTATTTCTGATTATGTACTATTTTACTGATATAAGCATAAACGCTTTATGTACAAATATTTTTGTTTTGATTTTTAATGCATGTTAATATGCATAATGATCAACAGTATGAATTTTTCCTTATACACTGAAATTGTACACTTTCCAGACCTGAAGAATAACCAATTTTTTAAATATTTCATGTGCACTAATAAACCTTAGAACATTAAAAAAAAAATTAGTACCTACATAAGAAATTTTACATTAAAATTAAAACTGTTTTTCAAAAGTTAAAGTGATTTTAATATTCAAATACAAAATAGTAAATTTTCATTTACTATAGCACAATTCAAGTATTCTTTTTTAAATTTATATTTAGTCAACTAGTACATGATATTAAGTGACTTTTTCTAACAGCTTTCCTTTAAAAAGATAACTGCTATACAAAATAGTGTGATTCTATGATCTAAATCACTTAAAATAAATTGAAAGAATAAATGACAGTAGGCAAAGACTTTGTTGAGTAAGTTGTCAACACACAAAAGGTTGTACACATCAGTAATAAGGTATTTTCAGGTAACTCCCCCCAAAACATCTGGATTCATGTAAACAAAGACCATGTATATTGCTTTAGGGAGAAAACGCACTACCCTAGATAAAATACATTTAAATGGTTGTGACTTTAAACCATATTTTATTTGCATACCACACAAAACCATAAAAGCCATAAACTATCCTTTCAATAACTGAAAAGGCATTACTTATCTATGAAATAAAAGGTGGATACTTTGTTTGAAACTAATCATGAAAAAGGAGTATTTTGAAAATAAACATCTGTCAGCTTTCTAGAAATAAATATACACACTTAGTTATTTTAATGTATTGCTGCATAGGAATATTGTCCTAGCATTGACCATAACGTTCAATCAGTAGTTTCAAATTTTTTTCCACACTCAGCCTTGAATCTTCTACCTTGTCAGCTGGCCAACAACTTTCAAAAGAGTTTTATTTTCCTGCTTTAGTTGTTCATTTTCATCTTCTATATCATCTAGGTCCTTAAGGGAAAAAATAATATGAGATTTTAAAATACAAATATTCCGACACAGATAAAAACATTTTTAAAAATATGCATTCTAAGATAATTCATACAATTAAACTGTTAATTTTGAAAGTAAGCAAATTCTTGAAAAAACTTTAGATAGAATATGCCCTACCTAAAGGGAGCAGCCACTGCTCAACTCCTCATTGTTACCAAGAGCAAATGAAGGCCCAGTGTTGGCCAGATGTTTGTTTTTCAAGAGAAGCCAGAAATCAGGATTTTTTAATTGTGAATCTCCCAATTCTTAATCACTGTAAATAACTTAATGTTTTAGTTAAAAATAAATTCCCACCTGCCCCAGCCCCCCAAAATAGAGGGCTAACAAAACACATATGCAGGCCAGCTGTGGTTCAAGGGCCCTGAGTTGCAACTTTGAGTCAAATTGGGCATCAACAGGTCCCATTGTAAGTTCTGAATGTACTCCTACTTCCTCGTGTAATCCTTAACAAACGTACACATGGGGTATGAAGCTGGGGAGATGAGAGAAATGAGACATACAGAAGAGGCATCTGGAGCATATAGAGTGGATTTGGTTCAATTTATATGTTGTTTTTTTAAATATTTTGTTTGTGGGAAAGATTTTAGAGCTAAAAAAAAAACTTTGAAAACCACTAAACTAGGTAATCACCCTTTAGCTTTAAGGGTGTGTTTCTCCAGCTCTATGTTTCCCACATTAGTACTACTGCCATATATACATACAACCATTTGGTAATACTAAGAAAATCCACTATAAATTCTAGTTACAAGAAACATTATTTGAAGGTGGACTGTCTACTAACGCTTGAAAAAGAAAACATTTATAGATTTTTCCTTGCAATTTCAAGTACTAAAACTTGAATGCAATCAATTTGAATTATAAGTATGCTATACAATAGCAGCATTCTGATAAATTTAGCATACTGCTTTTGAAAAATTAGATAAATAATTAGATAAATAATTTTCAGACTTGCAAAGACAGAATTTGCATTTACTCAGAAAGTACATGAAAGATGTTGGGAAACTAAACTGTTTTAGTAAAAACACAAGATTTCAAAAATTACTGTAACTGAGATCTACCTAACAGAATTAAATGATAAAATACATTCACAGGTCATTACCAAATTATAAACTCTGCAAAAGCAAGAGTCTCAATCTTTTTTAACGTCCAGAGTAACTAAGACAGTTCTACTACATCAAAAATATCTGCAGAATTTAGTAAATCAAATTCCAGCACCAATATATGAATGTCTCTGTTTTGAAACATGAAAGGCAGTCTACAAGACTAGAAAGAACTTAGAATTAAGGCTGTCAAGTATCTGAGGTCAAATACTGGCTCAGCCAACTACTATGCAATTAACAACATATGACCTTGAGAAAATTACTTTAGCTGAGTTTCAGTTTCCTAACTGATGTTGTTGTTAAGTGCCATCAACTTGGTTCTGACTCACCTTATGTACAACAGGATGAAACACTCCCCGGTCCTGCAACATCCTCACAACCATTGCTACGTTTAAGCCCACTGTTGCACCCATTGTTTAAATCAATCTTGTCCAGGGTCTGCCTCTTTTTCACTGACCTTCCACTTACCAAGCACTCGGCTGTACTTCTTCCAAGACAGAGATGTTTGTTCTTCCAGCAGTCCGTGGTATACTAAATATTCTTCTCCAACATCATAATTCAAATGTGTCAGTTCTTCATTCTTTATTCACTGTCCAGCTTTAGCACGCATATAAGGCAACTGAAAATATCCTGGCTTGGGTCAGACACACCTTAGTCCTCAAAGT
Source organism: Elephas maximus indicus (assembly GCF_024166365.1). Classification (NCBI taxonomy): domain Eukaryota; kingdom Metazoa; phylum Chordata; class Mammalia; order Proboscidea; family Elephantidae; genus Elephas; species Elephas maximus. Next base: position 141,940,936 of record NC_064822.1, read on the forward strand.
GACATTTTGCACATTTGCCCAGTGTGATGCGTTGTTTGACTTCTGACCGTTGCTTCCCCAGGCAGTGATTGTGGATCCAAGTAAAATGAAATCCTTGACAACTTCAAACTTTTCTCCATTTATCACGATGTTGCTTATTGGTCCAGTTTTGAGGATTTTTGTTTTATGTTGTGGTGCAATTCATACTTAAGGCTGTAGTCTTTAATCTTCATCAGTAAGTGCTTCAAGTCCTTTTCACTTTCAGCAACCAAGGTTGTGTCATTTGTATACTGCAGGTTGTTAATAAGTCTTCCTCCAATCTTGATGCCATGGTCTTCTTGAGATAGTCCAGTTTCTTGGGTAATTTGCTCAGCATACAGATTGAATAGGTGTGGTGAAATGATACAACCCTGACACACACCATTCCTGATTTTAAACCACACAGTATCCCCCTGTTCTGTTTGAGCGACTGCCTCTTGGTCTATGCACAGGTTCCGCATGAGCACAATGAAGTGTTCTGGAATTCCCATGCTTCACAATGTTATCCATAATTTGTTATTATCCACACAGCCCAATGCTTTTGTTTAGTCAATAAAACACAGGCAAACATCTTTCTGGTATTCTCTGCTTTCAGCCAAGACCCATCTGATATCAACAGTGACATTCCTCATTCCACTTCCTCTTCTGAATCCAGCTTGAACTTCTGGCAGTTCCTTGTTGATGTACTGCTACAACCGCTTTTGAATGATCTTCAGCAAAATTTTACTTGCATGTGATATTTATGATATTGTTCAATAGCTTCTGCATTCTGTTGGACCACTTTTCTTTGGAATGGGCACAAATATGGATCTCTTCCAGTCAGCCACAAAGCTGTCTTTCAAAATTCTTGGCTTAGATTGAGTGTGCACCTAGAGTGCTGCATCCATTTTTTGAAACTTCTCAAGTGGTATGCTATCAATTCTTGGAGTCTTGTTTTTCACCACTGCCTTCAGTGCAGCTTGGACTTCTTCCTTCAGTACCACTGGTTCTTGATCATATGCTACCTCCTGAAATGGCTGAACATCAACCAATTCTTTCTGGCACAGTGACTCTGTATATTCCTTCCATCTTCTTTCAATAAAGTGCTTTCTGTATCGCACAATATTTTGCCGATATAATCCATCAATAATTTAATAAGAGGCCTGAATTTCTTCTTCAGTTCTTTCAGCTTGAGAAATGCCAACCGTGTTCTCTTTTGGTTTTCTAACTCCAGGTCTTTGCACATTTAATTATAATACTTTGTCTTCTGGAGCTGCCCTTCATAATCTTCTGTTCAGCTCTTTTACTTCATCATTTCTTCCATTTGCTTTAGCTACTCTTCATTCAAGATAAAGTTTCAGAGTCTCTTCTGATATCCATTTTGGTCTTTTCTTTCTTTCCTGTCTTTTTTATGACCTTTTGCTTTTGTCATGTATGATGTCCTTGATGTCATCCCACAACTCATCTGGTCTTTGGTCATTAGTGTTCAATGTGTTAAATCTGTTCTTGCGACAGTCTCTAAATTTAGGTAAGATACTCGAAAAGTTGTATTTTGGTTCTTGTGGACTTGCTCTAATTTTCTTCGGCTTCAACTTGAACTTGCGTATAAGCAATTGTTGGTCTGCTCCACAGCCAGCTCCTGGTCTTGTTCTGACTGATGATATTGAGCTTTTCCACGGTCTCTTTCCACAGATGAGGTCGATTTGATTCCTGTCTCTTCCATCCGGTGAGGTCCATGTGTATAGTCATAATTCATGTTGTTGAAAAAAGGTATTCGCAAAGAAGAAGTCATTGGTCATGCAAAATTCTATCATTCTATTTCTGGCATGGTTTCTATCACCAAGGCCATATTTTCCAACTACCGATCCTTCTTCGTTCCAGCTTTCACGATTCCTAACAGATAGCCTGTAGTTAATGCCTTAGAACTTTATTAGAATGGGTTTGCACATAATGAAGCATCTCTATTTTCTCTTCTTTCCTGGTTAGAGTTAAGGTTGGATAGAAAGATGTGCTCCTTTTTTCCCTGAAGCAAACTTAGTCCTTTCCTCCATCTTTTCTAAAAGCCCTCTAAAAAGCCAAACTCTGGAATCTCTTCTCATCTCACTACTACCTAAGTATGGCCTAGCACTAATACCTGGTTCTTAAGCAGCACACTAATTCTGGAGCTGAAAAAAAAGGGAAGATCTACAAAGGCGCGTAATACACAGCCTGTGATAAGGCTAAACCTAAAATTGGCTGTTTGAAAGTATAACTGGGGAAAAAGTGATGAAAATAGACCTCAAAATATCTGGAATTTCTTTTGGAGAGAAACTATTGACTTTAATTTTTCACTGAGTCAACTCTGCCAAAGCCCTTTTATGCACGGTAGCGACAAGTTATGCATCAACTCTCAACTCTAATAAAGCACAGAACAAATCTATTCATCAATCAATCTCCAAAAAAATAAAACTTAGTGATTAAAACTAATAATTGGCCTGATGAAATAAAATGATGGCTCTTACGACCACAAATTACTATTTCATTAACAAAAAAAAAAAGCTAAACAGGGTAACGCAATTAAATAATTTCTCATATTTATACATTTGATACAACTGCCAACAAAACAGGAAACCATGAAACTGAAATATGTGAAATACTTACTCTATTTAACAAGTCAATTTCTTCTCTGAGTTTTCCGATCATTTCCTCTTTATCTTGCATCAGTCTCACAAGTCTTAAGTTTTCTTGCCTTTCTCTTACTACTTCCTGGTAGACATAATTACGCAGTATTAATTGGGGAGTAACTGGTTGTTCATAATCTTCTATAAATGGCATACGTCTACCAACTTTGGTGAAGTACCTCAGATATATGAAGATTTTCAATGAGCTCTTTTTAAAATATTTGGTGAGAGAAGGAAGAATCCACCCCAGGGATGAATCAGGGAACGAGGGGAATATAGAAGCTGTAAGGTAGATTCTTGATTAAATACAGGTTTATACAAGTCTTTAGCAGTTACTAACATACTCAATGATTTATGCCCTTTAAGCTTATCACCACCATTATTTATGAGCCATATATTATATGGATAATATCCTGTGTGAGAAAATTCAAAATTTTTATTAAATATACGAAGCTTAAGAAGAAGAAAAGGAGACTGCCCACTAGAAAACTCTAGACATAAACAATGTTCCTCAATTTTGCTTCAGGTTGTTATTAACTGACAATGAAAAAGATGGATGAATTTGATTAGATTACAGATTTATTTATTTATTTATTGTTTAAACAATGCAACCCCTTATCAAAAGAAATCTTATTTAGAATCCAGGACCATGGGCTGGGTCAGACATCTGGGAGGCAAAGCTGAAAAGGGTTTGCCCAGAATTTGGCTCCTTTCCTGTTACCCCTTCAAAGAAAGCTGCAAGTTATCTGCATTAATGAGCTATTGCCAATTACTGCAGTCCAAACTTCTGTGGAATTCCAGATGCCTTTCTGAGGAACCTCCACGAAAACTATTAGACTACACATTCTCTGAAGTTTTTAATCAATAATGGTTCCATGTAGAAACCAGTGTTAAAGCTTAGAAGCTACCTAAGAATAATCATAATGTCATGTAAATTTCTATTTATAAACTTTGTATCACAGAAAATAATTTCAATTCAGTAAAACAAAACATATTTTCAGCAATTAGAAAGAAATTCAGCACCATTATCAATTTAGGGGAAGAATGACTATGGAAACTGAGACCCTTATTCTTAATAAATACGTGCCAATATTCATTTGATTTGTTCTCAAAGATAATTCTAAACAGGCTTATTCTTACACAAAATTGGTTCCAACACCAAAGGTGGCCCTAACTCAGAATCCAGAGGGAAGTCTACAAATGACAATCTCTATACAAAATAAACAAACAGAGTGTATGTGCCACCTCAGACTTCTAAACACTTCAAAGGCAGGGACTGTTCTGATATATTAGAGATAACACTTGGCAGAATGGGAGTCTCCATTAAATATAATATAAAAATTAGCTCCATTTCTAAAGTTTTAGCATCAACAGACACGAATACGAATGTATTATGGAAATCACAAAATGCCTAGCCACCATGTGTCTAAAAACTATACATTTAAAGCTGCTATAAGGAGCCCTAGAGGTGCAATGTTAAGCACTCAGCTGCTAACCAAAGGTCAGAGGTTCAAGTCTACCAGCCGCTCCATGGGAGAAAAATTTGCAGTAGTCTGCTTCCATAAAGACTGAAACCTTGGGAACCCTATGGGGCAGTTCTACTCTGTCTTACAGGGTCACTATGAGTCAGAATTGACTCAAAGACAGTGGGTTATTTGACTATATATGTAAATACAGATTAACATTAATATCTCCCACTAGTGTCCCTCATTCTTCTACCACTTTATGGTAGTGTCTCCCCTGTAAATTTCAATGCTTTTTCTCTTAGCAGCTGTGAAAGTGAAAAATAAATATAAAATCTTACAGTAATTTTATCAAAAAATGTTAAATAATTTGTAATTCATACCTTTTCAAGATCTTCAATTTTCTTTTCCAATGTGCTACTTGAGACCAAATTACCTGAAGCATTTGTATCCCTGTTATATCTACTGAACCCACTTCTATCTGGTCGGGGATATCTACTTGAGGCATCTTCTTCAGAGGAAGTGGTTATGCTATAGGGGAAAAAAAAATGTGTTATAAAAATTCCTAGTATTCACTAAGAAGAATGCTAAGAATATTTTCTTTTAACCCTAAACAATTAACATTCCTCTTACGAGGTACAGTTATAGTAGACAACTTATTTACAGCTGTAGAAGTTAATCATTATTCCAACACAATGAAAAAGTTTTAAAAGGAACATTAATTCTTTCAAACAATATCTATTGAGCACCTACCCAGTATCAGACACTGTAGACGGTACTGAAGATATAACAGGAAACATAGACATGGACCCTGCCCTTCATAGAGATTTCAATTTAGCAGGGAATCTAACCAATTATAAGAAAGCAATATAACCATTATGATAAGGTAAAGTATAGAATGTCATAAGAACTAAGACAGGGGGCCTAATCTAGACTATCTGTGGTGAAGAACCATTTTGTCTTTTTTTCCTGTTTAAGTATTAATCCATCATGGACCAATGTTTTTGTTGTTGTTAGGTTCCATCAAGTCAGTTCTGACTCATAGCAACCCTATGTACTAGAGAACAAAACACTGCCTGGTCCTGCACCACCCTCACCATCACTTCTATGTTTGAGCCCATTGTTGCAGCCACTATGTCAATCCATCTTACCAAGAATCTTCCTCTTTTTCGCTGACCCTCTGCCTTACCAAGCATGATGTCCTTCCCCAGGGACTGGTCCCTCCTGTTAATCTCTCCAAAGTATGTGAGACAAAGTCTCACCAGCCTTGCTTCCAAGGAGCACTCTAGCTGTACCTCTTCCAAGACAGACTTGTTTGTTCTTCTGGCAGCCCGTGGTGTATTCAATATTCTTCGCCAACACCATAACTCCAATGTGTCAATTCTTCCTTATTCACTGTCCAGCTTTCACATGTATGTGAGGGATTGAAAATATAAAGGCTTGGGTCAGGTGCACCTTAGTCCTCAAAGTGACAGCATTACGTTTTAACAACTTAAAGAGGTCTTTTGCAGCACATTTGCCCAATGCAATATGTCATCTGATTTCTTGATTGTTGTTTCCATGGGTGTTGATTGTGGATCCAAGTAAAATGAAATCCTTGATAACTTCAATCTTCTCTCCGTTTATCATGATGTTGCTTATTGGTCCAGCTGTGAGAAATTTTGTTTTCTTTATATTGAGGTGTAATCCATACTGAAGGCTATATAGTCTTTGATCTTTATCAATAAGTGCTTCAAGTCCTCTTCATTTCAGCAGCAAAGCTGTATCACCTGCATATCACAGGTTGTTAATGAGTCTTCCTCCAATCCTGATGTTCCCTTCTTCTTCATATAGTCCAGCTTCTTGGATTATTCGCTTAGCATACAGATTGAGTATGCTGAAAGGGTATAACTCTGACACACACCTTTCCTGATTTTAAACCACACAGCACCCCCTTGTTCTGTTTGAGTGACTGCCTTTTGGTCTGTGTATCCACAGGTTCCACATGAGCACCATTAAGTGTTCTGGAGTTTTCATTCTTCGCAATGTTACCCATAATTTGTTACGATTCACACAGTTGAATGCCTTTGCATAGTCAATAAAACACAGGTAAACATCTTTCTGGTATTCTCTGCTTTCAGCCAAGATCCACCTGACATCAGCAATGATATCCCTTGTTCCATGTCTTCTTCTGAATCCGGCTTGATTTTCTGGAAGTTCTGCAACTGCTTTTGAATAATCTTCAGCAAAATTTTACTAGCATGTGACATTAATGATGTTGTTTGATATGTTTCCACATGGACCAATACTTTTATAAAATTAAATATACTAAAAAATAAAAATGAACATACAAAATAGAAGCCTAAATGTTTTATTAGACTTGAACCCATGAAATTATTTCAATAAATATAATTAGAACAAAAATAATTACATAAAACCATATATTTTTCAGTAAAATTATACATATAGGCAATACATACAGAAAACTGCTATTGCACTTCTAACTGTCATTCCAGGCCTACTTTGACCAAAAGTTATGAAGAGAAATTTCCTATATTAAACACATTCACAAACTCTGAATAGCACATATGTCAATATTTAAAGTTTTTAATGTAACAAATGATCTTGCTTCTTGTATTAATTATCCATTACTATATAACAAATTACCCCAAAACTTAGTGGTATAAAACAGCACACATTTATTATCTCAGAGTTTCTGTTGGTCAGCAATTTAGAAGTAGCTTGGCTGGTGTCTTATGAGGTTTTAGTCAAGATGTTAGTCAGAGCTAGTCACCTGAAGCCTCAACTGGACGGGAGAATCTGCTTCTAAGCTCACTCACATAGCTAATGGCAAAAGGCATCAGTTTCTCACTGGCTATTGGCAGGAGGCCTCAGTTCCTCTGCTCTGTGGGCCTTTCTATTGGGCTGCTCACTATACCCCCGAAGCAAGTGGTCTGAGAGAGGAGGTGACAAAGGGACCCAAAAAGAAACTGCACTATCTGTTAAACCCCAATCCCAGAAGTGACATACTATCACTTTGCCTTATATTATTGGTCACATGGATCAAATTTGGTGCAATATGGGAGGGAATGATTACACAAAGGTATAAATACCTGGAGGTGGCTCACTGTAGCTTTCTTGGATGGAGGCTGGCTACCACACTTGTTAATTTATCTGTCTAGGTTGGACTGATGATAATGCTAGCCACAAAGAATAAGGAGTATCCTGGTACAAAAGTTTTAGGATTAGAGAATGTAAAATGGCAGACCTTTTTTTTTTTTTTTTTTTTGACAAAATACATTTTAAAATAAATCCTTCCTCCTTCTTGTTCCAGATAGGATTCATGAAAATTAAAAAAAAAAAAAAAAGCTTCTTTGGGTTCTTGCAAATTTTTAAGAGTGTAGGGATCCTGGGACCAAGAAGTTTGAGACCACTGGTATATAGGATGATATCCTGGCATTTAAGCTCTCACTCCCAGATGTTAATTCATTCCTTTACAGGAAAAACTAGTCTTACAGAAGCATAGTGACAGGAATGGAAAGATTATAAAGCAATTTCAGCAAGATCAGGATATTCATTTTTAACTTTTATCCAAAATGCAGAGAATTACGTTGTTCCAAATTTGTCTTCAATCCTTCATTGATGGTCAATTCCAATAATTTATTCAATAGTTATAGTTAAATCTAAAATAATTTTTGATGAAGTAAAACGGATTCTGCATGATTTTATTTTGATGGAAAATGAAATTCAAAGTGTCCCACAAAATCTGTAAGGTATTTGATTATAATTTTTTTGCAAATGTACAATATCAAGATCACCACCTATTTTGCCATTAATTTTTACTAAAATATGGAACATATAGCAATCTGTAGAAACATTTTTGAGTTTCTAACTTCCATTTTTGTCTATCTTTCATTGAAAAACATTTTATATTTCTTCCTTGAATTGAAGGTTAATTTCATCCCACCCACTCCCCCCAAAAAAGGACAAGAAGCTAGCAAACAAGTCTAATTCATGTATTTAAAACCAACCTGGTTTTTTATCTTGCAAAAGCACTAAGAGTTCATTCCCAAAGTTCAAGTACTCTTGATTGAAAATTTCCTTTTGAAAACCACTGTACTTCAGCATATGGTAACATTGATTATGATCCACTTCCAAACGGTCATTTAATTTTTTAAAGATCTCAAATTTAATGCATTAGGACATTTACATTCTTAGTGAATTACTGTTTATTCTTAAACTGATATAGCAAGCATACTGTTAAGTTCAGGTGACATATCAAGAATCTCAATGAAAGAAGTCCTAAACCCAGGGCCACCCAGTTGATTCAGACTCATAGCAATCCTTAGTGTTTCCAAGGCTGTAAATCTTTACAGCAGCAGACTGCTACATCTTTCTCCCATGGAGCAGCTGGTGAATTTGAACCACTGACTTTTCAGTTAGCACCTGAGCACTGTGGTTTTAGCACTTCCCCATAAATTATGGCTGAAACTGAACTCAATACAGGAGGAATAAAGTTTCCCAACAAAACTATTAACAAACACTCTTTTGCTCTGCATCTCTGAAATTACTTCCATCATCATCATTTGGTAGTCCCCAGATTACAAGCGAGATCCACCCCTAAATTGGTCTTTAAGTCAAATTTGTATGTAAACTAGAACAGGTATGTCAGCAGAACAGTATCTAATGTCACTTAGTCAAGTGTTTGTCTCAGTATAAAGTGTACCTCTCCAGGGTAAGAAGCAGTTCCAGATGCGCTAAAACATCTTTAAGATAATAATACAGTAATAATAATGTTTTGATGTGCATCACAAAGTAGCCCCCATTTCTTATTATAAACCACTGTATGTACTTTGAGTTTTTAATATAATAGGCTTTACGGGGGTTGGTTGGTAACCAGGGGTTGTAAGTCAGTCAAATGTTCATAACCTGAAGACTGCCTGTACTGTCACGTTCAGAAGGTATATCTTTTCTTTTTAAAAAAAAAAAAAAGTCCAGTAAAGCTTGTTTTATATCATGGGTAAATTAGGGTTAAAAACAATATAAATTTGACTTCCAGATTTAGCTAATACCTATAAATCTAGAAATTCAAAAGAAAGGCTTTTAATTATCATTTTATTTTTATGTACTTTTTATTATTTTATTTATGAAACAAGTCCGACTAAAATTAACACAATATTTTAGAAATCAAGTTTTAAAAATAAATAAATGCTTAAATTTTCTTCAGTTCTTATACATTTTTGGGTTACAAATGGCTAAACAAAAATATCACAGTTGTAACACTGTCTTGCTAGACATGACTAACACACCACATGTAACTGACTTATCACAGCAATTGAGGAAACAGTCTACATCCCGTTCAAAGAGGAATCTATTGATCGTGTTCTTGGATGTGATGATAATGTCAAATAGCAATTCAAGTTTCTAAATGCTTACTCTCAAATTCTGTTCTTATCTTTTAAGATATCGGTAACAGCTCAAGGACCACATTTTGAGAAGCATTATGCCAGAATATGTTTAAATTTAGACTTAAAAGAGGACTGAGAACGTGCAAATACCTAGAAGCAAAGAGTATGTGGCCCATTTGAAAAACAGGAAAAGTCCAATATGGCTAAAGTGTGAAATGTAAACACAGGTGTGAGAGAAAAATGAAGCAGGAAAAGCAAGCAGGAGACCTGAAAGCTATCTTATGAAAGAATTTAAACTAACAGTCACCAAACTTTCTTCATTACATACCCATGGTAGTATGCATGTTTATATACCTACGAAAAATATGACCATAATATAAAAATAAACATTATCACAAAAAATACAACATAAAGGAATAAAACAGACTAAAATTTCCTTTAACTATTTATGGTGTTTTCTTCACACTAAAACTGATGATTGATAATATCTTTTAATAAAAGTTTAATTGGATATGCTTCAGTATTTCTGAAGATCTTACTTTAACATTTTGTTGTGATACAAAGATTTGAAGAGCTAGTTCTAAGATCAGTTTGCATACTTGATTTTTAATGACTACCATAGCAAAAAGACGCCCCACAGTAAGATTTTGAATTTTTAAAATCTAAAATTTTAAAACTCCATAATCAGGATTAAGAGATTTTCCTGAATTTATGAGAATAGATTCTGTGTCCTTTGTAAAATAAACTACCATGTGATCACCTTTGCAGGTATATCCTTAATTTTCTCCTTAAATTCCCTCCTCAGACTTATCCATTCATGACTATTAGGTTAAACTAGATAGTGATCCATACATCCATTTAAATAGACTTTCAAATTACAGTAGTGTGTAACTTGTAGAAAGTGAACAAAGCATCTTGGGGAGGTATCCTAGAGATACCTCCAGTACCAAATGAGCATCTGACACAGAGAGCAAGAGAGGCCTAAATGACTAGTACACGGTAAATATCTTCATTTTTTTTTTAGATAAAAAGATAAACATAAATAGAAGTTCTAATTTTTTCTACTGCCCCTAATAAATTATCTTGTGTATCATCCCCGTTTAGAGACAATGGCTTTAGATTTCATTTCAAGTTAATGGGAAACCATTGAGGCAGGAAAAGTAACAATCTTTTTAAAAGAATACAGTGGAGATGAAGAGGCTGGTTTGGAGGCTACTGTCATGATCCACGTGAAAAATGATGGTACCCTAGAATGGTGGGGTAGCATTGAAGATAATCAGGAGACAGACTCAGTAGGGCTGGATGTGGATGGGGTGGTAAAAGAGTCATAAATGATGTCCAGGTTTTCAGCTGTGGATATTGATGACAACTCCTGCAACCTGTGAGGTTTCATAAGTTTGCTTTTGAACATGCTGACTTTAGGATGTCTCTGAGATACTTAAAAGCAGATATTTAATAGTAGTTGGTTATACAGGTATTGGAGTCATCAGCACATGTACAGTTGGTAACTGAAGCTACTGAAGGGAAGTACGGGTAGACAGGGTAGGAAGAAAATCAGGAGAGGAAGGTGCCACTGAAGCCACACCATCTTCTAGAAGAGCACTGGAAACCTTTTAAAGGTCATCTTTCCACCCCAAAAAATAAAGTCTTATTATTTGCATCAATCACAAGACTATTCAAGTAAAGACTACAATGCTGACAACTACAAACAAAACAACCCTAGAAATATGGATGTCCGTTAAGTTTTATAAAACCCTAGAAATATGGATGTCCCTTAATAGTTTTGTAGTTGTTTGATAAACAAGCTTAAAACAGTATTTCAAAACAGTTTAACAATTTAAAAAAATCCTTCACATTAGGTTTGTCAACACATAAATGTTATTATACAAATTCAAGAGCAAGCAATAATTTGTACTGAAAAACAAAATCAGCGCTTTATCCCCGAGTACATATTAGGTTTGGAAAGAATACTGTTATAATAGGGAAGAATCGTGTTACTTGATTTTACTGCCAAATTTAGCTCTGTTTATTCTAAAAACAGAATGTTTTTAACCTTTTTGAAGGCCGGATATGCACACTGCAAAATACCCAGAATAAAAGATTGTTTCATTAACTCCAAAAAGTTTGTAACGTTCTACTTAGGAATGTTAACATAATTCTCTAATAATAAATTCCAAAAAGAACCACCCCCCCCACCCTTAGCTATGAAGACATTAACAATAATATTCAGAAAAGGGAAAGGGATAAACAGTATCATCAAAGAAAAATACCACCCTTTACTGGAAGCCCCCCCACCCCTTACCCTGGGAATTTTCACATGTTTTGTGGAAAGACATACCCGGTGGCTAGGAGGTGTTGTGTTGGGGGAAAAACACTGTTATTCTAAAACAATCATGAGAAAAAGATTGGCAGCATTATGAGATTACAGCTAGAGGAATTTTCCACGAAAATAGATATTTCAGAGCTTAGCAATTAAAAGAAATACAAGACTCATGGGTAAAATCCTACTTTTAAAATGGATATCAAACATTCAGAAGTACTGGATAAATCATGGAATTCCTAAATAATCAACAAGTACATGACAGCCCTCCATACTTTCATCTTTCACTATTCCATCTTCCCCCAGTCCTCACTCCTCGTAACAGTCCCTTGTTCTGCGTAAGTCTTCTCTCTCTTCTTCCTTTAAACACACACACACACAGTCCAACAACTAAAAATCAAAACGAACCCTCAGGCTATTAAACATCATACATATTCACTAGAGAAAAGACAGCAAACATGAATGAATAGAACCGTAATCCCACCAACCCGGAGATAACAACTACTAACATTTTACAACAAATCAGTAGTTTTGAGCCTTTCTGGGTCACAGATCCCTTTGAAAATCTCATGAAAAGTATAGATCTCCCAGAAAAATAAACACTACATTGTTTTACATAGAATTTTAGCTGGTTCATGATACCTACTGACCTCAAGAATCCTGAATCTATATTATGATAGACTTTTTCATATGCTCTTTTCCTCCTCATAATTTTTCCACATAATTAATATTTTTCAACAGAATAATTTTGATGGCTGAATAGTTGTTCACAGTGATGTATTACAGTTTATATGTTATAGTTTATAGACAAATTATGGGTTCCAAAAGCAGTTATAATGAAGATCTCTGATATATTTAAACTATACGTGCCTGAAAAGGGGAAAAGTAGAGATCGCTCAGTATCACCCATTCTTTATACCACTTAAGATAAAATAAAAGCTGAAGATACCTGTGTTACATTAAGTGAGGGGCACACCAGAATACGAAATTTTACATCCATTAGAATCACAGTTACACAACAACTAAAAAGCTTGGGAAATAAACTGGGAGTAAAAAATAAAAATAACGTTAACAGTAACAGATTTGGATGGTAGGATTACGGATGGGTTTTTCTAATCCTAATTTTTAACATTTCTTAAATCTTCAATAGTAAGTACTACCGCTTTTAAAATAAAGAAAACAATTTTTTAAATTGCACAAAATTTCTACCCTGATCATTTTCAGTAACTGCAAAGATTTGTATGGGAAGAAGTCCTGATAAAACTACATGAATTATAGTTAAAAACTCACAATAATAACATGAAACATTACAGAACTGAAATAGGGTTATACATCTACATTTTACTCAAGATGATTAATTCCTTCTTAACATTCATATCCTGATTTGTCCATGCTCTTTTTTTTATATAAGAAAAAACTCAAAATATTTCCTTTCTTGTAAACTCAACTACCTTTTGCTACGAGGGGATGTGGTACAATAAAAAGTTCACTGGACTAAATAAAGCCATTTTCCACATCTAGAAAAGAAAATACCTGCCTGCTGTGTGCCTAATTAGGCTATTGTTGAGTTCATATGGTAAAAGTATGCGAAGGTGCTTTGCAAACAAATTAAAATATACAAATGTAACCTATTACATTACATGGGGGTGGGGGGTTGTTGTTAGGCGCCTTTGGGTTGGTTCTGATTCATGACAAGCCCATGTATAACAGAATGAAACAGTGCCCAGTCCCACACCATCCTCTTAATTGTTGCTATGTTTGACCTCATTGTTGCAGCCACTGTGTCAATCCACCTAATAAAGGGTCTTCCTCATTTTCAATGACCCTGTACTTTACCAAGCTTGATGTCCTTCTCCAGGGACTGATCACTCCTGTTAACATGTCCAAAGTATGTGAGACAAAGTCTCACCATCTTCACTTGGAAGAAGTGGCTTCACTTCTTCCAAGACAGATTCGTTTATTCTTCTGAAGTCCATGGTATATTATCTATTCTTCACCAACATCATAATTCAAAGGCATCAATTCTTTGGTCCTCCTTATTCACTGTTCAGCTTTCGTATGCATATGAGGTGACTGAAAAACACCATGGCTTAGGTCAGGCGCACCTTAGTCCTTGAAGTGACATCTTTGCGGCTGAACACTTAAAGAGGTCTTTTGCAGCAGATTTGCCCAATGCAATATGTCCTTTGATTTTCTGACTGCTGCTTCCATGGGCGTTGATTGCAGATCCAAGTAAAATTAAATTTGACAACTTCAATATATTCTTCATTTATTATGATGTTGCTTACTGGTCCAATTATGAGGATTTTTGTTTTCGTTATGTTGAGGTGTAATCCATAATGAAGGCTGAGGTCTTTGATCTTCATCAGTAAGTGCTTCAAGTCCTCTTCACTTTCAATAAGCAAGGCTGTATCATCTGCATATCGCAGGTTGTTAATGTGTTAACGTGTCTTCCTCCAATATATCTTAGCTTCTCGGAGTATTTGCTCAGCATACAGATCGAATAAATATGGTGTAAGGATACACCCCTGATGCACACCTTTCCTGATTTTAAACGACACAATATCCCCTTGTTCTGTTCGAACGACTGCCTCTTTGTCTATGTACAGGTTCCTCATGAGCACAATTAAGTGTTCTGAAATTTCCATTCTTTGCAATGTTATCCATAATGTGTCATAATCCACACAGTTGAATGCCTTTGTGGAGTGAATAGAACAGAGGTAAACATCTTTTTAGTATTCTCTGCTTTCAGCCAATGTCCATCTGACATCAGCAATGATATCCTTTGTTCCACATCCTCTTCTGAATCCGCCTTGAACTTCTGGCAGTTCTTTGACTATGTACTACTACAACTGCTTTTGGATGATCTTTAGTAAAATTTTACTTGCGTGTGATATTAATGACATTGTTTGATAATTTCCAAATTCTGCTGGATCACCTTTCTTTGGAACGGACACAAATATGGATCTCTTCCAGTCTGCTGACCAGAAAGCGGTCTTCCAAATTTCTTGACATAGATAAGTGAACACCTCCAACACTGCATCTGTTTGTTGAAACATCTCCATTAGTATGCTGTCAATTCCTGAAGTCTTGTTTTTTGCCAATGCCTTCAGTGCAGTTTGATTTCTTTCAGTACCATTGGTTCTTGATCATATGCTACCTCCTGAAGTAGTTGAACATCAAGCAATTCTTTTTGGTACAGTGACTCTGTGTATTCCTTCTATCTTCTTTTGATGTGTCATTCAATATTTTGTCCATAGTTACATTGATTGACATAGTAGTTCTTCCTAATAGTGAGTTTCAGAAATTTCATGACCCCCTACCAAACAGTTCCCCAAAGTTAAACATTTCTTTACAAGGGGTAAACTATAAAGAATATGGAATAGGTGATGGTCTAGAAAGACAAGAGTTGTCTCAATTTAAAAAATACAGCATAAGTAGACTGAGTGCTTAACAGACTCAATGCTCCAAAAGTACATTCTTGATATTTGTGAGAAAAAAAAATTAAATATTTACTCACAATTTATAAAAGCATACATTTAATCTGTTTTCCGGGTGCCTGAACCCTCTAGTAACATTTTAAGAATTATTTCTAGCTGTATATAATCTTGGTTTACTGAAAATACTGTCTAGCATATGATGCCAAATTTCTATCCTTCAGCCCATTCCTTCTTTTCATCCCCATTAGTCTCCAGATACCCTCACCAGGAAACATCCATTCTCTAGTCATTGTTACAATTTGCTGGCAGATTAATGAAAGTAATGAATTGATAATGTAAAATATAAATTCATACTAGATAAGGAATTTTTAATTTGAGATACAGATTCTGGGAGGGTTTTTTTTTTTCCCACTGTTTAAACAGTTTTAAAACTAGAAGTAGCTGTGAACCTGAATAATCATCAGAAACTTAAACATTTTTCTTTTCTTTAAAGATGGTATTAAACATGGCTAAGTATTCTAAAAGCTGAAAAGCGTCAAAGCGAAAAATTAATAATAGGTATCTTGCTTTGATTTTAAGTTTGTTTTTTTTTTTTTTTTAAATCAGTTGATCTCAGTAAAAGAGGAAGGGCAAAGTTCAATCAATCATGTTAAGATTAGCAAATGGTTGATGTTCTATTTTCCTACTTCCTCTTCAAAAAAAAAAATTTTTTTTTTTCTTTTCTTTTCTTTAGCCCTAGTGGCACAGTGGTCAAGAGTTGGGCTGCAAACCAAAAGGCTGGCGGTTCGAATACACCAGCTGCTCCTTGGAACCCTTACGGGGCAGTTCTGCTCTGTCCTATAGGGTCGCTTTAAGTTGGAATCGACTCGACCACAACTTTTTCCTTTATAAGCCTCAATATAACCAGCCAACTTCAAACTTCAAGCCATTTGCTTTTTTTTTTTTTTTTTGCAATCAGAATGGTCTGTATGCATATAAAATAATGGCTCAGAATAAAGTTCGTTTCCACTTCCTTGAGTTTTGATTACTTTTAACAAAAGTAACAAACTATATGCTGTAAGCTATGAAAACAAAAGAAGTGTAAGGACATAAACATGTTACAAGTAAAAAGAATGTTTTTCAAAGGCTTAAAAATAAAAAAAAAATGCACCTTGGGAAACAATTTTCTTCCCTGATTAACACAGTGATATATAAAGCTTCTGATTAGTATTTATAAGAAAACTATTCCCTATTGATTCTAATTACAGGACATAAATCTGAAAAGTACTTGTATTAAAATTCTATTATTTAATTAGAATTAAATATATTCGACTGATATATCAAACCTGACAAGTTATCCAAGTTTACCTTTATTCCCTAAACCAAAAGCTGGTAACAAAAATTATTTCGGTTTGAGAATGTGACCTGGGATCTGGACAAATCAAAGCTATTTGGAAATGATTTTTGGCCAAAAAAAGCAGATGGGGGAAGGGATCGTTTTCAGCTGAAACTACTGTTGATGAGTAAAAATTACCAAGCAATGTATAAATATAAGCAATTTAAAAGAATCACAGGTTTCATCATAACTGAACTAAAATTACTCAAAAAATGAAAATAAAATCAGTAGCAGCAATGAACATATTGAATTTTTTTCTGTCTACCAGGTATAATTCTAAGTATT
This sequence comes from Elephas maximus indicus, assembly GCF_024166365.1. NCBI lineage: Eukaryota > Metazoa > Chordata > Mammalia > Proboscidea > Elephantidae > Elephas > Elephas maximus. The sequence goes on from NC_064822.1 coordinate 141,957,863, forward strand.
TTAAATTTATTAATTGATTTAATTCTCACTTTTTATATGTATCATTTAATCATCCTACCTTCTACTATTAACCCCATCTTTAAGAAAAAAAAATTTTTTTTTTCTTTTTTTTTTTTAAGGTAAGGAAACTAACTCACAGAAACCTGCCTAAGGTCACACAAACTGTTAAGTGGTAGAAACTGTTTCAGACCTACTTATTCAATTGTTGATTACCTACCCCTAATAGATAATATGGCCCGTTGTAAAAAATAAAATATTGATTTTTATTTATATACAACTTAATATTAAAGTGTTATATGCTTTACCGCAAAGGAATATAATGACAAAAATAATTCAAACTTTAATAATTAGATAAAAAGACAAAGGTTTTATATGTACAACTAGGCAGGCAACCTAGGACAGTTACAAAGTATGTAGCCTTAGTGGGATTGAAGGTGGGCTGAAGTCAGGCTGTCTGAGTTCAAATACAGACTCTACTGCTAACTAGCTCTGTAGCCCCGGGGAAATTACTCTACCTCTTTAACCTCTTTTCCTTCATCTATAAAATGAAGTAAACATTATACCTATTTTATAATATAACAGAGAACTGAATGAGATCTCTGCATGAGGCACCTTAGACATTATAAACACTCAGTAAGACTTCCTATTATTCTATGATTGTTAATACAAGTATTATACATGTTTATACATGCTTCTGCTACCATCCTGGCCTCAGCAGAGAGGAGAAAGCTAAGGCACTTCCACTGAACAACTTTTCATACCTAATTTTTTCTGCCTACACATGTGCACAAATAGCCACAGTTTCTCTGGTAGAGGTGCTACTCAGTGTACAGGTGGTAAACTTTTATTTTCAATGTTTAAATACATGAGGGAAAGAGATTCTAAGTTTTCATTTTCCTAACCTCATCAGGCACATGCAAATTTATGGCGCTGGCAATTTTCAAAGACTACAGAGTAAGTCACGGTCAAACACACATTACATGCCTGCTTACAATTTAATTTTTTTTAAGAGCACATTATTGAGGTGTCTTCCCTTTCAGTTCAGTAATGAGATGACTCCTGAGGTTCACCCTTCAGCCAAAGACTGAACAGGCCATGGAACAACACAAGACTAAAGGGGCGCACCAGCCCTGGGGCAGAGACTGGAAGGCAGGTGGGAACAGGAAAGCTTGTAATTGGGAACCCAGAGTTCAGAAGGGAGCATGATGACATGTTGTGGGGTTGTTAACCAATGTCACTGAACAATGTCTGTACTAACTGCTTCTGTTTGTTCTGTAAACCTTCATCTAAAGCACAATTAAAAAATATATATATATATATTAAGGTGTCTTACCTTTTAAAAGTTGCTGGAAACAGTTCTAGTTAGTTAAGCCATGGCCAGAGAGACATTACACTAATGACTACAACACACTGTAAGTCATAACTTAAGGATTCTTACCTTTTGTATCTGCTTGTAACTGTTCTAGATGGCTCCTGTAAAGTGAAAATAGTAACATCAGTTTGAGCGTGTGTGAAGCACACAAATTACTGATCATATAAAAACAGTTGATAGAGGATTATCTAATTTTGAAAGTAAGCAGTTTGAGGCAATTACCATTACTTTTTTAAAAAATTCATACTGCTGGTCAAACAAAACAAGCAAGATTCTCCATCTGATTTTTCAGCCAACATCAATCACTTAAATTTTTTTGAATATGGAAGTATTTTTAAAGTTCAGAAAAATGAACAAGTGAAGTATCTTTAATGAACCAGCTAGCTCAAATCCTTTTGGGCAGTCAGTGGACAAAACCTCCCCCCAAAACATTAAAATCTTTATACATTCCATGTCCAATCTTATTCATGTTCTCATTTTTATTTGGTGGAAAAAAAAAAGAAGGTAGAATTTATTATATAATATGGTGACTGACTGATGCTCATTTTTAAAGACTATATATAGCTAAAAATGAAAAGTGAGAAAATAATTTTTATTGTGCTCATTCTAAGCTACAGGGAAAAAAAAGCGTTGCTGAAAATTAACATTAACCTATTAACATGAACCATTCGGATGGAAATTCCTCTGTTCAATCTTTTGACAGTCCAGGTTCCCCAAATATTTTTGGAGTTTCATTTTAATAAAACAGATCAAAATTAAATTAGGAGTCTAAAAATAATTCTTTTTATTCCAATTAATCATTAAAAGTCTCCAAGGGAGGCATTACAGTTAGAGAATTTCTGATCTGGTTAAAATCAAACAATAAAGTCCCTTTATAAAACGACCAGGTTCACAGTAAAGCAGTAAACACTGACTCTATACAGAGCACTATAAAAAAGAAAAGACAAAAAGTCAGGGAGCGCTGATTCCCGCTCATGGTGATCCCCCAACTGTAAGAGTAGAACTGTGCTCCAAAGGGTCTTCAACGGCTGATTTTCCAGAAGACAATCATCAGGCCTTCCTTCCAAGGCACTTCTGGGACGGACTTGAACCTCCAACCTTTTGGTTGGCAGCCAAGTGCATTAGTGATACGGTGCAGTAAAAGGTATATAAATGTGAGGAAACAATCTAGCAAACCAAATGGTTAAAAGAAGGAATTGGATCCAAGTTCTAACTGCTAAGCAACTCAGTAGCTGTGAGACTGTGAATAAGTTATTCAACCTCTATCAGCCTTGGTTTCCATATCTCTCAAGTAGGACCCAAATAGTCAAAGCAATCTTGAAAAAGAAGAACAAAGTAGGAGAACTCATACTTCCCAATTTCAAAACATACTATAAAGCAATCTGTAAGTAAAGCAATCTGGTACTGATATAATCGGTCTATAGGTCCTAAATGGTCTAAATAGACACACAGACCAATTAAACAGAACTGGGAGTTCAGAAATAAATCCACATATCTATGGCCAATTGATTTTCAACAAGGATGCCAAGTCCATCCAACAGGGAAAGAATAGCCTCTTTAAGAAACTGTGCTGTGACAGCTGGATCTTTACATGAAAAAGAATGAAGCTGGACCCATATCCTACCAGACCAAAAACCAAACCCACTGCCATCGAGTCGATTTCGACTCATAGTGACCCTGTAGAACTGCCCCATAGAGTTTCCAAGGAGCGCCTGGCGGATTTAAACTGCTGACCGCTTGATTAGCAGCTGTAGCACTTCACCACTACAGCATATACTAAAATTAACTGAAAGTGGATCAAATAACGAAATGGACGAACTAAAATAGTAAAACTCTTGAATAAAACATATGAGTAATGCTTTGACATTTACTTTTCAGCAATGGATTCTTAGATATGACACCAAAAGCATTAACTACAAAAGATAAAATAGATAAACTAGATGTCATCAAAATTTTAAAACTTTTTGCATCAATGAACTTTATCAACAAAGTGAAGAAACAACCTACAGAATGGGAGAAAATATTTGGTAACCATATTTCTGATAGGGCTTTAATATCCAGAATATAAAAAGACCTACAACTCAACAACAAAAAAGACAGCCCATGGGGCAAGGAGTAGAAGGCAGAAGAGGACAGGAAACCTGGTAATAGGGAACCTAAGGATGAGAGAGGTGAGTGTTGACATGTCGTGGGGTGGTTACCAATGTTATAAAATGATATGTGGGAGGCAGGACCAAGTCGGTGCAGTAGTCAGATGATTCCGGCGAGCCCTCTTACAACAAAGACCAAAAACGAGTGAAACGATTATATATATTACAAGCTAGGAGCCCTGAACATCAAAGGCAAAGTTAGAAAACCAACTGAGCAGCAGGAGAAGGGAGAAGTGGTGAGGAGTTGCCAGACCTCAATCGCTGGGAACCCTCAGGCACCATTTACTGTAGTGACTGCAGCAGGGCTGGTGGTTGCGTTCCGGACACGGTTTATCAGGGAGAGACAGCTGCACAGCCTACTCATACCTCCAGAGCCAAAGGAGAATGGCATTCTCAGCAAAAGCTAAGTACTTCCATTTATTTTACCACGCTCCAAGCCCTCAAGCCAGCTTCAGCAGCTGTCGATTTCCCTGGGCCTAACATAGGTCCTGCTGTGCACACTAAGCCATTATCCTGGTCATGGAGAAGGAATAATTCACAATTTGGGGAAAGGATAATCTTCCAGCTCCACTAAACTGGAAAGCTGAGGACAGAGGCGGCTCCTGTCCAGGCACAAATGGTCTGCAGACTTCGAATAAATTTCACCCCTGCATAGACCTGTGTGGGCAGCATTTCAGGAGAATAGGCCCTTGTTTGCAGACCCCAACTATTTCAGCCTGAGGTAAGTGGTGGGTGTTTGATGTTTGACACAGTTTTGCCTATTAAACAGGGTCCTCACCTACCCACATCAGGGGCCTAAGGACTGGTGGATCCACTCATGTCACCTAGCCACCCATGACAGGGGTCCAAGGATAAGTGGTACTTCCTAGTCCTTACAACCAAAAACACTGGGTGCCAGAGTCTGTCTGCAGCACCACCCACCAGTGTGCTCTAGGGGGCAGGGACGTGCTTTCCTTATAGACACTTGGGGGATGGTTGTCAGCTCCCTGCCTTGTTAAGAGTGTGACCCCCTGCTGCAACCAGACACCTACACCAATCACCCCTGCCCCTCTAAATACCAGAGCAGGTACCACACACCTGATGACCAACCACCTGCACAACTGAGCTGAATCCATACAAGGTAAGTGAAATGGACTCCTAGGCTCATACACCCGGTAACAACTCTAGCCATCTGGTGAAAGAACATTAGAGCTTCAAAGGTGAAAACAGGCTAGCTCACTCGGGCAACCTATCTGGGCATTTCAAAACAAAAAAAATAATAAATTAGCTAGGATACACTAATCAGACATAACATAAACTAATACAATAACTTATAGATGGCTCGCAGACAACAATCAACATCAAATTACATAACAAAACAGATCGTGATCGCTTCAAAAAGCTATCAAAACAAAGGATCAAGCAATCTTCCAGATGAAGGGGTATTCCTGGAATTACCAGATACAGAATACAAAAGATTAATATACAGAGTTCTCCAAGACAGCAGGAACGAGATCAGGCAAAACGGAGAACAAGTCAAGGAACACACAGACAAAACAGATGAAGAAATTAAAAGTTATTCAAGAACATAATGAAAAATTTAATAAGCTGCAAGAATCCATAGAGACAGCAATCAGAAATTCAGAAGATTCAGAATACAATTACAGAATTAGCTCAACAGAAAGAGGAGCAGAACTGATCAAGTGGAAAGCAGAATTAGTGAGACTGAAAACAAAACACTTGGCACTAATTTGAAGAAAAATCAGATAAGGGAATTTTAAAAAATGAAGAAACCCTAAGAATTACGTGGGACTCTATCAAAAAAAAAAAAAAAAATCTATTAGTGATTGCAGTACCAGAACACAGATGGATAACAGAAAATTTTTGAAGATGTGTTGGCAGAAAACTTCCCTGATATCGTGAAAATGAGAAGATATCTATCCAAAATACTCATCAAACTCCACATAAGGTAGATCTCAAAAGAAAGTCACCAAGGCATGTTATAATCAAACCTGCGAAAACCAAAGATAAACAGAATTTTAAGAGTGGCTAGAGATAAACTAAAGTCACCTAGAAAGTACAGCCAGTAAGAATAAGCTTGGACTACTCGGTAGAAACCATGCAGGCAAGAAAGCGATGGGATGACTTATATAAAACATTGACGGAAAAAAATTGCCAGCCAAGAATCATATATCCAGCAAAACTGTCTCTCAAATATGAAGGTAAAATCAGGACATTTCCAGATATACAAAAGTTTAAAAACCAAACCAAAACTACAAGAAATACTAATGGGAGTTCTCTGGCTAGAAAATCAGTAATATCAGCTATCAACCCAAGACTAGAACACAGGACAGAGTAACCCAGATAGGGAAATCACAAAAATAAATCAAGATTAAAAAAAAAAAGCTCGAAACAGGGAAACAGCAATGTCATCATGTAAAAGAAGACAACATTAAAACAATAAAGAGAGACAAAGAAATGTAGTCATAGATCTTTCAAAAGGAGAGGAAGTTAAGGCGATATAAAGAAACAAAAATTAGGTTTCAACTTGGAAAAACAGGGGTAAAAATTAAGGTAACCACACAAAGGAGAATAACAATCCTACTCATCGAAATAAAATACAAGAAAAAATACTCAGCAAAAACAAAATCAACAACAACAAATAAGAGGAAAACACAATATATAAACCACTCAGCACAAAAAATTAAATGGGAAAAAGAAACTGTCAGGAACACACAAAAAAAGACATCAAAATGACCGCACTGAACTTACACCTATTCATAATTACACTGAACATAAATGGACTAAATGCACCAACAAAGAGATGGACAGCAGCAGAATGGATTAAAAAAAACATGATCTGTCTATATGCTGCCTATAAAAGGCACATCTTACACTTAGAGACACAAACTAAAACTTAAAGGAAGAAAAAAAACATATCAAATGACAATCAAAAAAGAGCAGGAATGGCAATATTAATTTCCGGCAAAATAGACTTTAAAGTTCAATCCAGGACAAAGAATAAGAAGGACACTATATAATGATTAAAGGGACAATATACCAGGAGGATATAAATATTAAATATTTATGTACCCAATGACAGGGCTTCAAGATACATAAAACAAACTAACGGCACTGAAAAGTGAGATAGACGGCTCCACAATAATAGTAGGAGACTTCAACACATGATATTTGGTGAAGGACAGAACATCCAGAAGTAGCTCAGTAAAGACACAGACCTAAATACCACAATCAACCAACTTGACCTCACAGACATATACAAAACACTCCAACCAAAAGCAGCAAAGTATACATTCTTCTCCAGCACACATGAAACATTCTCTAGAATAGACCACGTATTAGGTCATAGAGCAAGCATCAACAAAATCCAAAGCACTGAAATATTACAAAGCATCTTTTCTGACCATAAGGCCATAAAAGTAGAAATCAGTAACAGAAAAAGCAGGGGAAAGAGATCAAACACTTGGAAACTCAACAATACCCTGCTCAAAAAAGACTGGGTTGTAGAAGACATTAAGGATGGAATAAAGAAATTCATAGAATCCAGTAAGAATGAAAACACTTCCTATCAGAACCTTTGGGACACAGCGAAAGCAGTGCTCAGAGGTCAATTTATATCAATAAATGGACACACACAAAAAGAAGAACGGGTCAAAATCAATAAATTATCCCTCCAACTTCAACAAATAGAAAGAGAGCAACAAAAGAAATCCACAGGCACCAGAAGAAAGCAAATAATAAAAATTAGAGCAGAATTAAATGAAATAGGGAACAGAAAAACAATTGACAAAAGCTGCTTCTTTGAAAAAATTAACAAAATTGATAAACCATTGGCCAAACTGACAAAGGAAAAACGGGAGAGGAAGCAAATAACCTGAATAAGAAATGAAATGTGTGATATCATAACAAACCCAACTGAAATTAAAAGAATCATAACAGATTACTATGAAAAATTATACTCTAACAAGTTTGAAAGAAAATTTTAGAAGAAATGGATGAATTCCTAGAAACACTACCTACCTAAACTAACACAAACAGAGATAGAACAACTAAATAAACTGATAACAAAAGAAGAGATTGAAAACGTAACCCAAAAACTCCCAATAAAAAAAAGCCCTGGCCCGGACAGCTTCCCTGCAGAGTTCTATCAAACTTTCAGAGAAGAGTTAACACCACTACTACTAAAGGTATTTCAGAGCATAGAAAAGGACAGAATACCCCCAATTTCCACGCAATGAAGCCAGCATATCCCTGATACCAAAACCAAGTTAAGACATTACAAAAAAAAAAAGACAGAAAGAAAATTACAGACCTATATCCCTCATGAACTTCAATGCAAAAATCCTCAACAAAATTCTAGCCAATAGAATTCAAAAACATATCAAAAAAATAATTCACCATGACCAAGTGGGATTCATACCAGGTATGCAGGGAAGGTTCAATATTAGAAAAACAATTAATGTAATCCCCATCTTTCTTTTACCATCATAAAAATAAAACAAAAGACATGAACCACATAATCTTATCAACTGATGCAGAAAAGGCATTTGACAAAGTCCAACACCCATTCATGATAAAAACTCTCAGAAAAATAGGAATAGAAGGAAAATTCCTCAACATAATAAAGGCCATTTATACAAAGCCAATAGCCAACATCATCCTAAAAGGAGAGGGTCTGAAAGCATTCCTCTTGAGAACAGGAATCAGACAAGGATGTCCTTTATCACCACTCTTATTCAACACTGTGCTGGAGGTCCTAGCCAGAGCAATTAGGCTAGATAAAGAAATAAAGGGCATCCAGATTGGTAGGGAAGAAGTAAAGTATCTCTATTTGCAGATGACATGATCTTATACACAAAAACACCTAAAAAATTCTCAAGAAAACTACTGAAACAAATAGAAGAGTTCAGCAGAGTGTCAGGATACAAGACAAAAATTAGTTGGATTCCTCTACATTAACAAAAAGAACATCGAAGAGGAAATGACGAAATCAATACCATTTATAGTAGCCTCCAAGAAGATAAAATACTTTGGAATAATCTTACCATAGACATAAAAGACCTATACAAAGAAAACTACAAGGCACTACTGCAAGAAACCAAAAGAGACTTACATAAGTGGAAAAACATATCTTGGCTCATGGATAGGAAGACTCAACATTGTAAAAATGTCTATTCTACCAAAAGTGATCTAGATACAATGCAATTCCAATCCAAATTCCAAGGATATTTTTTAACGAGATGGAGAAACAAATCACCAATTTCATATGGAAATGGAAAAGGCTCCGGATACGTAGAGCATTACTGAAAAAGAACAAAGTGGGAGGCCTCACCCTACCTGATTTTAGAACATACTATACCACCACAGAAATCAAAACAGCCTGATATGGGTACAACAACAGATACACAGATCAACGGAACATAATTGAGAATCGAGACATAAATCCATCCACATATCAGCAGCTGATATTTGACAAACGCCCAAAGTCAGTTAAATGGGGAAAAGACAGTCTCTTTAACAAATGGTGCTGGCATAACCATATATATGCACCTGTGAAAAATTGAAACAAGACCCATACTGCACACCATTCACACAAACTAACTCAAAATGGATCAAAGATCTAAATACAAAATCTAAAATGATAAAGATCATGGAAGAAAAAATAGGGACAACGCTAGGAGCAATAATACATGGCATAAACAGTATACAAAACATTGCTAACAATGCACAAACACCAGAAGAGAATCTAGATAACTGGGAGCTCCTAAAAATGAAACACCTATGCTCATCCAAAGACTTCAACAAAAGTGTAAAAAGATTACCTACAGAGTGGGAAAAAGTTTTTAGCTATGACAGAGTCTGATCTCTAAAATCTACATAATACTGCAAAAACTCAACAACAAAAAGACAAATAACCCAATTAAAAACTGGACAAAGGATATTGAACAGGCACTTCACCAAAGAAGACATTCAGGTAGCTAGCTAACAGATACATGAGGAAATGCTCATGATCATTAGCTATTACAGAAATGCAAATCAAAACTACAATGAGACTCTACCTCACTCCAACAAGGCTAGCAGTAATCCAAAAAATACAGAATAATCAATGTTGGAGAGGTTGTACAGAAACTGAACACTTACACACTGCTGGTGGGAATGCAAAATGGTACAACCACTTTGGAAATCGATTTGGCGCTTCCTTAAAAACTAGAAATAGAACTACCATGTGATCCAGCAATCCCACTCCTTGGAATATATCCTAGAGAAATAAGTGCCTTTACACAAACATAGATATATGCAAGCCCATGTTCACTGCAGCACCGTTTACAACACCAAAAAGATGGAAGCAACCAAGGTGCCCATCGACAGATGAATGGATAAATAAATTATGGTATATTCACACAATGGAATACTATGCATCATTAAAGAACAGTGATGAATCCATTTAACATTTCACAACGTGGAGGAATCTGGAAGGCATTATGCTGAATGAAATTAGTCCGTTGCAAAAGGACAAATATTGCATGAGACCACTATCATAAGAACTCAAAAATCAGTTTAAACAGAGAAGAAAATATTCTTTGATGGTTATGAGAGTGGGGAAGGAGGGAGGGAGAAGGAGATTCACTAATTAGATAGTAGACAAGAACTATTTTAGGTGAAGAGAAAGACAATATACAACATACAATACAGGAGAGGTCAGCACAACTGGACTAAACCAAAAGCAAAGAAGTTTCCTGAATAAACCAAATGCTTTGAAGGTCAGTGTAGCAGGGCTGGGGGTTTGGGGACCATGGTTTCAGGGGACATTTAGGTCAACTGGCATAATAAAATCTATTAAGAGTCTACATCCCACTTTGGAGAGTGGTGTCTGGGGTCTTAAATGCTAGTAAACGGCCATCAATTGGTCTCAACCCACCTGGAGCAAAGGAGAATGAAGAACACCAAAGACACAAGGTAATTATAAGCCCAAGAGATACAAAGGGCTACATTAATCAGAGGCTACATCAGCCTGAGACCAGAAGAACTAGATGGTGCCCAGCTACAACCAATGAGTGCCCTAACAGGGAACAAACGCAACAGGGAATCCCTGAAGAAGCAGAGCAGTGGGATGCAGACCTCAAATTCTCGTAAAAAGACCAGACTTAATGGTCTGACTGAGACTAGAAGGCCCCCAGAGGTCATGGTCCCCAGGTCTTCTGTTAGCCCAAGAAAGGAACCGTTCCCAAAGCCAACTCTTCAGACAGGGATTGGATTGGAGTATAAGACAGAAAACAATGCTAGTGAGGAGTGAGCTTCTTGGCTCAAGTAGACACACGAGACTATGTGGGCAGTTCCTGTCTGGCGGTGAGATCAGAAGGCACAGGGGGACAGAATCTGGCTGAACGGACATGTAAATTCAGGGTAGAGAGAAGGAGGGTGCTGTCTCATTAGGGTAAGAGTAACTAGGAGTATACAGGAAGGTATACATAAACTTTTTTTTATGAGAGACTGGTTTGATCTGTAAACTTTCACTTAAAGCACAATAAAAATTAAAAAAGAAAAAAACTATGTGTAGTAACTGTTCAACGAGGAACAAGTTTGTTCTGTAAACCTTCATCTAATGTATAAGAAAAAAAAAGAGACAACCCAATCAAAAAACGAGCAAATGACTTGAATAGCTATTTAACAAAGAAGATACATAAATGGCCAGTAAGCACATGAAAATATGTTCAATGTCATTGGTCATAAGAGAAATGTCAATCAAAACCACAATGAGATACCACCTCACCCCCAATAGGATGGCTATTATCAGAAAAATAGAAAAGAACAAGAGCTGGCTAGGATGTGGAGAAAATGGAACCCCATTGACTGCTGGTAGGATTGTAAAATGGTGCAGCTACTGTGAAAAACAGTATGGTGGTTCCTCAAAAAGTTAAATATAGAATCACCATCTGACCCAGCAATTCCACTCCCAGATATATACCCAAAAAACCTGAAAACAGGGACTCAAACAAATACTTGTACACCAATGCTAAATGCAGCCGTATTCATAAAACAGGAATAACAACAACTCCTATTTTACAGGGTTGTTGTGGGGATTAAATGACATTAAGTGAGTAAAACAATTACTAAAACACCTTCACAATCAGCTTACAATCTAAATTTGATAAGTAATAACTGTCTTGATTCCAAATCAATAAGTTCCCATTATAATGACAACAGCCTAAGTCAATTACTGAAATAAAACCTGCTCTTAATTTTTTAAAGTCTGCCTTATATTCTAAGTAAAATATAAGCTTTTACTCCAACGAGTATGTATTATACATATACTGACAACTTACAGAAACAACTTTCTTAATAACTTACAGATATAGAAAAATCATCACTTGGAAAGTAACCAGTTGCACAAAGTAACCAGGTGACAGGATCCTATAGCGTCCTTGTGTATGGGCTTGACCCATGCACAGGGTTACCTCTGAGGAAATAATGCTTTGACAGTTGGTTCAAAGACATTTTAACGTTCTCTAGACATCAGCTGTACTTACAGCAGTGACAGCAACAAAACCCTAGCAAAAACTTTAAAGAGTTTCTTATCTGCCTGTCATTAGTGTGGTATCCATCCCCTAAAGATGAAGCAGTTAAATCTTTAAAGTTTTAATGGCTTCTCTGAAGCTATGCTATTCCAGCTTGGGGAAAGTTTGGGGCCCAGTGGGCAACAGTTTGTGCAGTGGGCCACTGAAAGCGAAAATAATGAGAAAGAGAGGAAAGAAGTAATTTTCCCTGAGTAAATCTGATTTCTAGGTCCAACAGAATCCAAAGCCTTAACAGTAAAAAGAATAACTTATCTTAGGCAAAAGATAGCATAGCCTGAGATCTATTTTAGCAGTCCTCCCAAAACCTAATGATTTTTTATACGTTTTACATGAAAAATTACTCTCTAGTCTCTGTTACATTCCCCATAGAATCAGAAGCAATAAAGTAATATGAGGGCTCTAGAGTCAGTCTACCTGGATCCAAAACACAACTCTACTACTTAATATTATGTGACTTTAGGCAACTTATTGGGCCTAGGTTTTCTTACATGTAACGTGGGGAAAATATCGCTCCTACCTCATAAAGATGTCGTAAGCAATTAACTGAGATAAAAGCACTTAGCATAATATCTAACATGCAGGAAAGGCTCATTATCATATTATTGAAGAAAATGCAATAAAAAGACCAAGCACGCCATGCCTGCTCAATTCTACCTAGTTTGGAAATAATATGGTTCACAAAAAAACCTTAGGTTTTCTAGTAAGACCCAAAGAGTCCATTTTCCTATAAATGGCTGTTGAAACTTAAACACTAGTTTTAAATGTACTCTAGGATAAACTGTAAGAATGAAGACAATTTTCATAAAAAGAATTCTTTTGTAATGCTTTTCAACAACTCCGTGAAAGCAGTCGACATGTAAATTTATGACTTCTCTTTAGTGTCAAAAAGAGAAGAATCGGTCATTCAAACAACACTATAGCATTAATGAAAAAGAGAAGGAATGAAGCTGGTAACTTGCTATTAGCTGAGTAGGTAGCACAGAATGAGTTCATCCTACAACAATTATGCAAAACCAACATCAAATCACCAACCAAGTTCCTCCTAGGATTTTCAAATGTTAAAAGTTCAGGAAAAAAAAGTAGATTCCATAAATCACAGGGCAAATGCCTAGTTAATCGTTTGAATGATCCTGCCCTGAACCAGAGGTTATCTTTTCCTACCTTAGCACAATGTTCAAACTGTTAAACTGAGCTTAAACCTCAGATACAAGTAACCAAACTGATGCATGGCAAAACACAGAAATATTAACTGAATTAAAAGCTTTCAGATATATAAAAAGTTGAGTATTATTAATAGATTTAGGAATATGTTACTTTGTATACCAAACGTGTGAAACAGATAAAAGAGATCCCCTATTTATTAAAATATGATATATTTGGTGAATGACAAGAATATACTTTATAAAATCTACTTTTTAAATTATTTTTGAAAGCACAATAGACCAAAGGGTTTAATCCCTGGTATTTATTTAGATAAACTAGAAAGAAATATTAAGATTATGCTTATTCATTCAAAGTAAAAAAGTACATCTTATTAAACACCAAACCAAAAACCAAACCCACTGCCAGCAAGCCTCTTCCAGATGACAACAATTTCATATGGAACTTTTCTCCCCAGAGTTTCACAAACAGTATTTTGACTAAAGATTTTCATTTGTAAAATACCCTAATCTTATATGAATTGAAACTAAGGCCTATACATTAAATGGAAACCCTGGTATGAATAACCTGGCTACAAAGAGTATTTCTGAGGCTTGAAGTAATAAGCATATTCCATAATGAAATTTCCTAACATGGGTAAAACTTTTACTAATACGCATTTAGAGAAGAATTTAAAGAAATATGAAATGGAGGGAGTTTTTTAGCAACACTAAACTATAGTGGTACTATACTGATTTTAAACTTCGACCCAACTATAATTAACTGAAAGTATCAGACAAGTTTCCAGTTAAGCATATTAATAAGACATATAATATCAGTTTTCTACATTTCTTGTTTTTAAAAATGACTAAATAAATAACTAGTCACTTAAAACACATCCCAGTAAGTTTTACATAGTGTTTTCTATACAGCTAGATTGGTACAACTGATATCATTAGAATTCTGACATATGAAACCAAATCACTCTATCTTCATGTCCAAGGTGTGTAAACAGTTAGAATTTAAGCTATTTCTTAGTTCTTTATAACTGATATTTTAATAGTTAAGATTCTGAAGTAGACAAACAACACTTAAGCTTTTTCTTTATTGATACATTTGAATATGGATTTTTTATTAGAGATTATACATTTTGTAACTAAATGTTACTTCACTGTGATTCTAATAACTGAGTTACATACCTTAATGATGAATATTCCCTAAATTTATAAATTATATTGTATCAGTATTATCAGAGATTGGAGGGGTATCTGGCTTCTCTCGTGTATTTAAAACTGACAATTACAGGTGGAGTTTAAGGTGATCTCTATGCCCTTGCCAAAGGTGAGATTAGGTATGTCTTGAGTTTTTTTTTTTTTTTTTTTTGAGTTAGAAATGTTAGGACTGTGACTTATATGGTGCAGTGAAAGAGTCTCTGATAATTTTCAGGAGGAAATGCATCATGTCCCTCAAGTTAGAATAAAATTTTATACACATATAAATTCCAACTTAGACTGGTTCACTAGAAGCCTCTATAGTCCTGTGGTCACAAGGGTTTCCAAGCAATTGGTGATAACCTAATAATTACTGTAACTGTTAAAGTTGACCACTGCATTCTAAATGTAGAAAAATCAAGACATACCAGTATCACTGAAACTGCTTAGTGCTAAGACTGATACTGGTCTTAAAACTTTAAAAGATTATATAATTAGGTCTTCCAAAGCCCCAAAGTCTGTTATACAACTGATTTCAAATATACTTTTCCCGAAATAATCTTCCTTGCATTGGGATGGTTTATATTACTAAAGGGAGGAGGAGAGACCTATGTAGAACTGAAAAATGTTGGCAAACCACAAACTGTTTTGTGTAAGTTTAAATAAACCATTCTGCTTCATTCAAGCTTAGAATGCACAATAAGGAAATCCCATGAACATTTTCTTTACAGGTGCAGTGGCAGATCAGAACTTGTAAAGTATAAACAAATACAAAAGCATATGTGAAATAAGATCAGACAAATATAACCTCTGTAGAACACAGCAAAATAATACTGAAGTTACTCGAATAAACTATGAGTAAGAATCAACTCAACACCAACTGCCTTGTTTTTTTTTCTCCCCTTTGGTACATGGAATGGGACTGAGAATGGTGATACCCCAATAACAATAAACATACCTAGGACCCAGATCTTAGTTTCAAAATATTATTTTCCAGTAAAAGGAACCAGGGCTTCTTAGAGAAATGGCTGGATGATTCTAAGGTTGGGGCAGGAAAGACATGAGGTAATGATATGTCAGAAAACAAAGAATTGCTTGTCTAAAAATGATGGGAGACGAGTCAAAAGAACAAAAAAATTTTTTTTTTTCCTTTTGCTGCAAGACTTTAATGTCACTCTTTTTTTAAAATTGTGCTTTAGTTAAAAGATTACAGTTCAAGTTAGGTTCTCATACAAAAACATACACACATTGTTATGCGACCCAACGTGCTCTCCCCATAATGTAACAGCATACTTCTTTCCACCCTGTCTTTCCAATGTCCATGCAAGGAGCTCCTGACCCTTTCTGCCTTCTCATCTCACCTCCAGACAGGAGCTACCCATTTAGCCTTATGCATCTAATTGAGATAAGAAGCACACTCCTCACAAGTTTCATTTTCTGTGTTCTAGTCCAGTCTAATCTTTGTCTTAAGAGTTGGCTTCAGGAATGGTTTCAGTATTAGGCTAACAGTGAGTCCGGGAGCCATGTCTTCTGGGGTCCCTCCAGTCTCGGCCAGACCATTCTGTACCCCACTTGTCTCCTGCTCCATCAGGGACTCTCTGTTGAGTTCCCTGTTAGGGCGGTCACTGGTGGTATCCAGGCACCATCTAGCTCTTCTGGTCTTAGGCTGATGGAGTCTCTGGTTTATGTGGCCCTTTCTGTCTCTTAGGCTCACATTTTCCTTATGTCTTTGGTGTTCATTTTCCTTTGCTCCACATGGGTTGGGACCAATTATTGCATTTTAGATGGCTGCTTGCAGGCTTTTAAAACCCCTGACGTCAGTCACCAAAAGTGGGATGCAGAACATTTTCTCAATAAACATTACGCCAACTGACCTACATGTCCCCTGAAACCATGGTCCCCGAACCCCTGCCCCTGCTACTCTGTCCCTCAAAGGGTTTGGTTGTATTCAGGAAACTTCTTAGCTTTTGCATTAGTCCAGTTGTGCTGACTTAACCTATATTGTATGTTGTCCTTCCCTTCGCCTAAGATAATTCTTGTCTACTATGCAGTTAGTGAACACTCTTCTCCCTGCCACCCAACAACCATCAAAGAATGTTTTCTTCCGTGTTTAAACCTTTCCTCGAGCTCTTATAATAATGGTCTCATATACTATTTGCCCTTTTGCGAAGAATTTCATTCACCGTAATGAATTCTAGATTCATCTACATTATGAGATTTTTTGGCGATTCACTGTTGTTCTTTATCATTGCATAGTATTCCGTTGTGTGAATATACCATAATTTATCCTTTCACCCACTGATGGGCATGTAGGTTGTTTCCATCTTTTGCCACAGTGAACAGTGCTGCAACAAACATGGGTGTGCATATATCTATTAATGTGATGACTATTATTTCTCTAGGCTATATTCCCAGGAGTGGGATTGCTAGGTCATATGGTAGTTCTATTTCTAGCTTTTGAAGGAAGTGCCAAATCGATTTCCAAAGTGGTTGTACCATGTGACATTTCTACCAGCAGTGTATAAGTGCTTCAGTCTCTTCACAACCTCTCCAACATTTATTATTTTGTGTTTTTTGGATAAATTCTAGCCTTGATGGGGTGAGATGGTATCTCATTGTAGTTTTGATTTGCATTTCTCTAATGGCTAATGATCGTGAGCATTTCCTCATGTATCTGTTAGCTGTCTCAATGTCCTCTTTGGTTCATATCCTTTGCCCACTTTTTAACTGGGTTGTCTTCTTGTTGTTGAGTTTTTGCAGTGTGTTGTAGACTTTAGAGATCAGATGCTGATTGGATTTGCTGTAGCCAATCTTTTTTTCCCAGTCTGTAGGTTGTCTTTTTCTTTTGGTGAAGCCTTTGGATAAGCGTGTTTGATTTTTAGGAGCTCCCATTTATCTAGTTTCTCTTCTGGTGTTTGTGCACTGTTAAGTCATGTTTTGTAAATTGTTTATTCCATATGTTAGGACTCCTAATATTGTTTCCCCCCCCCCCCATGATCTTTATCATTTTAGATTTTATATTTAGGTCTTTGATCCATTTTGAGTTTGTTCTTGTGCATGGTGTCAGGTATGGGTCTTGTTTCTTTTTTTTTTTTTTGCAGATGGATAGTTATGCCAGCACCATTTGTTAAAGAGACTGTCTTTTCCCCAACTAATGGACTTTGGGCCTTTGTCAAATATCAGCTGCTCATACATCTGGATTCTCAATTCTGTTCCACTGGTCTATGTATCTATTGTACGAGTAGCAGGCTGTTTTGACTACCGTGGCAGTATAATAGGTTCTAAAATCAGGTAGTGTGAGGCTTCCCACTTTGTTCTTTTTCAGTAACAAAGCTTTACTTATCCACGGCCTCTTCCCTTTTCGTATGAAGTTAGTGATTTGTTTCTCAATCTCGTTAAAAACTGCCACTGGAATTTGGATCAAGATTGCATTGTATCTGTAGACTGTTTTGAGTAGAATAGGCATTTTCACAATGTTGAGTCTTTGAGTCTTCCTATCCATGAGCAAGGTATGTTTTTCTCCACTTAATGTAGGTCTCTTTCAGTTTCTTGCCGTAGTATCTTGTAGTTTTCTTTGTATCAGTCTTTTATGTCGCTGGTTAGATTTATTCCTAAGTATTTTGTCTTCTTAGGGACTGTTGTAAATGGTTTTGATTTCATGGTTTCCTCTTTGACTTTCTCTTTGCTGATGTAGAGGAATCCAACTGATTTTTGTATGTTTATCTATCCTGATCCTTTGCTAAAATCTTCTATTAGTTCCAGTAGTTTTCTTGTGGATTCTTTGGGGTTTTCTGTGTATAAGATCATATCATCTGTAAACAGAAATACTTTGAATTCTTCCTTGCCAATTTGAATGCCGTTTATTTCTTTCTCTAGCCTAACTGCTCTGGCTAGGGCCTCCAGCACAATATTGAATAAGAGCGGTGATAAAGGGCATTCTTGTCTGGAGCAAGTTCTCAAGTGGAATGCTTTCAGACTCTCTCCATTTACGATGATGGTTTTGTATAAATGTCCTTTATTATGCTGAGAAATTTTCCTTCTACTCCTATCTTGCTGAGTGTTTTTATCATGAATGGGTGTTGAACTTTGTCAAATGCCTTTTCTACATCAATTGATGAGATCAAGTGGTTCTTCTCTTTTGTTTTATTTGTGTGATGGATTATATTTATTGTTTTTCTAATGTTGAAGGATCCCTGCATACCTGGTATGAAACCCACTTGGTCATGGTGAATTACTTGATATGTTGTTAAATTCTATTGGCTAGAATTTTGCTGAGGATTTTCATGTCTAAGTTCATGAGGGAGGCGGGTCTATAATTTTCTTTTTTTGTAGTGTCTTTACCTGGTTTTGGCATCAGGGTTATGCTGGCTTCATAGAATGAGTTTAGCAGTACTCCATCCTTTCTGTGCTCTGAAATACCTTTAATAGTAGTGGTATTAACTCTTCTCTGAAAGTTTGGTAGAATTGTCAAGTGAAACCGTCAGGGTCAGGGCTTTTTTTGCCAGGAGTTCCGTAATTATTTTTTCAATCTCTTCTTTTGTTATAGGTTTATTTAGTTGTTCTACCTCTGTGTTAGTTTAGGTAGTTAGTGAGTTTCTGGAAATTTGTCCATTTCCACTAGGGTTTCAAATTTGTTACAGTATAGTTTTACATAGTATTCTGTTATGATTCTTTTAATTTCAGTTGGGTCTGTTGTGGTATTGCCCATCTCATGTCTTATTCGGGTTATTTGCTTTCCTCTCCTGTTTTTCTTTTGTCAGTTTGGCCAATGTTTATTGATTTTGTTGATCTCTAAAAAGAACCAGCTTTTGGTCTTGTTAACTTTTTCAATTGTTTTTCTAGTTTCTATTTCTGATAATTCTGCTCTAATTTTTTATTATTTCCTTTCTTCTGGTGCCCAAGGGCTTCTTTTGCTGCTCTCTGTTTGAGTTGTAGGGATAATTCTTTGATTTTGGCCCTTCTTTTTGGATGTACGCATTTACGGCTATAAATTTACCTCTGAGCACTGCATCTGCTGTGTCCTCAAGGTTCTGTAGGATGTGTTTTCATTCTCATTTGATACTGTGAATTTCTTTATTCCATCCTTAATTTCTTCTATAACCCCAGTAGTTTTTGAGCAAGGTGTTGTTCAGTTTCCACATGTGTGGTTTTTTTTCCTTGCCTTTTCTGTTACTGACTTGTACTTTTACAGCTGTATGGTCAGAAAAGATGCTTTGTAGTATTTCAATGCTTTGGAGTCTGTTAAGTCTTGTTTCATGGCCTAATATGTGGTCCATTCAGGAGATGCTCCATGTGCACTGGAGAAAAAAGTACACTTGGCAGCTGATGGGTGGAGAGTTCTGCATATGTCTATGAGGTCAAGTTGGTTGACTGTGGCGTTTAGATCTTTCCATGTCTTTACTAAGCTTCTTTCTGGATGTCCTGTCCTTTGTTGAAAGTGGTGTGTTAGTCTCCTACTGTTATCGTGGAGCTGTCTCCCTCTTGTCAATAGTGTCAAGAGTTTGTTTTATGTATTTTGGAGACTTGTCACTGGGTGCATACACATTTATTACGGTTATGTCCTCCTGGTGTGTTGACCCTTAAATCATTATATACTGTCCTTCCTTACCCTTTGTGGTAGATTTTACCTTAAAGTCTCTTTTGTCAGAAATTAATATTGCCACTCCCGCTCTATTTTGATTGTTTGCCTGATGTCTTTTTTTCCATCAAGTTTTAGTTTCTCTGTGTCTCTAAGTCTAAGGTGTGTCTCTTGTAGGCAGCATATAGACGGATTGGGTTTTTTAATCCATCCTGCCACTCTCTCTTTATTGGTGTATTTAGACCATCTAGTTGCAGCATAATTATGGATAGCTACGAGTTTAGTGCTATCATTCTGATATCTTCTTTTTTGTACTGTTGATAGTTTCGTTTCACTTAATTTTCTCTGCTGAGTCGTTTTTCTTTATGTATTTTCTTTGCATTTTTTTCATTGCTGTAGATTTTGCATATGTTGAGTCTTTGTTTTTATTTTGATGTGTATGATTGTTAGTTTTCTTTGTGGTTACCTTAATATTTACCCCTATTTTTTTAAGTTTAAACCAATCTTTTATTTCCTTATATTGCCTTGACTTCCTTTCCATATGAAAGATCTATGACTACGTCTTTTAGTCCCTCTTTTTTGTTTTAATGTTGGCATCTTTTACATACTGACATCCCTGTTTCCCTATTTTCAGTGTTTCAGCTTTTATTTTTATGACTTCCCTATCTGGGTTGATATGTGGTTGCTCTGTCCTGTATTCTAGTCTTGGGTTGTTATCTGATGTTACTGATTTTCTAACTGGAGGGCTCCCTTTAGTATTTCTTGTAATTTTGGTTTGGATTTTACAAATTCTCTAAACTTTTATCTGGAAATGCCCTAATTTCACCATCATATTTGAGACACAGTTTTGCTGGATATATAATTCTTGGCTGGCAATTTTTTCTTCAAGGCTTTATACATGTCATCCCATTGCGTCCTTACCTGCATGGCTTCTGCTGAGTAGTCTGAGCTTAGTCTGGCTGATTTTCCTCTGCAGATGACATTTTGTTTAACCCTAGCTGCTCTGAAAATTCTCTTTATCTTTGGTTTTGACAGGTTTGATTATATTATGTCTTGGTGACTTTCTTTTGGGATCCACCTTGTGTGGGTTTGATGAGCATCTTGGATAGATATCTTCTCATCTTTCCTGAAAGCAGCGAAGTTTTCTGCCAACAAACCTTCAACAATTTCCTCTGTTATCCCCCACTTCTGGTACTCCAATCACTCATAGGTATTCCTCTTGATAGAGTCCCACATAATTCTTAGTTTCTTCTTTTTTTTTTTCAAACCTTTTACCTTATTTTTCCTCAAATAAGTTGGTGTCAAATGCTTTATCTTCAATCTAATTCTGACTTCCATTGCCTCAATTCTGCTTCTATGACTTTTTATTCAGTTGTCTAATTCTGAAATTTTATTATTAATCCTCTGGATTTCTATTTGCTGTCTACAGATTCTTGCAACCTGTTAAATTTGTCATTATGCTCTTCTCTAATCTTCATAAGTTCCTCTAATGCTTTGTCTGTGTCTTCCTTGGCTTTTTCTGCATTCTGCCTGATCTCTTGAGGCATTCTTTGTATTAATGTTTCGTATTCTACCTTTGGTAATTCCAGGGAGTTCTCTTCCTCCAGAAGGTTTCTTAATTCTTTGTTTTGGGAGCTTGCTGAAGCCATCAGGGTCTGTCTGTTTATATGATTTGATACTGACTCTTGCCTCTGAGCCATCAGCAGGCTATTATGTATATTTATTTCATGTTTGCTTATTGTGTCCTAGCTTCTTGTTTTATTTTGATATGCCCAAATAGGGTGCTTGTGTGAGCTGGTTTAATTATTGGTGCCCCTGAAGCTCTAACGTTCTGCCACCAGGTATGTTACTCAGTATGTGAGCCCAGGAGTCTGTTCACTTTCCTTGTATGGCTTCAGCTCACATGTCCAGATAGTCAGTCACCAAGTGTGTGGTGTGGGCTCTTACCTACAGTCCTAGAAGGGCAGGGGTGATTGGCATAGGCACAGGTATCTGGCTGCAGTAGGGGATCACATGCGGAGCAAGGCAGAGGGCTGACAGCTGCCTGAGTGTCAGGGAAGAAAGCACGTCCCTGTTCCCTAGAGCACACAGGTGGGTGAATTTTGCAGCTGGACTATGTACACCCTATGCTGTTGGCTGTAAGGACTGGGAGGCACCACTTATCCTTGGACCCCTGTCGCGGGTGGCTATGTGGCATAGGTAGAGCCACTAGTCCTCAGGCCCCCAATGTGGTAGGTGAGGATCCTGTTTAACAGGCAGAGCGGTATCAAGTGTCACAAACCTGCCACTCGACCATATACGTGATACAGTTGAAGTGAGGCTTCAGGTATTTACCCTGTTGTACTGTGCTAATGAGAGCCTAGGCTATGGAAATGGGCCCACACAGATCTATGCACGCGTGAAAGGCATTCAAAGTCCATGGACCCCTTATGCCTGTGCCTAGGCAAAGAAGCTGAGTTCCCAGCTTATGGAAGCTGGCAGATTATTTTTTGCTGTTTGTTAATTTGTTCTATTTCCAAGGCCAGGAGAATGGCTCAGGGCACATGACAGGTCCTACTTCCAGCCCAGGGGACGTGGCAATCTCTGAAGTCGGCCCAGGACCCGGTGCAAAGTGGGGAGGCAGCAGGTAAGCGGGAGAGAGGTTTCTCCCAAAGGGATGTTTTTTGATTCACGTGGTAGGTTAGACACATGTACTTACGCTTTGCCAATTGAGTGCTGCTTTTCACTGGTTCTGGAGGCTTGAGTAGACTGTCTGCCACTTTTTCTCTCCTGATGTAGAAAACACATCTCGAGCACCACTGCTTACCTCACCCCTTCTGCCAGCCAACCCAGCCTGCAGGGTGCCGGTTCCCACCAGCTTAGGTCTGGCAGCTCTTTGCGGATTCTCTCCCTCTCTCATCTCTCCCCCTGCCATCTCTCCCTCCCCCTGCTGCTCAGTCCAATTCCTTAACTTTGCCTTTGATATTCAGGGCTCCTGGATTGTCATTTATAATCAATTTACTTGTTTTTTGGGGTCTTTGTTTTAAGAGGGAGCACAATAAGTGACTACTTTACCGTCTTGGTCCCATCTCCTCAGGACATAAAATCCTGAAGGGGTTCCCAATGGCCACATTTGGAACAATTCGTGTATCAAAATTAGTAAGCATGGCATGGAGGCAGAATTAAAAAAAAATCCAAACCCACTGCCGTTGAGCTGATTCTGACTCATGGTGACACCATGTGTACAGAGCAGAAAAACCATAGGGTTTTCATGGCTGTGACCTTTAGAAAGCAGATTGACAGGGCTTTCTTCCAAAGCACCTTTGGGTAGGTTTGAAGTGTCAACCTTTCAGTTAATAGTTTGTGCCATCCAGGAACTCTGGGGGCAAAATAATGACACTTAAAGAACATATTCGGTTACATGGCAAAGAATTCAGGCTGGCTAACAAATGGACCTTAAAATGGGGAGATTATTCTAGATTATCTGTTGGGCTGAACGTAATCACAAGGGTCTTTAAAAGCAAGAGAGAGAGAGGGGGGCAGAAGAAGAGGGCTCGAAGGAGATATGGCCATGGAAGAAAAATTGGAATGATGCAAGGTAGGACTCAACCTGCCATTGCTGGCTTTAAGGAAGGAAAAGAGGGACATTGGTCAAGGAATACAAGCAGTGTCAAGGAGACGGAAAGGGCAAGGAAATGGATCTCTCCTAGAGTCTATAAGAAGAAATACAGTTTCGATTTTAGCCCAGTAAGGCCTGTGTTGGACTTCTACCCTACAGAACTGCAACATAAATTGTTTGTGGTAATTTTTACAGCACCAATAGAAAACTAAGATGTTAACAAGGTATATGTATATCCCATTGGATAAAATAGGAACTAGTAAGCCAAGATGGATGGATGGATGGATGGATGATAAAGACCACCAGGGAGGGAAGAGAGGAAGAAAGTTTATTTGGTGGGGACTGAGACAGCTACACGGTTCAAAGTACTTACCCGTAACTTATTAAGAAGGGGGAAAAGCGTAATTTTACAGTGTTGAAGCCTGGCAAATAGCACCTTAATCACATGACCAAAATGATTATCACAAGCAATGGGACAAATTAAAAGCAAGCACCACCTGACAAGATGCACTGAGAAGAATACTACATCAATTTTGTGATATTCCTGACAAAGACACATAATATGAATCTAATAATAAGTAATCATTAAAACCCACTGCCGTCGAGTCGATTCTGACTCACAGCGACCCTATAGGACAGAGTAGAACTGCCCTGTGGAGTTTCCAAGGAGCGCCTGGAGGATTTGAACTGCTGACCTCTTGGTTAACAGTTTGTAGCACTTAACCACTGTGCCACCAGAGTTTCCAGGAATCATTAGGTAACCCAAATTTGGGGAAGTATCATGAAATAGTTGACCTATAATCTTTATAAGTATTAAGATTAAGTCGAGGAAAGACTATGGAAGTGTTCCAGACTGAAAAGTCATGGCAATTAAATATAATATCTGATTTAGAATTACTGCTATAAATGAGGAAATAAGATAGTTCACAAAACTTGAATGAGATCTGAATATTAGGTGGTAGTAATGTACTGTCTTAGTTATCTAGTGCTGCTATAAAAGAAATACCACAAGTGAATGGCTTCAACAAACAGAACAAACCTCAGCCTCTTCTAACCTGAGACCAGATGATCTAGATGGTGCCTAGCTACCACTACTGACTGCTCTGACCAGGAATATAACAATAGAATGGGGGGAAAATGTAGAACAAAACTCAAATTCCTAAAAAAGGCCAGACCTACTGGACCAATTGAGACTAGAGGAAGCCCCAAGACTATCACCCTAAGATAACCTTTGAACTTGGCATTAAAGCTATTTCTGCAGGTCACCTAACAGCCAAATAACAGATTGGCTTATAAAATAAACAATATCACCCATGAGTTATCTGCTCCCTTAAACAGTTAAACTATATGAGACCAAAAGGCAACATTTACCCAAAAGCAAAGATGAAATGCCACGGAGGGAAAGGGAAGCTAGATCAATAGAAACACAACAAACAGAACGGAAACAATGAGAACGCTGACACATAAAAATTGTAATGAATGGCATGGAACAATTTGTATAAAAGCTGTTAAAGAGGAACCTAATTTGCTGTGTATACTTTCACCAAAACACAATAGAACACTAATCAAAAAGAAAAAAAAGATTACAGCCTTGGAAACTCTGTGACAGTTCTACTCTGTCCTATAGGGTCACTATGAGTGGGAATCAACTTGACAGCAATGGGTATAAACAATTATCTATCCTGTATAAGTAATAATTTAAACAAAAAGTTGCCCTTAAGCAGATTCTAACTCATAGCGACCCCATGTGTGTCAAAGCAGAACTGTACTCCATAGGTTTTCAATGGCTAATTTTTCAGAAGTAGGCTGCCAGGCCTTTCTTTCAAGGCACCTATTGGTGGACTTGAAGCTCCAGCCTTTTGGTTAACAGTCAAGTGCATTAACCATTTGCACCACCAGGGATTCCAATGAGTAATAACAAAAAAACCTGCTGCTGTCAGGTCTATTCCAACTGATAGCGAACCTGTAGAACAGAGCAGAACTGCATCATAGAGTTTCCAAGGATGTAAATCTTTATGGAAGCAGACTGCCACATCTTTCTCCTGCTCAATGAGTAACAGGGAATGTAAATTTAGGTAGTAACTCAAAGAGAGGTCGCTATGCAGACAGAGCAGCTGCTGTTCCCACTCCAACTTCAATGAGACAATTTCAGGCCATGGAAAAGTCTGAGCCTCATTCTTATCCTAAGCAAAGAGCCTGGAAAAACAGACATTTGGAGCCAAGATCCCCAGTGAGTCACATCTCCAATACTAGTAAAACAAACAAAAATGGGGAGAAATGAAAAGTGGACCTTGGCAGAGATTAGAAAAACTATAGGAAGAAGGCAAACTGGATGAGGCAAAAAGCTCTTCAGTGAGCCCAGATAAACTGAGACTTTGCGTATTTGTGGATATATTTACAAATACCCTATGAGCTCTAACACTTCACTCCCCAGCTGTGAGTGGTGGAGCCTTCATTCTACAGAAGGAAATCAGGCCTCCTTCTAAAAGCCAAGCTACATAATGATACTTAAGTATAACACCTTGAGTATGCCAGAGTGAATGTCAAGGCCAAGAACTAAACCACGGCTACCTGAAGTCAAAGCCTATGTTGTTCATCAAAATGCTATCTTGTGAGGCAGGGCCAAGGTAGCGCAGTAGTCAGGCGCTTCTGGTGAACCCTCTTAAAACAAAGATCAGAAAAAACAAGTGAAATGATTGCATTTATGACAAGCCAGAAGCTCTGAACATCAAAGGCAAAGTCAGAAAGTGGACTGAGTGGCAGGCGAAGCACAGAGACGTGTTGCCAGGCCTGAATCACCGGGAACCCTCAGGCACCATTCCCAGGAGCGACGGAGGGGGCAGGATGGCGGTAGCGTTCAGCCACAGTTTCCTCAAGGAGAAACAGCCAGCCACACAGCCTACTCACACTTCCAGAACCAGAGAAGAACGGCGCTCTCAGCAAAAGCTAAGTACTTGCGTATATTTTACCACGCTCCCAGCCCTCAAGTCGGCTGCAGTGGCTGTCGATTTCCCTGGGCCTGAGATAGGTCCTGTTGCACACCCTGAGCCATTCTTTCAGCCTTGGAGAAGGAATAAATTCACAATTGGGGAAAAGATAATCTGCCAGCTCTACTAACCTGGGGGGCTCAGGACAGAAGTGGCTCCTGTCCAGGAATAAACGGTCCATGGACTTTGAATACCTTTCCCCTCTGCATGAACCTGTGTGGGGCCTATTTTGGGAGAATAGACCCTTGTTGGCACACTGCAACCATTTCAGCTGTGCAGTGCAGAGGTGGGTGTTTGATGTTTAACACAGCTTTGCTTATTAAACAGGGTCCTCACCTACCCATATTAGGGGCATAAGGACTGGTGGCTCCACTCAGGTCACCCAGCCACCCGCAACAGTGGTCCAAGGATAACTGGTACCTCTTAGTACTTACAACCAAAAGCACTGGGTGCCCAAGGTCCATCTGCAGAACCCACCCACCTGTGTGCTCTAGGGAACAGGGACGCACTTTCCTCACAGACTCGGGATGGTTGTCAGCCCCCTGCCTTGTTCAGAGTGTGGCCCCCTGCTGCAGCCAGATACGGGTACCTATACCAGTCGCCCCTGCCCCTCTAAGACTGTAGGACAGAGCCTGTACCATGCACTTAATGACCAACTACCTGGACACTTGAGCTGAATCCATACAAGAAAAGCAAATGGACTCCTAGGCTCACATACCTGGTAACAGCTCTAGCCATCTGGTGACAGGACGTTAGAGCTTCAAAGGTGAAAGTAATCAAGCTAGCTCACTCAAGAAACCTATTTGGACGTATCAAAACAAAACGAAGCAAGAAGCCAGGATACAGTAAACAAACAAAATAAACTAACAGAATAACTTATAGATGGCACAGAGACAACAGTCAATATTAAATCACATAAAGAAGCAGACCGTGATGGCTTCAAAATGCCCAGTTGTCTCCATCCCAACAAATTAAGCATGTATCTTGTGGGAAGTCTTCACTGGAATCAGCCCCCAGATTTAACTTCAGTTTTGTTAGAAAAATGCCAAAGATAATGTAGAATATGGACAGTCACAGATACGTTGCGAGAGCACTGCTTGTTAGCTTACACTATATAGTAATTTTCCTGAAACTACAGTAATTAATGTCTATAAAAACAAAAACCAAACCCATGCCAATCAAGTCAATTCATACTCATAGCAACCCTACAGGACAGAGTAGAACTGTTCCACAGGGCTTCCAAGGCTAACATTTTTACAGAATCAGGCCACCACGTCTTTCTCCTATGGAGCAGCAGGTGGGTTCGAACTGCCGACCTTCCGGTTAGCAACCAAGTGCTTAATCACTGTACCACCCGGGCTCCTCTAATCATCTATAGTACCAGTATTTTGGGTGGGAGAGAACAGCTGAACCTACATCATTCTATGAATCTTCTTGTTGATATATCTGCCTCAAAGAACAGAGTGTAAGGAAGTTTTACATCCCCATTTTCTGGGCAGCTGGAAATATTTTACCTGTCTGCCAAATGCCTTCACTACTTTGCAAATCAATAGACAGGTTTATATTTCATCATTTTTCATCAAGAAAATGGGGACAAGGATGTACTGCTCTGAAACTCCTTATAAAGTAATAGCATAATAAAAGGTACTTACAAAGTCAGCACTGGAACTCTGAAAAGACAATACAGTTTGTGGATATCTAAAAATATCACCAAAATGACTTAAGGTAAGATTAGATCGACATCATTCCCAAATTACAGTTTATATGAAATGATTCTGTAAAGTGATTTGCTTTGTACTAAGGCATGCCTGTATCATCGACTCCCAATTATCTATGCCATAAGATCCCAAAGTAACAGCTAATTTGAAACGGAGTTAAAGTTTTTTTTCTTAATTTTATAATTATACAGAAATATAGGTATTTCTGGCAATTCACAATACTACATGTTTTTAATATGTTTAAGCATTTGATGCTGAAGAAACTTGCTATTCAACTCTTTCTTTGCTATCTAACCCTGTCTACTCACTTAAAATTACTAATTCTTACTTTTTTGTCTCGGTTATTTTGACAAGACACAGCATAAACTTGTCTAATCAGTCACAAGTATTAATTGACCAGGTATTAAGGGCCAATTGCTTAAGTCAAAAAACACTTAGAAATGATGAAACTCAGTGGTAAACTCACTAAAAATACTTAAAGTGAGCTGATGCTACCAAAATGAGGCTGGAAAAATTATTATTAAAATGCTTAGCAACTTCTTGGTATTTTTAAATACTCACTTGTAGCAGGTAGGAAGTGCCCGGATCTAACAAGCTTACAGCTTCATTCTGCATAGTGTTCTGCTGTGTAATTGCATCTTCTCTTTTCCTCTCTTTCTGCCCTGCTTCATCATCTTCATATTCATCCAAGCGCTGAAAGAAAGAAGTTTCCATTTTATTTACACATATAATTAATAGAATATTTTGACAGTATGAGAAGAGTAATTGATAGCAGTAAAGAAATATTATTTGAGCACTCAGAAACTAGTTTACACAATAAAGGTGCTCCTTCAAGCAATATGTACAATTAATTTCTATAAATGAAATCATTTTAAATTCACTGGGGAAAATGTCAAAGAAACCCAATTATCTGCTTAAAATCTATACCCTCACATTCATACTTCTGCCAACATATCTTTTCTCTCAGCTTTAATGACCAGTAACAGGGTTTTCTTAAAGGAAGGATTCAGTCGTTCTTCATCATTCATTCACCAAGTAAACTGATTGCGTCTGCCTTTAAAAAGGCACTTGGTGGAGGGTAACAAAAGATACACTACAGACACAGTACTTATAAAGCCTATTAGGGAAGACTGGAAACCCTGGTGGCAATAGTGGCTAAGCGCTACAGCTGCTAACCAACAGGTCGGCAGTTCGAATCCGCCAGGCGCTCCTTAGAAACTCTATGGGGCAGTTCTAATGTGTCCTACAGGGTTGTTATGAGTCGGAATCGACTCGACGGCAGTGGGTTTGGTTGCTTTATTTGAAAGATTAAGACATGTATAATGAAGCATTGGTGGTTCAATGGCAGAATTCTTGCCTTCCATGGAGGAGACCCAGGTTCAATTCCCTGCCAGTGCACCTCAAGCACAGCCACCACCTGTCTGCCAGTGGAGCCTTGTGTGTTGCTATGATGCTGACCAGGCTTCAGCAGAGCTTCCAGACTAAGACAGACTAGGAAGAAAGGCCTGGTGATTTACTTCTAAAAAACGAGCCAATAAAAGCCCAATGGATCATAATGGCCTTATCTATTGTGCATGGGGTCACCAGGAGTCATGAGTCAACTCAACAGCAGCAAACAATATCAACGAGCTATTTATACAGATAACTTAGTGATAAAGGCCATTTTCTAACTTGGTAGTTCCTAAGATAGGAAGAAGAGGTTGTAATTTAAAGGACAGGTTTAATTTGAACTTGTAGAAATAGAGAAATAAGAATTTCAGATGGCAGAAACAGCAAGTGGAAAAGCTTACAGAAGGTGTTGTTGAAAAGCTCAATCAACACCAGCAATTGTCTATCTGCACTTTTCACATGGCAAGAAAAAAAGAAAAAAAAACTCTATCCAGGAAACATTTTAGGATGGGTTATCTGTTCCTCGCAGTTCAACACATTCCTAACTAATGCGTTGCCCTAGATGTAGGGATTCAAAATGATTCTTCCCAGTTCAGCCATGGCCAACAAAGAAATACCAGTACGTCCCAAATTTTTATAATCTGGGTGATTTACAATGATAACTAGAATGGGAAAAATTACAGGTTGAAGCCCGGGAATGGGAGATTTGGAAGAGGCGTAGTGTGCCCTTTCAGGAGCCTGATGTATGAGATTGGATTACTGGCAGGGTTGTGGAGAGCAACACACACGCAAAGTGGCCTGGCTTTGAGCAGGGCACCGCTGTTTCCAACTCTGCTCTAAATTCGACAGCCAACAGATTTGGTTACTATGCAATGCATACACTGCCCTGATTTTCTAAGAGGAGGATCAGGTTTCCAGCAGGGCTTCAGCCTATAATTTTTCTGTAATTTTTACTATCCTGTAAAATTAAAACATCATTTTGTCATTTTGGTTCACTCAGATTTTTTAAAAATTAGAGTCAGTTCCGGTGCTGCTTCCTCAACCATGACTAAACCAGGAAGAACTGATTCGAAGCCCTGCCTAAGGCGTTTTCTGAGGGATAAATGAAATAGTGTTTCTGTAGGCACTCTGTAAACACTAAGACAATGACCAAAACACAGTATGGCAGGAAAGGAAAGAGGGCTTACATAAATTGTGCATAGAGAAAAGAAAGACCAAAGTCACTGTGTAAATCAGGAAGGGTCACTGGAGTGTCCAGAAATTTAAAGACACAAGGCCACAATTAGGGAAAACGAAGAAAGCAAAGCATCCAACTCAGACAGATGATTAGGATGGTGTACAGAAGAAGGCTGGGAAGAGAATGGAAGGGAAAAATTAAAGGAACAAGCAGGCTGAGATTCCAGGGCATGTTCAGGCTCCTCTATTGTACTGCAACCAACTGCATGCACAGGTGTCACCTGGCCCTCGTTATATGACTCCACTGGAACTGGAGCTTAGGAAATGGATACAAGAAAAATGATGATACTGTCACTACTGCTTTTGTTATAATTAATTGTCCTTGACTCTGACTCAGGAGTCTAGTGTCTTCTACCAGAATCCATGACAAAAACAGCAAACATGTTAGCCTGCAAGCAGGGTAAGATCTCAGATGCTTCACAGTTCTTGAAAAAGGTGGAAACTGAAAAGCCATATGCTCTGATCACAACTGATCGCAAAGGAACATAAAAAGTAAATAGTCTGGGAAGTTTGGACTTCTCATTACACAGCATGGAATAGTGGTGCAGTGCTACAACTCCTTGCAATATTAGTACAACGTAATCAAATCTGTGTTTGGAAAAAGAACCTGGATATAGCAATGTAAAGGTTAACAGGGACAGGGAACAAAAGTGGAGAGACTAGTTAAATGACATAATAGGCAATTTGACTCTGTGAAAAACAACATATCCCAGCATCAATAAAATAAATGTAGTAAGTAGTAACAGTAATCAGAAATTAGTCCTGATTAGAAAAAATCTATTTCTCCTAGGACTTGTTTAAAACTTTCTCAAACCAGTAGAGACTATCATGTTTAACAGCAAAACATCAAGTAATTTCAAAGTGAAATCAGACTCAAGACACTGATGCCCACTATCACCATAAGAGTTAACATCATTTTGGAAGAACTGGCTGATACAATTAGGTAAGAAGAATATTTCATCATTAGAAGGGAGGCAAAATTACCATCATTTCAAATGATACGATCTTATCAAGAAAATAACCTAAAATATTTTAGAATCGTGAGAGTTACTTAAGGTGGTTGTTTTAATAAGGTAAAAAGAAATAGCTTCCTCAAGTAACAGTAGTACCAGTTACAAAATATGTTAAAAATAAACTAAAAAGCAAGCAGACAGTATCTGTGTGAACGAAACGGTAAATTTCTACCAAGTGCTGTAAGTTAAAACCTATACTTAAATTGAGAAAAACCTACTACTGTGAAGCTGTCAGTAATATGTAAATCAATGTATAAATTGAATAAAATTTTAATCAAAGAAATTTTTTTATTGAACTTTAGATGAAGGTTTACAGAACAAACTAGTTTCTTATCACACAGTACACACATCATTGTATGACACTGGTTAGCAACCCTACGACATGTCAACACTCTTCCTTCTCAACCCTGAGTTCCCTATTACCAGGTGTCCTGTTCCCTCCTATCTTCCAGTCCCTGCCCCAGGGCTGGTATGTCCCTTTAGTCTTGTTCTGTTCCATGGGACTGTAATCAAATTCTTAATGGAATTAATCTGGAAAGTAGGGGGGTGGATCATCTACGAGGATAAACACTGAAACAGTCACAAAAACTGATCAAAAAAAGGTATGACAGAACACTAACTCTAGGTAACATTAAAATATATAAAACCACAATAATGGATACTGTAAGAAAGCAGCCTGAGTACAGAAAGGAAAATGAAATAGTATTTTCAAAAAGCCCTTTAAATCATGGAATTCTCCAATAAATAATATTGAGACAAGAGGTCAACCATTTAATGGAGGGTAAGGGCTGAGAAGCAAGGGGGTAATATCCAAAAACAATAAGGAGTGGTCTTATCTCTAGTTTTCTACTCTGCGAAAGTAATCATTCCTCATTCTCCAGTGCAAAAATCTCTGATGACAGGATCCAATGTCAGTAGCTTAAAGCTGGAATTCTTAGGTCACAGAGTAGTGCAGATGGAAGGTAAAAGTTGAGATAGGTAGCAGTGAACTCCCAGAACACTGGGATGTTACTTTATTTTTATATTCATTTTTGAGTCCTAGTCTCTCACAACTAACCTCCATCCTCCCATTCTCTCGATAAATGTAGATCACCTTAAAAGCACAGTTTTAACAAAAACTCAGTGAATGTTTGATAAACGAATGGATGAGTTACCAAGGTGAGGCAAATCAGGAAGATGGACCATGGCACCTCAAACTGAAATTCTGAACACTCTTTGCCACGGCAACACTGTTACCCACTGACCTGAGACCCTATTCATCATACATACTATCCCTCTGTTGAGTGTGTCTTACATCCTCAGTAGCTTTTAGAACAGGGATTAGCTAATCAATCACAACTTTCCTCCAAAGTTCTGCTAGCAACCAGTACAGTTGTTTTAGCCACAAGCATCCTACAAATTCCTTAAGCTATCTTATATAACTGGGATAGATACAACTGGAGGAAAAATTTGGTGGAAATGGTGAGAAACAACAGAAGGATGAAGGAAAAAGAATTGAGTTAATGAATAAAGGGGGTAAAGACATTTTCTACTTCTATTCCTTGCAATGATGAATAATTCTGTAAATACACAATTGATACCTTTGGGAGGGGCGCGATAAGTACTAGCAAAAGAATGTGAATGAGAACAAAAAAAGTTTTTTTAAGTTTCCTTCTATAGATTATAAGCTTTTTACCTGGAAGGAAGGAAGAAAATACTGATTTTATATATATACCTTCATCAGTGATGAGGGAAAGAATCCTCTTCCCAATGCTCATTTGTGGATAAATACACAAAAGTTACTTTTACATGAGTTAGTGAGGAAGTTACATGAGACTTGGATTAACAATTATTTGAAATTCAAACAAAAAAGTATGATTTTACGGAACAGCATCTCTTAAACTGAGATAATAACGAGCATTATTGACTCTCCTCAAGCTCTTTGCCTTTTCCTAAGCTGCTATTTTATAAGTTGCACTTTAGAGAGCCAACATTTTAGTAAAAACTCTGAGCAAGAAATATATATGAGTATCATTGCTAGTAACAAACTACTAATGTTGAAAGAAAAAAAAAAGCTATAGGCTGCAGACTTGAAAAAGAGAAGTAACCAAATAAGAAAGGAATTTAGGTTAGTTTATTTTTAAGTCCTTAGAGTATGGACTCAAAAAACTATAAATCAAAGGAATAGAAAATACAGAAATAGACTAAATTACATGGACAAATTGAGTCTACAATAAAAATGGTATCTCACACCAGCAGGAAAAGATGAACTTTTTAATATGTGGTTTGGGGATAACTGGATAACTATATTGAAAAAGATAAAACTGGACTCATTCCACACACCAGGATAAATTCCAATGCATCAATGATTTAAAGGTAAAAATCAAAATGATACCTCCTCCCCCCCCCCCCAAAAAAAAAAACTGCTGTTAAGTTGATTCCAACTCATAGCAACCCTATAGGACAGAGGAAAACTGCCCCACAGGGTTTCCAAGGCTGTAATCTTTACAGAATCAGACTGCCACATCTCTCTCCCTCAGAGTGCCTGGGGGTTTCAAAAAACACTGACCTTTTGGTTAGTAGCTGAGCGCCTTAACCAACGCACCACCAGGGCCCTTAAACTTATAACAAGTACTAGAAAAAAAAAAAACAGGTGAATTCCTCTAGGGTCTGGAAATGAAAAAAACCTTCCAAATTATGACTCGAAATTTAGAAGTAAAAAGAAAAAATATATATTTGATTACATAAAAATAAATACTTTGCATAGTACAAAACACCGTAAGCTTTCTACATTCTAGTTTTGTGAGTAGCATCTGGGATCTTAAAAGCCTGTGAGCAGCCATCTAAGATACTCTACTGGTCTCATCCCTTCGGGAGCAAGGAACAATGAAGAAAACTAAAGATACAAGGGAAAGATTAGTCCAAAGGACCAATGGACCACAACTACCACAGCCTCCACCAGGCTGAGTCCAATATAACTAGGTGGTGCCTGGCTACCACCACAGACAGCTCTGACAGGGATTATAATCCAGGGTCCCGGACAGAGCTGGAGAAAAATGTAGAACAAAATTCTCACACACAAAAAAAGACCAGACTTACTGGCCTGACATAGACTGGAGAAACCCCGAGAGTATGGCCCCCAGACACCCTTTCAGCTCAGTAGTGAAGTCACTCCTGAGGTTCACCCTTCAGTCAAAGATTAGACAGGCCCATGAAACAAAATGAGACTAAATGGGCACACCAGCTCAGGGCGCAAGGATGAGAAGGCAGGAGGGGACAGGAAAGCTGGTAATAGGGAACCCAAGGTCGAGAAGGGAGAGTGTTGACATGTCGTGGGGGTTGTTAACCAATGTCATAAAACAATATGTGTACTAACTGTTTAATGAGAAGCTAGTTTGTTCTGTAAACCTCCATCTAAAGTTCAATTAAAAAAAAACAAAAAACCATAAACAGCTTAACATCCAGAATTTACAAAGAACCGCTAAAAAGTAGAGAAAAAAAAAAACCTAAAGAAACTTACAGAAAAACGAACTAGGTAAGACAGTTCTCAGAAGAAACATACATGACTCTTAACAGTTGCTATTTAATCAATTAAGACTCATGACGACCTCATGCACTTCAGAATAGAACTGTACTGCATAAGGTTTTCAGTGGCTGATTTTTCAGAAGTAGACTGCCATGCCTTTCTTCCAAGGTACCTCTGGGTAGACTTGAACCTCCAGTCTTTTGGTTAACAGCTAAGTGTGTTAACCATCTGCGCCACCCATAGACTTTTAACCATATTAAAAGATGCTCAACCTACACAGATGTTGTTGTTAAGTGCCATCGAATTGAGTCCGACTCACAGTGACCTCATGTGACAGAGTTAAACTGCCCCATAGGGTCTTCCAAGCTGTAATCTTTACGGAAGCAGATTGCCAGGTCTTTCCCCCATGGAGCTGCTGGATGCGTTCGAACCACCAAACTTTTAGTTAGAAGCAAAGTGCTTAACCATTGTGCTACCAAGGCTGTCAACCATATGAAAAGATGTGAAAACTACACTGAAATACTTTTTCTTACCTATTATACTGGCAAAAATCACAAAAGTATGATAATCCTATTTTGGGAAAACAGGTGCTAGAGGAAATGCAAAATGGTACAACCCTATGGAAAGGCATTTGGCAATATCTACCAAACTGACATATTCATTTCCCCCCAAACTTCCATCTTAAAAAGCTAGAAAATGAAGAGAAAATTAAACCCTAAGTAAACAGAAAGAGAAAAACAAAGAGTGAGAAATCAATGAAAACAAAAAACAGAAAAATAGGGGTGACAAATTAACAAAATCAAAACTGGGTTCTCTGACATGATCAATGAAATTACAAAACTTCTACCTGGTCTGATCAGAAAGAAAAAAACGAAAGACAAAAAATTACTGTCATGTGTGAAAGTGGAAATATCACTAGAAACTCTACCAAGATCAAAAGGATAGTTAGGAAATATTATGAAAAACGTTGTGCCAATAAATTTGACAACTTTGATGAAATGGACAAATTCTTTGAAAGAAAAAACAAAACTCACTGAGGCATAGATAACCTGAATAGCCTTATATTTAGTAAAGAAATTAAATTTGTTTAAAAGCCTTCCTACAAAGAAAACTTCAGATCAGATTGTTTGACTGGTAAATTCTACTAAACATTTAAAGAAGAAATATCATCTGTATATAAATTCTTCCAGAAGAAAGAATCAATTTTCAACTTATTCTGATGACAACATTACTCTGATCCCAAAACCAGGCGATGGGATGCATTTAAAATAAATAACAACTACAGACCAATATATCTGGTGAAGATAAACAGAAAAATCTTAACAGCACTTTACCAAAACAAATGCAAAGTATAAAAGAAGGATAAACATGACCAAAGTGAGGTCTATCACAGTAAAGCATGGTTAGATTAACATTCAAACGTCAGTGCCATTCACAATCTTCACAGAATTATGAAGAGAAAAATATATATGATCATCAATATATTAATAAGAAGCATGCCACAATTAAACACACTGTCACGATAAAACCTTCTGGCAAACTTAGTAGGGAATGTTCTCAGTTTGACCAGAAAAGCCCGCATCTAACTAACAGCATATTTAATCATGAAAGAAAGAAAAAAAAATATTCCCCAAAGATCAGGAATAAGGCAAGATTTCTACTTTTATCACTTCTATTCAACATTTGTACTAGCAGTCCAAGTCAGTGCAATAAGGCAAGAATATGACATAAAACGGACATATATTGCAAAGGAAAAAGTAAAATTTCTTTATTCACAGACAACATGATCTTCTGTGTTGAAAATCCTAAGGAATCTACAAAAATTACTAAAAAAAAAAAAATTACTAGAGCTAATAAATGAGTTTAGCAAAGTCGTAAGATATAGCAGGGTCACTATGAGTCAGGAGTGACTCGACAGCAACGAGTTAACAGGTTCAAGATACAAATTATCAGTACAAAACAACAATTATATTTTTATATACTGACAACCAAAAAACTGAAAATTGTAATCTAATAGAAATATTATTTAAAATACTTACAGATAAAATTAACAACAAAAAAGCTGTACCTTTACCCTGAAAACTACAAAATATTTCTAAGAAAAATTTAAAAGACCTAAATAAATGGAAAAATATACTGTGTACGTGGATCAGGCAACTAAATGTTGTTAAGATGACAATTTCTCTTCAAATTGAATTATCAATTCAAGGCAATCCCAATCAAAATCCCAGCTGATTTTTTGGTAGAAAAAAATTCTAAAATCTTAATGGAAATGCAAAGGATCTAAAATAATCTGAAAAAAAAATTCTTGAAAAGAATCCAATTCAAGGATTTATATTCCTTGATTTAAATACTTATCACGAAGCTATAATAATCAAAACAATACGATACTCCATAAAGACAGTCACACAGATCGATAGAACAGTTTGAAGAGTCTAGAAGTAGACCTACACAGGAATGGCCAGTTGGTTTTTATCAAAGGTGTGACGACAATCCCATTAAGAAATGATAATCTTTTCAACAAACTGTGCTATAACAAGTGGGTATCTACAGACTCCCCCACATAGAAAAAAAGTTAACTTCAATCCTTCATGTCCCATCAGTTACAACTCAAAACGGACCCTATCGAAAACATCATGTGCTAAAACTAATACTTCTAGAAAACATAGGGAAAAAAATTGAGTGATACTGATTTAGGTGATTTTTTTTTTTTTTTAAAGAAAAAACAAGACATAAAAGCTTGAATTACAGAAGAAAAATTTGATAAATTAGACTTAAATTATAAACCTTTGCTCTTCAAAAACCCTAAGAAAAAGGCAAGCCACAGACTGAGAAAAAATATCTGCAAACCACATACCTGATAAACAATTTGTACCTAGAATATAAAACAAACTCTTACAATTCAATAATAAGAAAACAAAAAACCCAATAAATGACCAAAACTAGGGAAGACACTGCACCGAAGAAAACATAGATGAGGGCAGTAAGGACACGAAAAAAGTCTCAATATATCATTAGTCATTAAGGATATGCAAATTAAAACTACAACCAGCAGTTACTACACATCTAACCAGGATGAGTATAATTACAGACTGATAATACTAAGTGATGGTGAGGATTTGGAGCAACTGAAAATCTCATACATTTCTAGTTGGAGCTGAAAATGATATGGGAATTCCTCATAAATTTCAACATACACTTAACATATGACACAGAGATTCCATTCCTAGTTATTTACCAAGAGAAATGAAAACATGTTCACCCAAAACTTATATAAAAAATTATATCCTCGCAAAAAAATATCAGCTTTAATAATGATAGCCAAAAATTTGAAACCCAAATGTCCATCAACTAGTGAACTGATAAACAAATCATAGTAAGGGAAGCTATTCAGCAAGAAAATGAATAAATCTCAAGAGCATTATGCTAAGTGAAGGACACCAGAACATAAGGACTATAAATAGTTTGATTCCATTTATATACAGAA